>NC_091982.1:63816798-64456798 GCF_044704955.1 Pristiophorus japonicus
ACCAGACTGATACCGGGGCATAAAGGGTTAAACTGTGAGGACAGGTTGCATAAAAAGTGGCTTGTATTCCCTTGAGTTTAGAAGATTGAGGGGTGATCTAATTGAAGTGGTTGAAATGATAAAGAGATTCGATAGGATGGACAGAGAGAAACGATTTCCTCTGGTGGGGGGAGTCCAGAACAAGGGGGCGTCACCTTATAATTAGAGCCAAGCCGTTCAGGGGTGATGTCAGGGAACACTTCTTCACACAAAGGGCAGTGGGAATCTGGAACTCTCTCCCCCAAAAGGCTGCGGATGCTGGGGAATAATTGGAGCTTCGAAGCCTCAGATGGATATATTTTTGTTGGGTAAGGTTATTGAGGGAGAGGTTGCAAAGGCACGTAAATAGAGTTGGGGTACAGTTCAGCCCCGATCTGATTGAATGGCGGAGCAGGATTGAGAGGTTGAATGATCTCCTCATATTCCTATGTTCTTATGACAGTCCAAAGTACATTCCAGTAATTATGTAAATTGTAATAACACAATTGTATTTAAAGATAATGTAAGTTTTGAGATAAGACAGCTCGTCCTGGTGAGGTGTCTCATACCAGAAAGAAAAAAAGAGAGATTTGCATTGATATAGCGCCTTTGATGACCACCGGACGTCTCAAAACACTTTACAGCCAACGAAGTACTTTTTGGAGTGCAGTCACTGTTGTAATGTGGAAAATGCAACAGACAATTTGAGCACAGCAAGCTCCCATCAACAGCAATGTGATAATGACCAGATCATCTGTTTCAGTGATGTTGGTTCAGGGATAAATATTAGCCAGGACACCAGGGATAACTCCCCTGCTCTTTTTCAAAACAGTGTCATGGGATCTTTTACATCCACCTGAGAGAGCAGACGGGGCCTTGGTTTAACGTCTCATCCGAAAGACGGCACTTCCGACAGTGCAGCGCTCACTCAGCACTACATTGGAGTGCCAGCCTGGATATATGTGCTCAAGTCTTTGGAGTGGGACTTGAACCCACAACCTTCTGACTCAGAGGCGAGAGAGCTACGCACTGAGCCACGGCTGACACCGAGGTGTCTTGTACTAGGGGTGGACTGGCTTCCCGGAAAGGAAGCGAGGTTCTCCTGGATTTTCATGGAACAATGGGTCGCGAGTGCGGCGATAATGCAGCGCTGAGGAGCGGTTAAGGGGCGCGCCTAGGAAATGTCCTAACTCCGATATCCCACATGGCCGACACGCCCCTGGCTGGTACACACCAAGTTGCCTTGTACAAGTCCTTCTGCTGTGCAGCTGTGCGGTTTCTGAGACGTGAGGGTGAAGGAGTTACATGGAGGCTGGGAAAGCTCTAATATCCAAAGTCCTGTAACCTCTACGAGAGAAACGCACTGGTACCACAGATGTTTCCTCATTGCCCATGGAACTGCAACAACAACTTGTATTGATATAGCACCATTAAAGTTGTAAAATGTCCCAAGGCGCTTCACATGAGTTAAAAATTTGACCCCGAGCTGCATAAGGAGAAATTAGGGCAGGTGAGCATCTTGAAGGAGGAAAGAGAGGTAGAGAGGCGGAAAGGTTTAGGCAGGGAGGCCCAGAGCTTGGGGCCCAGGCAACAGAAGGCACGGCCACCGATGGTTGAGCGATTATAATCAGGGATACTCAAGAGGGCAGAATTAGAGGAGGGCAGACATCTCGGGGTTAAGCCTATACGCCGCTAATGTTTGCGGTCTTCACTGCAAAATGGACGGGATCATGAAGTGCAAGTGGTGGTAAAAATCTTGGAAAATACCCAGCAACAAAAACAAAATTTGACTCTCATCAGTTAGCATAAAGCTTATTGCAAATGGGAGGAATTTAAAAATGTTTTCCCCAAAGCACCAAGGTACCAGAGTTAAAATTATGAGGACACATAGCATAAACTTTGGCTTGTATTGCCTTGGGCTGGAATTTCGGGTGGTTTGTGACCGGGTTTTCACTACGTTTTGACCCTCTGCGGCGAAAACCCGGTCGCGAAGCTCGCTCGCGATCTTGGGCTCGTTGTTTGCGGCCGCGATGGGAAGTACCCCCGGGAAGAGCTGTGCTGGACGTGTAATGACATGGATTGCGTTACTGTCCGAGTTTCAGCTCTCTCCCGATTTGTACACCGCGCCCAGAACAGCGACAGGTGCAGTCCTGCCAGCAGCGGTAAGTTAGAAAACCTGCAACAAAGGTAAGTTAAAGGTTTCATTTTTTAATTTTTTGCAGCGATTTATTAGGTAATCTTGGTAATGTTTTTTTAATGTTTTTTCCACCTCCCAAGGCCTCTCTCGCAGCACAAACAACCCTGCCCTAAAGTTGGCGAGGATCGCGTTTAGCGCCACCATTAACTGTGCAATACCTCCCTTTGTGAGCCCAAAAGCCGAAAGTTCGGCCTAAAATTGGTAACGCAACGAAAACGGTAATTTTCACGTCTTGCTTTCGTTTTCGTGCAAAAACCCAAAAATGTAGCGCTTAGAATTTAGAGGGGTGATCAAATCGAGGTGTTTAAAATATTAAAACTATTTTATAGGGTAGCTAGAGAGAAACCAACGTTCAATGTGAGCTGCAATTTGTTCTGCGTGGCCTGTTTCTTTTAGTGCATGGTCCCTTTAAAATTGTGCGCAAGCGCAGTGTTTACAATGTGGAAACCGTGAGCGGCCTGCGCGCGACCTTTCGCATTACTGCACGGCTGCGACACTGAGCGAAACTATTTCCTCTGGCGGGAGAATCCAGCATAACGAGGCATAATCAGGAGTGAAATCAGGAAATACTTTTTTGCACAAAGGGTAGTGGAAATCTGGCACTCTCTTCCCCCAAATGATTGTGGTTACCTTATTTCCTGCAATCATCATCATAGGCAGTCCCTTGAAATCGAGGAAGACTTGCTTCCACTCTAAAAGTCAGTTTTCAGGTGACAGAACAGTCCAATATGGGAATTACAGTCTCTGTCACAGGTGGGACAGACAGTAGTTGAAGGAAAGGGTGGGTGGGGAGTCTGGTTTGCCGCACGCTCCTTCCGCTGCCTGCGCTTGTGTTCTGCATGCTCTCGGCGACGAGATTCAAGGTGCTCAGCACCCTCCCGGATGCTCTTCCTCCACTTAGGGCGGTCTTGGGCCAGGGACTCCCAGGTGTCAGTGGGGATGTTGCATTTTATCAGGGTGGCTTTGAGGATGTCCTTGAAATGTTTCCTCTGCCCACCTGGGGCTCGCTTGCCATGTAGGAGTTCCGCGTAGAGTGCTTGCTTTCGGAGTCTTGTTGTCAGCATGCGGACAATGTGGCCCACCTAACGGAGCTGGTCGAGTGTGGTCAGTGCTTCGATGCTGGGGATGTTGGCCTGATCGAGGACACTGACATTGGTGTGTCTGTCCTCCCAGGGGTTTGCAGTATCTTGCGGAGACATCGTTGGTGGTACTTTTCCAGCATCACAATAGTGACTACATTTCAAACATACCTTATAGCCAGTAATCTTATAGACAGTACCTTATAGCCTTCATAGCAAGAGGATTTGAGTATAGGAGCAGGGAGGTCTTACTACAGTTGTACAAGTCCTTGGTGAGGCCACACCTTGAATATTGTGTACAGTTTTGGTCTCCTAATCTGAGGAAGGACATTCTTGCTATTGAGGGAGTACAGCGAAGGTTCACCAGACTGATTCCCGGGATGACAGGACTGACATATTAAGAAAGACTGGATCCATTAGGCTTATATTCACTGGAATTTAGAAGAATGAGAGGGGATCTCATAGAAACATGTAAAATTCTGACGGGATTGGACAGGTTAAGTGCAGGAAAAATGTTCCCGATGTTGGGGAAGTCCAGAACCAGGGGTCACAGTCGAAGGGTAAGGGGTAAGCTATTTAGGACCGAGAGGAGGAGAAACTTCTTCACTCAGAGAATTATGAACCTATGGAATTCTCTAGCACAGAAAGTTGTTGATGCCAGTTTGTTAGATATATTCAAAATGGAGTTAGATGTGGCCCTTACGGCTAAAGGGATCAGTGGGTATGGAGAGAAAGCAGGAATGGGGTACTGAAGTTGCGTGATCAGCCATGATCATATTGAATGGTGGTGCAGGCTCAAAGGGCCGAATGGCCTACTCCTGCACCTATTTTCTATGTTTCTATGTAAAGCGCTTTGGGACGTCCTAATGTTGTGAAAGGCGCTATATAAATGGACGCTCTTTCCTTCCTTCATTTGATAATTTCAAGGCTGAGATCGACAGATTTCTATTAGGTAAAGGTATCGGGGGTAGATGGAGTTAAGATACAGATCAGTCATAATCAAGTTGACTGATGGAATAGGCTCGTAGAGCTGAATGGCCTCCTTCTGTTCCTATGTTCCTATGATTTCAATCATAGGAATGTCAGTTGTGGCTCAGTGGACAGCACTCGTTTGTGGCTTCAAGTCCCATTTCAGAGACTTGAGCACAACAATCTAGGCTGACATTCCAGTGGAGTACTGAGGGAGTGCTGCACTGTCGGAGATGCCGCCTTTCAGATGAGACGTTAAACCGAGGCTCAGTCTGCCCTCTCAGGTGGCCGTAAAAGATCCCAAGGCACTTTTCGAAGAAAAGCAGGGGAGTTATCCCCGGTGTCCTGGCCAATGTTTATCCCTCAACCAAAATCATTAAAAAAGATTTATCTGGTCGTTATCTCATTGCTGTTTGTGGGAGCTTGCTGTGCACAAATTGGTTGCAATGTTTCCTACATTACAACAGTGACTACACGTCACACAGTACTTCATTGGCTGTAAAGCGCTTTGGGGCATCCTGTGGTCGTGAAAGCCGCTATATAAATGCAAGTTAGAATCATAGAATCATAGAATAGTTATAGCACAGAAGAAGGCCATTCGGCCCGTCGAGCCCGTGCCGATTCTAGGCCAGTCCCACTCCCCCGCCCTTTCCTCGTAGCCCTGTATTTTTTTTCCTTCAGGTACTTATCCAACTCCCTTTTGAAAGCCGTGATTGAATCTGCATCCGCCACTCTTTCAGGCCGTGCATTCCAGATCCTAACCACTCGTTGGGTAAAAACGGTTTTTCTTACAACGCGTTTGGTTCTTTTGCAAACCACCTTAAATCTGTGTCCTCTGGTTCTCCACCCTTCCGCCAATAGGAACAGTTTCTCTCTATCTACTCTGTCCAGGCCCCTCATGATTTTAAACACCTCGATCAAATCTCCTCTCAACCTTCTCTGCTCCGAGGAGAACAACCCCACTTCTCCAGTCTATCCACGTAACTGAAGTCCCTCATTGAAGGAACATTTTTTCTTTCTTTCAAGGTCATGAAAATGGACTTTTAATTAATCTAGTCACCATAATCATAATAGTGAACCCAGGTGTAGGGTATAAACTGTCATGTGTTGCGCCCGTTTTATGGGGGTAAAATGGGTGTGCAGCATACCGATTTAGCAGAGAGACAGCTTGTGTTTGATCTGCGCAGGCGTTGGTCATACTGCTAAATATGTGGGGAGCAGAGGGATGCTTAAAACAGGCGATAGTCCCCTTAAATATGTTAATGAGGGGCCTAAACCCTATTTAACAACCACATTTAGAAGGTTATTGATCGAGGAGCGCCAAATCTATGCCTAATAAACGGTTCGAAACTAATTTGTGCCCGTATACTGCATCAGTCGAGAATTATATCATGAAAATATAAAGTTGCAGAAAAAGATGTTTTTAATTCCTCATGTTGTTAAGTATGTTAAATATGCATGGCCGTTGCTTCAAGGCTTCAGGCTGAATCCATTGGCATGCGTAAGTACTGTAGCATCTTATTAAAGTGCCTAGTGTTGTCTTTGAACTTCAGGGATGGCACATCCTTTCGAACAATGCTCCAGACATCTTGGCAACAGTTGTCAGCAGAATAGTCATCAACTTGATGACTAATTTCTCTTTGTCTCAGACAAATACTCATCATTTGCATGCGAATAGCAGCGATGGGTTGAAGAATGCCTGCAAGTTGCCTCCCACCGTAACCTCCAGTAGTTGACACAAAGATCATGGGAAGGACCCTGCAGATATTTGCCAGCAACCACTGTCAGCTCATGGCCTAAATTAGCTTTTGTATGGTCAAAACAGTGATCCTCGTTTCATTAACCCTTTCCAACGTGAGTGTTGCCCTTCAGTAGTCGGTGCGGTGGCTATTTGCCAGCCGTGACTCAATGGGCAGCACTCTCATCTCTGAGTCAGAAGGCAGTGGGTTCGAGCCCTATTCTAGGGACTTGAGCAGAAAAAAAATCTCGGCTGGCACTTCCAGTGCAGTGCTGAGGGAGTGCTGCACTGTCGGAGGTGCGTCTTTTGGGTGAGACGTTAAACCGAGACCCCATCTGCTCTCTCAAGTGGATGTAACACGTCACGGATATGATGGGCCGAATGGTCGCCTTGAAATGTATTTGCTTTATGGGTTTTTGCTTAAGAATTCATAGCAACACATTTCTAATAAACCAACTAGTTCATAATAGCAAAGGTTTAACAATCACACTGCACATTGCCAGTTCATCCACCAGGCTCACAACCACCTGCCTCATCGTGGATCCCCCGAACCCACTAGCTGGGGTTTTATTGAGTCTTAACATAGAAAAAAAATAGGTGCAGGAGTAGGCCTTTCGGCCCTTCGAGCCTTCACCACCATTCAATATGATGATGGCTGATCATTTACCTCAGTACCCCTTTCCTGCTTTCTCTCCATACACCTTGATCCCTTTGGCCGAAAGGGCTATATCTAACTCCCTCTTGAATTTATCCAATGAACTGGCATCAACGACTCCCTGCGGTAGGGAATTCCACAGGTTAACAACTCCCTGAGTGAAGAAGTTCCTCCTCATCTCAGTCCTAAATGGCTTACCCCTTATTCTAAGACTGTGTCCCCTGGTTCTGGTCTTCCCCAACATCGGGAACATTCTTCCCGCATCTAAGCTGCCCGTCCCGTCAGAATCTTATATGTTTCGATGAGAGCCCCTCTCATCCTTCTAAACTCCAGTGTATAAAGGCTCAGTTGATCCAGCCTCTCCTCATATGTCAGGACAGCCATCACTGGAATCAGTCTTGTGAACCTTCGTTGCATTCCCTCAATAGCAAGAACATCCTTCCTCAGATTAGGAGACCAAAACTGAACACAATATTCCAGGTGAGGCCTCACCAAGGCCCTGTACAATTGCAGTAAGACCTCCCTGCTCCTATAGTCAAATCTCCCAGCTATGAGTGCATAAGGGATGGTTTTTTAGACCAATATGTCGAGGAACCAACTAGGGGGGAGGCCATCTTAGACTGGGTGTTATGTAATGAGAGAGGATTAATTAGCAATCTCATTGTGCGAGGCCCCTTGGGGAAGAGTGACCATAATATGGTGGAATTCTGCATTAGGATGGAGAATGAAACAGTTAATTCAGAGACCATGGTCCAGAACTTAAAGAAGGCTAACTTTGAAGGTATGAGGCATGAATTGGCTGGGATGGATTGGCGAATGATACTTAAGGGGTTGACTGTGGATGGGCAATGGCAGACATTTAGAGACCGCATGGATGAAGTACAACAATTGTACATTCCTGTCTGGCATAAAAATAAAAAAGGGAAGGTGGCTCAACCGTGGCTATCAAGGGAAATCAGGGATAGTATTAAAGCCATGGAAGTGGCATACAAATTGGCCAGAAATAGCAGCGAACCTGGGGACTGGGAGAAATTTAGAACTCAGTAGAGGAGGACAAAGGGTTTGATTAGGGCAGGAAAAATTGAGTATGAGAAGAAGCTTGCAGGGAACATTAAGACGGATTGCAAAACTTTCTATAGATATGTAAAGAGAAAAAGGTTAGTAAAGACAAACGTAGGTCCCCTGCAGTCAGAATCAGGGGAAGTCATAACGGGGAACAAAGAAATGGCGGACCAATTGAACAAGTACTTTGGTTCGGTATTCACGAAGGAGGACACAAACAACCTTCCGGTTATAAAAGGGGTCGGGGGGTCTAGTAAGGAGGAGGAACTGAGGGAAATCCTTATTAGCCGGGAAATTGTGTTGGGGAAATTGATGGGATTGAAGGCCGATAAATCCCCAGGGCCTGATGGACTGCATCCCAGAGTACTTAAGGAGGTGGCCTTGGAAATAGTGGATGCATTGACAGTCATTTTCCAACATTCCATTGACTCTGGATCAGTTCCTATAGAGTGGAGGGTAGCCAATGTAACCCCACTTTTTAAAAAAGGAGGGAGAGAGAAAACAGGGAATTATAGACCGGTCAGCCTGACATCGGTAGTGGGTAAAATGATGGAATCAATTATTAAGGATGTCATAGCAGTGCATTTGGAAAGAGGTGACATGATAGGTCCAAGTCAGCATGGATTTGTGAAAGGGAAATCATGCTTGACAAATCTTCTGGAATTTTTTGAGGATGTTTCCAGTAGAGTGGATAAGGGAGAACCAGTTGATGTGGTATATTTGGACTTTCAGAAGGCGTTCGACAAGGTCCCACACAAGAGATTGATGTGCAAAGTTAGAGCACATGGGATTGGGGGTAGTGTGCTGACATGGATTGAGAACTGGTTGTCAGACAGGAAGCAAAGAGTAGGAGTAAATGGGTACTTTTCAGAATGGCAGGCAGTGACTAGTGGGGTACCGCAAGGTTCTGTGCTGGGGCCCCAGCTGTTTACATTGTACATTAATGATTTAGATGAGGGGATTAAATGTAGTATCTCCAAATTTGCGGATGACACTAAGTTGGGTGGCAGTGTGAGCTGCGAGGAGGATGCTGTGAGACTGCAGAGCGACTTGGATAGGTTAGGTGAGTGGGCAAATGCATGGCAGATGAAGTATAATGTGGATAAATGTGAGGTTATCCACTTTGGTGGTAAAAACAGAGAGACAGACTATTATCTGAATGGTGACAGATTAGGAAAAGGGGAGGTGCAAAGAGACCTGGGTGTCGTGGTACATCAGTCATTGAAGGTTGGCATGCAGGTACAGCAGGCGGTTAAGAAAGCAAATGGCATGTTGGCCTTCATAGCGAGGGGATTTGAGTACAGGGGCAGGGAGGTTTTGCTACAGTTGTACAGGGCATTGGTGAGGCCACACCTGGAGTATTGTGTACAGTTTTGGTCTCCTAACCTGAGGAAGGACATTCTTGTTATTGAGGGAGTGCAGCGAAGGTTCACCAGACTGATTCCTGGGATGGCGGGACTGACCAATCAAGAAAGACTGGATCAACTGGGCTTGTATTCACTGGAGTTCAGAAGAATGAGAGGGGACCTCATAGAAACATTTAAAATTCTGACGGGGTTAGACAGGTTAGATGCAGGAAGAATGTTCCCAATGTTGGGGAAGTCCAGAACCAGAGGTCACAGTCTAAGGATAAGGGGTAAGCCATTTAGGACCGAGATGCGGAGGAACTTCTTCACCCAGAGAGTGGTGAACCTGTGGAATTCTCTACCACAGAAAGTTGTTGAGGCCAATTCACTAAATATATTCAAAAAGGAGTTAGATGAGGTCCTTACTACTAGGGGGATCAAGGGGTATGGCGAGAAAGCAGGAATGGGGTACTGAAGTTGAATGTTCAGCCATGAACTCATTGAATGGCGGTGCAGGCTAGAAGGGCCGAATGGCCTACTCCTGTACCTATTTTCTATGTTTCTATGAAGGCCAACATGCCATTTGCCTTCTTCACCACCTGCTGTACCTGCATGCCAACTTTCGATGACACCCAGGTCTCGTTGCACCTCCCCTTTCCTAATCTGCCACCATTCAGATAATACTCTGCCCTCGTGTTTCTGTCACCAAAGTGGATAACCTCACGTTTATCCACATTATACTGCATCTGCCATGCATTTGCCCACTAATCCAACCTGTCCAAATCACCCTGCTGCCTTTTAGCATCCCCCTCACAGCTCACACCACCACCCAGTTTAGTGTCATCTGCAAACTTGGAGATATTACACTCAATTCCTTGATCCAAATCATTAATGTATAATGTAAAGAGCTGGGGTCCCAGCACCGAGCCCTGTGGCACTCCACTAGTCACTGCCTCCCATTCCGAAAAGGACCCATTTATCCCGACTGTCTGCATCCTGTCTGCCAACCAATTCTCTATCCACGTCAGTACATTACCCCCAATACCATGTGCTTTGATTTTGCACACCAATCCCTTATGTGGGACCTTGTCAAATGCCTTTTGAAAGTCCAAATACACCACACCCACTGGTTCCCCCTTGTCCACTCCGCTAGTTACATCCTCACAAAATTCCAGAAGATTTGTCAAACATGATTTCCCTTTCACAAATCCATGCTGACTTGGACCGATCCTGTCACTGCTCTCTAAATGCGCTGCTATTTCATCCTTAATAATTGACTCCAACATTTTCCCCACTACTGATGTCAAACTAACCGGTCTATAATTATCCGTTTTCTCTCTCCCTCCTTTTTTAAAAAGTGGTGTTACATTTGCTACCCTCCAGTCCATAGGAACTGATCCAGAGTCGATGGACTGTTGGAAAATGATCACCAATGCATCCACTATTTCTATGGGACACATCCTTTAGTACTCTGGGATGCAGACAATCAGGCCCCGGGGATTTATCGGCCTTCAATCCCATCAATTTCCCCAACACAATATCCTGCCTAATAAGGATATCCATCAGTTCCTCCTTCTTACTAGACCCTCGGTCCCTTAGTACATCCGGAAGGTCATTTGTGTCTTCCTTCATGAAGACAGAAGACTTGTGAACATCTCAGTCTGAAAAAGCTCCCTGCTGGAGTGGAACTAAACTATAGAACCAATGGGAACCTGTTCAACGTTCACCGTCTCCAGGCTCGATCCAAGGTCGTCCCATCCTCTATCATCGAACTATAATACGCAGATGACGCTTGCGTCTGCGCACACTCAGAGGCCGAACTCCAATCCATCATCAACACCTTCACCGAGGCGTATGAAAGCATGGGCCTTGCAATAAACGTCTGTAAGACAATGGTCCTCCACAAACATGACCCACCACACAGCACTGTTCCCCGGTCATCAAAATCCACGGCACGGCCTTGGACAACGTGGACCATTTCCATACGTCGGGAACCAACTATCATCAAGGGCAGACATCGATGACGAGGTCCAACACTGCCTCCAGTGTGCCAGCGCAGCCTTCGTTCAACTGAGGAAGAGAATTTTTGAAGACCAGGCCCTCAAATCTGTCACCAATCTTTGGCTCAGAGACGTGGACTATAGACAGCAGACATCTCAAAGCGTTGGAGAAATACCACCAGCACTGTTTCTGCAAAATCCTGCAAATCCACTGGGAAGGTAGATGCACCAACTTCAGTGTTCTCACTCAGGCCAACATCCCCAGCATTGAAGCACTGACCACACTCAACCAGCTCCGTTGGGTGGGCCACAACGTCTGTATGCCCGACACGAGACTACCAAAGCAAGCGCTCTACTCGGAGCTCCTACACGGCAGGCAAGCCCCAGGTCGGCAGAGGAAACATTTCAACGACACCCTCAAAGCCTCCTTGATAAAGTGCAACATCCCCACCAACACCTGGGAATCCCTGGCCTAAGACCGCCCCAAGTGGAGGAAGAGCATCCGGGAGGGCGCTGAGCACCTCGAGTCTGGTCGCCAAGAGCATATGGAAATCAAGTGCAGGCAGCGGAAGGAGCGTGCGGCAAACCAAACTCCCCAACCACCCTTTCCTTTAACCACTGTCTGTCCTACCTGTGACAGAGACTGTAATTCCCGTATTGCACTGCATAGTCACCTGAGAACTCACTTTTAGAGTGGAAGCAAGTCTTCCTCGATTTCGAGGGATTGTCTATGATGATGATGATGATGATGTGAACATCACATGACTGGCTAAGCCACTCGCAACTCAACAGCTCTGCAACTATTTTGTTGTTGAACCAATAATCAAGTACCCCTTGATTAAAGGGGGCACTAAAACCAAGATATTAACAAATTAAACTTTTAACAGTAAATGGATCAAATTAAAATTTGGTTGCCGGGGGTGATGATGCACTCCAGTCCCTCCGGTGCCCACCTCTCGCGGAAGGCCGCGAGCGTAACGGTGAACAACACGTGCTCCATTTCCAGGGACACCCTGGCTCAGATGTATCCATGGAAGAGAGGCAGGCAGTCGTGCTGAATGACCTCAACGGCTCCACAAACCTGTGAGCATACTCACAGGTGCCTACATTACACTTCTGTGGCATAATTTTCTATGATTCTATGATTAAAATATCCAACAGCACTATTTTGAAGAAAAACAGGGGAGTTCTCTCTGGTGTCCTGGGGCCAATATTTATCCCTCAATCAATATCACTAAAAAGCAGATGATCTGGTCATTATCACGTTGCTATTTGTGGGAGCTTGCTGTGCGCAAATTGGCTGTTCCTACATTACAACAGTGACAACAATATTTTTTTTAAGTACTTCATTGGCTGTAAAGTGCTTTGGGATGTTCTGAGGTCATGAAAGGTGCTATATAAATGTAAGTCATTCATTTTTTTCCCTTTTACTGACAGAGTGCTTTTGGATGAAATGTTGAACCTGCTCTCTCAGGTGGACGTAAAAGATCCCAAGGCACTATTCAAAGAAGAGCAGGGGAATTCTCCCCATGTTCCGGCCAACATTCCACACTCAAACAATATTACCAATACTGTTTGCGATGAATGCTTTGAAGAATTGCGACACATGGAATGGATTCCTTATCGAGGACCCCACAGTACAACCTGAAGGATCAAACCTTCCTCGCAAACAGTGGACAACCATCGACCGCCTCAGAACCGGTCACGGTCGATGCTGCCACCTTCTCCATAGGTGGAAGATTAAAGCTTCCCCATCATGTGACTGTGGAGCTCCTAATCAGACCCTGGGGCACATCATCATCATCATCATTATCATAGGCAGTCCCTCAGACTTGCTTCCACTCTAAAAATTATCCTTAGGTGGCTGAATAGTCCAATATGAGAATCACAGACCCTGTCACAGATGGGACAGATAGTCGTTGAGGGAAGGGGTGGGTGGGACAGGTTTGCCGCAAGCTCCTTCAGCTGCCTGCGCTTGATTTCTGCATGCTTTCGCCGATGAGACTCGAGGAGCTCAGTGTCCTCCCGGATGCTCTTCCTCCGCTTAGGGCGGTCTTTGGCCAGGGACTCCCAGGTGTCAGTGGGGATATTGCACTTTATCAGGGAGGCTTTGAGGGTGTCCATGTAACGTTTCCGCTGCCCAATAACAGATTACCTGGTCAGTCACTTCCTTGCAGTTTACGGGAATTTGCTCTGCTGCATTTGGCCGCAGAACAACATTGGCTGCAATTCCAAAGTGATCCATTGATCGTGAGTCATTCTGGGGACATCAGAACAGTGACAAGGGGGAAAGTTCAACATCGGCTGGGGTGTAAATGTTGTGGGAGAGGATCTACTCCCGGTAGCCAAATCCCACCACACCAAGACCAATCTTGCTTTCCAGTGACCTATCCCAGTTGACTTGCACACCCACAGAAAGATACGGGCTACCAGCCAATAGCAAAGGAGTGGGATTTCTTTTGGGATGAAGCAACTGGCCGAATAGCCTCGTTCTGTGCTGTACACCTCTATGGATATCATCAGCCCATCAAATCCTTCGCCAATGCTTGAGTGCGATCAATCTCCGAAATACAGCAGGCCATGACTCCAGGGTTGTTCGGAGAGTAGTGCCCGACTTCAGGATTGCTATTTGTCTCAGCTCATTGGCTGCTGAAACCCTCATCCATGCCTTTCTTACCTCTAGAGTCCATTATTCCAGTCCTCTCCTGGCCGGTCTCCCATCTTCTACCCTCTGTAAACTTGAGATTATCCAAAACTCTTCCGCCCATGTCTTAACTCTAACCAGACCCGTTCACCCATCACCCCTGTGCTCGGTGACCTACATTGGCCCCCAGTTAAGCAACGCCTCGAATTAAAAATTCTCATCCTTGTTTTCAAATCTCTCCATGGCCTCCTCATCCCTCACTATCACTGCAATCTCCTCCAGACGTAAAATCCTCTGAGATATCTGTGCTCCTCTAATTCTGGTCTCTTGAGCATCCCTGGTTTCAATCACCCCATCCTTGGCGGCCGTGCCTTCAGCTGCCTGAGCCCTCAGCTCTGGAATTCCCTCCCTAAACCTCTCCGTCCCTCTCTCCTCCTTTAAAACATTTCTTAAAACCTACCTCTTTGACCAATTGTTTGATCACCTTTTCTAATTTTGCTGTTTGTAGCCTGGTGTCACATTTTGTTTGATAATCACTCCTGTCAAGCTCCCTGGGATGTTTCACTACGTTAAAGGCGCTATATAAATGCCAGTTGTTGTCACTGATGTTGTTGAATGATCACATGCAATGTGCACCACACGGGCTTGACAGAGCTAGGTCTTGGTCCAGAACAAACCGAGCACACACACATATCGCAGTGTGGGCTGGCCCGTGCTGCCCCTGGGCCCTCGCCTCTTCTGGGCCCCAGATTCACGCCTCTCCTGGGCCCTGGTCACTTTCCTCTATGGACCCTTGCCGCTCGTTTGTCCCACCTGCTGTGCCTGCCCGCACTGCAATCAGCGACCTGGCTTCACAGCCGTCGCCCTCCTGCACCACCACGCGCAGATCCCTGCAGTGGTATGCCGTCGCACACTGCTCCCTCCAATGGCCCCTGCCTGCTGATGGTCTTGCAGGCCGGGCCCATGCCAATTTTAACAATGGTAGGCACTGTCTTTTTGGCCACCACACATTAAAAAAATCCACGCACAGGCATCTTCCACCCTTCACGATGTAGTTCGGGACCTGGAATATTAGGTCCTTCATTGAAACATCTGTGAACTCATCCCTTTTTGGCATGGAAGCAAGTCATCCTCACTTCGAGGGACTGCCTATGATGATGATGCACTGTGCAGATAACATGACTAAAAAGCACAGCTCCATTCGAAGTGACGTGTTCTGCAGCTGATTCTGATTGGCTTTGGTTACTTGAGGATGAGTTGTAGGTTACAGTGACAGAACAGCATTAACACAGTTTGGGATTCTGATCTGTGAAGTGCTGAACATGAATAATAACTCAGGGAACTATTGGCGAGACTTTGTGAAGAGTGAAATAGATTTCTGACAATGAGAAGAACAATTACAGCTCAGTAATACTAGCCCAGAAATAGCAGCCAGCAGTTTACTGGATGAACTGTTAACGTTGTTTGACAATCTGCTGCCGGCTGTTTTAACACTGAATTACATTGATTTTAAATGGGTTAACACCTCCGTTACAATAGCGCAGGGAAGTGTGGTATACGTACCCCATAAACAGGAGTCCACTAACATCGCTAATAATCATTCCTCGGACAAAAAAAAGCAGAGAGAAAAAATAGGTTAACATTCCAGATATAATTCTTTGGTCATGAACCTTGATAAAGGGTTATCTGAGATTCTTTATCATCATCATCACAGGCAGTCCCTCGGAGTCGAGGATGACTTGCTTTCACTCTAAAAGTGCGTTCTCAGGTGACCGAAGAGTCCGATGCGGGACCTACAGTCTCTGTCACAGGTGGGGCAGATGGTGGTTGAAGGAAAGGGTGGGTGGGGAGTCTGGGTTGCCGCACGCTCCTCTGCTGTCTGCGCTTGGTTTCTGCTTGTTCTCAGAGAATCACAGAAGGAGGCCATTCGGCCCATCGAGCCTGTGCTGACTCTGTGAAAGAGCAATCCAATCAGTCCCACTCCCCTGCTCTTTCCCCACAGCCCTGCAAATATTTCCATTTCAAGTATTTATCCAATTTCCTTTTGAATGCTACTATTGATTCTGCTCCCACCGCCCTTTTAGGCAGCGCATTCCAGATCACAACAACTCGCTGCGTTAAACATTTCCTCATCTTGCCTCTGGTTCTTTTGCCAATTACCATAAATCTGTGTCCTCTGGTTACCGACCCACCTCTCACTGGAAACAGTTTCTGCTTAGTTCCCCTATCACAGCCCCTCATTATTTTGAACAACTCTATTAAATCTCCCCTTAACCTTCTCTGCTCTAAGGAGAACAATCCCAGCTTCACCAGTCTCTCAACATAACTGAAGTCCCTCATCCTGGTACCATTCCAGTAAATCTTCTCCTCACCCTCGCTACAGCCTTGACATTCCTAAAGTGCGGTGCCCAAGGTTGGACACAATACTCCAGCAGCGGCCTAACAGTGGTTTATAAAGGTTTAGCATAACTTCCTCGCTTTTGTACTCTATGCCTCTATTTCTGAGGCCCAGGATCCCATATGCTTTTTAAACAGCCTTCTCAACTTGCCCTGCCACCTTCAAAGATTTGTGGTGCATACACCCCTCCCCCAAGTCTCTGTTTTCCTGCACCCCCTTTAGAATTGCAGCACGGTGCTACATAAATGCAAGTTCCTTCTCTGTTTCGGATTCACGAATGGGTCGCAAATAGCGATACGAACCTAATTAAGGGAGCTATGGAACCAGGACGCGAGGTTTTCGCAGAGAAAACACAGAAACATAGAAAATAGGTGCAGGAGTAGGCCATTCGGCCCTTCGAGCCTGCACCACCATTCAATATGATCATGGCTGATCATGCAACTTCAGTACCCCATTCCTGCTTTCTCTCCATACCCCTTGATCCCTTTAGCCGTAAGGGCCACATCTAACTTCCTCTTGAATATATCTAACAAACTGGCCTCAACAACTTTCTGTGGTCGAGAATTCCACAGGTTCACAACTCTCTGAGTGAAGAGGTTTCTCCTCATCTCGGTCCTAAATGGCTTACCCCTTATCCTTAGACTGTGACCCCTGGTTCTGGACTTCCCCAACATCGGGAACATTCTTCCAGCATCTAACTTGTCCAGCCCTATCAGAATTTTATATGTTTCTATGAGATCCCCTCTCATTCTTCTAAAAGGCTAGAAAGTGGCACATCTTGTGTCACGGCGCTACGCGTGCTGAAACTATTCCGCTTCGTGAGGTCTCAGTGCTACAGAGAGTTCATTACTTAAATCCCCAGCTTAATCCAGTGCAGCTTTATAGTTAAATCCCATGATTTACCTCTTTGTGCCGGGAGTTTTGAACATGCGTAATTGGATCAAGATGCCCAGCCTCCAAAGGGAAAAAATGCATATGTTATAAATTCTGCTCCTGATCCTTTTCAGCGAAAGAAAAAAAAACTCTCCCAATTTCATCTGGACCAGTGGAGGTCGTCATTGAAGGGGGTCACCCCCATCTCATTCAACTTATTGAATGTATTTAACCAAACATCTGCAAAGGGCATGGGGAAACAAGGTTAGGTTTAATTTAATTTACTTTAAGGAATCACCGCCCATTCACCCATGTTGGCTCACAGACCCACAATAGCGGGTGAGAGTCTAAACATTTTGTGATATTTATGATTGTGCCTGACATGTATTCGCAACAACCGCTTTACTGCCACAAACATTTCGGAGCTTTTCAGTTGCTCGGTAATAATTCGTTACACTATTTTTTTTATCTTTAGAGACTGGGTTTTCCGCATGGTACCAAGCCCCTGTGGTTTTCTGCAGCCTCTGACTAAATATTGTTGCAGAATGCCCCAGTGTGCACAGGGCTACTTCCCCCCCTCTACCTCCTGCCCCCAGAATAGCCACGTTTCCATTTTGTTTCATGTGTAATTAATAATTATGTCAGACTGGTTTGAGTTTAAAATAAACAGTCCAAAACCAGTCTCCAGAGTAATAAGAACAAGATAAATACACTGAAAATTAAAAGAGGGAAAGCAGTCAGTGTAGACATCAACGGCAAGAGACTAAATGACTCGGACTGATGACCTTTGGGCTAATTCAGAAATGGCTCGATTTGACCTAACTTAGACCATTTTAAATTTAGATACACCCATCTCACTATTTTACCCATTCCAGTGTTCTGCCTTTACCCCCCTCATCTTCTAAAGGGATTGTCTCAAACGATGAAGCAGTTTCATCGGCAGTGGCAGTTCTGGAATGCCTGAGCCAAGAATTCAACAGTTCACTTAATGACAAGATCAAAATACTGCAGATGCTGGACTCCGAAATGGAAACAGCAAATGCTGGAAATCTCAGCAGGTCAGGCAACGTCTGTGGAGAGAGAAACAGAGTTAACATTTCAGGTCGGTGACCCTTGGTCAGAACTGTGTTTTTTTATTTACTTGATGAGCCTGGATGTGGTGAAATGTACTAGGTTATTTGACTTGGGGGTGGTTGGAGTGGTGGTGTGGCATCGTAGATGAGCGCGATCCAGCTTTTGCCTAATGTTCTCCTGTAAACTTCAGCCCATCCAAAAAATGCCTTCCAACCTTGGCCGATATCAGGTCATCCAGAAAGAAAGAAAGAACGAAAGACTTGCATTTCTGTGGCGCCTTCACGACCTCAGGAACTCCCAATGAAGTACTTTTGAAGTGTAGTCATTGTTGTAATGTCGGAAATGCGGCAGTCAATTTGTGCACAGCAAGCTCCCACGAAAAGCAATGCAATGATGACCTGATAATCTGTTTTAGTTATGTTGATTGAGGGATAGATATTGGCCAGGACAATGGGGATAACTCCCCGCTCTTCTTTTAAAATACTGCAATGGGATCTTTTACATCCACCTGAGAGAGCAGACGGGGCCTCAGGTTTAATGTCTCATCTGAATGACGGCACCTCCGACAGTGCGGCACTCCCCTGAGAGTGTCAACCTAGATTTTTTTGCTCAAATCCCTAGAGTGGGACTTGAACCCACAACCTTCTGACTCAGAAGCAAGTTTGCTACCCATTGACCCACAGCTGTCATAGCCATTGTGGGTCAACTACAGATCATCCAAAACTCTGCAGTCTGTCCATCCACATGTCCCACTCATCCATCACTCCTGTCCTTGCTGAGTGACATTATCTCCCAGTCCCTCAACTATTCCATTTTTAAATGTTCATCTTTGTGTTTACGTAACCTTCATGGCCTCGCCCCTTCCTATCTCTATTTTCCACTCCAGATCTACAACCTCTCCCGTGTGCCTCCTGCCCCCTCCGCCCCCTCTCCCCGCAAAACAGTGTGGGGCCGAAATTGATCAACTCACCGCCCACTGCCGCCAGCATTCCTCTGAGCGATAAGGGAATAAAGGGTTATGGGGAGTGGGTGGGGAAGTGGAGCTGAGTCCATGATCAGATCAGCCATGATCTTATTGAATGGCAGAGCAGGCTCGAGGGGCCAAATGGCCTACTCCTGCTCCTATTTCTTATGTTCTTATGTAAGATCCGCTCAGTGCCACTTTCAGGGTGGTCTGGAGTGGGCGGGAGGGGAGAGCCGCCGGGAACCTCCCGCTGTCGTCAGCGGACGGCCGAATGGCATAACTGAGCTCCTGCCCGCCGAACTCCCAGATTCCTGCGGGCGGGAGTCGGCGACAGAACGGGGACGGATCGCTGGCTGGAAGCTGGTCTGTCTCCGACGGTGAGTCTGAAGATCCTGTAAAAAAGGTTAGTGAACATTTTTAAAAGATTTTTTCACAGCGACTTACCTGCATGGGGTCCCCTGAAGGTCTGATAGTTTTTTTTTTTCCTGATGATTTATTTTTTCAGCTCTTCGACCCTCCATGGGCCCGACTCCATCCTCAGCGACACTTGGGTGGCAAGCGCCTCTGCCACTGAGAATGAGAGCTCCTATCCGCTGCCGCTCAGATTGGCGGTGTACGTCGTCCATTTGCTGCCCGCCGACCCTCGAGGGACCTCGGCGATGAATATCCCACCCAGAGTAGCGTCTGGTAACCCGGCAGCCATCGGCAGCACTTGGGGCAGCACTTGGGTGGGCGGGGGCCTTGACCAAATTTGACCCCATATGTTCCTCTCACTCTGGCCTCTGGTACATCCCAACCTCCTCAACCTCTTTCCTTCATGCCCCTATTGCCAGCTGCGCTCTTTAATTCCCTCCCTACAACAATAATTTGCATTTATACTGTGCCTTAAACATAGTAATATGTCCCGTATTCCACGAGAGTGCTTTCAAACAAAATCTGACTCCGAGCCACTGAGGAGACATGAGGACAGGAGACCAAAAACTGGGTCAAAGAGGTAGATTTTAAGGAGCGTCTTAAAGGAGGAGGGTGAGGTAGAGAGGCGGAGAGGTTTAAGGAGGGAATTCCAGAGCTGAGGGCCTCGCCGCCAATGGTGGAGTGATTAAAATTGGGGATGTGCTAGCGGACAGTATTGAAGGGACGCAGAGATCTCAGAGGGCTGTAGGGCTGGGGGATGTTACAGAGATAGGGAGGGCCGAGGGCCATGGAGGGATTTGAACATGAGGATGACAATTTTAAAATGGAGGCGTTGCCGGACCGGGAGCCGATTGCGGTCAGTGAGTACAGGGGGTGACCGGGACTTGGGCCAGCAGAGCTTTGGAATAGCTCAGGTAACAGAGAGTGCAAGGTGGGAGCCCGGCCAGCAGAGCCTTGGAATAGTTACCCCAGCTGGGCTGAGCTAACTCAGCACAGAGCTTGGATCAAAGGGCCTGTTCGAGCCTGCGTGGCCCAGCTGCAAGCTGGCCGGCAAATCCATCAGCAAAGCAACTGAAGAGCTGGCCTTCTGATCTTCAATTTGTGATGGTCAATTATCAGGTATGCGCCTGATGCTTGTAGTCTAGCGGTGGGTCTCTCTCCTGCAGTCGAACAAGAGACTGTACACATGATCACTGGGTTACTTGGGAAGGGTCAGTCTTGAGCTTCAGACTGAATTAAAAGCCTGAGCATTAATCCACTGTGAAGCTGTCGGAAACTGCATGTCATTTCATTCCATATCTGGGCAGTTTAATTCACCGGTGGGTCTGCTGTGTTACACCATATACAGTGTATTATTCTGCACAGTAGAACCTAATCAGGGATGTCCCTTTAAGACCTGAGGCTGTAAACAGATGATTTTAACTTGGGGGCAGGGAGGCATTTGTGGGGGGCCGAAGTGATTCATCTGGCCCCCCGGAGCGTGAGGCTCGAGGGATTTTAACTGCCAGGTCTCATTTGCCTACCTGACTCTGCCCCACGTTGCAATTTGTCACTTTCGCTGACCGATGGAAAGAAAGATATAGCACCGTTCATGACCCCTGTGGAGGTCGCGAAAGTATTTCACAGCCAAACCAAGGACAAGTACAATGTCCCGAATCCGGCTGTCCGAAAACCGGACACTTTAGAGCTGGCCCAACCACCGGGCGTCTCCAATCCCGCGACATCGGACGGCGAGGGACGAGGAAACCGGTAAAAACCAGCGAGGAGCGGAGGATCGACGGGAGGTAAGGAGCGGAGGATCGGCGGGCGGCGAGGAGCGGAGGATCAACGGGAGGCGAGGAGTGCCAACAGCGAGGTCTGAAATCCATAAAAATTCTAAAATCAGCACGGTCTCGGTCCCGAGGTTGCCGGATTTCCGACGTTGTACCTATACGTTGGAAGTGACGTCAGCATTATAATGCGGGGAATCGCAGCATTCAATTTGCGACCAGCAAGATCCCAGAAAGAAGAAGAACAACCACTTGAATTTATATAGCGTCTTTAATGTAGTAAAATGTTCCAAGGCGCTTCACAGGAACGTTGTAAAATGAAATTTGACAGCGAGCCAACCAAATGCTTGGTCAAAGTGATAGGTTTTAAGGAGCGTCTTGAAGGAGGAAGAAGAGCTAGAGAGGTGGAGAGGTTTAGGGAGGGAGTTCCAGAGCTTGGGGCCCAGGCAACTGAAGAGACGGCCGCCAATGGTTGAGCGATTATAATCAGGGATGTTCAAGAGTTAGAATTAGAGGAGCACAGATATCTCAAGGGGCTGGAGGAGATTACAGAGATAGGGAGGGGCGAGGCCATGGAGGGATTTGCAAATAAGGATGAGAATTTTGAAATCGAGGCGTTGCTTAACTGGGAGCCAGTTAGGTCAGCGAGCACAGGGGTGATGAGTGAGTGGGACTTGGTGCGAGTTAGGACACGGGCAGCCGAGTTTTAGATGACCTCAATTTATTAATAGACTGTAAATGGAGAAACCGAAACGGAAAGAACATTTCGCCCGACCCATGTCTGCCAGCACTTGCACGCAAATCTAATTTTGTGGAGAGGCGTTTGAGAGAAGCTATTTTGCAGAGATTTTTGGTTCATTGGGTATCAGGCAGAAACAGAGACAGTCTCTACCACCCAGCTCCTCTTGTACAACACAATAGGAACAGGTCAGTCAAAATTGGCAGCTTGGTACAGTGTGACCAGGCAAACTCACAGAGGAGGATCAATAGAGTTTTAAATGTATATGAAGGTAAATTTAAATTTTGGGAGTCAAACTCCAGCGTGAAAACTCAACAGGTAAAATTTCTTGATTTTAACTGAAGAATAGGAAGGACAGAAACTGCCAGTTCCAATTGTTGGTAACACTTTACGAATTCTGTTTACTCTGTGGATAGAGTTAAATGAGGATGCTTTTCCATCAGTTACAGAGTCGTGTTAACACCAACATCATCATCATAGGCAGTCCCTCAAAATCGAGGAAGACTTGCTTCCACTCTAAAAGTGAGTTCTCAGGTGACTGTACAGTAAAATGCGGGAATTACAGTATCTGTCACAGGTGGGACAGACAGTGGTTGAAAGAAAGGGTAGGTGGGGAGTCTGGTTTGCCGCATGCTCCTTCCGCTGCCTGCGCTTGTTTTCTGCATGGTCTTGGCGTCGAGACTCGAGGTGCTCAACGCCCTCCCGGATGCACTTCCTCCACTTAGGGTGGTCTTGGGACAGGGATTCCCAGGTGTCTGTGGGGATGTTAATCTTTATCAAGGTGGCTTTGAGGGTCCTGGAAGCGTTTCTTCTGCCCACCTGGGGCTCGCTTGCCATGTAGGAGTTCCGAGTAGAGCACTTCCTTAGGATGTCTCATTTCAGGCATGCGGACGATGTGGCCCACCCAATGGAGCTGGTCGAGTGTGGTCAGCACTTCGTGCTGGGGATGTTGGCCTGATCGAAGACACTAACGTTGGTGCGTCTATCCTCCCAGGGGATTTGCAGGATCTTGCGGAGACTTCGTTGGTGGTACTTCTCCAGCACTTTGAGATATTTGCTGTATATAGTCCATGTCGCTGAGCCATATAGGTATCACTACTGCCCTGTAGATCGTAAGCTTGGTGCCAGATTTAAGGTGCTGGTCTTCAAACACTCTCTTCCTTAGGCGACTGAAGGCTGCGCTGGAACACTGGAGGTGGTGTTGGACCTCATCATCGATATCTGCCTTTGCTGATAGTCGGCTCCCGAGGTATGGAAAGTGGTCGACGTTGTCCAAGGCCGCGCCGTGGATTTTGATGACCGGGAGCTCAGTGCTGTGTGGCGGGGTCAGGTTGGTGGATGACCTTAGTCTTACGGATGTTTAGCATAAGGCCCATGCTTTCATACACCTCGGTGGAGGTGTTGACGGTGGCTTGGAGTTCGGCCTCCAACGTGCAGATGCACGCGTCGTCCAAATACTCTAGTTCAACGATAGAGGATGGGACGGTCTTGGATCTGGCCTGGAGGCGACGAAGGGTGAATAGGTTCCCATTGGTTCTGCAGTTTAGTTCCACTCCAGCAGGGAGTTTGTTGAGTGTGAGGTGGAGCATTGCAGCGAGGAAGATCGAGAAGAGCGTGGGTGCGATGACGCAGCCCTGCTTGACCCCGGTCCGGACGTAGATTGGGTCTGTGGTGGATCCGTTGGTCAGGATCACGGCTTGCATGTTGTCGTGGAGCAGGAGGAGGATGGTGACAAACTTCTGGGGGCAGCCGAAATGGAGGAGGATGCTCCATAGTTCCTCACGGTTGACAGTGTCAATGATCTTTGTGAGGTCAAAGGTCTGCGGTGATCCTGATAAACACATAACATCAACAACTCAATCATTGGCTCCTCGCTTGTATATAATGGATTTCCCCGCACAGTATCACAACACATTCACAAATCATTAAAAGCAGCAACACAGGTTAACAAAGCCATAACAAATGCAGACAATGCACTTAATTTCAGGAAGAATACAATTCAGAACTAGAGAAGTAGCTCGCTCATTTACATGGGCTCCCAGTCCGGCAACATCTCAATTTTAAAATTTGCATCATTGTTTTCAAACCCCTCCATGGCCTCGCCCATCCCTATCTCTGTAACCTTCTCCAGTGCCACAACTCTCTGAAATCTCTGCGCCGCTCCGATGCAAGCCTCTCGAGCATCCCTGATTTCCATCGCTTCACATTGGCAGTCGTGCCTGCTGTTGCCTAGACATCTAAGCTCTGGAATTCCCTCCCTAAACCTCTCCACCTCTCTATGTCTCTCTCCTCGATTAAGACGCTCCTTAAAACCGCCCTCTTGGACCAAGCATTTGGTCACCTATCCCAATGTCTCCCTATGTGGCTCGGTGTCAAATTTTGTTTGATGACGCTCCTGTGAAGTGCCTTGGGCTGTTTTACTACGTTAAAGGCACAATATAAGGGTTGATGGTGGATAGGCAATGGCAAACATTTAAAGATCACATGGATGAACTTCAGCAATTGTACATCCCTGTCTGCAGTAAAAATAAAACAGGGAACGTGGCTCAAACGTGGCTAACAAGGGAAATTAAGGATAGTGTTAAATCCAAGGAAGAGGCATATAAATTAGCCAGAAAAAGCAACAAACCTGAGGACTGGGGGAAATTTCAAATTCAGCAGAGGAGGACAAAGGGTTTAATTAAGAGGGGGAAAATAGAGTACGAGAGGAAGCTTGCCGGGAACATAAAAACTGACTGCAAAAGCTTCTATAGATATGTGAAGAGAAAAAGATTAGTGAAGACAAACATAGGTCCCTTGCAGTCAGATTCAGGTGAATTTATAATGGGGAACAAAGAAATGGCAGACCAATTGAACAAATACTTTGGTTCTGTCTTCACGAAGGAAGACAAAAATAACCTTCCAGAAGCAGTAGGGGATCGAGGATCTATTGAGAAGGAGGAACTGAAGGATATCCTTATTAGGCAGGAAATTGTGTTGGGGAAATTGATGGGATTGAAGGCCGATAAATCTCAGGGGACTGATAGTCTGCATCCCAGAGTACTTAAGGAAATGGCCCTTGAAATAGTGGATGCATTGGTGATCATTTTCCAACAGTCTATCGACTCTGGATCATATCCTATGGACTGGAGGGTAGCTAATGTAACACCACTTTTTAAAAAGGGAGGGAGAGAGAAAACCAGTAATTATAGACCGGTTGGTCTGACATCAGCAGTGGGGAAAATGTTGGAATTAATCATTAAGGATGAAATAGCAGTGCATTTGGAAAACAGTGACAGGATCGGTCCAAGTCAGCATGGATTTATGAAAGGGAAATCATGCTTGACGAATCTTCTGGAATTTTTTGAGGATGCAACTAGCCGAGTGGACAATGGAGAACCAGTGGATGTGGTGTATTTGGACTTTCAAAAGGCTTTTGACAAGGTCCCGCACAAGAGATTGGTGTGCAAAAGCATGGTATTAGGTGTAATGTACTGACATGGATAGAGAACTGGTTGGCAGACAGGAAGCAGAGAGTTGGGATTAACGGGTCCTTTTCAGAATGGCAGGCAGTAACTGATGGAGTGCCGCAGGGCTCAGTGCTGGGACGCCAGCTCTTTACAATATACATTAATGATTTAGATGAAGGAATTGAGTGTAATATCTCCAAGTTTGCAGATGACACTAAACTGGGTGACGGTGTGAGCTGTGAGGAGGACGCTAAGAGGCTGCAGAATGAGTTGGACAGGTTAGGTGAGTGGGCAAATGCATGGCATATGCAGTGTTATGTGAATAAATGTGAGGTTATCCATTTTGGGGGCAAAAACACGAAGGCAGAATATTATCTGAATGGCGGCAGATTAGGAAAAGGGGAGGTGCAACGAGACCTGGGTGTCATGGTTCATCAGTCATTGAAAGTTGGCATGCAGGTACAGCAGGCGGTGAAGAATGCATGTGGTATATTGGCCTTCATAGCTAGGGGATTTGAGTATAGGAGCAGGGAGGTCTTACTGCAGTTGTACAGAGCCGTAGTGAGGTCTCATCTGCAATATTGTGTTCAGTTTCGGTCTCCTAATCTGAAGAAGGACGTTCTTGCTAATGAGGGAGTGCAGCAAAGGTTCACCAGACTGATTCCAGGCATGGCTGGACTGTCATATGAGGAGAGATTGGATCAATTGGGCCTTTATTCACTGGAATTTAGAAGGATGAGAGGGGATCTCATAGAAACATGTAAGATTCTGATGGGACTGGACAGGTTAGATGCGGGAAGAATTTCCCGATGTTGGGGAAGTCCAGAACCAGGGGACATAGTCTTAGGACAAGAGGTAGGCCATTTAGGACTGAGATGAGGAGAAACTTCTTTACTCAGAGAGTTGTTAACCTGTGGAATTCCCTGCCACAGAGAGTTGTTGATGCCAGTTCATTGGATATATTTAAGAGGGAGTTAATATGGCCCTTACGGCTAAGGGTATTGCCTTAGGACTAACAAAGTCTAACCTTTAATTTATTTTCTTGCTTTTCCTAACTGATGGACTCTTGAACACTGTAATGTATTTGCTTCATGGGTTCTTTGCTTAAGAATTCATAGCAACACAAGGGGTATGGAGAGAAAGCAGGAAAGGGGTACTGAGGGAATGATCAGCCATGATCATATTGAATGGTGGTGCAGGCTCGAAGGGCCAAAAGGTCTACTTCTGCACCTATTTTCTATCTTTCTATGTTTCTATGTAAGTTGTTGTTGTTATGTTAAACTTGCATAGAACCTTGGTGAAACCACACTTTGCACAGTTGTGGTCTCTATAAAATGGTTCTGTATTATGGAGAAATAGTCAAACTGAAAACTATGAGCTTAAAGTAAAGAGTAACCTTAGTCTTTTATTGCAGGTCTCCAGAGTGCCTCTCCAACCTGTGAAGCCTCCTTAAATACCTGTGCTCCCAAGGGATTATGAGATCCCTTTGGACTCCAGGGGATGAGCCCTCTGTTGGCCGTACATAGTAAATACAAGTTTACATATATAACTACACTTCCCCCCAAAGTCAACAGTGTAACTATTTACAATGTGAGTCGATCTCGGGCCCTTCTTGCACTGGTTGATCGTCTCGGTGTGAAAGCTGGTGTTGAATCATTTTTGGGCCCTCACTGGGTTGCTGTGCAGCTGGCCTTGCTGGGCTGCCTGGTGTGTTAGGCCCTTCAGGGCTGCTGTGGATGATGGGTTCTGCTTCGTGGTCAAATGTGGTGCCAGTTGCCACTGGTGTGTATGTTGGGGGATCAAAAAAGGGAGGGTCCAAGGTGGGTTGCTCAGGATAGTCTGTGAATCTGAGTTTGATTTGGTCCAAGTGTTTCCGGTGAATGAACCCATTTGAAAGTTTGACCCAAAACACCCTGCTCCCCTCTTTGGCCATAACAGTGCCGGGAAGCCACTTGGGACCTTGTCCATAATTTAATACAATACAGGATCCTTAAATTCAATCTCGCGTGACACATTTGCGCTATCAAGGTATGCACTTTGTTGAAACCTCCTGCTTTCTACCTGTTCATGTAGATCAGAGTGAACTAACGAAAGCCTTGTCTTAAAGTGCTCTTTTCATGAGCAGTTCAGCAGGTGGGATCCCAGTGAGTGCGTGGGGTCTCGTGCGGTAGCTAAGCAGGACTCAGGATAGGTGAGTCTGCAGTGAGCCTTCTGTACCTTCTACAAGCCTTGCTTGATGGTTTGCACTGCTCTCTCTGCCTGACCATTGGACGCTGGTTTAAACGGGGCAGATGTGACATGTTTGATCCCGTTACGGGTCATGAATTCTTTGAACTCAGCACTGGTAAAACATGGCCCATTGTCGTTCACCATGACATCCGGTAGGCCGTGTGTGGCAAACATGGCCCGCAAGCTTTCAGTAGTGGCAGCGGACGTGCTAGCCGACATTATCTCACATTCAATCCACTTGGAGTAAGCGTCTACAACCTCAAGGAACATTTTACCCAAGAACAGGCCTGCATAGTCGACTTGTACCCTAGACCACGGTTTGGAGGGTCAAGACCATAAACTTAGCGGCGTCTCCCTGGGTACATTGCTTAACTGCGAGCATGTATTACATCTGTGAACGCAGTCCGCATCGATACCGGGCCACCACATGTGGGATCTGGCTATCGCTTTCATCATTATGATGCCTGGATGGGTACTGTGGAGGTCATTGATGAAGGTATCTCTGCCCTTCTTGGGGACCACAACTTGATTGCCCCACAGAAGGCAATCTGCCTGAATAGAAATTTCATCTTTGTGCCGCTGGAACGGCTTTATCTCTTCCTGCATTTCCACTGGGACACTGGACCAGCTCCCATGAAGCACACAGCTTTTGACTAGAGATAATAAGTGGTCCTGGCTTGTCCAGGTTTTGATCTGCTGGGCAGTGATGGGTGATTGCTCACTCTCAAATGCTTCCATAACCATGACTAGATCTGCGGGCTGCGCAATTTTCACCCCCGTGTTGGGCAATGGCAACCTACTGAGAGCGTCGGCGCAGTTTTCTATGCCTGGCCTGTGGCGGATGGCGTCGTTGTATGCAGACAATGTGAGTGCCCATCTCTGGATGCGGGCTGATGCATCGGTATTTATCCCTTTACTCTCGGATCACAGGGGTATAAGTGGCTTATGGTCAGTTTCCAATTCGAATTTTAGCCCAAACAGGTACTGATGTACATTCTTTACCTCGCTTCTTTTTCAATCATGCTGTCGGCTCTCTCAGTCTTAGACAGACTCCTGGATGCAGAAGCAACCGGTTGCAGTTTCCCGAAATCATTAGCTTGTTGCAATACACATCCGACGCCATATGACGACGCATCATATGCTAGTACCAAACGTTTACATGGATCATACAACACAAGCAATTTGTTTGAGCATAACAATTTTCTCACTTTTACATTGGCATTTTCTTGGCTTTTGCCCCAAACCCATTCGTCCTCTTTTCATAGTAAGACATGCAGTGGTTCTAACAGTGTGCTGAGACCTGGTAAAAAGTTACCAAAGTAGTTCAGGAGTCCCAGAAACGGCCGCAACTCCGCAACGTTCTGTGGCCTCAGTGCGTTCTCAATTGCCTTTGTCTTTGCGTTGGTGGGCCTGATGCCGTTTGCCGCAATCCTCCTTCCCAGGAACACCACTTCTGGTGCCAGGAAAACGCACTTCGAGCGTTTTAACCTGAGCCTCACGCGGTTGACTCGACTAAGAACCTCCTCCAGGTTCTGCAGATGTTCGACTGTGTTCCGACCTGTGACCAAGATGTTATCTTGGAAGACCACGGTGTGCGGGACCGACTTTAGTAAGCTTTCCATGTTTCTCTGGAATATCGCCGCCACCGATCGGATTACAAACGGGCATCTGTTATAAACAAAAAGACCTTTGTGCGTGTTGATGCAGGTGCAGGATTTCGATGATTCCTCCAGTTCCTGCGCCATGTAGGCGGAAGTCAGATCCAGCTTCGTGAATGTCTTTCCTCCCGCCAGCGTTGCAAAGAAGTCGTCGGCCTTTGGTAGTGGGTATTAGTCCTGCAGGGAGAAACGATTGATAGTTGCTTTTTAATCGCCACAGATTCTGACGATGCCGTCTCCCTTGAGGACTGGGACGATAGGACTGGCCCACTCGTTGAATTCGATCGGGGAAATGATGCCCTCTCTTTGCAGCCGGTCTAGCTTGATCTCTACCCTTTCTCTCATCATGTATGGTACTGCTCTTGCCTTGTGATGGATGGGTCGCACCCCCGGAATTAGGTGGATCTGCACTTTTGCTCCTTGGAATTTCCCGATGCCTGGTTCGAACAGCGAAGGAAATTTGTTTAAGACCTGGGCACACGAAGTGTCATCAGCGGGCGATAGCGCTCGGCCGTAGTCCCAGTTCCCAGCCAGCTCATGCCGAGCAGCGTGGGACTATCACCTGGTACCACCCAGAGTGGTAGCTTGTGCACCGCTCCATTGTAGGAGACTTTTACGGTAGCATTACCGATTACAAGAATCAGTTCTTTCGTGTAAGTTCTTAGTTTCGTGCGAACTGGAGTTAAGCCTGGCCTTGAGACCTTGTTGCACAACAACCTTTCAAAAGTTCTTTTTGCCCATGATGGACTGGCTTGCGCCTGTATCCAGCTCCATTGACACCATTTATTTCAACATTCAGCATTATCGGGGGACACTTTGTGGTAAATGTGTGCACCCCATGTATCTCTGTCTCCTCGATCTGAGGCTCTGATTCATCGTGATCCTCCGTGGATCTGTCCTCCTCTGCAACAGAGTGGTTTGCAGGTTTAACAGGATTGCCTGCACACTCGTTAGAGGTGCCCCATTGTTCCACAGCCATTGCAAACATACTCTTTGAATCGGCATGAATGGAAACGATGATCACCCCCGCAGCACCAACAAGGTTTTAATGGCCTTGCATTCATCATCGTTGATGGTGCACTCTGAGACATCTGCGGACGTATAGCTGCAGATATGTGTGACCTGCCCTGTACGTTACGATTCGAAAACAACATCACTTTGTTCACAGTACTTGTAGCAGCACTTGTGTGCTGAGAGATTTGCTTCGTATTGTCACTGGTGGCAATGAACGCCTGGGCTATCGCTATGGCCTTACTCAAGGTTGGGGTTTCTACAGACAAAAGTTTGCGAAATATGGTTTTGTGGCCAATGCCAAGTACGAAAAAGTCTCTGAGCATGTGCTCCAAACGTGCTTCAAATTCGCAATGTCCTGCAAGGCATCTTAGCTCGGCGACATAACTCGCCATTTCCTGGCCTTCAAACCTTTTGTAGGTGTAGAACCGGTACCTCGCCATCAGAACGTTTTCCTTCGAGTTCAAATGCTCTCGGACAAGTGTGCACAAATCGTCATATGATTCCTCCGTGGATTTCGCTGGAGTGAGCAGATTCTTTATGAGGCCATATGTTGGTGCTCCACAGACGGTGAAGAGGATTGCCCTTCATTTGGCAGCCCTCTCTTCCCCATCTAGCTCATTGGCCATGAAGTATTGGTCGAGTCACTCCACAAAAGTTTCCCAATCATCTCCCTCCGAGAAGTTCTCCAGGATGCCCACTGTTCTCTGCATCTTTGGGTTCGCTATCTGTACCTCGTCGCCAGTTGTTGTGTATGGAGAAAGAATCAGACTGAACACTGTGAGCTTAAAGTAAAGTGTGACCTTAGTCTTTTATTGCAGGTCTCCAGAGTGCCTCTCCAACCTGTGAAATCTCCTTAAATACCTGTGCTCCCAAGGCATTATGGGATCCCTTGAGACTCCAGGGGATGAGCCCTCTGATGGCTGTACAGAATAAATACAAGTTTACATATGTAACAAATAGGATATAGAAGCACTGGAGAAAGTGTAATGAAGATTTACCATGATGATACCAGAACTGAGAGATTATACCTATCAGGAATGATTGAAGAGCCTGGGCTCTTCTCGAGAACAGAGAAAGCTGAGGGAGGGGTGACCTGATGGAGGTCTTTAAAATTAGGAAGGGGTTTAATAGGGTAGATGTAGAGAAGATGTTTCTGCTTGTGGGGGAGACTAGAACTAGGGGTCATAAATATAAGATAGTCACTAATAAATCCAATAAGGAATTCAGGAGAATCTTCTTTACCCAGAGAGTGGTGAGAATGTGGAACTCGCTGCCACAGGGAGGGGTTGAAGTGAATAATATCGATGCATTTAAGGGGAGGCTGGATAAACACATGAGGGACAAAGGAATAGAAGGATATGGTGATGGGGTGAGATGAAGAGGGGTGGGAGGAGGCTCGTGTGGAGCATAAACCCCGGCACAGACCTGTTGGGCTGAATGGCCTGTTTCTGTGCTGTACACTTGATGTAATTCTATGTACTGATTCTTATCGATCAGAAAGTTACCAGTTGCAATCCCGCTCCTCGGGGCGCATCTTGATTTCAGTTGGGATGGCAATGTTGGTATTGCGATGAGCCTCAATGATTTTGGATGAATTCTCGCAGGATTCAGCGAGGGCAAGGTGGGGGGTCCGGTGTAACGCCCTCAGCAGTCAAATACCAGCTGAACCTCACTGTCTCGGCTCACACTTATGTGAGGTCATCATAATAGGCAGTCCCTTGAAATCGAGGAAGACTTGCTTCCACTCTAAAAGTGAGTTTTTAGGTGACTGTACAGTCCAATACAGGAATTACAGTCTCTGCCACAGGTGGGACAGACAGTGGTTGAAAAATAGAAACATAGAAACATAGAAACATAGAAAATAGGTGCAGGAGTATGCCATTCGGCCCCTTGAGCCTGCACCACCATTCAATAAGATCATGGCTGATCATTCACCTCAGTACCCTTTTCCTGCTTTCTCTCCATACCCCTTGATCCCTTTAGCCGTAAGAACAAAATCTATCCCTCTTGAATATAACCAACGAATATATCCAACGAATATATCCATTGAAGGAAAGGGTGGGTGGGGAGTCTGGTTTGCTGCACGCTCCTTCCGCTGCCTGCGCTTGTTTTCTGCATGCTCTCGGCGATAAGACTTGAGGTGCTCAGCGCCCTCCCGGATGCTCTTTCTCCACTTCGGGCAGTTTTGGGCCAGGGACTCCCAGGTGTCGGTGGGGATGTTGCACTTTATCAAGGAGGCTCTGAGGGTGTCCTTGAAACATTTCCTCTGTCCACCTGGGGCTCGCTTGCCGTGTAGGAGTTCCAAGTAGAGCATTGCTTTGGGAGTCTTGTGTCGGGCATGTGGACAATGTGGTCTACCCAACGAAGCTGGTCGAGTGTGGTCAGTGCTTCGATGCTGCGTATGTTAGCCTGGTCAAGGACACTGACTTTGTTGCGTCTATCCTCCCAGGGGATTTGCAGGATCTTGCTAATACATCGTTGATGGTATTTCTCCAGCGATTTGATGTGTCTACTGTACATGGTCCACATCTCTGAGCCTTACAGGAGGGCGGGTATCACTACAGCCCTGTAGACCATAAGCTTGGTGGCAGATTTGAGGGCCTGATCATTGAACAATCTCTTCCTCAGGCGACCGAAGGCTGCGCTTGTGCACTGGAGGCAGTGTTGAACTTCGTCGTCGATGTCTTCCCTTGCTGATAGTAGGCTGCCGAGGTATGGAAAATAGTCCACTTTGTCCAAGGCCGAGCCGTGGATTTTAATGACCGGGGGCGCAGTGGTGTGTGGTGGGGTCAGGTTGGTGGAGGACCTTTTTTCTTAAGGATGTTTAGTGTAAGGCCTATGCTTTCATACGCTTCAGTGAAGATTTCGACGATGGCTTGGAGTTTGGCCTCTGAATGCACGCAGACTCAAGCATCGTCCACGTATTGTAGTTCGACGACAGAAGATGGGACGGTCTTCGATCTAGCCTGGAGGCAATGAAGGTTGAACAGGTTCCCACTGGTTCTGTAGTTTAGTTCCACTCCAGCGGGGAGCTTGTTGAGCGTGAAATGGAGCATTGCAGCAAGGATGATCAAGAAGAGGGTTGGCGTGATGACGCAGCCCTGTTTACCTGCTGTCCGGACATGGATTGGGTCTGTGGTGGATCCGTTGGTCAGGATCACGGCTTGCATGTCGTCGTGGAGCAGGCGGAGGATGACGGCAAACTTTTGGGAGCAGCCGAAATGGAGGAGGATGCTCCATAGTCCCTCACGGTGAACAGTGTCAAAGGCGTTTGCGAGGTCAAAGAAGGCCATGTACAAGGGTTGGTGCTGTTCCCTGCATTTCTCTTGCAGTTGTCGCGCTGTACAGATCATGTTGGTTGTACCTTATAGTGGATGGAATCCGCATTGTGACTCCGGGAGGAGCTCCTCAGCCACAGGGAGAAGACGGTTGAGGAGAATTTTAGCGATGACTTTCCCAGTGGCCAATAACAGGTAGATTCCTTTGTAGTTGCCACAGTTGGACTTGTCCCCTTTTTCACAGATGATCACAATTACGGTATTTCTGAGATTTCCAGGCATGCTCTCCTCCTTCAAGATGAGAGAGATGAGGTCATGCATTCATGCCAATAGTGCCTCTCCGCCATACTTTAGTGCCTCAGCGGGGATTCCATCTGCTCCTGATGCCTTATTGTTCTTGAGCTGACAGGTGGCCTTTTCTACCTCGTGCTGGGCTGGGGTTTTGCTGAGATGGTGGTGGGTAGCATGCTGCGGGATGGAGTCGAGGACACACGTGTCAAAGGCAGAGTCTCGATTAAGAAGATCTTCGAAGTGCTCCTTCCAGTGGGCCCTGACTGCCTTGATGTCCTTGATGAGTGTCTCCCGTTCTTGGCTAACAATGGGGTGGGGCCTTGGGTGCTTGGGCTGTAGGTGGCCTTGACTGCAATGATGAATCCTCAAACATCATGGCTGTCAGCTAACTGCTGGATCTACTGTGCTTTCTCCCACCCACCATCTATTCTTTAGATCGCGGGCTTTTTGTTGGACCTCGGCCTTCCGCTGTCTGTAGAGCTGCTTTGCTGCTCCCGAGTTGGGTTGCTGCTTTAAGTTCAGAAATGTTTTTCGCTTGCGGCTTATTAGCTCCTGGATCTCCTGGTCATTCTCGCCATACCAGTCTTGCTGTTTGGTGGTTGAGTGACCAAGTGTCTCTTCGCAGGCACTGGTTATGGTGGCCTGGAGGGCAGACCAGGCGCTTGGACACTCTGTGTCTCGGGGTCATCAAGGGTCGCCAGGTTGGCAGTGAGGTGCTGGCTGTATAGGGCTCTCTTAGCTGGATCTTTGAGTGTCCCGGTGTTGATTTTTCTGCAGCATTGCTTCTGTTGCCATAATTGTTTTGGGGCTATATTAATGTTGATGATGGATCAGATTAGGCGGTGGTCCATCCAGCATTTGTTATTTGTTGGCTCCTGTCATGGCGCGGGTGGTATGCATGTTCTTGCGGTCCCTCGTTCGAATGATGACAAAGTCAAGCAGATGCCAGTGTTTGGAGTGAGGGTATTGCCACGATGCCTTGTACTTCTCCCTCTGACGGAACAAGGTGTTGATGATGACAAGATCGTGTTCTAGACATTTTGTCAGGAGCAGGGTTCCGTAGGAGTCAGTTTTCCCTACCCCCTCTCTGCTGATCACGTCTCCCCAGAGATCTGTGTCCTTACTGACTCTGGTGTTGACGTCGCCGAGGAGGATCAGGTTGTCGTCCGTAGGGACGTGGGACAGAGATTGTTCGATGCTGGAGTAGAATACCTCTTTGGTCTCATCTGTTGCGTCGAGTGTTGGGGCGTACGTGCTGATAAATATGGTGCACTGGTTCCAGGATAGGGTGAGCCGGAGAGTCATGCGACGTTCGCTAATCCTGCAGGGGGAGTCTCTGAGGCAGTCGACCAGCTCATTTTTGATGGTGAAATCAATTCCATGGAGTTGGTGTTCTTCTTCTGGTTTGCCTTTCCAGAATAAGGTGTAAACTCCACCTTGTTCTTTGAGCTGGCCTTCCCCTGCCCGCTGGGTCTCGCTTAGGGCGGTGATGTTGACATCGAAGCATGTGAGCTCCCGGGCAACGATGGCAGTGTGGCGTTCCGGTCTTTCGCTGTTGGGGTTGTTCATGATGTTCCAGATCCCGAACTTCATTTTGAAGGGTGGAAGATGACTGTGCGTGAGTTCTGGAAATCCATGATGGCGGATGGGATGGCAGCTCCTTATGGAGCTCTCCCCGAACAAACCTTCCTCTGGACATCTGCTGCCATCCTACACCTCTGTCTCCTTCAACCTCTCCCGCCACCAATAACCTCCCGCCACCGGCCTCATTATCTGAGGTATTGGGAGTGGGGCTGCTGAACCAATCAGGCCACACCTAAGCATGAACTGAAGGCACAAAATGAGGAGTGTGAGAATTATCCATTTGTATAAACCATCATACCTCAATAACCAGGAAGAAAATTAAATTTGTTTAACTTTTTTCATCAATTTATCTGCCCTCCCCCAATGTTCTTTACACACATACTTCCATTAACGTTTATTGGCGAACTTTGGTTAAGCAACGCCTCGATTTCAAAATTTTCATCCTTGTTTACAAATCCTTCCATGGCCTCGCCCCTTCCTATCTCTGTAATCTCCTCCAGCCCCACAACGCACCGAGATATCTGCACTCCTCTAATTCTACCCTCCTGAGCATCCCTGATTATAATTGCTCAACCATTGGTAGCCATGCCTTCTGTTGCCTGGGCCCCAAGCTCTGCTTAAACCTCTCCGCCTCTCTCCCTCTCTATCCTCCTTCAAGATGCTCCTTAAAACCTATCTCTTTGGCCAAGCTTTTGGTCACCTGCGCTAATTTCTACTTATGCAGCTCGTGGTCAAATTTTATCATTATAATCCTCCTGTGAAGCACTTTGGGACATTTCACTATGTTAAAGGCGCTATATAAATACAGGTTTTTGTTGTTGTTGTTGTGTAGGAAGAGAAGTATTGATTGCGGATCTATACCTCCACTCCCCATTCCCCACCTTTGCTCCGTGTGCCTTGATACCTCCATCCAACAAAAAATCTATTGATCTCAGTCTTAAAAACCCAGCATCCATTTTTGGGGAGAGAGTTCCAGATTTCCACTACGCTATGTGTGAGAGGATAATTCCTGATTTCACTCCTAAATTACCTAGCTCTAATTTTAACATTGTGGCACTTTGCTCTGTATCGCTCATCAGAGGAAATCTGTCACTGTATCCACCCTGTCGAATCCTTTAATCATCTTAAACACCTCAATTAGATCATTCTTCAACCTTCTAAACTTAAGGGAATACAAGCTAAGTCTGTGGAACGTGTCTTCATAATTTAACCCATTAAACTCCAGTCTCACTCTGGTGAATCTGCGCTACACCCGCTCCAAGCCGATACCGGTACAACCTCCGAAATTCAGAGGTCCAACAACCAGACACCGGTATTCTGATCAGTATAAGAACATAAGAACATAAGAAATAGGAGCAGGAGTAGGCCATACGGCCCCTTGAGCCTGCTCCGTCATTCAATAAGATCATGGCTGATCTGATCATGGACTCAGCTCCACTCCCCTGCCCATAGTCCCTTATTCCCTTATCATTTAAGAAACTGTCTATTTCTGTCTTAAATTTATTCAATGTCCCACCTTTGACAGCTATCTGAGGCAGCAAATTCCACAGATTTACAACCCTCTGAGAGAAGAAATTTCTCTTCATGTCTATTTTAAATGGACGGTCCCTTATTCTAAGAACATACCCTCTAGTTCTAGTCTTCCCCATCAGCGGAAACAGCCTCTCTGCATCCACCTTGTCAAGCCCCCTCATAATCTTATACATTTCGATAAGATCACCTTTCATTCTTCTGAATTCCAATGAGTAGAGGCCCAACCTACTCAACCTTTCCTCATAAGTCAACCCCCTCATCCCCAGAATCAACCTAGTGAACCTTCTCTAAACTGCCTCCAAAGCAAGTATATTCTTTCATAAATATGGAAACCAAAACTGCAGGCAGTATTCCAGGTGTGGTCTCACCAATATCCTGTATAGCTGTAGCAAGACTTCCCTGCTTTTATGCTCCATCCCCTTTGCAATAAATGATTCTGTAAATAATCCCCCCGTCCACACGCACATAATCACACACCAAAAAAAAATTGCAAAAAACAAAAAAGAAAAAATCACAAAACATTCACAAGACACATAACTATCGAATCGCTGCTAAAAATTTAAAAAATAAAAACTTTAACTTACCTTTTTTTCAGGTCTTCATACCTGTTCCAAGGGCTGCAATGCAGGTTTTTCCCAGGCGTTTTTATTTCCTAACTACGTCTGCACTACGAGCCAAATTTTGGGACTTCGGATTTCGTCTCCATAATCCGGAAAATCCCGAAACTCGGCCCAGGGGTTTCCGGATTCGGGATGTGGGTTTTTTGTTCTGAAATCTGGAGGTCCCCGAAAACCAGAATGGCCTCGGTCCCGAGGCTTCGAGAATCCGGAGGTAGTACTTGCATATCCTTCTTGAGGTTGTGACCTAAACTGAACATTGACCAGGAGTGGGAATTCTGGAAGATTCTTCCAGGTTGAGAAAATCTTGGCGGGGGCACCCGGACAACTCCCTGCTCTTCTTCCAATAGTGCCACAGAACCTTTGAGGTCCTGTTGAACCATCGGCACAGGGAGATGGTTTCTGGGTCTGTTGCCTCGGAGGAGCAGGTGCTAAGGGCAAACGTTGACTTTTTTTATTCATTCCTGGGATCAGGGCATCGCTGGCAAGGCCTGCATTTATCGCCCATCCCTAATTGCCCAAAGCGAAGGTGGTGGTGAGCCGCCTTCTTGAACCTTCTTGTTGTTGGAGCTGCACTCATCCAGGCAAGTGGAGAGTATTCCATCACACTCCTGACTTGTGCCTTGTAGATGGTGGAAAGGCTTTGGGGAGTCAGCAGATGAGACACTCGCCGCAGAATACCCAGCCTCTGACCTGCTCTTGTTGCCACAGTATTTATCTGGCTGGTCCAATTAAGTGTCTGGTCAATGGTGACCCCCACAATGTTGATGGTGGGTTATTCGGCGATGGTAAAGCTGTTGAATGTCAAAGGGCCTTGGTTAGACTCTCGCTTGTTGGAGATAGTCATTGCCTGGCACTTCTGTGGTGCGAATGTTACTTGCCACTTATCAGCCAAAGCCTGAATGTCATCCAGGTCTTGCTGCATGCTACAACAATCCTGGTTAAGCTGTTTTTTAAAAAAAACAATTCTTGAGATATGAGCGTCGCTGGAAAAACTGTCATTTATTGCCTGTCACTAGTTGCCCTAAGAAGGAGGTGATGAGACGTTAAACCGAGACCCCGTCTACCCTCTTATAGCACTACTTCACAGAAGAGAAGGAGACTTATCCCTCAACCAACATCATAGAAACATAGAAACATAGAAAATAGGTGCAGGAGTAGGCCATTTGGCCCTTCGAGCCTGCACCACCATTCAATAAGATCATGGCTGATCATTCCCTCAGTATCCCTTTCCTGCTTTCTCTCCATACCCCTTGATCCCCTTAGCTGTAAGGGCCATATCTAACTCCCTCTTGAATATATCCAATGAACTGGCATCAATAACTCTGTGTAGCAGTGAATTCCACAGGTTAACAACTCTCTGAGTGAAGAAGTTTCTCCTTATCTCAGTCTGAAATGGCTTACCCCTTATCCTTAGACTGTGTCCCCTGGTTCTGGACTTCCCCAACATCGGGAACATTCTTCCCGCATCTAACCTGTCCAGTCCCGTCAGAATCTTATATGTTTCTATGATATCCCCTCTCATCCTTCTAAACTCCAATGTATAAAGGCCCAGTTGATCCAGTCTCTCCTCATATGTCAGTCCTGCCATCCCGGGATTCAGTCTGGTGAACCTTCGCTGCACTCCCTCAATAGCAAGAATGTCCTTCCTCAGACTAGGAGATGAAAACTGAACACAATATTCCAGGTGAGGTCTCACCAAGGCCCTGTAAAACTGCAGTAAGACCTCCCTGCTCCTATACTCAAATCCCCTAGATATGAAGGCCAACATATCATTTGCCTTCTTCACCATCTGCTTTACCTGTATGCCAACTTTCAATGACTAATGAACCATGACACCCAGGTCTCGTTGCACCTCCCCTTTTCCTAATCTGCCGCCATTCAGATAATATTCTGTCTTCGCGTTTTTGCCCCCAAAATGGATAACCTCACATTTATCCACATTATACAGCATCTGCCATGCATTTGCTCACTCACCTAACCTGTCCAAGTCACCCTGCAGCCTCCTAGCGTCCCCCTTACATCTCACACCACCACCCAGTTTAGTGTCATTTGAAGACTTTGAGATATTGTACTCAATTCCTTCATCCAAATCATTGATGTATATTGTAAAGAGCTGGGGTCCCAGCACTGAGCCCTGCGGCACTCCACTAGTCACTGCCTGCCACTAAACCAAATCATCTGATCATTATCATATTGCTGTTTGTGCGAGCTTGCTGTGCTTAATTTTGCAGCCGTATTTCCTACAATATGTTATGTCTACAATGTACTTATGAATGACTCCACGAGGCAATGTGTTGTACTCAAACTGCAGTGACCTTGGTCCTTTATTCCAAACTCCAGAGTGAGGCACAAGCATGGTGGGCAGCCTTTTATACTGGGCCCTGCACACCTATGCAGGTGACCCTCAGGTCCCCCACTGCTGTGCCCTCTGGTGGCCAGCTACTGCCACAGGGGCAGGAATCCTCGGTCTCCACCAGTTGCACCCTCTAGCGGTGCCAGCATCTTATATACACAGTGTAAACCTTATTGATGGTACATCAGGTAACAAGTCTCCATGTTATGCAACTATACATTGACTACACAGAGAGTATATCTATAGTGTATATACACAATACACAATACAACAGTGAATACACTTTAAAAAAAAGTACTCCATTGGCTGAGAAGAGCTTTGGGATGTCCTGAGGTCATGAAAGGCACTATAGAAATGCAAGTTCTTTCTTTCTTCTTTCATTCTTCTTGAACTGCTGCAGTCTCTGTGGTGAAGGTGCTCCTCATGTCCTCCTGTTAGTGTCCTCGATCAGGCCAACATCCCAAGCATTGAAGCACTGACCACACTCGATCAGCTCCACTGGGCAGGCCACATAGTCTGCATGCCAGACACGAGACTCCCAATGCAAGTGCTCTACTCAGAGCTCCTTCATGGCAAACGAGCCAAAGGTGGGCAGAGGAAACAACACCCTCAAAGCCTCCCTGATAAAGCGCAACATCCCCACTGACACCTGAGAGTCCCTGGCCAAAGACCACCCTAAGCGGAGGAAGTGCTTCTGGGAGGGCGCTGAGCGCCTCGAGTCTCATCGCCGAGAGCATGCAGAAAATAAGCACAGGCAGCGGAAAGAGCGTGCGGCAAACCTGTCCCGCCCTCCCTTACCCTCAACGACTGTATGTCCCACCTGTGGCAGAGACTGTTCAGCCACCTAAGGATTCATTCTAAGAGTGGAAGCAAGTCTTCCTCGATTCCAAGGGACTGCCTATGATGATGATGATGATGATGATGAAGGTGCTCCCATAGTGCTGTTTGGGAGGGAGTTCCAGGATTTTGACCGATCGACAATGAAGGAATATGTCCAAGTCAGTGTGTGAATTGGAGGGGAATTTGGAGGTGGTGATGCTCCCATGCGCCTGCTACACTTGTCCTTCTCGGTGGTGGAAGTCACAGGTTTCATGCTGGTTTAGTGCAAATAGTTTGTTCCATGCACTTGCCTCATGCTTACCTTTTGGATGCCGCCAATCACGCAAGAGCCTTGCGTCAGTAGCTGGTAGCACCGTAATAGAATGAAACCCACGTAAAGGCAGCCTAAGATCAGACCTTGGTTCGACCATACTTGCAGCAATGCAGTAAAATGTTCCAAGGTGCTTCAAAGGAGGGTATTCAGCAAAAATTGACACTGAGCCAAATAAGGAGACATTAGGAGACAAGTGACCAAAAGATTGGCGAAAGAAGTACATTTTAAGGAGCTTCCTAAAGGAGATTTGGAGAAGCGGAGAGGTTTAGGGAGGGAGTTCCAGAGCTTAGGGCCCAGGCAACTGAAGGCACGGCCACCAATGGTGGGGTGAAGAGAGTGGGGGATATACATGAGACCGGAGTGTTCAGAATGCAGATTTCTTGAAGAATTATAGGGCTGGAAAAGGTTACAGATTTAGGGAGGGACGAGGCCACGGAGAGAGTTGAACACAAGGATGAAAATGTTAAAATCGAGGCATTACTTAATGTAGGTCAGTGAGCACAGGGCCACATTACAGCAAAATTCTAAAAGGAAATGTGTGAAAGTGTGTTAAAAAGACAAGCCTGAAGGCTCTGTGCCTCAATGCGAGGAGTATTCATAATAAAGTGGACGAATTAACTGCGCAGGCAGCTATTAACGAATAAGATATCATTGGGATGACAGAGACATGGCTCCAGGGTGACCAATGCTGGAAACTCAACATTCAGGAAGAATAGACAGAAAGGTAAAGGAGGTGGAATAGCGTTGCTGGTTAAAGAGGAAATTAACACAATAGTAAGGAAGGATATTAACTTGGTTGATGTGGAATCTGTATGGGTAGAACTGCGGAATACCAAAGGGCAGAAAGCGCTAGTGGGTGTTGTGTACAGACCACCAAACAGTAGTAGTGAGGTTGGGGAATGCATCAAACAAAAAATTAGGGATGCATATAGATTGGGCTAACCAAACGGATAGTAGTACAGTGGAGGAGGATTTCCTGGAGTGTATTAGGGATGGTTTTTTTAGACCAATATGTCGAGGAACCAACTAGAGGGCTGGCCATCCTAGACTGGGTGATGTGTAATGAGAAAGGACTAATTAGCAATCTTGTTGTGTGAGGCCCCTTGGGGAAGAGTGACCATAACATGGTAGAATTCTTTATTAAGATGGAGAGTGACACAGTTGATTCAGAGACTAGGGTCCTGTACTTAACGTAGAAACATAGAATTATAGAAAATAGGTGCAGGAGTAGGCCATTCGGCCCTTCGAGCCTGCACCGCCATTCAACAAGATCATGGATGATCACCCACCCCAGCACCTCCCCCCCACGCCCCCTCCATACCCCCCCGACCCCTCCAGCCGCAAGGACCACATCCAACTCCCTCGCGAACACATCCAATGAACTGGCATCAACAACTCTCCGCGGCAGGGAACCCCACAGGCCAACAATTCCCCGAGTGAAGAAGTCTCTCACAATCCCATCTTGGGGGCAGTAACCTTCTTAAGGAAAGGTAACTTTGATGGTATGAGACATGAATTGGCTAGAATAGACTGGCGAATGATACTTAAAGGGTTGATGGTGGACAGGCAATGGCAGACATTTAAAGATCACATGGAGGAACTTCAACAATTGTACATCCCTGTCTGGAGTACAAATAAAATGGGGAAGGTGACTCAACCGTGGCTAACAAGGGAAATTAGGGATAGTGTTAAATCCAAGGAAGAGACATATAATTTGGCCAGAAAAAGCAGAAAACCGGAGGACTGGGAGAAATTTAGAATTCAGCAGAGGAGGACAAACAGTTTAATTAGGAGGGGAAAATAAAGCATGAGAAGAAGCTTGCTGGGAACATAAAAACTGACTGCAAAAGCTTCTATAGATATGTGAAGAGAAAATGATTAGTGAAGACAAATGTACGTCCCTTGCAGTCTGAATCAGGTGAATTTATAATTGGGAACAAAGAAATGGCAGACCAATTTAACAAATACTTTGGTTCTGTCTTCACAAAAGATGACATAAATAAGCTTCCGGAAATACGAGGGGACCGAGGGTCTAGCGAGAAGGAGGAACTGAAGGAAATCCTTATTAGTCAGCAAATTGTGTTAGGGAAATTGATGGGATTGAAGGCCGATAAATCCCCAGGGCCTGATAGTCTGCATCCCAGAGTACTTAAGGAAGTGGCCCAAGAAATAGTGGATGCATTGTTAATCATTTTCCAACAGTCTATCGACTCTGGATAAGTTCCTATGGACTGGAGGGTAGCTAAAATAACCTCACTTTTAAAAAAAGGACGGAGAGAAAGCGGGTAATTATAGACCAGTTAGCCTGACTTCGGTAGTGAGGAAAATGTTGGAATCAATTATTAAAGATGAAATAGCAGCGCATTTGGAAAGCAGTGACAGGATCGGTCCAAGTCAGCATGGATTTATGAAAGGGAAATCATGCTTGACAAATCTAGCATTTTTTGAGGATATAACTTGTAGAGTGGACAAGGGAGAACCAATGGATGTGTGTATTTGGGCTTGCAAAAGGCTTTTGACAAGGTCCCACACAAAAGATTAGTGTGCAAAATTAAAGCACATGGTATTGGGGCTAATGTATTGGCATGGATAGAGAACTGGTTGGCAGACAGGAAGCAGAGAGTTGGGATAAAAGGGTCCTTTTCAGAATGGCAGGCAGTGACTAGTGGGGTGCCGCAGGGTTCAGTGCTGGGACCCCAGCTATTTACAATATATATCAAAGATTTAGATGAAGGAATTGAGTGTAGTATCTCCAAGTTTGCAGATGACACTAAGCTGGGTGGCGGTGTGAGCTGTGAGGAGGATGCTAAGAGACTGCATGATGACTTGGACAGGTAAGGTGAGTGGGCAAATGCATTGCAGATGCAGTATAATGTGGATAAATGTGAGGTTATCCACTTTGGTGCCAAAACAGGAAGGCAGAATATTATCTGAATGGCGACAGTTTAGGAAAAGGGAAGGTGCATCAGTCATTGAAAGTTGGCATGCAGGTACAGCAGGCAGTGAAGAAGGCAAATGGTATGTTGGGCTTCGTAGCTCGGGAATTTGAGTATAGGAGCAGGGAGGTCTTACTGCAGTTTTACAGGGCCTTGATGTGGCCTCACCTGGACTATTGTGTTCAGTTTTGGTCTCCTAATCTGAGGAAGGACATTCTTGCTATTGAGGGAATGCAGCGAGGGTTCACCAGACTGATTCCCGGGATGGCAGGCCTGACATATGAGGAGAGACTGGATTGACTGGGCCTGTATTCACTGGCGTTTAGAAGAATGAGCGGGGTACTGAGGTGACTGATCAGCCATGATCGTATTGAATGGTGGAGCAGGCTCGAAGGGCCGAATGGCCTACTCCTGCACCTATTTTCTAATTTGCTATGTTTCTATGTTTCTATGTGATGGGTGAACGGGACTTGTGAGTTAAGACACGGGCAGCTGAATTTTGGATGAGCTTGTGTTTACGTGGAGGATGGAGGGCCAGCCAGGAGAGCAGTGGAATAATCGAGTCTAGAGGTAACAAAGTCATGGATGAGGGTTTCAGCAGCAGATGAGCTGAGGCAGGGGTGGAGTCGGGTGACGTTACAGAGGTGGAATTAGGCAGTCCTGGTGATGGAGAGGATATGGGGTAGGAAGCTCAGCTTGGGGTCCAATAGGACTCCACGGTTGCGAATAGTTCTGTCTCAGACTGTGGCCAGGGAGTGAGGTGGAGTCTGTGGCTAGAGAATGGCGTTTGTGGTGAGAACAATGGCTTCGGTCTGTCCAATGTTTAACCGGAGTAAATTTCTGCTCATCCAATTCTGGATGTCGGACGGAACAGCGTGACAAATCAGAGAGAGTATAGGAGCCGAGAGAGCTGGTGGTGAGCGAGAGCATTGGGATATTCCAGTCCAGAGGTAGCTCATGGTCTACAGGGCTGTAGTAATACCCGTCTTCCTGTATGGCTCAGAGACATGGACCATGTACAGTAGACACCTCAAGTTGCTGGAGAAATACCACCAATGGTGGCTCCGCAAGATCCTACAAATCCCCTGGGAGGATAGATGCACCAACGTTAGCGTCCTCGACCAGGCCAATATCCGCAGTATTGAAGCACTGACCACACTTGATCAGCGCCATTGGGCAGGCCACATTGTTCGTATGCCAGACACGAGACTCCCAAAGCAAGCGCTCTACTCGGATCTCCTTCACGGTAAACGAGCCGAAGGTGGGCAGAGGAAACATTACAGGGACACCCTCAAAGCCTTCCTGATAAAGTGCGACATCACCACTGACATATGGGAGTCCCTGGCCAAAGATCGCCCTAAATGGAGGAAGTGCATCCGGGAGGGTGCTGAGCACCTTGAGTCTCGTCGCCGAGAGCATGCAGAAATCAAGCGCAGGCAGCGGAAGGAGCGTGCGGCAAACCAGACTCCCCACCCACCCTTTCCTTCAACCACTGTCTGTCCCACCTGTGACCGAGACTGTGGTTCCCGTATTGGACTGTTCAGCCACCAAAGAACTCATGCTAAGAGTGGAAGCAAGTCTTTTTCGATTTCGAGGGACTGCCTATGATGATGAAAGAAAAATGAGAAAAAGAGGGAAGCAAACACAAAGGTACAAGCTGCCCAAGATTCGCTGGGTAGGAAACTCCCCAGGGAGACTGATAGGGAAAATATCTAGGAATTAGATTGGGTACAGTGAGATTTTTTGAATGCATGTGCATATTTGTAGCAACCTTTCCAACCGTTGCCATAACAACTCTAACCAAATCACAGCAAGGTCGTATAGATTTATTTAAAAGGGAAGCCCTGCTTATTTCGCTTACAGAAAGAGGCTGTTGAACAATTAATCGGAGACAAATTGAGAGAAACGGGGATGACAAAGAGAGAAAGATTGGAAGGCAAATAAAATTGCGGAGAGGCAAAGAGAAATAACTAGCGAGTGAGGGTAGAGCTGAGACACGGTTACAAGATACTAGTATCTTACTTTTGTTTGTGGAGAATGGAAAGCAAGAAAAATCTTTGCTTATTTCTTTTATGTTTAGTGCCGGAAAAGGTCCAATTTATTGCAGAAATCACAAGATAAAATTATACAATTAACTTTTGAAAAAAGTGAGCAATATTTCTATCAGTGTCGCTGCCTTTGCAAAGGGTCTTTGGTTGTTGACTTTTGAAAGTTATATTTTTTTAAATTTGTTCATGGATGTAGGCGTCGCTGGCAAGGCCGGCATTTATTGCCCATCCCTAATTGCCCCTTGAGAAGGTGGTGGTGAGCCGCCTTCTTGAACCGTTGCAGTCCATGTGGTGAAGGTGCTCCCACAGTGCTGACTTTGTTGTAGGAGTTTTGGTACAACTGATTTTCTCGCTGGGCCATTTCAGAGGGGCAGTTAAGAGTCATTGCTGTGGGTCTGGAATCACATATAGGCTCAGACTGGGTGAAGGTAGCAAATTTCCTTCCCTAAAGGATATTAGTGAACCAGTTGGGCTTTTCCCGACAATCCACTAGTTGCACAGTCACCATTACTGCTACTAGCTTTTTATTTTTTTGTTCCATTTTTAATGAAGTGAACTTAAGTTCCCCCAGCTGCCATCGTGGGATTTGAGTTCACATCGCCAGATTAGTAACAGAACCAGTCTGCTACCGTACCGGTAGTGGTTTGGACGTAGAAACATAGAAAATAGGTGCAGGAACAGGCCATTCGGCCCTTCGAGCCTGCACCACCATTCAATATGATCATGGCTGATCATTCACCTCACTGCCCCATTCCTGCTTTCTCTCCATTCCCCTTGATTTCTTTAGCCATAAGGGCCGCATCTAACTCCCTTTTGAATATATCTAACAAACTGGCCTCAACGACTTTTTGTGGTAGAGAATTCCACAGGTTCACAATTCTCTGAGTGAAGAAGATTCTCCTCATCTCGGTCCTAAATGGTTTACTCCTTATCCTTAGACTGTGACCCCTGGTTCTGGACTTTCCCAAAATCGGGAATATTCTTCCTGCATCTAACCTGTCCAATCCCATCAGAATTTTAGATGTTTCTATGAGAATCACTCTCATTCTTCTAAATTTCAGTGAATATAAGCCTAGTCGATCCAGTCTTTCTTCATATGTCAGTCCTGTCATCCCGGGAATCAGTCTGGTGAACCTTCGCTGCACTCCCTCAATAGCAAGAATGTCCTTCCTCAGATTAGGAAACCAAAACTGTACACAATGTTCAAGGTGTGGCCTCACTAAGGCCCTGTACAACTGCAGTAAGCCCTCCCTGCTCACCAGTGGGTAGCTCTTTCCTGTCTGCTTCAGAAGGCTGTGGGCTTGATTCCCTCTCACAGTGTTAAAGCAACAAAAGTCAACCTTCCCTGTGAGCTGTGCTCCATTCCGCGTGGCCCGTTTCTCTCAATATGCGGTCCCTTTAAATTACGGCGCATGCGCGGCATTGCCACTGTAAACGGCGGTGAGCGGCCTGCGCGGGTCCTTGCCAATTACTGCGTGGCTGCACATGCTCGTGGCTTAGAGAGAACAATGATTGCAGTCCACACCAGCCACACCACATAAGAACATAAGAAATAGGAGCAGGAGTAGGCCATTTGTCCTCTCAAGCCTGCTCCGCCATTTAATATCATGGCTGATCTGATCCTTGCCTCAGCTCCACTTCCCTGCCTGCTCCCCATAACCCTTTATTCCCTTATCGCTCAAAAATCTGTCCATCTCCACCTTAAATATATTCAATGACCCAGCCTCCATAACTCTCTGGGGCAGAGAATTCCAAAGATTCACGACCCTCTGAGAGAAGAAATTGTTATATATGTAAACTTGTAAATACCTTGTTTAACTACCAGAGGGCTCATCCCCTGGAGTCCCAAGGGATCCCACAATCCCTTGGGAGCACCTGTACATAAGGAGGCCTCACAGGCTGGAGAGTCACTTTGGAGACCTGTAATAAAGGACTACGGTCACACCTTACTTTGAGCTCACAGTATCTGGTCAGATTCTTTATTCAATACATACAGAAATGTCTCCTCACTTCTATTTTATTCTGAAACTATGCCCCCTTAGTTCTAGATTCCCCCACGAGGAGAATCATCCTTTTTGCATCTATTCTGTCGAGCCCTCTCAGAATCTTATACGGTTCAATAAGATCACCTCTCATTCTTCTAAATTTCAAGGAACATAGGCCCAACCTGCTCAACCTTTTTTCATATTACCAACCACACTCGGCCCGCACAGTCACCGGTTTGGGGCAAAAAGCATTGGCCATTTGCCAGTACCATAGGCGCTAATTATAAAAGGCGCCGCTCAGACTGGCGGCAATGTCAGACATTTCAAGCGCCTGTTTGCTGTGTAATTACCCGTTACGTGGAGAGAGGAGAGAAGCCAGGACTGTTCTCCCTAGAGCAAAGAAGGCTAAGGGCAGATTTAATAGAGGTGTTTGAATGCATGAGGTTTCGATGGCATAAATAAGGAGAAACGGCTTCCACTGGCTGAAGGGTCATTAACCAGAGGTCACAGATTTAAGGTAATAGGTAAAATAACCAGAGGGGAGATGAGGAGAATTTTTTTTTACATAACGAGTTGATATGATCTGGAACCCGCTGCCTGAAAGGGCGGTGGGAGCAGATTCAACAGTGAATCTCAAAGGAGAATTGGATAAATACTTAAATGGGAGCAAACTGCAGGGCTGTGGGGAAAGAGCGGGGGAGTGAGACTAATTGGATCGCTCTATCAAAGAACCGACACAGGCCCGATGGGCCGAATGACCTCCTTCTGAGCTGTAAGATTCTATGATTCCATATGAATCCAAAGACAGTGATGTTAATTGTACATTGAGAAGCAGTTTCCCTGTCCAACAAACTATCAGTGACCAACGTATAGCAGTTCTTATGAAATGGGAGGTTATTGGGAATAGGACAAGTCGTGTTACCATTTGCCCAATTTCTGGGTCACCTCCCATCAATCCTCCATCATAGTCTAACCGCCTGTTAAAAGGTTCCTGGTCAGCAAAGTTGACAGATTCATTGATGTACAGACTCCTGGCACAAGCCCCGCTCACCACTTGCAAAGTGATTTGGGATGGTCTCTGTAGAAATACAATTGTTGCTGATAGACCAAGCACAGAACGTCCAATTCAGACCTTTCAAGAGTGAAATAGGAAACACTTCTACGTATAAAGAGTGGTTTGGAACTCTCTTCCGCAAATGGTAATTGATGCTGGGTCAGTTGTTAATTTTAAATCTGAGACTGATAGCTTTTTATTAACCAAAGGTTAACCAAAGGGATAACATAGAAACATAGAAACATAGAAATTAGGTGCAGGAGCAGGCCATTTGGCACTTCGAGCCTGCACCACCATTCAATAAGATCATGGCTGATCATATCAACCTCAGTACCCCTCTCCTGCTTTCTCTCCATACCCCGAAGGCAGGTACATTGAAATAAAGTAAATGAGTTGATGGCACAAATCATTACAAATGGGTATGATTTGGTGGCCATTAAAGAAACGGGGTTGCAGGGTGGCCAAGACTGGGAATTAAACATACAGGGGTATCTGACAATTCGGAAAGATAGACAAGAAGGGAAAGGAGGTGGGGTAGCTCTGTTAATAAAGGATGATATCAGGGCCGTTGTGAGACGATATTGGCTCTAATGAACAAAATGTTGAATCATTGTGGGTGGAGATTAGAGATACTAAGGGGACAACGTCACTGGTGGGCGTAGTTTATAGGCCCCCAAATAATAACTTCACGGTGGGGCGGGCAATAATCAAGGGAATAATGGAGGCATGTGAAAAAGAACGGCAGTAATCATGGGGGATTTTAACCTACATATCGATTGGTCAAATCAAATCGCACGGGGTAGCCTTGAGGAGGAATTCATAGAATGCATACGGGATTATTTCTTAGAACAGTATGTTACAGAACCTACAAGGGAGCAAGCTATCTTAGATCTGGTCCTGTGTAATGAGACAGGAATAATAAGCGATCTCCTAGTAAAAGATCCTCTCGGAATGAGTGATCACAGTATGGTTGAATTTGTAATACCGATTGAGGGTGAGGAAGTAGTGACTCAAACGAGCGTACTATGCTTAAACAAAGGGGACTACAGTGGGATGAGGGCAGAGTTGGCTAAAGTAGACTAAACGGTGGCACAATTGAGGAACAGTGGAGGACTTTTAAGGAGCTCTTTCATAGTGCTCAACAAAAATATATTCCATTGAAAAAGAAGGGCATTAAGAGAAGGGATAACCAGCCGTGGATAACCAAGGAAATAAAGGAGAGTATCAAATTAAAAACCAATGCGTATAAGGTGGCCAAGGTTAGTGGGAAACTAGCAGATTGGGAAAATTTTAAACGACAGCAAAGAATGACTAAGAAAGCAATAAAAAAAGGAAAGATCGATTACAAAAGTAAACTTGCGCAAAACATAAAAACAGATAGTAAAAGCTTTTACCGATATATAAAATGGAAAAGAGTGACTAAAGTAAATGTTGGTCCCTTAGAAGATGAGAAGGGGGATTTAATAATGGGAGATATGGAAATATTATTTGAATGGGGAGAAATTACAACATGCTGCGGTGCAGAGGGACCTGGGGGTCCTTGTGCATGAAACACTTTTTGGATCCTTGTGCATGAATCCCAAAAATTTAGTTTGCAGGTGCAGCAGGTAATCAGGAAGGTGAATGGAATGTTGGCCTTCATTGTGAGAGGGATGGAGTACAAAAGCAGGGAGGTCCTGCTGCAACTGTATAGGGTATTGGTGAGGCCGCACCTGGAGTACTGCGTGCAGTTTTGGTCACCTTTCTTAAGGAAGGGTATACTAGCTTTGGAGGGGGTACAGAGACGATTCACTAGGCTGATTCCGGAGATGAGGGGGTTACCTTATGATGATAGATTGAGTAGACTGGGTCTTTACTCGTTGGAGTTCAGAAGGATGAGGGGTGATCTTATAGAAACATTTAAAATAATGAAAGGGATAGACAAGATAGAGGCAGAGAGGTTGTTTCCACTGGTCGGGAAGACTAGAACTAGGGGGCACAGCCTCAAAATACGGGGGAGCCAATTTAAAACCGAGTTGAGAAGGAATTTCTTCTCCCAGAAGGTTGTGAATCTGTGGAATTCTCTGCCCAAGGAAGCAGTTGTGGCTATCTCATTGAATGTATTCCAATCACAGATAGATAGATTTTTAACCAATAAGGGAATTAAAGGTTATGGGGAGCAGGTGGGTAAGTGGAGCTGAGTCCATGGCCAGATCAGCCATGATCTTGTTGAATGGCGGAGCAGGCTCGAGGGGCTAGATGGCCTACTCCTGTTCCTAAATCTTATATTCTTACATAATGGCGGAACAGGCTCGAGGAGCTAAATGGCCTCCTCCTGTTCTATTGTTCCTAATACCTACTTGGAGCTTCGACACGGCAAGTGAGCCCCAGGTGGGCAGAGGAAACGCTTCAAAGGCACCCTCAAATCCTCCTTGAAAAAGTGCAACATCCCCACCGACACCTGGGAATCCCTGGACTAAGATCGCCCAAAATGGAGGAAAAGCATCCAGGAAGGCGCCGAACACCTTGAGTCTCTTTGCCAGGAGCAAGTTGAAGCCAAGCGTAGACAGCGGAAGGAGCGCGCAGCAACCCAGGCACCCCACCTACGTCCCGCCAACCACCACCTGCCCCATCTGTGACAGAGACTGTCTGTCCCGCATTGGACTCTTCAGTCACCTGAGAACTCATTTTTAGTGTGGAAGCAAGTCATCCTCGACGCCAAAGGACTGCCTAAGAAGGAGAAGACGATTGTTCCCAATACCTTAAAGAATGGCTTTTTTTATATCCCATTGTTACCATCATTTTCATTTTATTTCCATGTAAAATACTATATTTTATGGATGGATTTTATCCATGATGAGGATGGACATCATGTTCATTATCAGGGTGAAGATGGCTGTAGCGAGGCAGGCATTGATTGCTCACCCCTAGTTGCTCTGACCTGCGAGCTCAGAGGTCCCACCACGTTGGTGTGGGGACTGGAGTAACATATAGGCCCAGACCGGGTAAGGATGGCAGATTTCCTACCCCAAAGTCCGTCAGTGAACCAGTTGGGTTTTTCAGACAATGCGACAACTTCATGGGCACTTTTACTGCCATCAGCTGTTTTATTTCCAGGTATTTTTAGAAACCGAATTGAAATTTGCCAAATTGCCCATGAAATTTGAACTCTCATTCTCTGGAGTATTAGTCCAGGCTTCCTAATCTAGCAGCCCTTGAAGGACCTCAAATGCAGAAGGGATTGTATTATAATGTACACAGCAGCCTCGCTAAGTCGGGTAATGAGGTGCTTGATATTATAAACCGCAGCAAAACTGCGAGATTGGGGAGTTTTGAACAAAAACTGTATTACATTTTCAGCAGAAAAATACACATCAATTTTGATATTAAAAAATAGCTTTCATTAGGTCAGGTAAAAATTGATGCCTCGTTTTTCTAGGTTAGGGTTTAAGTTCTTCTTGTAGTCTCCATCTCAAATTAAACAATTTCTGCATCTGATCAACGATGACAAATTTCATTTTTACGATGTGTTGCATAGAAAAATGTCCCAAGGCGCTTCACAGGGGTGTAATCCAGAAACAAAAGGGACGGCAGGCTAATGAAGGAGGTATTAGGAGGGGTGATGAAAAGCTTGGTCAAAGTTCATTCATTCATCAATTCATAGGCAGTCCCTCGGAATTGAGGAAGACTTGCTTCCACTCTAAAAGTGAATTCTTTGGTGACTGTACAATCCAATACGGGAATTACAGTCCCTGTCACAAGTGGGACAGATAGTCGTTGAGGGAAGGGGTGGGTGGGACAGGTTTGCCGCACGCTCTTTCCACTGCCTGCGCTTGGTTTCTGCATCTCTCAGCAATGAGACTCGAGTTGCTCAGCGCCCTCCCGGATGCACTTCCTTCTCTTAGGGCGGTCTTTAGCCAGGGACTCCCAGGTGTCAGTGGGGATGTCGCACTTTATCAGGGAGGCTTTGAGGGTGTCCTTGTAACATTTCCGTTGCCCACTTTTGGCTTGTTTGCTGTGAAGGAGCTCCACATAGAGCAATTGCTTTGGGAATCTCGTGTCAGGCATGCGGACAATGTGGTCTGCCCAGCGGAGCTGATCAAATGTGGTCAGTGCTTCAATGCTGGGTATGTTGGCCTGGTCAAGGACGCTAATGTTGGTGCGTCTGTCCTCCCAGGGGATTTGTAAGATCTTGCAGAGACATCGTTTGTGATATTTCTCCAGTGACTTGAAGTGTCTACTGTACATGGTCCATGTCTCTGAGCCATACAGGAGGGCGGGTATTACTACTGCCCTATAGACCATGAGCTTGGTGGCTGTTTTGAGGGCCTGGTCTTCGAACACTTTTATCCTTAGGCGGCCGAAGGTTGCACTGGCGCATTGGAGGTGGTGTTGGATCTCCTCATCAATGTCTGCTCTCATTGCTAAGAGGCTCCCAAGGTATGGGAAATGGTCCACGTTGACCAGGGCAGCACCATGGATCTTGATGACTGATGGTCAGTGCTGTGCGGTGGGGTCAGTTTGGTGGAGGACCTTTGTCTTACGGATGTTTAGCGTAACGCCCATGCTTTCGTACTCCTCAGTAAATACGTTGACGATGTACACACGTACACATACATTTACACACACACACATACACACACACGTACACACGCACACACACACGTGCACACATGTAGAAACACACACACGTACACATCATAGGCAGTCCCTTGTGTCGTGGATGACTTGCTTCCACGACAAAAAGGGATGAGTTCACAGGTGTTTCAATGAAGTACCTAATATTCCATATCCTGAACTACATGTTGAAGGGTGGAAGATGCCTGTATGTGGATTTTTTTAACGTGTGGTGACTGTTGCACACCAGCCACTTCATGGGCTTGACAGAGCTAGGTCTTGGTCCAGTGGCAAGGATTAACCAAAGCAACTGGAGACCAGCTCTGGTGTCTACTGCACATGGTCCATATCTCTGAGCCATACAGGAGGCTGTAGTAATTGGTCAAAGAGGTGTCTATTAAGTGGCGCCTTAATGGACAGGATCACCCAGTTGCTTGCTGACATATATTGGCTCCAGTTAAGCAATGCCATGAATGACCATCTTTGTTTTCAAATCTCTACATGGCCTCGCCCCCTCCCTATCTCTGTAATCTCCTGCAGCCCCACAACCTCCGAAATGGTTGCGCTCCTCTAATTCTGCCCTCTTGAGCATCCCTGATTGTAATCACTCAACCATTGGCGGCCGTGCCTTCAGCTGCCTGGGCCCCAAGCTCTGGAACTCCGTCCCTAAACCTCTCCGCCTCTCTACCTCTCTTTCGTCCAATAAGTTGCTCCTTAAAACCTACCTCTTAATTTATCCTTATGCAGCTCGGTGTCAAATTTTGTTTAAAACACTCCTATGAAGCGCCTTGGGGCATTTTATTATGTTAAAGGCGCTATATAAATGCAAGTTGTTGTTGTTGTTGAGATGGAGCCGAAGAGGAAGAGCGGCTTAGGGAGGCAGTTCCAGAGCTTAAAGCCTAAACGGCTAAAGGCACGGTCACCAGTGGTGGGATGAAGGGAGGGATTCACAAGAGGCTGGTGGTCCGAGGATTGGAGTTTTCGGGGCGGGCGTGGGGGGGGGCGGCATTAGGAGGATTATTAGGCTGGGGGAGATTAAACACTTATATACTGCGATATATTTCCGGGTGTTCTGGCCAATATTTATCCCTCAACCAACATCACTAAAACTGATTATCTCATCATTATCATATTGCTGTTTGTGGGAGCTTGCTGTGCGCAAATTGACTGCCACGTTTCCCACATTACAACAGTTACTACACTCTAAAAAGTACTTCATTGGTTGTAAAGCGCTTTGAGATGTCCGGTGGTCGTGAAAGGCGCTATAGAAATGCAAATTCTTTCTTTTTTCCTTTTATATTCAAACATGTTCCCTTTAGTGCAACATGTATCAACTCCCTCTGTGGGTTTTGTTAAACCACCCCCCTTAAATGGGTTTGAATCAGAGAATAGTACAGCACAGAATGAGGCCATTCGGGCTATCGAGTCTGCGCCGGCTTTTTCGGAGATCAATATATTCAGTCCCACTTGCTCTGCTCTTTGCCCATATCCCTGTAATTTTTCTCCTTTGAGTATTTAACCAATTCCCTTTTGAAGGCAACTATTGATTTTGTATCCCATCATCATCATAGGCGGTCCCTCGAAGCTAGGATGACTTGCTTCCACGCCAAAAAGGGATGAGTTCACAGGTGTTTCAATGAAGGACCTAATATTCCAGATCCCGAACTACATCCTGAAGGGTGGAAGTTGCCTATGTGTGGACTTTTTTAACGTGTGGTGACCGTTGCACACCAGCCACCACACGGGCTTGACAGAGCTAGGTCTTGGTCCAGTGGCAAGGATTTCCCAAGACAACTGGAGACCAGCTCTGCTGCATGGACCGAGTGCGCACACATACCGCAGTGTGGGCTGACCCGTGCTGCCCCTGGGCCCTCGCCTCTTCTAGGCCCCAGATTCACGCCTCTCCTGGGCCCCGGTCACTTCCCTCTATGGACTCTTGCCGCTCCTTCACCCCTCCTGCTGTGCCTGCCCGCACTGCAATCAGCATCCTGGCTTCGTAGCCGTCGCCCTCCTGCAGCAGTACGCCAGGGTCATTGGAGGGAGCAGCGTACAGCGGCCCAATCCTGAAATCGGCGTGGTCCCGGCCTTCTGTATCCACCACCCTATCAGGCAGCACATTCCAAACCTAACCACTCGCTGCGTAAAAAGGTTTTTCCTCATCTCACCTCTGGTTCCTTTGCCAATCACCTTGAATCTGTGAACTCACATTATCGACCCTTCAGCCATTGGAAACAATTTCTCTTTAGTTACTCTGTCTAAACCATTCATGTTTTTAACCACCTCTATCAAATCTCCTCTTAGTCTTCTCTACTCCAAGGAGAACAACCCCAGCTTCTCCCGTCCATCCACGTAACTGTAGTCCCTCATCCCTGGAACTATTCTTGTAAATCTCCTGTGTGCCCGCTCCAAAGCCTTCATATCTCTCCTAAAGTGCTGTGCCCAGAATTGGACACAATACTCCAGCTGGGGCCGAACTAGTGTTTTGTAAAGGTTTAGTATAACTCCCTAGCTTTTGTACTCTATGCCCCTCTGTATAAATCCCAGGATCCCATATGCTTTCGTTAGCATCATCATAGGCAGTCCCTTGGAATCGAGGAAGACTTGTTTCCACTCTTAGCATGAGTCCTTAGGTGGCTGAACAGTCCAATACGTGAGCCACAGTCCCTGTCACAGGTGGGACAGATAGTCGTTGAAGGTAAGGGAGGATGGGACAGATTTGCCGTGCACTCTTTCCACTGGCTGCAATGCATTTCTGCATGCTCTCGGCGATGAGACTCAAGGTGCTCAGTGCCCTCCGGGATGCACTTCCTCCACTTAGGGCGGTCTTTGGCCAGGGACTCCCAGGTGTCGGTGGGGATGTTGCACTTTATCAGGGAGGCTTTGAGGGTGTCCTTGTAACATTTCCTCTGCCCACCTTGTGCTCATTTGCTGTGAAGGAGTTCTGAGTAGAGCACTTGCTTTGGGAGTCTCGTGTCTGGCATGCGAATGATGTGGCCTGACCAGCGGAGCTGATCAAGTATGGTCAGTGATTCAATGCTGGGGATGTTGGTCTGGTCGAGGATGCTAATGTTGGTGCGTCTGTCCTCCCAGGGGATTGTAGGATCTTATGGAGGCATCGTTGGTGATATTTCTCCAGCGACATGAGGTGTCTACTGTACATGATCCATGTCTCTGAGCCATACAGGAGGGTGGGTATGCTTTATTAAGTGTTTTGTTAACCTGTCCTGCCACTTTCAATGGTTTGTGCACAAACACCCCTAAGACCATTTAAACTTGTACCATTTAACATGTATTGTCACTCCCCATTATTCCTCCCAAAATATACCACCTCACTTTTTTTTGTGTTGGATTTCATCTGCCATGTGTCCGCCCATTCTACCAGCCTGTCTATGTCCTCTTGAAGTCTATCGCTATCCTCCTCACTGTTCGCTACACTTCCAGGTTTTGGGTCATCTGAAAATTTCGAAATTGCGCCCTGTACACCCAAGTCCAATCATGTCAAAAACAGCAGTGGTCCTAATACTGCAGCTCGGGGAACTCCGCTGTCTTCCTCCCTCCAATCCCCTGAATTGTCTTGTTAATAGCATGGGGCAATGAGCGATGTAGTACCAGCATGTTAAATGTTGATACAGCAACAGCGTAGCTCAGAAAACAAACCCCACGACAGATTGCCGGCCATTTCTCAGGTGGCCAAAGCACACATCTGGTTTTCATTTTGTAAATGAAGCTCGCTAACGAAGTTATACAGATGTGAATCACATTACAAACCAAAGGAAACTAAAACCATAACTTCCGAGTGTAAGGGTTTGCCTGGTGACATTTGTAATTATAAAAAGGTTAAAATGGATGTTGTTTGAAGTTGTTTAAAAACAACATACACTTACAAGGTGTATGTGATTTAAAACATGTGGATTCAGCTTTAAGGCCTGTGAACTGGATTGTCCTCTGACCTGTTGCTGACCTGGTAGGGGAGGAGCGAGGGGGATCTATTTAGCATAATTGGTGAAGTCATGGTGCTCGACAATGGAAGTTGGCGTGTGAGATGCTTTTTTCTAATATGCTGCCAACACAGTATAGATTTCAATAAACCTAGTGGAGAAAGCTAACGCCTTATCTTGTGGTTTCCAAGGCAAGTGCAAAGCTGCCAATAGCAGGGAAATGTTAAAAGTAGTCATTAATGAACAGTAATAATGGCACAAGTTATAAGAACGAACTTGTATTTCTATAGTACTGTTCATGACCTCAGGACACTCCAAAACGCTTTACAGCTAATTAAGTACTTTTGGAGTGTAGTCACTGTTGTAATGTAGGAAACGCAGCAGCCAATTTGTGCACAGCAAGCTCCCGTAAACAGCAATGAGATAATGATCAGATAATCTGCTTTTTTATTGTGATGATGATTGTAGAATAAATATTGGGCAGGACACCGGAGGTAACTTCACGATAGGATCACCATGGGATCTTTTACATCCACCTGAGAGAGCAGACGGGGCCTCGGTTTAACGTCTCATCCGTAAGACGGCACCTCTGACAATGCAGCGCTCCCTCAGTACTGCACTGGAGTGCTGGCCTGGAATCAAAACAGAAAATGCTGGAAATCTCAGCAAGTCACGCAGCATCTGTGGAGAGAGAAACAGAGTTAACATTTCGGATCGATGACCCTTCGTCAGACACTGTGTTGGCCTGGATTGTGTGCTCCAAGTCTCCGGTTGTGGGTTCAAGCCCAACTCTTATCTGATTTAAGGCAAGATTGCGACCAACTGAGGCACGACTGAACACCGGTAAATATGGGAGTAAATTCGGCAATCCCGTACTCCGAATGGGGGTCTTGAGTTGGAAACAGCCTCACAACATCGTGACACCAACTCTCCAAGTTGCAGGCCCGTCTCGTGCAGCCCTTCAATGGGAGCACAGGATGATGAACCTGTGATTATTGTGAAATAGACATACAGGAAATCCGAGGAATTTCAGTCGATGGCTCGATGTCAGAAACCTAACCAAAATCATAAAAATAACTTCTATTTATCAACATACATTATTCATATCAGTCTCAAACATTACTGTTACAGCTATTACTTCAGTTCTGCATTTCCTTACTGGATCCGTATTTATGGAAGGATAGTTTTTTTTAATTTCAAAATATACTTTATTCATATAAAAATTTGCACAATACATTGGAAGGCAGTTCAGTACATTTGGATGCGGTCAGCAATTACATACAATACATTTGGATGCTAACGGCAGTTCCGTTCAATAGATTTGTTGCTTTACATTTTGAGGTACATTTCAGTACAATCCAGGATATATTGTAATACAGTCATCATATTACTTTACTAGTGGCACTATACGGTACACGGAATGGGTGAGGGTACAGTTACATTTCTTTGCAACATACATTACTAAACAGAACTTGCATTATACATGGCACTGCATAAGTTTTTTCAGATCATGGTGCTCTATGTATACAAAAAGTTTACAAGTACAGCCCGAGGGGAGTTTTATACTGATTCCAGCCCCTGGGTTTATCGTGACGGAAGGGCTTTAAACTGTGGCTCTTCCCCACCGTGCCTTTGCGGCGACTGCACCAATTTTTAGTGCATCCCTCAGCATGTACTCCTGGATTTTGGATTGCACCAGTCTGCAAAACGCAGACGTGGACATTTCCTTGATCTGGAAGATCAGCAAGTTTTGGCAAGACCAACGTGCGTCTTTCACCGAGCTGATGGCCCTCCAGCAGCAGATGATGTCTGTCTCGGTGTGTGTCCCTGGGAACAGCCCGTACAGCACAGAGTCCTGTGTTACGGAACTGCTTGGGATGAACCTCGACAGCAACCACTGCATCTTCATCCAGACCTGCCTTGCAAAGGGGCAATCCCAAAGGAGATGGATGACTGTCTCGTCTGCACCACAGCCAACTCGGGGGCAGAGTGCCGTGTCTCTGAAACCCCGGCTGTGCATGAAGGATCTGATGGGTAGGGCCCTCCTCACTGCCAACCAAGCTACACCTTGGTGCTTGTGTGAAAGCTCTGGCGATGAGACGTTCTGCCAGACGAGTTCGACAGTCTGCTCGGGGAACCACCCGACAGGGTCCACCCTCTCCTTCTTTCGTAGTGCGCCAGGACCTTACGTGCCAACCACTGCTTTATGGCCTTGTGGTCAAAGGGGCTTTTTCTGAAAAACTTTTCCACGAAGGACGGTGGACAGGCATGGTGCAACTGGTAGGGGCGTTTCGCGGCAGCGTGGCCAGACCCATCCTTCGCAACACTGGGGACAGGTAGAACCTCAGCACATAGTGACACTTGGTGTTTGCGTACCAGGAGTTGGTACACAGCTTGATGCAGCCACACACAAAGGTGGCCATCAGGATGAGGGCCACGTTCGGAACGTCCTTTCCTCCACTGTCCAGAGATTTGTACATTGTGTCTCTGCGAACACGGTCCATTTTGGACCGCCAGACAAAGTGGAAGACGGCCCAGGTGACTGCCGCAGCACAAGAGCGTGAGATGGGCCAGACCTGCGGCACGTACAACAACACCGAGAGCACCTCACTCCTGATGACCAGGTTCTTTCCTGCGATGGAGAGGGAGCGCAGCTTCCACCATCCCAGTTTTTGTTTCACTTTGGCGGTACGCTCTTCCCAGTTTTTGGCGCATGCCCCGTCCGCTCCGAACCATATTCCCAACACCTTCAGGTAATCTGGCTTAACGGTGAAGGGAATAAAGGATCGGTCGGCCCAGCTACCAAAGAACATGTCCTCGCTTTTGCTGCGATTGACCTTCGCTCCCGAGGCCAGTTCAAACTGGTCGCAGATTGTGAGCAATCTGCAGACCGACTGCGGATCCGAGCAAAAGACGGTGACGTCATCCATGTACAGGGAGGTCTTGACCTGAGTGCCTCCGCTGCCTGGGATTGTCACCCCTTTAATGCTCGCATCCTTCCTGATGGACTCGGCAAAGGGCTCGATACAGCACACAAACAAGACAGAGGAGAGGGTACAGCCTTGCCTGACTCCAGACCTGATCGGAAATCTTTCAGTTTCCCACCCATTGATTAGAACTGTGCTACTGATGTCTGTGTAGAGCAGTTGGATCCAATTGTGGATACCCTCCCAAACCCCATCTTGGAGAGCACATCCATCAGGTACGTGTGCAATATCCTGTCAAAGGCCTTCTCCTGGTCCAAGCTGATTAAACAGGTGTCCACCCTCCTGTCCCACACATAGGCGATCGTATCCCTGAGTAGCGCGAGGCTATCAGAGATCTTCCGACCGGGGACAGCGCAGGTCTGGTCCGGGTGGATCATCAGCTCCAGAGCAGACTTGACCCTGTTTGCAATGACCTTTGACAGGATCTTGTAGTCCACATTGAGCAGCGAGATGGGCCGCCAGTTTTTGATTTCCTCCCTATCCCCGTTCTGCTTGTAGTTGAGGGTGATGTTGCCTTTCCTCATTGAATCTGAAATACTGCCGGCCAGAAGCATACCCCCGCACACTTCCAGCAGGTCTGGGCCCATCCAGTCCCACAGAGCCGAATACAACTCGACTGGTAGGCCGTCGTTTCCGGGAGTTTTACTCGTCGCAAGGGACCGAACGGCCTTTGTCATATCGTCCAGAGTTAGCGGGTGGTCCAGACTCTCCCACTCGCTGTCGTCTAAGACCTCTGAGATAGACGACAGGAAAGACAGGGAGGCCACGAGGCCTGTGGGCTTGACGTCGTACAGCCCGGCATAGAAGAATTTGCTGATCCTCAGCATGTCAGGCTGTGAAGACGTCACAGAACCATCTTCTTCCTTTAGGCTGCTGATCACAGAGCTCCCCCTGTGTACCTTTTGGAAGAAGAAACGCGAACACGTCTCATCCTGCTCGATGGAGCGGACTCTGGAGCGGAAAATGATTTTGGAGGACTCTGAGGCAAAGAGCGAGGCTTGCTGGCCCTTCACCTCTTGAAGTTCCTCCGCGACATCGACCCCCATTGACTGCAGCAGGAGCAGGTTTTGCATCCTCTTCTGGAGTTGGGATAATTCCCTCTGTCTCCCTCTCACCTCTTGAACACCTTTGAGGATGAAGAACCTTTTGATGTTTGTCTTGATTGTTTCCCACCAGTGCCTCAGGGAATCACAGAGGGGTTTTACAGTTCTCCAACCTTTGTAATCCCTCTTGAGTTCCTCAATGTTTTCCGGGGTCAACAGTTTCACGTTGAGCTTCCATAACCCCCTGCTAACTTTCTGGTCTTCCTGTGGGAGGCAGTCGGCCAGTAGGAGGCAGTGGTCAGAGAAGAACACCGGCGTGACCTCAGTTGATCTGACCTTGAGCATGTGGGACACAAACAGGAAGTCTATTCTGGAACGGATGGACCCGTCTGGTCTCGACCAGGTGTATCTGCGCGGTGCTCCGTCTGCAGAGTTGCTGAAGATGTCGCACAGCTTGGCATCTTTTACCACGTCCATCAGGAGTTTGGATGTGGTGTCCAGTTTTCTGCTGGATCGTCCAGCCGCATCGATGATGCAGTTGAAATCACCGCCCAGAATGACCGATCTGGATGTCGCAAGCAGCAGTGGGAGCTGCTGAAGTAGGGCCAGCCACTTGCCTCTGAGAGGCAAGGCATACACGTTAATTAGCCTTAGAGGAACATTTTTATACAATACATCTGCTACAAGGAGGCGACCGCCCACCACCTCCTTAACTTCGGTGATGGTGAAGTGCCTCCCCGCAGCAGAATGCCCAGGCCGGAGGAACGGCAATCATTGCCTCCTGACCAAACAGATGGTCCGTGGGACCACCATTGCGACCACTGCCGATAACTGCTGAAGTGCGGCAGGCCGCACTCCTGCAAGAATAGCAGGTCTGCCTTGACCTTGGCAAGGTACCCCAAGGTGGAAACACATCGCGTAGTTGACTTAATGCACGTTAATGGATGCAATCTTTAAACTCATTTTCAAATTGGTGGTTACAGTCCAAAAATTACATTTAGATCACGCAGTCCTTTGGCCCTGCGACCTGTTCCCGTATACATAGGTTAACTTTAAACTCTTCTACTGCACCTTGGTTGAGATATGGGTTGTCCTCTGCCTTGGGGATGGTTCGACCAGGAAGGATATAATTGCATTGAAGGCTGTTCAGAGAAGGTTCACTCGGTTGATTCTGGAGATGAGGGGGTCGACTTTGAGGTCGAAATAGCCCCTTTCTATAAGAGCGGCCATGGGTCAGTAAGGCTCACTGCTCGGTCAGTGCAGAGGGGCCGCCATTTTACAAATAGCCCTCATGGATTTTACCGGCAGAGAACCAACCAGCAGTGACCCCCTTTCCGCCCGGCATGGGAAATTGGCACCGCAGGAGTTGATCACCCACCGCTTGGTGCCCCCGACAGCTTTCCCCAGCATCAGCTTCCTGCGGCTGGGCGGCAGGTCTATCCTTAAAGGGGAGGGCGCTCTTCCATGGTTGCCATTTTATTTTATTTTAATTCTCGGCCGACTGCCAGGTCGGGCCCGACAATGGCGGCCATGGGTTCGGCCGGGCCTCCTACAGGCAGCCCGGCACCCTCTCTTGGTCGGTGGCCAGTGGGTTGCACAAAAGTGGCTGCAGAGTTCGCAGCGGCCCTCCCCTGGGATACGTCTCTGAGGAATGGGGTACTGAAGTTGCATGATCAGCCATGATCATATTGAATGGTGGTGCAGGCTCAAAGGGCCGAATGGCCTACTCCTGCACCTATTTTCTATGTTTCTATGTTTCTATGTTTAACTGGAGCCGTTCCGAACCGCCCGCACTTCCGCCCCGTTGACCACCCCACATCCACCCCGCTCCAAAAAAACCCAAAGAGCTGAGTTTCCCCGGTTTGTCCGCCTCATGCACTGGGGCAGACAGAACACTTAAAAAACTGAAGCTGTGCCCCGCTTGAGGCGGAGGGCAATTTCGGCCCCTTTATATTTCAGAAAATTTTGAATTATTTCAGCTCCTGTGTGTTTGTGGATTGAAGGCACTGCCCATTGCGCCATAAAGAACAGGAAGGTCCCAGGGAAACAGAAAAGGTGCATGGGAGGGCAAGTTCACATCAGGGAAGATCGAATCAACTTCCTTTGGTGGACATAAGAAAAAACTTTTTACGCAGCGAGTGGTTAGGATCTGGAATGCACTGCCTGAAAGGGTGGTGGAGGCAGATTCAATCGTGGCTTTCAAAAGGGAGTTGGATAAGTACCTGAAGGAAAATTATTTTCAGGGCTATGGGGAAAGGGTGGGGGGAGTGGGACGAGCTGAGGTGCTCTTGCAGAGAGCTGGCACGGGCTCGACCGGCCGAATGGCCTCCTTCTGTGCTGTAACCATTCTATGATTCTATGAATCTTTCTGTATCCTCCTCCAGCCCTACAACCCCCTGAACACTGCGTTCCTCAAACACTGGCCTCTTGTGCATCCCCCACTCCCATCGCTCCACCATTCTTGGCCGTGCCTTCTGTTGCCTGGGCTCCAAGCTCTGGAACTCCCTCCCTAAACCTCTCCGCTTCTCTACCTCTCTTTGCTCCTTTAAGACGCTCTTTAAAACCTCCCTCTTTCACCAAGCTTTTGGTCACCTGTCCTCATACCTTCTTATGTGGCTTGGTATCAAATTGTGTTTGTTAATCGCGCCTGTGAAGCGCCTTGGGACATTAAAGGCGCTATATAAATGCAAGTTTTTGTTATTCCAGATGACAACGTCGTTGTGAGCCACCCCTGCCCATCTCCCAAGACTGAAAGATGCCGTTTGAAAGTAAAATAAAACTTGCTTGAACCAGCCGCTAGCAGACTGAAACATGAATTCAGAGGTAGGGGTCGGGGGCAGAGGTGGGAGGCGAGGGGTGGGAGGCAAATGAGGTGGGGGGGATTGGTGGGGGAAGAAATTTTCACCTCACCCTCCCCCGGCGTGTAATACGGATGTAATCTGATCGCTTGTTCCACAATCTGCTCAATGTTATTTTCCCGTTGATGTCATTGGAAGGTGAACTGGGACAGGGTGTGAAAAGGATGACCAATCTGATTGTCAGGATGGGTTTGGTTAAATCTAACACTGACAGGTGGAATCTGTAACGTCGTTTTTCAGCCGTGATATCCATCCGGCAACCATCAGTTACTTATTGTACGGACACTAGTCATAAAACACTTACTCAGAGTTTTTGCAGAGATCTTTTGGAAACTTATAAACTAATGCTTCAGACCCCAGACTCCTCACAACCCGCCTCCCACCCTTACCCTCAGCCCCCTCCCAACCGTCCCCAAACCCCCGCTCCCCCTCACGCCCCCCCACTACTTCTCACAACCCTCCTCTATCACCCCCCTCTCGCAACCCCCCCTGGACCCCCCCGCACTCCACTGCAACCCCCCCGGACTCCTCACAACCCTCACCCCTCCCTCCCTCATAACCCCCACTGCCACTCCCCCACCCCCTCCCCCTCCCCCTTCTGCCTCTCCCCCCCCCAACCCTGCCGGCCGCACAGTCCTCCATATTGCTGATGGTTTTGAAAACAATAGATTAAAAATAAATACAATGTGTACTATTCAGAAGATACCGTGCAGCAACTCGCCAAGGCTTCTTCGACAGCGCCTCCTAAACTCACAACCTCTACCACCTAGACAGCCAAGGGCAGCAGGCACATGGGAACACCGCCACCTCCAATTTGCAAGTCACACACCATCCTGACTTGGAAATATATCGGACGTTACTTCAGCGTCGCTGGGTCAAAGTCCTGGAACTCCCTCCCTAACAGCACTGTGGGAGCACCTTCACCACACGGACTGCAGCGGTTCAAGAAGGAGCTCACCACCACCTGCTCAAAGGGCAGTTACGGATGGGTAATAAATGCCGGCCTTGCCAGCTATGCCCACATCCCGAGAATTAATTTAAAAATGTATATTCATAAATAGCCACTCATTTACAGTTTTTACACAGTGACAAGAATTAATTCCCAAATTAATCCCGTGCAATAAAAATAAAAGTGCACTTATTGGCCCCAAGTTTCCACACGCTCCATGGTAGCTTGGCGCGGCGCCCAGGGGGGCGGAGCCTACCACTCACGCCGATTTTGTAAGCAGGAGGGGGCGGGTACCATTTAAATTAGTTTTTTTCCTGCCGGCAACCCTGCGGGTGTGCGTTGGAGCGTTCGCGCACGCGCAGTGTGAAAGAAACATTGGCACTCAGCCATTTTTGTCGTTCTTTGTAGCTGTTTAATTTTTGAACATTTTTTAATAAAAGCACATTGCCCTTGTTGATCAGCACTGAGGCTTCTTGCAGCAGTGAGAAGGCTGCAGGAAGCCTCAGAAAGTTGAGGCAGCCGTTTCCCTCCCCCCCCCCCCCGCCCGCCATCGAGAATGGCTGCTCAACTTGTGAGGCTTCCTGCAGCCTTCTCACTGTGTCCTTCCCCCTCCGCCCACCGTCTGGAACAGCTTCCTCCCCTCCCGCTGCGTTCGGTCGGTCGGTCGGGCCCGCACTCCCTCCCTCCCTCCCCCCCGCCCGCCATCTGGAACAGCTTCCTCCCCCCCCCCCGCTGCGGTCAGTCAGGCCCGCACTCCCTCCCTCCCTCCCGCCCGCCCGCCCGCTGTCTGGAACAGCTTCCTCCCCCCCCCCGCTGCGGTCGGTCAGTCAGGCCCGCACTCCCTCCCTCCCTCCCCCCCGCCCGCCATCTGGAACGGCTTCCTCCCCCCCCGCTGCGGTCGGTCGGTCGGTCGGGCCCGCACTCCCTCCCTCCCTCCCTCCCTCCCGCCGTCTGGAACGGCTTCCTCCCCCCCCCGCTGCGGTCGGTCGGTCGGGCCCGCACTCCCTCCCTCCCTCCCTCCCCCCCACCCGCCCGCCCGCTGTCTGGAACGGCTTTCTCCCCCCCCCGCTGCGGTCGGTCGGTCGGGCCCGCACTCCCTCCCTCCCTCCCTCCCTCCCGCCGTCTGGAACGGCTTCCTCCCCCCCCCGCTGCGGTCGGTCGGTCGGGCCCGCACTCCCTCCCTCCCTCCCTCCCCCCCACCCGCCCGCCCGCTGTCTGGAACGGCTTTCTCCCCCCCCCGCTGCGGTCGGTCGGTCGGGCCCGCACTCCCTCCCTCCCTCCCTCCCTCCCGCCGTCTGGAACGGCTTCCTCCCCCCCCCGCTGCGGTCGGTCAGTCGGGCCCGCACTCCCTCCCTCCCCCCCCCCGCCCCGCCCGCCGTCGGGAACAGCTGCCTCTTCCCTCCCTGCTGTCGGGAACGAACGGCTGCCTCAACTTGTGAGGCTTCCTGCAGCATTCTCCCTGGCTGAAGCACTTTCACACAGGTAGGAAGATGGTTTATTTAATCTTTTCTTTGCTTATAAATTTTTATTCAGGTTGGATTTATTTGTATAATATTTGTATAAGTATAAATAAGGATTTATTGTAGAATTTAATGACTTCCCTTCCCTTCCCTCCCCCCTCCCACCTCGTTCTGGACGCCTAATTTGTAACCTGCGCCTGATTTTTTAATGTGTCGACAAGATTTTTTCAGTTCTACAAAAATCTTCACTTGCTCCATTCTAAGTTAGTTTGGAGTACGTTTTCACTGTGGAAACTTTGAAATCAGGCGTCAGTGGCCGGACACGCCCCCTTTTGAAGAAAAAATTCTGTTCCAAAGTGAAACTGTTCTAACTGACTAGAACTGCAGAAAAAAAAATGTGGAGAATTGCGATCTCTAAGATAGTCCATTCTCCAACAGTTGCTCCTAAAAATCAGGCGCAAATCATGTGGAAACTTGGGGCCATAGAGTCAGCGTTAATCAGTGATAATACATTATCCCTTGGGGTCAGTTTGGCTCATTAGGTGAGTAAGGAGCATTCTTGCTTCTGAGTCTAAAGGTTGTGGAATCAAACCCTACTCTAGCACTTGTGTATGTGATGCAGGCTCAGCCTTCAGTGTAGGACTGAGGGAGTGCTGCATTGTCAGAGATGCCATATTTCAGACGCGACGTTAAACCAAGACCCCATCTGCCTCCTCGGGTGAAATGTAAATGATCATCCACGATCTCATTGAATGGCGGAACCGGCTCAAGGGACTGATTGGGCGCCTCCCAATGTTGCTGTTACATTGCAACTATACAATGGAAATAACCGCGCATGCGCGAGAAATTGTTTAAGGGGCCATGCGCCCGAAGAAAAAATCGGGGCGAACTTTGCCTCCTCCTGTTCCAGTGCTCCAAATGGTGTGAACAACTGAGTAAGTCTTAGGGGTGGAAATTCGGCACAGCCCGGTGTGAGGCCGTTAACCCTGATGGACACCCACTCGCTCAGTCATCGCCTCATCACCCCCAGGAGGTTGGCAAACGCCTGCTTTACCTCTCGCGATTAGCGGCAGGCGCTAAGGCAGGCGCACGGCGCTAATGGTTGCTCGCGCATTTACCTCACCAAGCGAGTGGTGCGAGAGTGCAAAGCGCTCACAGTCAGCTCCGCTGGCGCATCTCGACTGAAGTTCCCAGGAGGCGCTGCCAGCGTAGCGCTCGGTCGGTAGGACCAAGCGGCACGTTAGCGCCCCCCACAGGTGCTAACGGGTGGCACTAAGCAACCGAATTTCGGCTCCTTTAGTGCTTAAAAGACGAAATTGCAGAAAAAATTACATTTATGTTGCAACGAGTATTTTCTAAATGGTGGTAAATTCCTACAGGATTTATTTGCATGCACCTTGCCAGTGAAGGGAGGAGGCGGAGTTGTTCGTCTTGTCTGGGGCCAAGGCAGGAAACATTTGCCCTGATGTTTATGATTTGCTGCAACATGTGTGTGGGCTTAAAATGCTTGAAGCATGAAAAACTTCACAGGAAGTTGCAGTAACCTGCACAGTTAGCAAAGAATGTGCAAATATATTTTAAGTGCCATCATTTCATTTGTTTACACAGTATGGAATGACATATGCATCTTTGGTTCATAAATGATTTGAAGCACAGCTTCCCAAGTCCAGTTCCACACACGGTAGTTGCTGTTCGAAACGTTGTGAAAGTGAGCAATGCTCATGGACAGTGTAAGAACATAAGGATTAGGAGCAGGAGTAGGCCGTATGGCCCCACAAGCCTGCTCCGCCATTCAATAAGATCATGGCTGATCTTTGATCACAACTCCACTGTCCCGCCCGATCTCCATATCGCTTGATTTTCCTCGAGTCCAAAAATCTATCTATCTCAGCCTTGAATATGCTCAGAGACTCAGCATCCACAGCCCTCTGGGACAGAGAATTCCAAAGATTCACCACCCTCTAAGCGAAGATATTTCTCCTCATCTCAGTCCTAAATGGCCAACCGCTTATCCCAAGAATGTGAGCCCTGGTTCCAGACTCTCCAGCCAGGGGAAATATCCTCCCTGCATCTATGTATCAGCAAGCTATTCAACAGTGAGCAACATCACAAACCACCTCAAAGGACAAAGGCAGTAGGTGCATCACCTCCAAGTCACACACCACCCTGACTTGGAAATATATCAGCCGTTCCTTCGTTGTCGCTGGGTCAAAATCCTGGAACTCCTTCCCTAACAGCACTGTGGGAGCACCTTCACCACACGGACTGCAGTGGTTCAAGAAGGCGGCTCACCACCATCTTCTCAAGGGCAATTAGGGATGGGCAATAAATGCCGGCCTTGCCAGCGACGCCCGCATCCCATGAACGAATATAAAAAGAATCCCATACAAGGCCAATCCCACCTCGCCAGACCCCCACACGTGTAGGCTCCAACTGGACGATAATCAGGAGGAAGGACAGAACCCCTCCTTCCCCTCCCTTTTACTTCCCTCACCACATTCCCTCACCAAGGCACTGCAGGTACGATAGCGCTGGTTGTGATACTGGACTAGAAATCCAAAGGTTGTGCCCTCGCATCTCACTGGGGCCTAGGTAAAGAATTGAATCGAACAAAATCTGGTCATTTGTGAACTAACACCAGAAAAATAAAATATTAGATTGTGGTAAAAATGTAACTGGTTCATCACTGTCCTGTAATCAAGCCCATCGTGCAGGTTGACAATGAAATACATTTTACATAAGAACATAAGAAATAGGAACAGGACTCAGCCATCTGGCCTCTCGAGTGTGCTCCGCCATTCAATAAGATCATGGCTGATCTGATCTTGGACTCAGCTCCACTTCCCCGCCCGCTCCCCATAACCCTTGACTCCCTTAACGTTTTGAAGTGGCTGAGCCAGCCACTCAGTTACTACAAGACCAGAAGGCAGCCTACCAGCACCTTATTGGGGCAACTAAGGATTAGCAATATGCTGCATTGGCTTAGAAGCTGCGGTGGGAGACATACCTCTGGAGTACGCCTCCGACCCATGAAACAAATCCGAAAGTACCTCCAGGCGCCCAGGCTGCGAAGAGTTGTAGTCTCAGAACTCCAGGTGGACGGCGGCACAAATGCCCGCGGATCCTAGGGATGCAGGCAGGTCGGAAGCGTCCCTGGGATCACATGGGCCCAGCCCTCCAATCACAAAGGACTCATTTACGATATGCTTTGGAATCTGCAAATGATCATACAATGTATAGAATTCTAATAACTATAAATGTGCTGAATTGCAATTTTATTCATCAGCTCCTTCATTGCACCAACATCAATAAAAATTAAATTTTTTTGATTAATAATTTTAAACATCTTAATCCGGCCCAATATTTGCATGAACTCATTTAAAGTGTATGTGCATAATTTTGGATTTTAAAATGATTTATTTAGGCCTTATATATACCTTTACGTTGCGGTATGCAGACCCTATGCCTGCTTTTACCAGCCAGGAAAGTTTTGTAGGCAGTTGCTGGGCAAATCACCCAACTCTCTGCCAGCAATACGCATTTTTCATGCGGTTCGGATAATCTGTTCGGGCGTCCCGCAAGTTCCAGATGCGGAAATCCGGAAATTGCTGAGAGTACGCCGTCATGGAGACCACAGTTTCAGGGCCATTGTTTTGTGTGGTGAGTGTATTTCATCACAAGGAGTAGTTGAGGCGAATAGCATAGAAGTATTTAGGGGGAGTCGAGATAAACACATGAGGGAGAAAGGAATAGAAGGATCATCATCATCATAGGCAGTCCCTCAGAATCGAGGAAGACTTGCTATCACTCCTGAAGTGAGTTCTTTGGTGGCTTAACAGTCCAATACGAGATCCACAGTCCCTGTCACAGGTAGGAGAGATAGTCGCTGCGGGAAGGAGAGGGTGGGATTGATTTACCGCATGCACTTTCCACTGCCTGCGCTTGATTTCTGCATGCTCTCGGCGATGAGACCCGAGGTGCTCAGCGCCCTCTTGGATGCACTTCCTCCACTTAGGACGGTCTTTGGCCAGGGACTACCAGGCGTCAGTGGGGATGTTGCACTTTATCAGGGAGGCTTTGAGGGTGTCCTTGTAGCATTTCCGCTGCCCACCTTTGGCTCGTTTGCCGTGAGGGAGCTCTGAGTAGAGCACTTGCTTTGGGAGTCTCGTGTCTGCCATGCGGACAATGTGGCCTGCCCACCGGAGCTGATTGAGTGTGGTCAGTGCTTCAGTGCTGGGGATGTTAGCTTGGATGAGGATGCTGATGTTGGTGCGCCTGTCCTCCCAGGGGATTTATAGGATCTTGCAGAGACATCGTTGGTGATATTTCTCCAGCAACTTGAGGTATCTACTGATATACTGATGGGATGAGATGAAGAGGGGTGGGAGGAGGCTCATGTGGTGCATAAACACCAGCATGGTCCTGTTGGGCCGAATGGCCTGTTTCTGCGTTGTACACTCGAAGTAATAGAAGGTGCAGTCTTTCTGAGGTGTTAAGCTACCTGTCTGTTCAGTCAACTTAAAACGACCCATTACAAATTTCGAAGAGCAGGGAGTTCATCTGGTGTCCGGGCCATTGTTTGTGGCATCTTGCGATGCACGGAATTGTTGGCATGTTTGCTTATGAAACAACAGTGACTACACTTGAATAGTAATACATTGGATGTGGAGCACTTTGAGACGAGAGCAGAACAAAACTGAAGAGAAACCCATTCCTTTCCGACGAGGTGATAAACCGAGGCCCCGTCTGCTCTCTCAGGTGGATGCAAAAGATCCCATGGCACGAGGAACATAGGACATAGGAACATAGGAATAGGAACACTAAGAGGCCATTCAGCCCCTCGAGCCTGTTCTGCCATTCAATGAGATCATGGTTGATCTGCGATCTAACTCCATATACCTGCCTTTGGCCCGTCTCCCTGTTCGAGGAAGAGCGGGAAGAGTTCTTCCTGATGTCTGAGCCAATATTAATTCCTCAACCAACATCAGTAAAACAGAGTATCTGGTCATTATCTTAGTGCTGCTTGTGGGAGCTTGCTGCTCAAATTGACTGCCGTGTTTCCCACATTACAACAGTGATGACACTTCAAAAAGTACTTCATTGGCTGTAAAACGCTTTGGAATGTCCTAATGTCGTGAAAGGTGCTATAGGAATACAAGTTGAATATTCCTTTCAATCTTTCTTTTATTCCTTCAAGATCAAGGGGTAGGAAGTTGCGAGTGAGCCGTTTGGGACACTAAATCAGGCGCTCCACTTCCTCCTTATCTACCTGGACACCTCCCCTTTAACCTTTGCCCCCAGAACGCCCAGCTTCCCGATCCACGCTTCCTGCAGCTACCGGTGTTTTCGCCCGGCGATACTGCAGGGGGCGGAATCCAAGTTCGGGTCCGGGTCGCTACTGGGGCGATGCGCACGCCGATGACGTCACGGTCTCCTGGTGAAGGAGATCAGGGTGCAACGTGTTACTGCCGCAAACATCCCAGCGAATATAGCGGGAATCGTTGCGCCCGGTCACGACCCCATTAGACCCCTGTTAGCGCCTCTGGGGAGCGCTAATGGAAGGCGCTAACAGGAGGTGCTAACGAGCCCAATTTCCAGGCCCAAGTGTTCTAACTGCATTGCAGCCAAGATCTTACTAAATTGAAGCATAGCATTACCTCCTTGATCATCGCCCACTATTGGCTATGTATGTAATTGCAGTGCAGTGCTCCCTCAGCACTGTCTTGAAGTGCTGGCCTGGATTATGTGCTCAAGTCCTGCAGTGGGACTTGATCTGACAAAAACTTCCAATGAGGTTACGGTGTTACTAACTAAACCACCCAGACAAATACGTCTTCTGTCCCCAGCAAGTTGCGGTGCGTTGGAATAGAGCTCGTCTCTTCTCTGTTGGGCTTGTCTACATTTGCTTCTCATTCTCATCCAATTAAATCTCAATACATCATTCTCAGAGTCACATACCAATGACTTCAGGCTAAGGTCTCTTCGATCTCTCCCTGTTTCTGCAGGGAGGGAGTTGGCCTGCTCTACTTTGCCATGTTTGCATTTTGAAATTTGAGGTGCTGTTAGTTGTTACAGGTCCTTCTAAAAATGATTGACTTTCAACAATCTCTTCCCCATCCAAGTATGCGTGGAGGGGGGGTGGGGGACACGTTATAGACAGGAACATTGGTGTGGGGCACTATTGCTCTCCAGTGAGGGTGCAGATAAAATTTACAAGAATAGTTCCAGGGATTAGGGACTATGTGGATAGACTGGAGAAGCTGGGGTTGTTCGCTTTAGAGCAGAGAAGGTTGAGAGGATATTTGATCGAGGTGTTTAAAATCATGAGGGGTCTAGACAGAGTAGATAGAGAGAAACTGTTCCCAATGATGGAAGGATCGAGAACGAGAGGACACAAATTTAAGGTGATTGGCAAAAGAACCAAAAACGACATAAGAAAAATCTTTTTACGCAGCGAGTGGTTAGGATCTGGAATGCACTTCCTGAGAGGATGGTGGAGGCAGACTCAATTGTGGCTTTCAAAGGGAGTTGGATAAGTACCTGAAGGAAAAAAAAAATTACAAGGCTAAATGGAAAGGCCAGGGGAGTGGTACTGGCTGAAGTGCTCTTGCAGGGAGCCGGCATGGGCTCGACGGGCCGAATGGCCTCCTTCTGTGCTGTAACCATTCTATGGGCCCAAGTTTCCACACGCGCCTAGAACGGCGCAGTCCCGATCTGGACGCCCGTTTTTCGCGCCACAAAATGCGCCTAAAAAAATCCTCGGTATTCTCCACCTCCCTGCAGGTCCTCTGGCCCTTGGCGCAGCGCAGCACGAGCTGTGGGGGGGGTGGAGCCAGGTCCCTGTGCTGAAAACAGTCCCGGGACCTCTTCACATGCGCGCTACAGTGGGCACGCAACTGCAGTAGCTCCAGGCGCCCGAAACTGTGTGGGAGGGGCCCGAAGCACGCAGCCCCTAGCCCTGGCGGGCTGCGTGAATAAGGCTCCTTCCACGGCCAGCTCCTGCTTCCACCTCCCCCGCCCCGACCAGACCCGACACCCGCTCCCCGCCCCCCCCCCCCTCCGCCGGACTGGACCAGACCCGATTCCCGCTCCCGCCCACCCCCCCGGACCCGACCCGACCCGCGCTCCTGCTCCGCCCCCCCCCCAGACTGGACCCGACCCGACTCGACTCCCGCTCCCGCTCCACCCCTCCCCCGACTGGACCCGACCCGCGTTCCTGCTCCCGCTCCGCCCCCCCCCTGACTGGACCCGACCCGACTCAACTCCCGCTCCCCCCCCCCCGCCCCCGGACTGGATCCGATCTGACCTCCCCCTCCCCGACCTCCCCCTCCCTCCCCCCTCTCTCTCTCTCCCTCCCTCCCCCCTCTCTCTCCCTCTCTCCCCCTCTCTCTCTCCCTCCCTCCCCTCTCTCTCCCTCCCCCCCTCTCTCTCCCTCTCTCCCCCCCTCTTTCTCCCTCCCTCCCCTCTCTCTCCCTCCCCCTCCCTCTCTCCCTCCCTCCCCCCCTTTCTCTCCCTCCCTCCCCCCCCACCTCTCTCTCTCCCTCCCTCCCCTCTCCCTCCCTCCCCCCCCACTCTCTCTCCCTCCCCCCTGACCCGAACCGAACCTCCCCGACCCGACCCGACCCAACGCCACCTACCTGTAAATCTGGTGCTGGGGACAGGCCCTGCCCGAAGTCTCGGGCCGGCCCGTTCAGCTTTTCGGTCCCGAAAGGCCTGCCTGAAGCACTTTCACACAGGTAGGAAGATGGTTTATTTAATCTTTTCTTTGCTTATAAATGTTTATTCAGGTTGGATTTATTTGTATAATATTTGTATAAGTATAAATAAGGATTTATTATAGAATTTAATGAGTTCCCTTCCCTCCCCCTCCCCCCCCACCTCGTTCTGGACGCCTAATTTGTAACCTGCGCCTGATTTTTTAATGTGTAGAACAGGTTTTTTCAGTTCTACAAAAATCTTCACTTGCTCCATTCTAACTTAGTTTGGAGTACGTTTTCACTGTGGAAACTTTGAAATCAGGCGTCAGTGGCCGGACACGCCCCCTTTTGAAGAAAAAATTCTGTTCCAAGTGGAACTGTTCTACCTGACTAGAACTGCAGAAAAAAAAATGTGGAGAATTGCGATTTCTAAGATAGTCCGTTCTCCACCAGTTGCTCCTAAAAATCAGGCGCAAATCATGTGGAAACTTGGGCCCAATGATTCTATGATTCAGTGTGGAGCATAAATGGCGGCATAGACCAGTTGGGCTGAATGGCTTGTCTCTGCGCTGTAGACTCTATGCAACTATCTATGTACTAGAGATTGATGTGACTGGCAGCATCTGTCCTTCATTTGTATTTATTTACATCGTGTTCCAGTTGCCATGTAATCACATGCAACAATGGCAGCAGTCGTGACATTGAGAACATCCTCTAGAGTTCCCAACCCTCCCAGATAGTCTTGGAGTCTCCAGGAATTACAGATCAATCTCCGGGCTGAAGGGCTTAAATCATGAGGACAGGTGGAAGAAAACTAGGTTGGTACAGTTTTGGTCTTATTTAAAGACCAATACTTGCATTGAGGCAGTTCAGAGAAGGTTCACGAGGTTGATTCCTGAGATGAAGGGGTTGTCTTATGAAGAAAGGTTGAGCTGGTTGGGCCTCTACTCATTGGAATTTAGAAGAATGAAAGGTGATCTTATTCCAACATATAAGGCTCTGTGGGGGCTCGACAAGGTAGATGGAGAGAGGATGTTTCCACTTGTGGGGGAATCTAGAACTAGGGGGCATAGTTTCAGAATACGGCGTCGCCCAACTGAGATGAGGAGGAATTTCTTCTCTCTGAGGGTCATAAAGCTGTGGAATTCTCTGCCCCAGAGAGCTATGGAGTTGGGTCATTGAATATATTTAAGGTAGAGATCGACAGATTTTTGAACGATAAGGGAGTGAAGGGTTATGGGGAGCGGGGAAGTGGAGCTGAGTCCATGATCAGATCTGCCATGATCTTATTGAATGGCGGAGCAGGTTCGAGGGGCCAAATGGCCTACTCCTGCTCCTATTTCTTATGTTCTTTTGTATTCCATTGAGCTAAGAAGATTAATAGGTGCTCTAACTGAGGTAAAAATAAAAAATGCAGAAGAGTGCATCTTAGGCATTGAAAGTGTAGCAGATAACGTGATTCTTGCATTTATGTAGCGCCTTTAATGCAGTAAAATGGGCCAAGGCGCTTCACAGGAATGTTATCAATATTCAATATGATACTGAACCAGAAACGAGATATTAAGCTTCATCAAAGAGATAAGTTTTAAGGAACGCCTTAAAGGAGATAGAGAGAGGCGGAGAGATGGAGAGGTTTAGGGAGGGAATTCCAGAGCGATGGGGGGCCCAGGCACGGCCACCAATAGAGGGCTGAAGGAAATTGGAGCGTGCGAGAGGTCAGAATTGGAGGAGCGCAGAGATGGTGGAGGGTTTTAGTGCTGGAGGAGGTTACAGAGATAGGGAGGGGCATGGCTATATGGGATTTGAACAGGAGAATGAGAATTTTAAAGTCGAGACGTTGCCGGACCGGGAACATGGGCTCACTTCAGCCTACCTTACAGGAAGGTGCTACAGGGAAACATAGAAACATAGAAACATAGAAAATATGTGCAGGAGTAGGGCATTCGGCCCTTCGAGCCTGCACCGCCATTCAATGTGTTCATGGCTGAACATGCAACTTCAGTACCCCATTCCTGCTTTCTCGCCATACCCCTTGATCCCCCTAGTAGTATGGACTTCATCTAACTCCTTTTTGAATATATTTAGTAAATTAGCCTCAACAACTTTCTGTGGTAGAGAATTCCACAGGTTCACCACTCTCTGGGTGAAGATGTTTCTCCTCATCTCCGTCCTAAATGGCTTACCCCTTATCCTTAGACTGTGACCCCTGGTTCTGGACTTCCCCAACATTGGGAACATTCTTCCTGCATCTAAGAACCTGTCTAAACCCATCAGAATTTTAAACGTTTCTATGAGATCCCCTCTCATTCTTCTGAACTCCAGTGAATACAAGCCCAGTTGATCCAGTCTTTCTTGATATGTCAGTCCTGCCATCCCGGGTATCAGTCTGGTGAACCTTCGCTGCACTCCCTCAATAGCAAGAATGTCCTTCCTCAAGTTAGGAGACCAAAACTGTACACAATACTCCAGGTGTGGCCTCACCAAGGCCCTGTACAACTGCAGTAACACCTCCCTGCCCCTGTACTCAAATTCCCTCGCTATGAAGGCCAACATGCCATTTGCTTTCTTAACCGCCTGCTGTACCTGCATGCCAACCTTCAATGACTGATGTACCATGACACCCAGGTCTCTTTGCACCTCCCCTTTTCCTAATCTGTCACCATTCAGATAATAGTCTGTCTCTCTGTTTTTACCACCAAAGTGGATAACCTCACATTTATCCACATTATACTTCATCTGCCATGCATTTGCCCACTCACCTAACCTATCCAAGTCACTCTGCAGCCTCATAGCATCCTCCTCGCAGCTCACACTGCCACCCAACTTAGTGTCATCCGCAAATCACGATCACACCTCGCTCTTCCTAGTTTCACTAACCAGCAGGAATGCTGAGTAACACACAACTCATTACTTTGCACATTGATGCCCAATTAGTCAAGTTTATTTATAATGGTAAATAATTATCACTTCTGAATAGCTTCTCATCAAACGTGAATGTGATTATAGTGCAGATGCTTTGTTTACTTTCTCACTTAGCAAGATAATGGCTTAAGAACATGTTTGCCTGGATCGTTTGAAATGAACAAAATGTTTCTTTGACCTCTGTCACTCCTCCAACAGATTAAGATATTTCAATTTGGCTGGGGAATTTCAAATATTTAAGTGTGCACCTCTTAAATTATTTATATATGTGCATGGGTGTTTCTGTGCAAATGGATGTTTTAAAATTGGCCATTTCAACATAATAAAAAGGAATATTTTCAAGGATATATGGCAACAGATGATTACAGGAAACAGGTTGTTTAGCTATCAGAGAGGTTCACGGTGACTGACTAAAGATTATCTTTCTTTCATATCCAGACTTATCCAAACATAGCCTAACATGACCTTTGAATTTTGCGGCGATGCTAATGCTCTCGAACAGTCTGTTAGTTGTAATCCTCCGTCAAAGTTAATGCCATGCAGCAGTCAGGAACACATGTTGTAGCAAAGTGATCAGTGATAAGAGCTGGCGGGAGGGTGGGGGGGAGCCTTTAATCCATCATGTTTGAAGTACTTGATCTGTTTTCCGCAATTTTGTGGAGTTGCTGTTTCCAACCTTGTGCGTTGGCTCAATCTGTCATCAGAAACCTTTCACTGCACCTCAGTGATCATCGTCGGTACTTCCTACAAACACAATGATACAGGAGAGGTGTGTGCACTTTTCATTCTTGGCGTGTGTGTGTGTGTGTGTGTGTGGACCACTGTGACAGCTTCTGTGTCAGATGAAAGAAAGCGAAGCTAAAATAACCACAGACAGTGAGGAAAATGAGCCAGCAGTAGGAAGATGTTCGGACTAGTGAGACACGCAACCCAACATTACAACAACAATAACTTTATATAGCGCCTTTATGATTGTAAAATATCCCAAGGCGCTTCACAGCAGTGTTACAAGACAAAACAGATACATTTGAAACCGAGCCACATAAGAAGAAATTACGGCAGACGACCAAATGCTTGCTCAAAGAGATAGGTTTCAAAGAGCGCCTTCAAGGAGGAGAGATAGAGGGGCGGAGAGGTTTAGGGAGGGAATTCCAGAGCTTGGGGTCCAGGCAGCTGAAGGCACGGCCACCGATGGTTGAGCGATTATAATCAGGGATGCTCAGGAGGGCAGAATTTGAGGAGTGCAGATATCACAGGGGGTTGTGGGGCCGGAGATTACAGAGATAGGGAGGGGCGAGGCCATGGAGGGATTTGTAAACAAGGATGAGAATTTTGAAATCAAGGCATTGCTTAACCGGGAGCCAATGTAGGTCAGCGAGCACAGGGGTGATGGATGAGCGGGACTTGTTGCGAGTTAGGACACGGGCAGCCGAGTTTTGGATCACCTCATAAAGGTCATCTGCAGTGTTCCTCAGCTCACTCAGGAAGTGATCACCTTCAGAGGTGTGCAAACAACAGCCCGAAGAAAGAACTTGCATTTCAGCAGCTCTTTTCATGACCTCGAGACATCCCAAAGCGCTTTACAGCCAATGAAGTACTTCTGAAGCGTTGTCTCTGCTGCAATGCAGGAAACGTGGTAGCCAATTTACACACAAGCAAGCTCCCATAAACAGCAACATGATAATGACCCAGATAATCTGTTCTTGTGGTGTTGGTTCAACCACCTAAGCACTCATTCGAAGAGTGGAAGCAAGACTTCCTCGATTCCGAGGGACTGCCTATGATGATGCTGAATTATTGCCCAGGACACCAAGGATAAATCCCCTGCCCTTCTTCAATGCAGAACCATGGGATCTTTTATGTCCACCCGAGAGCGCAGACGGGGCCTCGGTTTAACGTCTCATCCGAAAGGCGGCACCAGCGACAGCACGGCGCTCCCTCAGCACTGCACTGGAACTGTCAGCATGGAATTGTTGTGCTCAAGTCCCTGAGTGGGACTATGAACCCCACAACCTTCTGACTTAGAAACGAGAGTGCTACCCATGAGGCCATGGCTGGGCAGAACAAAGCTTGGCTATAAATGATCTTCATCATGCTGCAAAGTACTTGCCTGTAAAAGGTCATGGCATGATTTGAATTGTAACATTATAGGGCAATGATTACAGAATGGGTGGATAGAAGTTGGTTATGGAACGCAGATCTGAGGGTACAGAGACAGTGCACCCTAACCGGGAGGCCTGAGGGTCACCTTAAATTGGGTCTCGGATGTTAATTCATTACATTGGTCACCTCCTGAGGCCCCCACTATCGCAGAAGCCAGTCTTCAACCAATTCGATTCACTCCATGTGATATCAAGAAATAGCTGAATTCACTGGATAAGGCAAAGGCAATGGGCCCTGACAACATCCCGGCTGTTGTGCTGAAGACTTATGCTCCAGAACTAGCCGCACCTCTAGCCAAGCTGTTCCAGTGCACCTTCTACCACCTAGAAGGACAAGGGCAGCAGGCACATGGGAACACCATCACCGGCAAGTTCCCCTCCAAGTTACACATCATCCTGACTTGGAAATATATCAGCAGTTCCTTCATCGTCGCTGGGACAAAATCCTAGAAATCTCTCCCTAACAGCACTTTGGGAGTACCTTCGCCACAAGGGACTGCAGCGGTTCAAGAAGGTGGCTAACCACCACCTTCTCAAGGGCAATTAGGGATGGGTAATAAATGCCGGGCTTGCCAGCGACGCCCACATCGCAGGAACGAAGAAAAGAAGAACAGTTGGTGCAGACCGTGCCTCTAGAGGCAGCGGGATTTTACCAAAGGGGTTAATTTCAGGATTAGTACCCATTGGTGCATCGATAAGTGACCATGGGGGCAGGGGAACTGACCATAGGGAACAAGAAACTGACCATTGGAGGGAAAAACTGGCCATAGTGTGGAAAGAGACCATGGGGGAGGGGAAACTGACCATAGGGGGAGCTGATCATAGCGAATTAGAAACTGACCATTGGAGGGGAAAACTGGTCATAGGGTGAACTGACCATAGGGGGAATCTGGCCATAGGGGAATGAGTAACAAAGCATAGGGGGATTCAGTAACTGACCATAGGGGGAATCCGGAACTGACGATAGGGGGGAAATCAGTAGCTGATCACAGGGGGAATCAGTAACTGACCACAGGGGAATCAGTAACGGACCATAGGGGGGAAATCAGTAACTGACCATAGGGGGGAAATCAGTAACTGACCATAGGGTGAATCAGTAACTGACCATAGAGGCATTCAGGAACTGACCAGAGGGGGGAAATCATTAACTGATCATAGGGGAATCATTAACTGACCACAGGGGGAAGAGGTAACTGACCATAGGGGGAATCAGTAACTGGCCGTTGGGAGAATCAGGAACTGACCATAGAGAGGAATCAAGAACTGACCACAGGGGAAATCAGCAACTGACCATAGGGGAATCAGCAACTGACCATAGGGGGAAAGCTGACCATAGGGGGGGAATCAGTAACTAACCATAGGGGGAATCAGTAACTGACCATAGAGGGAATCAGTAACTGACAATAGGGGGGAAGCTTACCATAGAGGGGAATCAGTAACTGACCATAGGGGGAATCAGTAACTGACAATAGGGTGAATCAGTAACTGACCATAGAGAAAATCAATAACTGACCAAATGGGGAATTAGTAACTGACCATGGGGGGAATCAGTGACTGACCATAGGGGGAATCAGTAACTGACAATAGGGGGAATCAGTAACTGACAATAGGGGGAATCAATAACTGACCATAGGGTGAATCAGTAACTGACCATAGGGGGGAAACTGACCATACGGGGAATCAGTAACTGACCGTAGGGGGAATCAGTAACTGACCAAAGGGGGAATCCGCAATTGACCATAGTGGGGAATCTGACCATAGGGGGAATCATTAACTGATCATAGGGGGAATCAGTAACTGACCATAGCGGGATTCAGTAACTGACCATAACGGCAATCAGTAATTGACCATAGGGGGAATCAGTGACTGACCACAGCAGGATTCAGTAACTGACCATAGCAGGAATCAGTAACTGCCCATAGGGGGAATCAGTAACTGACCATAGCGGGGACTCAGTAACTGACCATATGGAGTAATTAGTAACTGACCATAGGGGGCATCAGTATCTGACCATAGGGAAGAATCAGTAACTGACCAAAGGGGAAACAGTAACTGACCAAAGGGGGAATCAGTAACTGACCATAGGGGGGAATCTGACCATGGGGGAATCAGTAATTGACCATGGGGTGAATCAGTAACTGACCAAAGGAGGAATCAGTAACTGACCATAGGGGGAATCAGCAACTGGCCATAGGGAGGAATCAGTAACTGACAATATCGGGGAATCAGTAACTGACCATAGGGGAAATCAGTAACTCAACATAGCGGGAATCAGTAACTGACCAAAGAGGAATCGGTAACTGAACAGAGGGGGAATCAGTAACTGAACATAGCGGGAATCAGTAACTGAACAAAGGGGAATCAGTAACTGACTGTAGTGGCGAATCTGACCATAGGGGGAATCAGTAACTGACCATAGGGAGGAATCAGTAACTGACCAATTGGGGAATCAGTAACTGACCAAAGGGGGAATCAGTAACTGACCATAGGGGCGAATCAGTAACTGACCACAGGGGGAATCAGTAGCTGACGATATCGGGGAATCAGTAACTGAGCATAGGGGAAATCAGCAACTGAACATAGCGGGAATCAGTAACTGACCAAAGGGGAATCAGTAACTGATCATGGGGGGAATCAGTAACTGGCCAAAGGGAAATCAGTAACTGATCATAGGAGGGAATCAGTAACTGACCATAGGGGGAATCAGTAACTGACCAAAGGGAGAATCAGTAACTGACCATAAGGGGTAATCAGTAACTGACCAAAGGGGAATCAGTAACTGACTATAGGGGAATCAGTAACTGACCATAAGGGGTAATCAGTAACTGACCAAAGGGGAATCAGTAACTGACCATAGGGGGAATCAGTAACTGGCCATAGGGGAATCAGTAAGTGACCATAGGGGGGAATCAGTAACTGGCCATAGGGGAGAATCTGTAACTGACCGAATGGGAATCAGTAACTTACCAAAGGGGGAATCAGTCACTGACCAGAGGGAGAATCAATAACTGACCATAGGAGAATCAGTAGTTGACCATAGGGAGAATCAGTAACTGAGCATAGCGGGAAATCAGTAACTGACCATAGGGGGAAACAGTAACTTACCATAGGGCAATCAGTAACTGACCATACGGGGAATCAGTAAGTGACCATAAGGGGGAATCAGTAAATTACCATAGAGGGAATCAGTAACTGACCATGCGGAGAATCAATAACTGACCATAGGGGAATCAGTAGTTGACCACAGGGGAAACATTAACTGACCATAGGGGGAATCAGGAACTGACCAAAGGGGAATCAGTAACTGACCATAGGGGGGAATCAGTAACTGACCATAGGGGAATCAGTAAATGACCATAGGGAGAAACAATAACTGACCATAGGGGGGAATCAGTAACTGACCATAGGGGGGAATCAGTAACTGACCATAGGGGGAATCAGTAACTGACCATAGGGGGGAATCAGTAGTTGACCATAGGGGGGATGAGTAACTGGCCTTAAGTGGAATCAGTAACTGACCATAGGCAGGGATCAGTAACTGACCATAGGGGGAATCAGTAACAGACCATAGGGTAAATCAGTAACTGACCAAAGAGGGAATCAATAACTGACCAAATGGGGGATCAGTAACTGGACTTAGAGCAATCAGTAACTGACCATAGGGGGAATTAGTATCGGACCATAGGGAAAGCAGTATCTGACCACAGAAAGAATCAATAACAGACCAAATGGTGAATCAGTAACTGACCATAGGGCAATCAGTAACTGACCATAGGGGGGAATCAGTAACTTACCACAGGGTAATCAGTAACTGACCATAGGGGGGAATCAGTAACTGACCTTAAGGCGAATCAGTAACTGACCATAGGGGTAATCAGTAGCAGAACATAGAGGCAATCAGGAACTGACCATAGGGCGGAAATCGGTAGCGGATCATAGGGGAATCAGCAACTGACCACAGGGGGAAGAGGTAACTGACCATAGGGGGAATAAGTAACAGGTCATTGGGAGAATCAGGAACTGACCAGAGGGGGAATCAGTAACTGACCATAGGGGAATCAGTAACTGACCATAGGGGGAAAGATGACCATAGGAGTGAATCAGTAACTGACCATAGGGGAACCAGTAACTGACCACAGGGGGAATCAATAATTGACCAAATGGGGAATCAGTGACTGACCATAGGGCAATCAGTAACTGACCATAGGGGGAATCAGTAACTGACCAGAGGGCAATCAGTAACTGAACATAGAGGGAATCAATAACTGACCAAATGAGGAATTAATAACTGACCATAGGGGAATCAGTAACTGACCACAGACGGAATCAATAACCAACCAAATGGGGAATCAGTAACTGACCAGAGGGCAATCGGGAACTGACCATAGGGGGGAATCAGTAACTGACCAAAGGGGAATCAGTAATTTACCACAGGGTCATAAGTAACTGAGCATAGGGAGAATCAGTAACTGATCATAGGGGGGAATCAGTAACTGACCATAGGGCGAATCAGTAACTGACCATAGAGGGAATCAGTAGCAGAACTTAGGGGCAATCAGGAACTGACCATCGGGGGGAAATCGGTAGCGGATCATAGGGGAATCAGCAACTGACCACAGGGGGAAGAGGTAACTGACCATAGGGGGAATCAGTAACTGGCCATAGGGAGAATCAGAAACTGACCATAGGGAGGAATCAGTAACGGATATAGGGGGAATCAATGACTGACCATAGGGGGAAGCAGTAAGTGACCATAGGGCAATCAGTAACTGACCATAGAGGGAATCAATAAGTGACCAAATGAGGAATCAGTAATGACCATATGGCAATCAGTAACTGACCAAAGGGGAATCAGTAACTTACCACAGAGAAATCAGTAACTGACCACAGGGAGAATCAGTAACTAACCATAGGGGGGAATCAGCAACTGACCAAAGGGGGGGATACTGACCATAGGGAGGAATCTGTAACTGACCAAAGGGGAATCAGTATCTTACCATAGCGGGGAATCAGTCACTGAACATAAGGAGAATCAAAAACTGACCAGAGGGGAATCATATAGTTGACCATAGTGGGAATGAGTAACTGGCCTTAAGGGGAATCAGTAACTGACCATAGCGGGGGATCAGTAACAGACCATAGGAATCATTAACTGATCATAGGGGAATCGGTAACTGACCACAGTGAGAAACATTAACTGACCATAGTGGGAATCAGTAACTGACCAAAGGGAGAATCAGTAACTGACCATAGTGGGAATCAGTAACTGGCCATTGGGAAAATCAGGAACTGACCATATGGAGGAATCAGGAACTGATCATAGGTGGAATCAGTAACTGACCATAGGGAATCAGTAACTGACCATAGGGTGAAAGATGAACATAGGGGTGAATCAGTAACTGACCATAGGCAGAATCAGTAACTGACAAAAGGGAGGAAGCTTACCATAGGGGGGATTCAGTAACTGACCATAGAGGGAATCAATAACTGACCATAGGTGGAATCAGTAACTGACTATAGGGGGAATCAGTAACTTACCATAGGGCAATCAGTAACTGACCATACGGAGAATCAATAACTGACCATAGGGGAATCAGTCGTTGACCACAGGGGAAACATTAACTGACCAAAAGGGGAATCAGTAACTGACCAAAGGGGAATCAGTAACTGAACATAGGGAGAAACAATAACTGACCACAGGGGGGAAATCAGTAACTGACCATAGGGGGAATCAGTAACTGACCATAGGGGGGAATCAGCAACTGACCAAAAGGGAATCAGTAACTTACCATGGGGGGGGGGGGGGAATCAGTCACTGAACATAGGAAGAATCAATAAATGACCATAGGGGAATCAGTAGTTGACCATATGGGGGATGAGTAACTGGCCTTAAGGGGAATCAGTAACTGACCATAGTGGGGGATCAGTATCAGACCATAGGAATCATTAACTAATCATAAGGGAATCAGGAACTGACCACAGGGGGAAACATTAACTGGCCAGAGGGGGAAATCAGTAATTGACCAAAGGGGAATCAGTAACTGACCATAGGGAGAATCAGTAACTGACCATAGTGGGAATCAGTAACTGGCCATTGGGAGAATCAGGAACTGACCATAGGTAGGAATCAGGAACTGACCATAGGGGGAATCAGTAACTGACCATAGGGGAATCAGTAACTGACCATAGGGGGAAAGATGACCATAGGGGTGAATCAGTAACTGACCATAGGCGGAATCAGTAACTGACAATAGAGGGGAAGCTTACCATAGAGGGGGAAATCAGTAACTAACCATAGAGGGAATCAATAACTGACCAAATGGGGAATCAGTAACTGACCATAGGGCAATCAGTAACTGACCATATGGGGAATCAGTAACTGACCATAGGGTGAATCAGTAACTGACCATAGGGGGGAAATAAGTAACTGAACAGAGGGGCAATCAGTATATCCATATGGGGAATCAGGAACTGACCATAGGGGGGAAATCAGTAACTGACCACAGGGGGAATCAGTAACTGACCACAGTGGGAATTAATAACTGACCATTGGGGGAAATCAGTAACTGACCATAGGGGGAATCAGTAGCTGAACATAGGGGTAATCAGGAACTGACCACAGGCGGGAAATCAGTAACGGATTATAGGGGATTCAGCAACTGACTACAGGGGGAAGAGCTAACTGATCATAGGGGGAAGCAGTAACTGACCATAGGGCAATCTGTAACTGACCATAGAGGGAATAAATAAGTGACCAAATGGGGAATCAGTAACTGACCAAAGGGGAATCAGTAACTTACCACAGGGGAATCAGTAACTGACCATAGAAAGAATCAGTAACTGGCCATTGGGAGAATCAGGAACTGACCATATGGAGGAATCAGGAACTGATCATAGGTGGAATCAGTAACTGACCATAGGGGAATCAGTAACTGACCATAGGGGGAAAGATGAACATAGGGGTGAATCAGTAACTGACCATAGGCGGAATCAGTAACTGACCAAATGGGGAATCAGTAACTGACCATAGGGCAATCAGTAACTGACCATATGGGAAATCAGTAACTGACCACAGGGCAATCAGTAACTGACCATATGGGGAATCAGTAACTGACCACAGGGCAATCAGCAACTGACCATAGGTGGAATCAGTAACTGACCATAGGGGGAATCAGTAACTTACCATAGGGCAATCAGTAACTGACCATAACGAGAATCAGTAAGTGACCATAAGAGGGAATCAGTAAATTACCATAGAGGGAATCAGGAACTGACCATACGGAGAATCAATAACTGACCATAGGGGAATCAGTAACTGACCATAATGGGAATCTCTAACTGACCATAGGGGAGGATCAATAACTGACGATAGGGAGGAATCGGTAACTGATCATAGCGGGAATCAGTAACGAACAAAACGGGGAATCAGTAACTGAACATAGGGGGGAATCAGTAACTGACCACAGGGTAAATCAGTAACTGGTCATAGTGGTGAATCAGTGACTGACCACAGGGAGAATCAGTAACTGACCATAGTGGGAATCAGTAACTGACCATAGTGGGAATCTCTAACTGACCATAGCGGGGGATCAATAACTGACGATAGGGAGGAATCGGTAACTGATCATAGCGGGAATCAGTAACGAACAAAATGGGGAATCAGTAACTGAACATAGGGGGGAATCAGTAACTGACCACAGGGTAAATCAGAAACTGGTCATAGTGGTGAATCAGTGACTGACCACAGGGAGAATCAGTAACTGACCATACTGGGAATCAGTAACTGACCATAGTGGGAATCAGTAACTGACAAAATGGGGAATCAGTAACTGATCATAGGGGGAATCAGTGACTGACCATAGTTGGTAAACTGACCATAGGGGCAAATCAGTAACTTGCCATAGTGGGGAATCAGTGACTGACCATAGTGGGAATCAGAAACTGACCATAGTGGGAATCAGTAACTGACCATAGTTGGTAAACTGACCATAGGGGCAAATCAGTAACTGGCCATAGTGGGGAATCAGTGACTGACCATAGGGGGAATCAGTAACTGACCATAGGGGGGAATCAATAACTGACCATAGGGGGGAATCAGTAACTGACCATAGGGGGCAATCAGTAACTGATCTTCGGGGGAAATCAATAACTGAGCATAGGGAGAATCAGAAACTGAACATAGCGGGAATCAGTAACTGACCATAGGGGGAATCAGCAACTGACCATAGGGGGCAATCAGTAACTGACCATAGGAGGAATCAGTAACTGACCATAGGGGTGGATCAATAACTGACCATAGGGGAATCAGTAACTGACCATAGGGTTGAATCAGTAACTGACCATAGGAGGAATCAGTAACTGACCATAGGGAGAATCAGTAACCGACCATAGGGGGAATGAGTAACTGACCACAGTGAGAATCAGAAAATGACCATAGGGGTGGATCAGTAACTGACCATAGGGGAATCAGTAACTGACGATAGGGGGAATCAGCAACTGACCATAGGGGGCAATCAGTAACTGACCAAAGGTGGCATCAGTAACTGACCATAGGGGGAATCTGTGACTGACCATAGGGTTGAATCAGGAACTGACCATAGGAGGAATCAGTAACTGACCAGAGGGAGAATCAGTAACCGACCATAGGGGGAATCAGCAACTGACCACAGAGGGAATCAGAAACTGACCATAGGGGTGGATCAGTAACTGACCATAGGGGAATCAGTAACTGACGATAGGGGGAATCAGCAACTGACCATAGGGGGCAATCAGTAACTGACCAAAGGTGGCATCAGTAACTGACCATAGGGGGAATCTGTGACTGACCATAGGGTTGAATCAGGAACTGACCATAGGGGGAAACATTAACTGGCCAGAGGGGGAATCAGTAATTGACCAAAGGGGAATCAGTAACTGACCATAGGGAGAATCAGTAACTGACCATAGTGGGAATCAGTAACTGGCCATTGGGAGAATCAGGAACTGACCATAGGTAGGAATCAGGAACTGACCATAGGGGGAATCAGTAACTGACCATAGGGGAATCAGTAACTGACCATAGGGGGAAAGATGACCATAGGGGTGAATCAGTAACTGACCATAGGCGGAATCAGTAACTGACAATAGGGGGGAAGCTTACCATAGAGGGGGAAATCAGTAACTAACCATAGAGGGAATCAATAACTGACCAAATGGGGAATCAGTAACTGACCATAGGGCAATCAGTAACTGACCATAGGGTGAATCAGTAACTGACCATAGAGGGGAAATAAGTAACTGAACAGAGGGGCAATCAGTATATCCATATGGGGAATCAGGAACTGACCATAGGGGGGAAATCAGTAACTGACCACAGGGGGAATCAGTAACTGACCACAGTGGGAATTAATAACTGACCATTGGGGGAAATCAGTAACTGACCATAGGGGGAATCAGTAGCTGAACATAGGGGTAATCAGGAACTGACCACAGGCGGGAAATCAGTAACGGATTATAGGGGATTCAGCAACTGACTACAGGGGGAAGAGCTAACTGATCATAGGGGGAAGCAGTAACTGACCATAGGGCAATCTGTAACTGACCATAGAGGGAATAAATAAGTGACCAAATGGGGAATCAGTAACTGACCAAAGGGGAATCAGTAACTTACCACAGGGGAATCAGTAACTGACCATAGAAAGAATCAGTAACTGGCCATTGGGAGAATCAGGAACTGACCATATGGAGGAATCAGGAACTGATCATAGGTGGAATCAGTAACTGACCATAGGGGAATCAGTAACTGACCATAGGGGGAAAGATGAACATAGGGGTGAATCAGTAACTGACCATAGGCGGAATCAGTAACTGACAATCGGGGGGAAGCTTACCATAGGGGGAGAATCAGTAACTGACCATAGGGGGAATCAATAACTGACCAAATGGGGAATCAGTAACTGACCATAGGGCAATCAATAACTGACCATAGGGGGAATCAGTAACTGACCATAGGGGGGAATCAATAACTGACCATAGGGGGGAATCAGTAACTGACCATAGGGGGCAATCAGTAACTTACCATAGGGGGGAATCAGTAACTGACCAAAAGGAGGAATCAGTAACTGATCTTCGGGGGAAATCAATAACTGAGCATAGGGAGAATCAGAAACTGAACATAGCGGGAATCAGTAACTGACCATAGGGGGAATCAGCAACTGACCATAGGGGGCAATCAGTAACTGACCATAGGAGGAATCAGTAACTGACCATAGGGGTGGATCAATAACTGACCATAGGGGAATCAGTAACTGACCATAGGGTTGAATCAGTAACTGACCATAGGAGGAATCAGTAACTGACCATAGGGAGAATCAGTAACCGACCATAGGGGGAATGAGTAACTGACCACAGTGAGAATCAGAAAATGACCATAGGGGTGGATCAGTAACTGACCATAGGGGAATCAGTAACTGACGATAGGGGGAATCAGCAACTGACCATAGGGGGCAATCAGTAACTGACCAAAGGTGGCATCAGTAACTGACCATAGGGGGAATCTGTGACTGACCATAGGGTTGAATCAGGAACTGACCATAGGAGGAATCAGTAACTGACCAGAGGGAGAATCAGTAACCGACCATAGGGGGAATCAGCAACTGACCACAGAGGGAATCAGAAACTGACCATAGTGGGAATCAGTAACTGGCCATTGGGAGAATCAGGAACTGACCATAGGTAGGAATCAGGAACTGACCATAGGCGGAATCAGTAACTGACCATAGGGGAATCAGTAACTGACCATAGGGGGAAAGATGACCATAGGGGTGAATCAGTAACTGACCATAGGCGGAATCAGTAACTGACAATAGGGGGGAAGCTTACCATAGAGGGGGAAATCAGTAACTAACCATAGAGGGAATCAATAACTGACCAAATGGGGAATCAGTAACTGACCATAGGGCAATCAGTAACTGACCATAGGGTGAATCAGTAACTGACCATAGGGGGGAAATAAGTAACTGAACAGAGGGGCAATCAGTATATCCATATGGGGAATCAGGAACTGACCATAGGGGGGAAATCAGTAACTGACCACAGGGGGAATCAGTAACTGACCACAGTGGGAATTAATAACTGACCATTGGGGGAAATCAGTAACTGACCATAGGGGGAATCAGTAGCTGAACATAGGGGTAATCAGGAACTGACCACAGGCGGGAAATCAGTAACGGATTATAGGGGATTCAGCAACTGACTACAGGGGGAAGAGCTAACTGATCATAGGGGGAAGCAGTAACTGACCATAGGGCAATCTGTAACTGACCATAGAGGGAATAAATAAGTGACCAAATGGGGAATCAGTAACTGACCAAAGGGGAATCAGTAACTTACCACAGGGGAATCAGTAACTGACCATAGAAAGAATCAGTAACTGGCCATTGGGAGAATCAGGAACTGACCATATGGAGGAATCAGGAACTGATCATAGGTGGAATCAGTAACTGACCATAGGGGAATCAGTAACTGACCATAGGGGGAAAGATGAACATAGGGGTGAATCAGTAACTGACCATAGGCGGAATCAGTAACTGACAATCGGGGGGAAGCTTACCATAGGGGGAGAATCAGTAACTGACCATAGGGGGAATCAATAACTGACCAAATGGGGAATCAGTAACTGACCATAGGGCAATCAGTAACTGACCATATGGGAAATCAGTAACTGACCACAGGGCAATCAGTAACTGACCATATGGGGAATCAGTAACTGACCACAGGGCAATCAGCAACTGACCATAGGTGGAATCAGTAACTGACCATAGGGGGAATCAGTAACTTACCATAGGGCAATCAGTAACTGACCATAACGAGAATCAGTAAGTGACCATAAGAGGGAATCAGTAAATTACCATAGAGGGAATCAGGAACTGACCATACGGAGAATCAATAACTGACCATAGGGGAATCAGTAACTGACCATAATGGGAATCTCTAACTGACCATAGGGGGGGATCAATAACTGACGATAGGGAGGAATCGGTAACTGATCATAGCGGGAATCAGTAACGAACAAAACGGGGAATCAGTAACTGAACATAGGGGGGAATCAGTAACTGACCACAGGGTAAATCAGTAACTGGTCATAGTGGTGAATCAGTGACTGACCACAGGGAGAATCAGTAACTGACCATAGTGGGAATCAGTAACTGACCATAGTGGGAATCTCTAACTGACCATAGCGGGGGATCAATAACTGACGATAGGGAGGAATCGGTAACTGATCATAGCGGGAATCAGTAACGAACAAAATGGGGAATCAGTAACTGAACATAGGGGGGAATCAGTAACTGACCACAGGGTAAATCAGAAACTGGTCATAGTGGTGAATCAGTGACTGACCACAGGGAGAATCAGTAACTGACCATACTGGGAATCAGTAACTGACCATAGTGGGAATCAGTAACTGACAAAATGGGGAATCAGTAACTGATCATAGGGGGAATCAGTGACTGACCATAGTTGGTAAACTGACCATAGGGGCAAATCAGTAACTGGCCATAGTGGGGAATCAGTGACTGACCATAGTGGGAATCAGAAACTGACCATAGTGGGAATCAGTAACTGACCATAGTTGGTAAACTGACCATAGGGGCAAATCAGTAACTGGCCATAGTGGGGAATCAGTGACTGACCATAGGGGGAATCAGTAACTGACCATAGGGGGGAATCAATAACTGACCATAGGGGGGAATCAGTAACTGACCATAGGGGGCAATCAGTAACTTACCATAGGGGGGAATCAGTAACTGACCAAAAGGAGGAATCAGTAACTGATCTTCGGGGGAAATCAATAACTGAGCATAGGGAGAATCAGAAACTGAACATAGCGGGAATCAGTAACTGACCATAGGGGGAATCAGCAACTGACCATAGGGGGCAATCAGTAACTGACCATAGGAGGAATCAGTAACTGATCATAGGGAGAATCAGTAACCGACCATAGGGGGAATCAGCAACTGACCACAGAGGGAATCAGTAACTTACCATAGGGGTGGATCAATAACTGACCATAGGGGAATCAGTAACTGACCATAGGGTTGAATCAGTAACTGACCATAGGAGGAATCAGTAACTGACAATAGGGGGGAAGCTTACCATAGAGGGGGAAATCAGTAACTAACCATAGAGGGAATCAATAACTGACCAAATGGGGAATCAGTAACTGACCATAGGGCAATCAGTAACTGACCATAGGGTGAATCAGTAACTGACCATAGGGGGGAAATAAGTAACTGAACAGAGGGGCAATCAGTATATCCATATGGGGAATCAGGAACTGACCATAGGGGGGAAATCAGTAACTGACCACAGGGGGAATCAGTAACTGACCACAGTGGGAATTAATAACTGACCATTGGGGGAAATCAGTAACTGACCATAGGGGGAATCAGTAGCTGAACATAGGGGTAATCAGGAACTGACCACAGGCGCGAAATCAGTAACGGATTATAGGGGATTCAGCAACTGACTACAGGGGGAAGAGCTAGCTGATCATAGGGGGAAGCAGTAACTGACCATAGGGCAATCTGTAACTGACCATAGAGGGAATAAATAAGTGACCAAATGGGGAATCAGTAACTGACCAAAGGGGAATCAGTAACTTACCACAGGGGAATCAGTAACTGACCATAGAAAGAATCAGTAACTGGCCATTGGGAGAATCAGGAACTGACCATATGGAGGAATCAGGAACTGATCATAGGTGGAATCAGTAACTGACCATAGGGGAATCAGTAACTGACCATAGGGGGAAAGATGAACATAGGGATGAATCAGTAACTGACCATAGGCGGAATCAGTAACTGACAATCGGGGGGAAGCTTACCATAGGGGGAGAATCAGTAACTGACCATAGGGGGAATCAATAACTGACCAAATGGGGAATCAGTAACTGACCATAGGGCAATCAGTAACTGACCATATGGGAAATCAGTAACTGACCACAGGGCAATCAGTAACTGACCATATGGGGAATCAGTAACTGACCACAGGGCAATCAGCAACTGACCATAGGTGGAATCAGTAACTGACCATAGGGGGAATCAGTAACTTACCATAGGGCAATCAGTAACTGACCATAACGAGAATCAGTAAGTGACCATAAGAGGGAATCAGTAAATTACCATAGAGGGAATCAGGAACTGACCATACGGAGAATCAATAACTGACCATAGGGGAATCAGTAACTGACCATAATGGGAATCTCTAACTGACCATAGGGGGGGATCAATAACTGACGATAGGGAGGAATCGGTAACTGATCATAGCGGGAATCAGTAACGAACAAAACGGGGAATCAGTAACTGAACATAGGGGGGAATCAGTAACTGACCACAGGGTAAATCAGTAACTGGTCATAGTGGTGAATCAGTGACTGACCACAGGGAGAATCAGTAACTGACCATAGTGGGAATCAGTAACTGACCATAGTGGGAATCTCTAACTGACCATAGGGGGGGATCAATAACTGACGATAGGGAGGAATCGGTAACTGATCATAGCGGGAATCAGTAACGAACAAAATGGGGAATCAGTAACTGAACATAGGGGGGAATCAGTAACTGACCACAGGGTAAATCAGAAACTGGTCATAGTGGTGAATCAGTGACTGACCACAGGGAGAATCAGTAACTGACCATAGTGGGAATCAGTAACTGACCATAGTGGGAATCTCTAACTGACCATAGGGGGGGATCAATAACTGACGATAGGGAGGAATCGGTAACCGATCATAGCGGGAATCAGTAACGAACAAAATGGGGAATCAGTAACTGAACATAGGGGGGAATCAGTAACTGACCATAGGGTAAATCAGAAACTGGTCATAGTGGTGAATCAGTGACTGACCACAGGGAGAATCAGTAACTGACCATAGTGGGAATCAGTAACTGACCATAGTGGGAATCAGTAACTGACAAAATGGGGAATCAGTAACTGATCATAGGGGGAATCAGTGACTGACCATAGTTGGTAAACTGACCATAGGGGCAAATCAGTAACTGGCCATAGTGGGGAATCAGTGACTGACCATAGTGGGAATCAGAAACTGACCATAGTGGGAATCAGTAACTGACCATAGTTGGTAAACTGACCATAGGGGCAAATCAGTAACTGGCCATAGTGGGGAATCAGTGACTGACCATAGGGGGAATCAGTAACTGACCATAGGGGGGAATCAATAACTGACCATAGGGGGGAATCAGTAACTGACCATAGGGGGCAATCAGTAACTTACCATAGGGGGGAATCAGTAACTGACCAAAAGGAGGAATCAGTAACTGATCTTCGGGGGAAATCAATAACTGAGCATAGGGAGAATCAGAAACTGAACATAGCGGGAATCAGTAACTGACCATAGGGGGAATCAGCAACTGACCATAGGGGGCAATCAGTAACTGACCATAGGAGGAATCAGTAACTGACCATAGGGGTGGATCAATAACTGACCATAGGGGAATCAGTAACTGACCATAGGGTTGAATCAGTAACTGACCATAGGAGGAATCAGTAACTGACCATAGGGAGAATCAGTAACCGACCATAGGGGGAATGAGTAACTGACCACAGTGAGAATCAGAAAATGACCATAGGGGTGGATCAGTAACTGACCATAGGGGAATCAGTAACTGACGATAGGGGGAATCAGCAACTGACCATAGGGGGCAATCAGTAACTGACCAAAGGTGGCATCAGTAACTGACCATAGGGGGAATCTGTGACTGACCATAGGGTTGAATCAGGAACTGACCATAGGAGGAATCAGTAACTGACCAGAGGGAGAATCAGTAACCGACCATAGGGGGAATCAGCAACTGACCACAGAGGGAATCAGAAACTGACCATAGGGGTGGATCAGTAACTGACCATAGGGGAATCAGTAACTGACGATAGGGGGAATCAGCAACTGACCATAGGGGGCAATCAGTAACTGACCAAAGGTGGCATCAGTAACTGACCATAGGGGGAATCTGTGACTGACCATAGGGTTGAATCAGGAACTGACCATAGGTGGAATCAGTAACTGGCCAGAGGGGGAATCAGTAATTGACCAAAGGGGAATCAGTAACTGACCATAGGGAGAATCAGTAACTGACCATAGTGGGAATCAGTAACTGGCCATTGGGAGAATCAGGAACTGACCATAGGTAGGAATCAGGAACTGACCATAGGGGGAATCAGTAACTGACCATAGGGGAATCAGTAACTGACCATAGGGGGAAAGATGACCATAGGGAGAATCAGTAACTGACCATAGTGGGAATCAGTAACTGGCCATTGGGAGAATCAGGAACTGACCATAGGTAGGAATCAGGAACTGACCATAGGGGGAATCAGTAACTGACCATAGGGGAATCAGTAACTGACCATAGGGGGAAAGATGACCATAGGGGTGAATCAGGAACTGACCATAGGCGGAATCAGTAACTGACAATAGGGGGGAAGCTTACCATAGAGGGGGAAATCAGTAACTAACCATAGAGGGAATCAATAACTGACCAAATGGGGAATCAGTAACTGACCATAGGGCAATCAGTAACTGACCATAGGGTGAATCAGTAACTGACCATAGGGGGGAAATAAGTAACTGAACAGAGGGGCAATCAGTATATCCATATGGGGAATCAGGAACTGACCATAGGGGGGAAATCAGTAACTGACCACAGGGGGAATCAGTAACTGACCACAGTGGGAATTAATAACTGACCATTGGGGGAAATCAGTAACTGACCATAGGGGGAATCAGTAGCTGAACATAGGGGTAATCAGGAACTGACCACAGGCGGGAAATCAGTAACGGATTATAGGGGATTCAGCAACTGACTACAGGGGGAAGAGCTAACTGATCATAGGGGGAAGCAGTAACTGACCATAGGGCAATCTGTAACTGACCATAGAGGGAATAAATAAGTAACCAAATGGGGAATCAGTAACTGACCAAAGGGGAATCAGTAACTTACCACAGGGGAATCAGTAACTGACCATAGAAAGAATCAGTAACTGGCCATTGGGAGAATCAGGAACTGACCATATGGAGGAATCAGGAACTGATCATAGGTGGAATCAGTAACTGACCATAGGGGAATCAGTAACTGACCATAGGGGGAAAGATGAACATAGGGGTGAATCAGTAACTGACCATAGGCGGAATCAGTAACTGACAATCGGGGGGAAGCTTACCATAGGGGGAGAATCAGTAACTGACCATAGGGGGAATCAATAACTGACCAAATGGGGAATCAGTAACTGTCCATAGGGCAATCAGTAACTGACCATATGGGAAATCAGTAACTGACCACAGGGCAATCAGTAACTGACCATATGGGGAATCAGTAACTGACCATAGGGGGAAAGATGAACATAGGGGTGAATCAGTAACTGACCATAGGCGGAATCAGTAACTGACAATCGGGGGGAAGCTTACCATAGGGGGAGAATCAGTAACTGACCATAGGGGGAATCAATAACTGACCAAATGGGGAATCAGTAACTGACCATAGGGCAATCAGTAACTGACCATATGGGAAATCAGTAACTGACCACAGGGCAATCAGTAACTGACCATATGGGGAATCAGTAACTGACCACAGGGCAATCAGCAACTGACCATAGGTGGAATCAGTAACTGACCATAGGGGGAATCAGTAACTTACCATAGGGCAATCAGTAACTGACCATAACGAGAATCAGTAAGTGACCATAAGAGGGAATCAGTAAATTACCATAGAGGGAATCAGGAACTGACCATACGGAGAATCAATAACTGACCATAGGGGAATCAGTAACTGACCATAATGGGAATCTCTAACTGACCATAGGGGGGGATCAATAACTGACGATAGGGAGGAATCGGTAACTGATCATAGCGGGAATCAGTAACGAACAAAACGGGGAATCAGTAACTGAACATAGGGGGGAATCAGTAACTGACCACAGGGTAAATCAGTAACTGGTCATAGTGGTGAATCAGTGACTGACCACAGGGAGAATCAGTAACTGACCATAGTGGGAATCAGTAACTGACCATAGTGGGAATCTCTAACTGACCATAGGGGGGGATCAATAACTGACGATAGGGAGGAATCGGTAACTGATCATAGCGGGAATCAGTAACGAACAAAATGGGGAATCAGTAACTGAACATAGGGGGGAATCAGTAACTGACCATAGGGTAAATCAGAAACTGGTCATAGTGGTGAATCAGTGACTGACCACAGGGAGAATCAGTAACTGACCATAGTGGGAATCAGTAACTGACCATAGTGGGAATCAGTAACTGACAAAATGGGGAATCAGTAACTGATCATAGGGGGAATCAGTGACTGACCATAGTTGGTAAACTGACCATAGGGGCAAATCAGTAACTGGCCATAGTGGGGAATCAGTGACTGACCATAGTGGGAATCAGAAACTGACCATAGTGGGAATCAGTAACTGACCATAGTTGGTAAACTGACCATAGGGGCAAATCAGTAACTGGCCATAGTGGGGAATCAGTGACTGACCATAGGGGGAATCAGTAACTGACCATAGGGGGGAATCAATAACTGACCATAGGGGGGAATCAGTAACTGACCATAGGGGGCAATCAGTAACTTACCATAGGGGGGAATCAGTAACTGACCAAAAGGAGGAATCAGTAACTGATCTTCGGGGGAAATCAATAACTGAGCATAGGGAGAATCAGAAACTGAACATAGCGGGAATCAGTAACTGACCATAGGGGGAATCAGCAACTGACCATAGGGGGCAATCAGTGACTGACCATAGTTGGTAAACTGACCATAGGGGCAAATCAGTAACTGGCCATAGTGGGGAATCAGTGACTGACCATAGTGGGAATCAGAAACTGACCATAGTGGGAATCAGTAACTGACCATAGTTGGTAAACTGACCATAGGGGCAAATCAGTAACTGGCCATAGTGGGGAATCAGTGACTGACCATAGGGGGAATCAGTAACTGACCATAGGGGGGAATCAGTAACTGACCAAAAGGAGGAATCAGTAACTGATCTTCGGGGGAAATCAATAACTGAGCATAGGGAGAATCAGAAACTGAACATAGCGGGAATCAGTAACTGACCATAGGGGGATTCAGCAACTGACCATAGGGGGCAATCAGTAACTGACCATAGGAGGAATCAGTAACTGACCATAGGGGTGGATCAATAACTGACCATAGGGGAATCAGTAACTGACCATAGGGTTGAATCAGTAACTGACCATAGGAGGAATCAGTAACTGACCATAGGGAGAATCAGTAACCGACCATAGGGGGAATGAGTAACTGACCACAGTGAGAATCAGAAAATGACCATAGGGGTGGATCAGTAACTGACCATAGGGGAATCAGTAACTGACAATAGGGGGAATCAGCAACTGACCATAGGGGGCAATCAGTAACTGACCAAAGGTGGCATCAGTAACTGACCATAGGGGGAATCTGTGACTGACCATAGGGTTGAATCAGGAACTGACCATAGGAGGAATCAGTAACTGACCAGAGGGAGAATCAGTAACTGACCATAGGGGGAATCAGCAACTGACCACAGAGGGAATCAGAAACTGACCATAGGGGTGGATCAGTAACTGACCATAGGGGAATCAGTAACTGACGATAGGGGGAATCAGCAACTGACCATAGGGGGCAATCAGTAACTGACCAAAGGTGGCATCAGTAACTGACCATAGGGGGAATCTGTGACTGACCATAGGGTTGAATCAGGAACTGACCATAGGGGGAAACATTAACTGGCCAGAGGGGGAATCAGTAATTGACCAAAGGGGAATCAGTAACTGACCATTGGGAGAATCAGTAACTGACCATAGTGGGAATCAGTAACTGACCATTGGGAGAATCAGGAACTGACCATAGGTAGGAATCAGGAACTGACCATAGGGGGAATCAGTAACTGACCATAGGGGAATCAGTAACTGACAATAGGGGGGAAGCTTACCATAGAGGGGGAAATCAGTAACTAACCATAGAGGGAATCAATAACTGACCAAATGGGGAATCAGTAACTGACCATAGGGCAATCAGTAACTGACCATAGGGTGAATCAGTAACTGACCATAGGGGGGAAATAAGTAACTGAACAGAGGGGCAATCAGTATATCCATATGGGGAATCAGGAACTGACCATAGGGGGGAAATCAGTAACTGACCACAGGGGGAATCAGTAACTGACCACAGTGGGAATTAATAACTGACCATTGGGGGAAATCAGTAACTGACCATAGGGGGAATCAGTAACTGACCATAGGGGTAATCAGGAACTGACCACAGGCGGGAAATCAGTAACGGATTATAGGGGATTCAGCAACTGACTACAGGGGGAAGAGCTAACTGATCATAGGGGGAAGCAGTAACTGACCATAGGGCAATCTGTAACTGACCATAGAGGGAATAAATAAGTGACCAAATGGGGAATCAGTAACTGACCAAAGGGGAATCAGTAACTTACCACAGGGGAATCAGTAACTGACCATAGAAAGAATCAGTAACTGGCCATTGGGAGAATCAGGAACTGACCATATGGAGGAATCAGGAACTGATCATAGGTGGAATCAGTAACTGACCATAGGGGAATCAGTAACTGACCATAGGGGGAAAGATGAACATAGGGGTGAATCAGTAACTGACCATAGGCGGAATCAGTAACTGACAATCGGGGGGAAGCTTACCATAGGGGGAGAATCAGTAACTGACCATAGGGGGAATCAATAACTGACCAAATGGGGAATCAGTAACTGACCATAGGGCAATCAGTAACTGACCATATGGGAAATCAGTAACTGACCACAGGGCAATCAGTAACTGACCATATGGGGAATCAGTAACTGACCATAGGGGGAAAGATGAACATAGGGGTGAATCAGTAACTGACCATAGGCGGAATCAGTAACTGACAATCGGGGGGAAGCTTACCATAGGGGGAGAATCAGTAACTGACCATAGGGGGAATCAATAACTGACCAAATGGGGAATCAGTAACTGACCATAGGGCAATCAGTAACTGACCATATGGGAAATCAGTAACTGACCACAGGGCAATCAGTAACTGACCATATGGGGAATCAGTAACTGACCACAGGGCAATCAGCAACTGACCATAGGTGGAATCAGTAACTGACCATAGGGGGAATCAGTAACTTACCATAGGGCAATCAGTAACTGACCATAACGAGAATCAGTAAGTGACCATAAGAGGGAATCAGTAAATTACCATAGAGGGAATCAGGAACTGACCATAGGGGGAATCAGTAACTTACCATAGGGCAATCAGTAACTGACCATAACGAGAATCAGTAAGTGACCATAAGAGGGAATCAGTAAATTACCATAGAGGGAATCAGGAACTGACCATACGGAGAATCAATAACTGACCATAGGGGAATCAGTAACTGACCATAATGGGAATCTCTAACTGACCATAGCGGGGGATCAATAACTGACGATAGGGAGGAATCGGTAACTGATCATAGCGGGAATCAGTAACGAACAAAACGGGGAATCAGTAACTGAACATAGGGGGGAATCAGTAACTGACCACAGGGTAAATCAGTAACTGGTCATAGTGGTGAATCAGTGACTGACCACAGGGAGAATCAGTAACTGACCATAGTGGGAATCAGTAACTGACCATAGTGGGAATCTCTAACTGACCATAGGGGGGGATCAATAACTGACGATAGGGAGGAATCGGTAACTGATCATAGCGGGAATCAGTAACGAACAAAATGGGGAATCAGTAACTGAACATAGGGGGAATCAGTAACTGACCATAGGGTAAATCAGAAACTGGTCATAGTGGTGAATCAGTGACTGACCACAGGGAGAATCAGTAACTGACCATAGTGGGAATCAGTAACTGACCATAGTGGGAATCAGTAACTGACAAAATGGGGAATCAGTAACTGATCATAGGGGGAATCAGTGACTGACCATAGTTGGTAAACTGACCATAGGGGCAAATCAGTAACTGGCCATAGTGGGGAATCAGTGACTGACCATAGTGGGAATCAGAAACTGACCATAGTGGGAATCAGTAACTGACCATAGTTGGTAAACTGACCATAGGGGCAAATCAGTAACTGGCCATAGTGGGGAATCAGTGACTGACCATAGGGGGAATCAGTAACTGACCATAGGGGGGAATCAATAACTGACCATAGGGGGGAATCAGTAACTGACCATAGGGGGCAATCAGTAACTTACCATAGGGGGGAATCAGTAACTGACCAAAAGGAGGAATCAGTAACTGATCTTCGGGGGAAATCAATAACTGAGCATAGGGAGAATCAGAAACTGAACATAGCGGGAATCAGTAACTGACCATAGGGGGAATCAGCAACTGACCATAGGGGGCAATCAGTGACTGACCATAGTTGGTAAACTGACCATAGGGGCAAATCAGTAACTGGCCATAGTGGGGAATCAGTGACTGACCATAGTGGGAATCAGAAACTGACCATAGTGGGAATCAGTAACTGACCATAGTTGGTAAACTGACCATAGGGGCAAATCAGTAACTGGCCATAGTGGGGAATCAGTGACTGACCATAGGGGGAATCAGTAACTGACCATAGGGGGGAATCAGTAACTGACCAAAAGGAGGAATCAGTAACTGATCTTCGGGGGAAATCAATAACTGAGCATAGGGAGAATCAGAAACTGAACATAGCGGGAATCAGTAACTGACCATAGGGGGATTCAGCAACTGACCATAGGGGGCAATCAGTAACTGACCATAGGAGGAATCAGTAACTGACCATAGGGGTGGATCAATAACTGACCATAGGGGAATCAGTAACTGACCATAGGGTTGAATCAGTAACTGACCATAGGAGGAATCAGTAACTGACCATAGGGAGAATCAGTAACCGACCATAGGGGGAATGAGTAACTGACCACAGTGAGAATCAGAAAATGACCATAGGGGTGGATCAGTAACTGACCATAGGGGAATCAGTAACTGACGATAGGGGGAATCAGCAACTGACCATAGGGGGCAATCAGTAACTGACCAAAGGTGGCATCAGTAACTGACCATAGGGGGAATCTGTGACTGACCATAGGGTTGAATCAGGAACTGACCATAGGAGGAATCAGTAACTGACCAGAGGGAGAATCAGTAACTGACCATAGGGGGAATCAGCAACTGACCACAGAGGGAATCAGAAACTGACCATAGGGGTGGATCAGTAACTGACCATAGGGGAATCAGTAACTGACGATAGGGGGAATCAGCAACTGACCATAGGGGGCAATCAGTAACTGACCAAAGGTGGCATCAGTAACTGACCATAGGGGGAATCTGTGACTGACCATAGGGTTGAATCAGGAACTGACCATAGGGGGAAACATTAACTGGCCAGAGGGGGAATCAGTAATTGACCAAAGGGGAATCAGTAACTGACCATAGGGAGAATCAGTAACTGACCATAGTGGGAATCAGTAACTGGCCATTGGGAGAATCAGGAACTGACCATAGGTAGGAATCAGGAACTGACCATAGGGGGAATCAGTAACTGACCATAGGGGAATCAGTAACTGACAATAGGGGGGAAGCTTACCATAGAGGGGGAAATCAGTAACTAACCATAGAGGGAATCAATAACTGACCAAATGGGGAATCAGTAACTGACCATAGGGCAATCAGTAACTGACCATAGGGTGAATCAGTAACTGACCATAGGGGGGAAATAAGTAACTGAACAGAGGGGCAATCAGTATATCCATATGGGGAATCAGGAACTGACCATAGGGGGGAAATCAGTAACTGACCACAGGGGGAATCAGTAACTGACCACAGTGGGAATTAATAACTGACCATTGGGGGAAATCAGTAACTGACCATAGGGGGAATCAGTAGCTGAACATAGGGGTAATCAGGAACTGACCACAGGCGGGAAATCAGTAACGGATTATAGGGGATTCAGCAACTGACTACAGGGGGAAGAGCTAACTGATCATAGGGGGAAGCAGTAACTGACCATAGGGCAATCTGTAACTGACCATAGAGGGAATAAATAAGTGACCAAATGGGGAATCAGTAACTGACCAAAGGGGAATCAGTAACTTACCACAGGGGAATCAGTAACTGACCATAGAAAGAATCAGTAACTGGCCATTGGGAGAATCAGGAACTGACCATATGGAGGAATCAGGAACTGATCATAGGTGGAATCAGTAACTGACCATAGGGGAATCAGTAACTGACCATAGGGGGAAAGATGAACATAGGGGTGAATCAGTAACTGACCATAGGCGGAATCAGTAACTGACAATCGGGGGGAAGCTTACCATAGGGGGAGAATCAGTAACTGACCATAGGGGGAATCAATAACTGACCAAATGGGGAATCAGTAACTGACCATAGGGCAATCAGTAACTGACCATATGGGAAATCAGTAACTGACCACAGGGCAATCAGTAACTGACCATATGGGGAATCAGCAACTGACCACAGGGCAATCAGCAACTGACCATAGGTGGAATCAGTAACTGACCATAGGGGGAATCAGTAACTTACCATAGGGCAATCAGTAACTGACCATAACGAGAATCAGTAAGTGACCATAAGAGGGAATCAGTAAATTACCATAGAGGGAATCAGGAACTGACCATACGGAGAATCAATAACTGACCATAGGGGAATCAGTAACTGACCATAATGGGAATCTCTAACTGACCATAGGGGGGGATCAATAACTGACGATAGGGAGGAATCGGTAACTGATCATAGCGGGAATCAGTAACGAACAAAACGGGGAATCAGTAACTGAACATAGGGGGGAATCAGTAACTGACCACAGGGTAAATCAGTAACTGGTCATAGTGGTGAATCAGTGACTGACCACAGGGAGAATCAGTAACTGACCATAGTGGGAATCAGTAACTGACCATAGTGGGAATCTCTAACTGACCATAGCGGGGGATCAATAACTTACGATAGGGAGGAATCGGTAACTGATCATAGCGGGAATCAGTAACGAACAAAATGGTGAATCAGTAACTGAACATAGGGGGGAATCAGTAACTGACCACAGGGTAAATCAGAAACTGGTCATAGTGGTGAATCAGTGACTGACCACAGGGAGAATCAGTAACTGACCATAGTGGGAATCAGTAACTGACCATAGTGGGAATCTCTAACTGACCATAGGGGGGGATCAATAACTGACGATAGGGAGGAATCGGTAACTGATCATAGCGGGAATCAGTAACGAACAAAATGGGGAATCAGTAACTGAACATAGGGGGGAATCAGTAACTGACCATAGGGTAAATCAGAAACTGGTCATAGTGGTGAATCAGTGACTGACCACAGGGAGAATCAGTAACTGACCATAGTGGGAATCAGTAACTGACAAAATGGGGAATCAGTAACTGATCATAGGGGGAATCAATGACTGACCATAGTTGGTAAACTGACCATAGGGGCAAATCAGTAACTGGCCATAGTGGGGAATCAGTGACTGACCATAGTGGGAATCAGAAACTGACCATAGTGGGAATCAGTAACTGACCATAGTTGGTAAACTGACCATAGGGGCAAATCAGTAACTGGCCATAGTGGGGAATCAGTGACTGACCATAGGGGGAATCAGTAACTGACCATAGGGGGGAATCAATAACTGACCATAGGGGGGAATCAGTAACTGACCATAGGGGGCAATCAGTAACTTACCATAGGGGGGAATCAGTAACTGACCAAAAGGAGGAATCAGTAACTGATCTTCGGGGGAAATCAATAACTGAGCATAGGGAGAATCAGAAACTGAACATAGCGGGAATCAGTAACTGACCATAGGGGGAATCAGCAACTGACCATAGGGGGCAATCAGTAACTGACCATAGGAGGAATCAGTAACTGACCATAGGGGTGGATCAATAACTGACCATAGGGGAATCAGTAACTGACCATTGGGTTGAATCAGTAACTGACCATAGGAGGAATCAGTAACTGACCATAGAGAGAATCAGTAACCGACCATAGGGGAAATGAGTAACTGACCACAGTGAGAATCAGAAAATGACCATAGGGGTGGATCAGTAACTGACCATAGGGGAATCAGTAACTGACGATAGGGGGAATCAGCAACTGACCATAGGGGGCAATCAGTAACTGACCAAAGGTGGCATCAGTAACTGACCATAGGGGGAATCTGTGACTGACCATAGGGTTGAATCAGGAACTGACCATAGGAGGAATCAGTAACTGACCAGAGGGAGAATCAGTAACTGACCATAGGGGGCAATCAGTAACTGACCATAGGAGGAATCAGTAACTGACAATAGGGGTGGATCAATAACTGACCATAGGGGAATCAGTAACTGACCATAGGGTTGAATCAGGAACTGACCTTAGGAGGAATCAGTAACTGACCAGAGGGAGAATCAATAACCAACCATAGGGGGAATCAGCAACTGACCACAGAGGGAATCAGAAACTGACCATAGGGGTGGATCAGTAACTGACCATAGGGGAATCAGTAACTGACGATAGGGGGAATCAGCAACTGACCATAGGGGGCAATCAGTAACTGACCAAAGGTGGCATCAGTAACTGACCATAGGGGGAATCTGTGACTGACCATAGGGTTGAATCAGGAACTGACCATAGGGGGAAACATTAACTGGCCAGAGGGGGAATCAGTAATTGACCAAAGGGGAATCAGTAACTGACCATAGGGAGAATCAGTAACTGACCATAGTGGGAATCAGTAACTGGCCATTGGGAGAATCAGGAACTGACCATAGGTAGGAATCAGAAACTGACCATAGGGGGAATCAGTAACTGACCATAGGGGAATCAGTAACTGACCATAGGGGGAAAGATGACCATAGGGGTGAATCAGTAACTGACCATAGGCGGAATCAGTAACTGACAATAGGGGGAAGCTTACCATAGAGGGGGAAATCAGTAACTAACCATAGAGGGAATCAATAACTGACCAAATGGGGAATCAGTAACTGACCATAGGGCAATCAGTAACTGACCATATGGGGAATCAGTAACTGACCATAGGGTGAATCAGTAACAGACCATAGGGGGGAAATAAGTAACTGAACAGAGGGGCAATCAGTATATCCATATGGGGAATCAGGAACTGACCATAGGGGGGAAATCAGTAACTGACCACAGGGGCAATCAGTAACTGACCACAGTGGGAATTAATAACTGACCATTGGGGGAAATCAGTAACTGAGCATAGGGGGAATCAGTAGCTGAACATAGGGGAAATCAGGAACTGACCACAGGCGGGAAATCAGTAACGGATTATAGGGGATTCAGCAACTGACTACAGGGGGAAGAGCTAACTGATCATAGGGGGAAGCAGTAACTGACCATAGGGCAATCTGTAACTGACCATAGAGGGAATAAATAAGTGACCAAATGGGGAATCAGTAACTGACCAAAGGGGAATCAGTAACTTACCACAGGGGAATCAGTAACTGACCATAGAAAGAATCAGTAACTGGCCATTGGGAGAATCAGGAACTGACCATATGGAGGAATCAGGAACTGATCATAGGTGGAATCAGTAACTGACCATAGGGGAATCAGTAACTGACCATAGGGGGAAAGATGAACATAGGGGTGAATCAGTAACTGACCATAGGCGGAATCAGTAACTGACAATCGGGGGGAAGCTTACCATAGGGGGAGAATCAGTAACTGACCATAGGGGGAATCAATAACTGACCAAATGGGGAATCAGTAACTGACCATAGGGCAATCAGTAACTGACCATATGGGAAATCAGTAACTGACCACAGGGCAATCAGTAACTGACCATATGGGGAATCAGTAACTGACCACAGGGCAATCAGCAACTGACCATAGGTGGAATCAGTAACTGACCATAGGGGGAATCAGTAACTTACCATAGGGCAATCAGTAACTGACCATAACGAGAATCAGTAAGTGACCATAAGAGGGAATCAGTAAATTACCATAGAGGGAATCAGGAACTGACCATACGGAGAATCAATAACTGACCATAGGGGAATCAGTAACTGACCATATGGGAAATCAGTAACTGACCACAGGGCAATCAGTAACTGACCATATGGGGAATCAGTAACTGACCACAGGGCAATCAGCAACTGACCATAGGTGGAATCAGTAACTGACCATAGGGGGAATCAGTAACTTACCATAGGGCAATCAGTAACTGACCATAACGAGAATCAGTAAGTGACCATAAGAGGGAATCAGTAAATTACCATAGAGGGAATCAGGAACTGACCATACGGAGAATCAATAACTGACCATAGGGGAATCAGTAACTGACCATAATGGGAATCTCTAACTGACCATAGGGGGGGATCAATAACTGACGATAGGGAGGAATCGGTAACTGATCATAGCGGGAATCAGTAACGAACAAAACGGGGAATCAGTAACTGAACATAGGGGGGAATCAGTAACTGACCACAGGGTAAATCAGTAACTGGTCATAGTGGTGAATCAGTGACTGACCACAGGGAGAATCAGTAACTGACCATAGTGGGAATCAGTAACTGACCATAGTGGGAATCTCTAACTGACCATAGGGGGGGATCAATAACTGACGATAGGGAGGAATCGGTAACTGATCATAGCGGGAATCAGTAACGAACAAAATGGGGAATCAGTAACTGAACATAGGGGGGAATCAGTAACTGACCACAGGGTAAATCAGAAACTGGTCATAGTGGTGAATCAGTGACTGACCACAGGGAGAATCAGTAACTGACCATAGTGGGAATCTCTAACTGACCATAGGGGGGGATCAATAACTGACGATATGGAGGAATCGGTAACTGATCATAGCGGGAATCAGTAACGAACAAAATGGGGAATCAGTAACTGAACATAGGGGGGAATCAGTAACTGACCATAGGGTAAATCAGAAACTGGTCATAGTGGTGAATCAGTGACTGACCACAGGGAGAATCAGTAACTGACCATAGTGGGAATCAGTAACTGACCATAGTGGGAATCAGTAACTGACAAAATGGGGAATCAGTAACTGATCATAGGGGGAATCAGTGACTGACCATAGTTGGTAAACTGACCATAGGGGCAAATCAGTAACTGGCCATAGTGGGGAATCAGTGACTGACCATAGTGGGAATCAGAAACTGACCATAGTTGGTAAACTGACCATAGGGGCAAATCAGTAACTGACCATAGGGGGCAATCAGTAACTTACCATAGGGGGGAATCAGTAACTGACCAAAAGGAGGAATCAGTAACTGATCTTCGGGGGAAATCAATAACTGAGCATAGGGAGAATCAGAAACTGAACATAGCGGGAATCAGTAACTGACCATAGGGGGAATCAGCAACTGACCATAGGGGGCAATCAGTAACTGACCATAGGAGGAATCAGTAACTGACCATAGGGGTGGATCAATAACTGACCATAGGGGAATCAGTAACTGACCATAGGGTTGAATCAGTAACTGACCATAGGAGGAATCAGTAACTGACCATAGGGAGAATCAGTAACCGACCATAGGGGGAATGAGTAACTGACCACAGTGAGAATCAGAAAATGACCATAGGGGTGGATCAGTAACTGACCATAGGGGAATCAGTAACTGACGATAGGGGGAATCAGCAACTGACCATAGGGGGCAATCAGTAACTGACCAAAGGTGGCATCAGTAACTGACCATAGGGGGAATCTGTGACTGACCATAGGGTTGAATCAGGAACTGACCATAGGAGGAATCAGTAACTGACCAGAGGGAGAATCAGTAACCGACCATAGGGGGAATCAGCAACTGACCACAGAGGGAATCAGAAACTGACCATAGGGGTGGATCAGTAACTGACCATAGGGGAATCAGTAACTGACGATAGGGGGAATCAGCAACTGACCATAGGGGGCAATCAGTAACTGACCAAAGGTGGCATCAGTAACTGACCATAGGGGGAATCTGTGACTGACCATAGGGTTGAATCAGGAACTGACCATAGGTGGAATCAGTAACTGGCCAGAGGGGGAATCAGTAATTGACCAAAGGGGAATCAGTAACTGACCATAGGGAGAATCAGTAACTGACCATAGTGGGAATCAGTAACTGGCCATTGGGAGAATCAGGAACTGACCATAGGTAGGAATCAGGAACTGACCATAGGGGGAATCAGTAACTGACCATAGGGGAATCAGTAACTGACCATAGGGGGAAAGATGACCATAGGGGTGAATCAGGAACTGACCATAGGCGGAATCAGTAACTGACAATAGGGGGGAAGCTTACCATAGAGGGGGAAATCAGTAACTAACCATAGAGGGAATCAATAACTGACCAAATGGGGAATCAGTAACTGACCATAGGGCAATCAGTAACTGACCATAGGGTGAATCAGTAACTGACCATAGGGGGGAAATAAGTAACTGAACAGAGGGGCAATCAGTATATCCATATGGGGAATCAGGAACTGACCATAGGGGGGAAATCAGTAACTGACCACAGGGGGAATCAGTAACTGACCACAGTGGGAATTAATAACTGACCATTGGGGGAAATCAGTAACTGACCATAGGGGGAATCAGTAGCTGAACATAGGGGTAATCAGGAACTGACCACAGGCGGGAAATCAGTAACGGATTATAGGGGATTCAGCAACTGACTACAGGGGGAAGAGCTAACTGATCATAGGGGGAAGCAGTAACTGACCATAGGGCAATCTGTAACTGACCATAGAGGGAATAAATAAGTGACCAAATGGGGAATCAGTAACTGACCAAAGGGGAATCAGTAACTTACCACAGGGGAATCAGTAACTGACCATAGAAAGAATCAGTAACTGGCCATTGGGAGAATCAGGAACTGACCATATGGAGGAATCAGGAACTGATCATAGGTGGAATCAGTAACTGACCATAGGGGAATCAGTAACTGACCATAGGAGGAAAGATGAACATAGGGGTGAATCAGTAACTGACCATAGGCGGAATCAGTAACTGACAATCGGGGGGAAGCTTACCATAGGGGGAGAATCAGTAACTGACCATAGGGGGAATCAATAACTGACCAAATGGGGAATCAGTAACTGACCATAGGGCAATCAGTAACTGACCATATGGGAAATCAGTAACTGACCACAGGGCAATCAGTAACTGACCATATGGGGAATCAGTAACTGACCACAGGGCAATCAGCAACTGACCATAGGTGGAATCAGTAACTGACCATAGGGGGAATCAGTAACTTACCATAGGGCAATCAGTGACTGACCATAACGAGAATCAGTAAGTGACCATAAGATGGAATCAGTAAATTACCATAGAGGGAATTAGGAACTGACCATACGGAGAATCAATAACTGACCATAGGGGAATCAGTAACTGACCATAATGGGAATCTCTAACTGACCATAGGGGGGGATCAATAACTGACGATAGGGAGGAATCGGTAACTGATCATAGCGGGAATCAGTAACGAACAAAACGGGGAATCAGTAACTGAACATAGGGGGGAATCAGTAACTGACCACAGGGTAAATCAGTAACTGGTCATAGTGGTGAATCAGTGACTGACCACAGGGAGAATCAGTAACTGACCATAGTGGGAATCAGTAACTGACCATAGTGGGAATCTCTAACTGACCATAGGGGGGGATCAATAACTGACGATAGGGAGGAATCGGTAACTGATCATAGCGGGAATCAGTAACGAACAAAATGGGGAATCAGTAACTGAACACAGGGGGGAATCAGTAACTGACCATAGGGGGAAAGATGAACATAGGGGTGAATCAGTAACTGACCATAGGCGGAATCAGTAACTGACAATCGGGGGGAAGCTTACCATAGGGGGAGAATCAGTAACTGACCATAGGGGGAATCAATAACTGACCAAATGGGGAATCAGTAACTGACCATAGGGCAATCAGTAACTGACCATATGGGAAATCAGTAACTGACCACAGGGCAATCAGTAACTGACCATATGGGGAATCAGTAACTGACCACAGGGCAATCAGCAACTGACCATAGGTGGAATCAGTAACTGACCATAGGGGGAATCAGTAACTTACCATAGGGCAATCAGTAACTGACCATAACGAGAATCAGTAAGTGACCATAAGAGGGAATCAGTAAATTACCATAGAGGGAATCAGGAACTGACCATACGGAGAATCAATAACTGACCATAGGGGAATCAGTAACTGACCATAATGGGAATCTCTAACTGACCATAGGGGGGGATCAATAACTGACGATAGGGAGGAATCGGTAACTGATCATAGCGGGAATCAGTAACGAACAAAACGGGGAATCAGTAACTGAACATAGGGGGGAATCAGTAACTGACCACAGGGTAAATCAGTAACTGGTCATAGTGGTGAATCAGTGACTGACCACAGGGAGAATCAGTAACTGACCATAGTGGGAATCAGTAACTGACCATAGTGGGAATCTCTAACTGACCATAGGGGGGGATCAATAACTGACGATAGGGAGGAATCGGTAACTGATCATAGCGGGAATCAGTAACGAACAAAATGGGGAATCAGTAACTGAACATAGGGGGGAATCAGTAACTGACCATAGGGTAAATCAGAAACTGGTCATAGTGGTGAATCAGTGACTGACCACAGGGAGAATCAGTAACTGACCATAGTGGGAATCAGTAACTGACCATAGTGGGAATCAGTAACAGACAAAATGGGGAATCAGTAACTGATCATAGGGGGAATCAGTGACTGACCATAGTTGGTAAACTGACCATAGGGGCAAATCAGTAACTGGCCATAGTGGGGAATCAGTGACTGACCATAGTGGGAATCAGAAACTGACCATAGTGGGAATCAGTAACTGACCATAGTTGGTAAACTGACCATAGGGGCAAATCAGTAACTGGCCATAGTGGGGAATCAGTGACTGACCATAGGGGGAATCAGTAACTGACCATAGGGGGGAATCAATAACTGACCATAGGGGGGAATCAGTAACTGACCATAGGGGGCAATCAGTAACTTACCATAGGGGGGAATCAGTAACTGACCAAAAGGAGGAATCAGTAACTGATCTTCGGGGGAAATCAATAACTGAGCATAGGGAGAATCAGAAACTGAACATAGCGGGAATCAGTAACTGACCATAGGGGGAATCAGCAACTGACCATAGGGGGCAATCAGTAACTGACCATAGGAGGAATCAGTAACTGATCATAGGGAGAATCAGTAACCGACCATAGGGGGAATCAGCAACTGACCACAGAGGGAATCAGTAACTTACCATAGGGGTGGATCAATAACTGACCATAGGGGAATCAGTAACTGACCATAGGGTTGAATCAGTAACTGACCATAGGAGGAATCAGTAACTGACCATAGGGAGAATCAGTAACCGACCATAGGGGGAATGAGTAACTGACCACAGTGAGAATCAGAAAATGACCACAGGGGGAATCAATATCTGACCATAGGGAATCAGTAACTGACCATCAGGAGAATCTGTAACTGACCAGAAGTGGCAAACTGACCATAGGGCAAATCAGTAACTGGCCATAGTGGGGAATCAGTGACTGACCATAGGGGGAATCAGTAACTGACCATAGTGGGAATCTCTAACTGACCAGAGGGGGGGAATCAATAACTGACCAGAGGGGGAAATCAGTAACTGACCATAGGGGGAATCAGTAACTGATAAAACGGGGAATCAGTAAATGACCTTAGGGGGAATCATTAACTGACCATAGTTGGTAAACTGACCATAGGAGCAAATCAGTACCTGGCCATCGTGGGGAATCAGTGACTGACTATAGAGGGAATCAGTAACTGACCATAGGGGGGGAATCAATAACTGACCATAGGGGGGAATCAGTAACTGACCAGAGGGAGAATTAATAACTGACCATAGGGGGAATCAGTAACTGACCATAGGTGGGAATCAGTAACTGATCTTAGGGTGGAATCAATAACTGACCATAGGGGAATCAGAATATGACCACAGGGAGAATCAGTAACTCACCATAGTGGGAATCAGTAACTGACCATAGTGGGAATCAGTAACTGACAAAATGGGGAATCAGTAACTGATCATAGGGGGAATCAGTGACTGACCATAGTGGGGAATCAGTAACTGACCATAGGGAGAATCAGTAACTGACCATAGTTGGCAAACTGACCATAGGAGCAAATCAGTAACTGGCCATAGAGGGGAATCAGTGACTGACCATTGGGGGAATCAGCAACTGACCATACTGACCATGGGGAGAATGAGTAACTGACCATAGGGGGATTCAGTAACTGACCATAGGTGGGAATCAGTAACTGATCTTAGGGTGGAATCAATAACTGACCATAGGGGAATCAGAATATGACCACAGGGAGAATCAGTAACTCACCATAGTGGGAATCAGTAACTGACCATAGTGGGAATCAGTAACTGACAAAATGGGGAATCAGTAACTGATCATAGGGGGAATCAGTGACTGACCATAGTGGGGAATCAGTAACTGACCATAGGGAGAATCAATAACTGACCATAGTTGGCAAACTGACCATAGGAGCAAATCAGTAACTGGCCATAGTGGGGAATCAGTGACTGACCATTGGGGGAATCAGCAACTGACCATACTGACCATGGGGAGAATGAGTAACTGATCATCGGGAGAATCAGTAACTGACCATAGCGGGAATCAGTAACTGACCATAGTGGGAATCAGTAACTGACCATAGGGGTGGATCAATAACTGACCATAGGAGAATCAGTAACTGACCATCGGGGGAATCAGCAGCTGACTATAGGGGGCAATCAATAACTGACCAAATGTGGAATCAGTAACTGACCATAGGGGGAATCTGTGACTGACCACAAGGTCGAATCAGTAACTGACCATAGGGGGGATCAATAATTGACCACAGAGGGAATCAGTAACTAAACATAGCAAGAATCAATAACTGACCATAGGGAGAATCAGTAACTGACCATAGGGGGAATGAGTAACTGACGATAGTGAGAACCAGTAACTGACCTTCGGGGGAAACAATATCTGACCATCGGGAATCAGTAACTGACCATCAGGAGAATCTGTAACTGACCATAATGGCAAACTGACCATAGGGCAAATCAGTAACTGGCCATAGTGAGGAGTCAGTGACTGACCATAGGGGGAATCAGTAACTGACCATAGGGGGAAACAGTAACTGACATAACGTGGAATCAGTAACTGACCATAGGGGGAATCAGTAACTGATCATAGTTGGTAAACTGACCATAGGGGCAAATCAGTAACTGGCCATAGTGGGGAATCAGTGACTGACCAGAGTGGGAATTAGAAACTGACCATAGTGGGAATCAGTAACTGACAAAATGGGGAATCAGTAACTGATCATAGGGGGAATCAGTGACTGACCATAGTGGGGAATCAGTAACTGACCATAGGGAGAATCAGTAACTGACTATAGTTGGTAAACTGACCATAGGGGCAAATCAGTAACTGGCCATAGTGGGAATCAGTAACTGACTATAGGGGGGAATCAGTAACAGACCATAGGGGGGAATCAGTAACTTACCATAGGGGGGAATCAGTAACTGATCTTCGGGGGAAATCAATAACTGACCATAGGGAGAATCAGAAACTGAACATAGGGGGAATCAGTAACTGACCATAGGGAGAAAGAGTAACTGACCCTAGGGAGACTCAGTAACTGACCACAGGGGGAATCAGTAACTGACCATACTGACCATGGGGAGAATGAGTAACTGACCATAGGGAGAATCAGTAACTGACAATAGCGGGAATCAGTAACTGACCATAGTGGGAATCAGTAACTGACCATAGGGATGGATCAATAACTGACCATAGGTGAATCAGTAACAGACCATAGGGGGAATCAGCAACTGACCATAGGGGGCAATCAGTAACTGACCAAAGGTAGAATCAGTAACTGACCATAGGGGGAATCTGTGACTGACCATAGGGTCGAATCAGTAACTGACCATAGGAGGAATCAGTAACTGACCAGAGGGAGAATCAGTAACCGACCATAGGGGTAATCAGCAACTGACCACAGAGGGAATCAGTAACTGACCATAGGGGTGGATCAATAACTGACCATAGGGGAATCAGTAACTGACCATAGGGGGAATCAGCAACTGACCATAGGGGGCAATCAGTAACTGACCAAAGGTGGAATCAGTAACTGACCAGAGGGGGAATCTGTGACTGACCACAGAGGGAATCAGTAACTAAACATGGCAAGAATCAAAAACTGACCATAGGGAGAATCAGTAACTGACCATAGGGGGAATGAGTAACTGACCATAGTGAGAATCAGAAAATGACCACAGGGGGAATCAGTTACTGACCATAGGGGGAATCAGTAACTGACAAAATGGGGAATCAATAAGTGACCATAGGGGGAATCAGTGGCTGACCATAGTGGGGAATCAGTAACTGACCATCGGGAGAATCAGTAACTGACCATAGTTGGTCAACTGACCATAGGAGCAAATCAGTAACTGGCCAGAGTGGGGAATCAGTGACTGACCATAGGGGGGATCAGTGCTGACCATAGGGGGGAATCAATAACTGACTATAGGGGGGAATGAGTAACTGACCATAGTGGGAATTAATAACTGACCATAGGGGGAATCAGTAACTGACCATAGGTGGGAATCAGTAACTGATCTTAGGGTGGAATCAATAACTGACCATAGGGGAATCAGAAAATGACCACAGGGAGAATCAGTAACTGAACATAGTGGGAATCAGTAACTGACCATAGTGGGAATCAGTAACTGACAAAATGGGGAATCAGTAACTGATCATAGGGGGAATCAGTGACTGACCAGAGTGGGGAATCAGTAACTGACCATAGGGAGAATCAGTAACTGACCATAGTTGGTAAACTGACCATAGGAGCAAATCTGTAACTGGCCATAGTGGGGAATCAGTGACTGACCATAGGGGGAATCAGTAACTGACCATAGGGGAAATTAATAAATGACCATGGGGAGGAATCAGTAACTGACCATAGGGGGAAATCAATAACTGACCATAGGGGGAATCAGTAACTGACCATAAGGAAAACGAGTAACTGACCAGAGGGAGAATCAGTAACTGACCACAGGGGGAATCAGTAACTGACCATACTGACCATGGGGAGAATGAGTAACCGATCATAGGGAGAATCAGTAACTGACCATCGCGGGAATCAGTAACTGACCATAGTGGGAATCAGTAACTGACCATAGCGGGAATCTGTGACTGACCACAAGGTCGAATCAGAAACTGACCATAGGGGGAATCAGTAATTGACCACAGAGGGAATCAGTAACTAAACATAGCAAGAATCAATAACTGACCATAGGGAGAATCAGTAACTGACCATAGGGGGAATGAGTAACTGACCATAGTGAGAACCAGTAACTGACCTTCGGGGGAAACAATATCTGACCATAGGGAATCAGTAACTGACCATCAGGAGAATCTGGAACTGACCATAAGTGGCAAACTGACCATAGGGCAAATCAGTAACTGGCCATAGTGAGGAGTCAGTGACTGACCATAGGGGGAATCAGTAACTGACCTTAGTGGGAATCAGTAACTGACAAAATGGGGAATCAGTAACTGATCATAGGGGGAATCAGTGAATGATCATAGTGGGGAATCAGTAACTGACCATAGGGAGAATCAGTAACTGACCATAGTTGATAAACTGACCATAGGGGCAAATCCGTAACTGGCAATAGTGGTGAATCAGTGACTGACCATAGGGGGAATCAGTAACTGACCATAGGGCGGAATCAGTAACTGACCATAAGGGGGGAATCAGTAACTGACCATGGGGAGGAATCAGTAACTGATCTTCGGGGGAAATTAATAACTGAGCAGAGGGAGAATCAGAAACTGAACATGGGGGAATCAGTAACTGACCATAGGGAGAAAGAGTAACTGACCAAAGGGAGAATCAGTAACTAACCACAGGGGGAATCAGTAACTGACCATACTAACCATGGGGAGAATGAGTAACTGACCATAGGGAGAATCAGTAACTGACCATAGCGGGAATCAGTAACTGACCATAGTGGGAATCAGTAACTGACCATAGTGGTGGATCAATAACTGACCAAAGGGGAATCAGTAACTGACCATAGGGGAATGAGCAACTGACCATAGGGGGAATCTGTGACTGACTATAGGGTTGAATCAGGAACTGACCAGAGGAGGAATCAGCAACTGACCACAGAGGGAATCAGAAACTGACCATAGGGGTGGATCAGTAACTGACCATAGGGGAATCAGTAACTGACCATAGGGGGAATCAGCAACTGACCATAGGGGGCAATCAGTAACTGACCAAAGGTGGCATCAGTAACTGACCATAGGGGGAATCTGTGACTGACCATAGGGTTGAATCAGGAACTGACCATAGGAGGAATCAGTAACTGACCATAGAGAGAATCAGTAACCGACCATAGGGGGAATCAGCAACTGACCACAGAGGAAATCAGTAACTAAACATGGCAAGAATCAAAAACTGACCATAGGGAGAATCAGTAACTGACCATAGGGGGAATGCGTAACTGACCATAGTGAGAATCAGAAAATGACCACAGGGGGAATCAGTAACTGACCATAGGGGGAATCAGTAACTGACAAAACGGGGAATCAGGAAGTGACCATAGGGGGAATCAGTGGCTGACCATAGTGGGGAATCAGTAACTGACCATAGGGGGGAATCAATAACTGACCATAGGGGTGAATCAGTAACTGACCATAGGGAGAATCAGTAACTGACCATAGTTGGTAAACTGACCATAGGAGCAAATCAGTAACTGGCCATAGTGGGGAATCAGTGACTGACCATAGGGGTGAATCAGTAACTGACAATAGGGAGAATCAGTAACTGACCATAGTTGGTAAACTGACCATAGGAGCAAATCAGTAACTGGCCATAGTGGGGAATCAGTGACTGACCATAGGGGGAATCAGTAACTGACCATAGGGGGGAATCAATAACTGACCATAGGGGTGAATCAGTAACTGAACATAGGGTGAATTAATAACTGACCATAGGGGGAATCAGTAACTGACCATAGGTGGGAATCAGTAACTGATTTTAGGGTGGCATCAATAACTGACCATAGGGGAATCAGAAAATGAGCACAGGGAGAATCAGTAACTGACCATAGTGGGAATTAGTAACTGACCATTATGGGAATCAGTAACTGACAAAATGGGGAATCAGTAACTGATCATAGGGGGAATCAGTGACTGACCATAGTGGGGAATCAGTAACTGACCATAGGGAGAATCAGTAACTGACCATAGTTGGTAAACTGACCATAGGAGCAAATCAGTAACTGGCCATAGTGGGGAATCAGTGACTGACCAGACGGGGAATCTGTAACTGACCATAGGCGGGAATCAATAACTGACCATAGGGAGGAATCAGTAACTGACCATAGGGGGAAATCAATAACTGACCATAGGGGGAATCAGAAACTGAACATAGGGGGAATCAGTAACTGACCATAAGGAAAACGAGTAACTGACCATAGGGAGAATCAGTAACTGACCACAGGGGGAATCAGTAACTGACCATACTGACCATGGGGAGAATGAGTAACTGATCATAGGGAGAATCAGTAACTGACCATAGCGGGCATCAGTAACTGACCATAGTGGGAATCAGTAACTGACCATAGGGGTGGATCAATAACTGACCAAAGGTGGAATCAGTAACTGACCATAGGGGGAATCTGTGACTGACCACAAGGTCGAATCAGTAACTGACCATAGGGGGAATCAGTAATTGACCACAGAGGGAATCAGTAACTAAACATAGCAAGAATCAATAACTGACCATAGGGAGAATCAGTAACTGACCATAGGGGGAATTAATAACTGACCATAAAGAGAACCATTAACTGACCTTCGGGAGAAACAATATCTGACCATAGGGAATCAGAAACTGACCATCAGGAGAATCTGAAACTGACCATAAGTGGCAAACTGACCATAGAGCAAATCAGTAACTGGCCATAGTGGGGAGTCAGTGACTGACCATAGGGGGAATCAGTAACTGACCATCGGGGGAATCAGTAATTGACCATAGGGGGAATCAATAACTGACTGCAGGGAAATCAGTAACTCACCATAGGTGAATCAGTAACTGACCATAGGGAGAATCAATAACTGACCATAGGGGAATCAGTAACTGACCATAATGGGAATCAGTAACTGACCGTAGAGTAATCAGTAACTGACCAGAGTGGGAATGTTACTGAACATAGTGGGAATCAGTAACTGACCATTGGGGTGGATCAATAACTGACCATAGAGAAATCAGTAACTGACCATAGGGGGAATCAGCAACTGACTATAGGGGGCAATCAATAACTGACCAAAGGTGGAATCAGTAACTGACCAAAGGGGGAATCTGTGACTGACCACAAGACCGAATCAGTAACTGACCATAGGGGGAATCAGTAACTGACCACAGAGGGAATCAGTAACTAAACATAGCAAGAATCAATAACTGAACATAGGGAGAATCAGTAACTGACCATAGGGGGAATGAGTAACTGACCATAGTGAGAACCAGTAACTGACCATCGGGGGAAACAATATCTGACCATAGGGAATCAGTAACTGACCATCAGGAGAATCTGTGACAGACCATAAGTGGCAAACTGACCATAGGGCAAATCAGTAACTGGCCATAGTGGGGAATCAGCGACTGACCATAGGGGGAATCCGTAACTGATCATAGGGGGAATCAGTAACTGACAAAACGGGGAATCAGTAACTGACCATAGGGGGAATCAGTAACTGACCATAATGGGAATCAGTAACTGACCATAGTGGGGAATCTGTAACTGACCATAGTGGGAATGTAGCTAATCTTAGGGGAATCTGTAACTGACCATAGAGGAATCAGTGACTGACCATTGGGGGGATCAGTGACTGACCATAGGGGAATCCTTAACTGACCATAGTGGAATAAATCACTGACCATAGTGGGTATCAGTAGCTGACCATAGTGGGGTATCAGCAACTGACAATAATGGGAATCAATGACTGACCATACTGACCATAGCGAGAATGAATAACTACCATAGGGAGAATCAGTAACTTACCATAGGGTTAATCAGTAACTGACCATAGTGGGGTATCAGCAACTGACAATAATGGGAATCAATGACTGACCATACTGACCATAGCGAGAATGAATAACTACCATAGGGAGAATCAGTAACTTACCATAGGGTTAATCAGTAACTGACCATAGTGGGAATCAGTAACTGACCATGGTGGGAATCAGGAATTGACCATCGGGGGAATCAATACCTGACCCTAGGGGAATCAGTAACTAACCATAGGGGAATCAGTAGCTGACTGTAGGAGGAATCAATAACTGACCGTAGGGTAATCAGTAACTGACCATAGTGGAATCAGTAACTGACCACAGTGGGGAATCAGTAACTGACCATAGTGGGAATGCAGCTGATCTTAGGGGAATCTGTAACTGACCATAGGGAAATCAGTGACTGACCATTGAGGGAATCAGTGAATAGTGGAATCACGAACTGACCATAGGGGGAATCAGTAACTGACCATAAGGAGAACCAGTTACTGACCATAGGGAGAAACATTAACTGACCATAGGGGGAATCAGTAAATGACCATAGTGGGAATCAGTAACTGACCATAGGGGGAATCAATATCTGACCATAGGGAATCAGTAACTGACCATCGGGAGAATATGTAACTGACGATAAGTGTCAAACTGACCATAGGGCAATCAGTAACTGGCCATAGTGGGGAATCAGTGATTGACCATAGGGGGAATCAGAAACTGACCATAGGGGGAATCAGAAACTGAACATAGGGAGAATCAGTAACTGACCATAGTGAGAATCAGGAACTGACCATATTGGGAATCAGTAACTGACAAAATGGGGAATCAGTAACTGATCATAGGGGGAATCAGTGACTGACCATAGTGGGGAATCAGTAACTGACCATAGGGAGAATCAGTAACTGACCATAGTTGGTAAACTGACCATAGGAGCAAATCAGTAACTGGCCATAGTGGGGAATCAGTGACTGACCACAGGGGGAATCAGTAACTGACCATAGGGGAAATTAATAACTGACCATGGGGAGGAATCAGTAACTGACCATAGGGAGAATCAGTAACTGACCACAGGGGGAATCAGTAACTGACCATACTGACCATGGGGAGAATGAGTAACTGATCATAGGGAGAATCAGTAACTGACCATAGCGGGCATCAGTAACTGACCATAGTGGGAATCAGTAACTGACCATAGGGGTGGATCAATAACTGACCAAAGGTGGAATCAGTAACTGACCATAGGGGGAATCTGTGACTGACCACAAGGTCGAATCAGTAACTGACCATAGGGGGAATCAGTAATTGACCACAGAGGGAATCAGTAACTGAAAATAGCAAGAATCAATAACTGACCATAGGGAGAATCTGTAACTGACCATATGGGGAATTAATAACTGACCATAAAGAGAACCAGTAACTGACCTTCGGGAGAAACAATATCTGACCATAGGGAATCAGAAACTGACCATCAGGAGAATCTGAAACTGACCATAAGTGGCAAACTGACCATAGGGCAAATCAGTAACTGGCCATAGTGGGGAGTCAGTGACTGACCATAGGGGGAATCAGTAACCGACCATCGGGGGAATCAGTAACTGACAAAACGGGGAATCAGTAACTGACCATAGGGGGAATCAGTGACTGACCACATGGAGTATCAGTAACTGACCATATTGGGAATCAGTAACTGACCATAGTGGGAATCAGTAACCGACCATAATGGGAATCAGTAATTGACCATAGGGGGAATCAATAACTGACTGCAGGGAAATCAGTAACTCACCATAGGTGAATCAGTAACTGACCTTAGGGAGAATCAATAACTGACCATAGGGGAATCAGTAACTGACCATAATGGGAATCAGTAACTGACCGTAGAGTAATCAGTAACTGACCAGAGTGGGAATGTTACTGAACAGAGTGGGAATCAGTAACTGACCATTGGGGTGGATCAATAACTGACCATAGGGAAATCAGTAACTGACCATAGGGGGAATCAGCAACTGACTATAAGGGGCAATCAATAACTGACCAAAGGTGGAATCAGTAACTGACCAAAGGGGGAATCTGTGACTGACCACAAGGTCGAATCAGTAACTGATCATAGGGGGAATCAGTAACTGACCACAGAGGGAATCAGTAACTAAACATAGCAAGAATCAATAACTGAACATAGGGAGAATCAGTAACTGTACATAGGGGGAATGAGTAACTGACCATAGTGAGAACCAGTAACTGACCATCGGGGGAAACAATATCTGACCATAGGGAATCAGTAACTGACCATCAGGAGAATCTGTGACTGACCATAGTGGGGAATCAGTAACTGACCATAGTTGGTCAACTGACCATAGGGGCAAATCAGTAACTGGCCATATTGGGGAATCAGTGACTGACCATAGGGGGAATCAGTAACTGACCATAGAGGGGAATCAGTAACTGACCATTGGGAGGAATCAGTAACTGATCTTCGGGGGAAATCAGTTTCTGACCACAGGCGGAATCAGTAACTGACCATACTGACCATGGGGAGAATGAGTAACTGACCATAGGGAGAATCAGTAACTGACTAAAGCGGGAGTCAGTAATTGACCATACTGACCATGGGGAGAATGAGTAACTGACCATAGGGAGAATCAGAAACTGACCATATTGGGAATCAGTAACTGACCATAGTGGGAATCTCTAATTGACCATAGTGGGGATCAATAACTGAACATAGCGTGGAATAAGAACTGACCTTAGGTGGAATCGGTAACTGACAAAATGGGGAATCAGTAACTGACCATAGGGGGAATCAGTGACTGACCATAGTGGGGAATCAGTAACTGACCATAGGGAGAATCAGTAACTGACCATAGTTGGTAAACTGACCATAGGGGCAAATCAGGAACTGGCCATAGTGGGGAATCAGTGGCTGACCATAGGGGGAATCAGTAACTGACCATATGGGGGAATCAGTAACTGACCATAGCGGGAATCTCTAACCGACCATAGAGGGGGGATCAATAACTGATCATATGGGGGAATCAGTGGCTGACCATAGGGCAAATCAGTAAATGGCCATAGTGGTGAATCAGTGACTGACCATAGGGGGAATCAGTGACTGACCATAGTGGAGAATCAGTAACTGACCATAGGGGGAATCAGTAACTGACCATACTGACCATGGGGAGAATGAGTAACTGACCATAGGGAGAATCAGTAACTGACCATAGCGGGAATCAGTAACTGACCATAGGAGGAATCAGTAACTGACCATAGGGAGAATCAGTAACCGACCATCGGGGGAATCAGCAACTGACCACAGAGGGAATCAGTAACTAAACATAGCAAGAATCAAAAACTGACCATAGGGAGAATCAGTAACTGACCATAGGGGGAATGAGTAACTGACCATAGTGAGAAGAAGCAAATGACCATAGGGGGAATCAATATCTGACCATAGGGAATCAGTAACTGACCATCAGGAGAATCTGTAACTGACCATAAGTGGCAAACTGACCATAGGGCAAATCAGTAAATGGCCATAGTGGTGAATCAGTGACTGACCATAGGGGGAATCAGTAACTGACCAGAGTGGGAATCTCTAACTGACCATAGGGGGGGATCAATAACTGACCAGAGAGGGGAATCAGTAACTGACCATAGTGGAAATCAGTAACTGACAAAATGGGGAATCAGTAACTGATCATAGTGGGAATCAGTGACTGACCATAGTGGGGAATCAGTAACTGACCATGGGGAGAATCAGTAACTGACCATAGTTGGTAAACTGACCATCGGGGCAAATCAGTAACTGGCCATAGTGGGGAATCAGTGACTGACCATAGGGGGAATCAGTAACTGAACATCGGGGGGAAACTGTAACTGACCATAGGTGGGAATCAATAACTGACCATAGAGTGAATCAGTAACTGATCATAGGGGTAATCAGTAAATGACCATAGTGGGAATCAGTAACTGACCATAGGGGGAATCAATATCTGACCACAGGGAATCAGTAACTGACCATCGGGAGAATATGTAACTGACGATAAGTGTCAAACTGACCATAGGGCAATCAGTAACTGGCCATAGTGGGGAATCAGTGATTGACCATAGGGGGAATCAGAAACTGACCATAGGGGGAATCAGAAACTGAACATAGGGAGAATCAGTAACCGACCATAGTGAGAATCAGGAACTGACCATATTGGGAATCAGTAACTGACAAAATGGGGAATCAGTAACTGACCATAGGGGGAATCAGTGACTGACCATAGTGGGGAATCAGTAACTGACCATAGTTGGTAAACTGACCATCGGGGCAAATCAGTAACTGGCCATATTGGGGAATCAGTGACTGACCATAGGGGGAATCAGTAACTGACCATAGTGGGAATCAGTAACTGACAAAATGGGGAATCAGTAACTGATCATAGGGGGAATCAGTGACTGACCATAGTGGGGAATCAGTAACTGACCATAGGGAGAATCAGTAACTGACCATAGTTGGTAAACTGACCATAGGAGCAAATCAGTAACTGGCCATAGTGGGGAATCAGTGACTGACCATAGGGGGAATCAGTAACTGACCAAAGGGGAAATTAATAACTGACCATGGGGAGGAATCAGTAACTGACCATAGGGAGAATCAGTAACTGACCACAGGGGGAATCAGTAACTGACCATACTGACCATGGGGAGAATGAGTAACTGATCATAGGGAGAATCAGTAACTGACCATAGCGGGCATCAGTAACTGACCATAGTGGGAATCAGTAACTGACCATAGGGGTGGATCAATAACTGACCAAAGGTGGAATCAGTAACTGACCATAGGGGGAATCTGTGACTGACCACAAGGTCGAATCAGTAACTGACCATAGGGGGAATCAGTAATTGACCACAGAGGGAATCAGTAACTAAACATAGCAAGAATCAATAACTGACCATAGGGAGAATCAGTAACTGACCATATGGGGAATTAATAACTGACCATAAAGAGAACCAGTAACTGACCTTCGGGAGAAACAATATCTGACCATAGGGAATCAGAAACTGACCATCAGGAGAATCTGAAACTGACCATAAGTGGCAAACTGACCATAGGGCAAATCAGTAACTGGCCATAGTGGGGAGTCAGTGACTGACCATAGGGGGAATCAGTAACTGACCATCGGGGGAATCAGTAACTGACAAAACGGGGAATCAGTAACTGACCATAGGGAGAATCAGTGACTGACCACAGAGAGTATCAGTAACTGACCATATTGGGAATCAGTAACTGACCATAGTGGGAATCAGTAACTGACCATAATGGGAATCAGTAATTGACCATAGGGGGAATCAGTAATTGACCATAGGGGGAATCAATAACTGACTGCAGGGAAATCAGTAACTCACCATAGGTGAATCAGTAACTGACCATAGGGGAATCAGTAACTGACCATAATGGGAATCAGTAACTGACCGTAGAGTAATCAGTAACTGACCAGAGTGGGAATGTTACTGAACATAGTGGGAATCAGTAACTGACCATAAGGAAAATGAGTAACTGACCATAGGGAGAATCAGTAACTGACCACAGGGGGAATCAGTAACTGACCATACTGACCATAGGGAGAATCAGTAACTGACCATAGCGGGCATCAGTAACTGACCATAGTGGGAATCAGTAACTGACCATAGGGGTGGATCAATAACTGACCAAAGGTGGAATCAGTAACTGACCATAGGGGGAATCTGTAACTGACCATAGTTGGTAAACTGACCATAGGAGCAAATCAGTAACTGGCCATAGTGGGGAATCAGTGACTGACCATAGGGGGAATCAGTAACTGACCATAGGGGGGAATCAATAACTGACCATAGGGGTGAATCAGTAACTGAACATAGGGGGAATTAATAACTGACCATAGGGGGAATCAGTAACTGACCATAGGTGGGAATCAGTAACTGATTTTAGGGTGGCATCAATAACTGACCATAGGGGAATCAGAAAATGAGCACAGGGAGAATCAGTAACTGACCATAGTGGGAATCAGTAACTGACCATAGTGGGAATCAGTAACTGACAAAATGGGGAATCAGTAACTGATCATAGGGGGAATCAGTGACTGACCATAGTGGGGAATCAGTAACTGACCATAGGGAGAATCAGTAACTGACCATAGTTGGTAAACTGACCATAGGAGCAAATCAGTAACTGGCCATAGTGGGGAATCAGTGACTGACCAGACGGGGAATCTGTAACTGACCATAGGCGGGAATCAATAACTGACCATAAGGAAAACGAGTAACAGACCATAGGGAGAATCAGTAACTGACCACAGGGGGAATCAGTAACTGACCATACTGACCATGGGGAGAATGAGTAACTGATCATAGGGAGAATCAGTAACTGACCATAGCGGGCATCAGTAACTGACCATAGTGGGAATCAGTAACTGACCATAGGGGTGAATCAGTAACTGACCATAGTGGGAATCAGTAACTGACCATAGGGGGAATCAGCAGCTGACTATAGTGGGGAATCAATAACTGACCAAAGGTGGAATCAGTAACTGACCATAGGGGGAATCTGTGACTGACCATAGGGTTGAATCAGGAACTGACCAGAGGAGGAATCAGTAACTGACCATAGGGAGAATCAGTAACCGACTATAGGGGGAATCAGCAACTGACCACAGAGGAAATCAGTAACTAAACATGGCAAGAATCAAAAACTGACCATAGGGAGAATCAGTAACTGACCATAGGGGGAATGCGTAACTGACCATAGTGAGAATCAGAAAATGACCACAGGGGGAATCAGTAACTGCCCATAGGGGGAATCAGTAACTGACAAAACGGGGAATCAGTAAGTGACCATAGGGGGAATCAGTGGCTGATCATAGTGGGGAATCAGTAACTGACCATAGGGAGAATCAGTAACTGACCATAGTTGGTAAACTGACCATAGGAGCAAATCAGTAACTGGCCATAGTGGGGAATCAGTGACTGACCATAGGGGGAATCAGTAACTGACCATAGGGGGGAATCAATAACTGACCATAGGGGTGAATCAGTAACTGAACATAGGGGGAATTAATAACTGACCATAGGGGGAATCAGTAACTGACCATAGGTGGGAATCAGTAACTGATTTTAGGGTGGCATCAATAACTGACCATAGGGGAATCAGAAAATGAGCACAGGGAGAATCAGTAACTGACCATAGTGGGAATCAGTAACTGACCATAGTGGGAATCAGTAACTGACAAAATGGGGAATCAGTAACTGATAATAGGGGGAATTAGTGACTGACCATAGTGGGGAATCAGTAACTGACCATAGGGAGAATCAGTAACTGACCATAGTTGGTAAACTGACCATAGGAGCAAATCAGTAACTGGCCACAGTGGGGAATCAGTGACTGACCAGACGAGGAATCTGTAACTGACCATAGGCGGGAATCAATAACTGACCATAGGGAGGAATCAGTAACTGACCATAGGGGGAAATCAATAACTGACCATAGGGGGAATCAGAAACTGAACATAGGGGGAATCAGTAACTGACCATAAGGAAAACGAGTAACTGACCATAGGGAGAATCAGTAACTGACCACAGGGGGAATCAGTAACGGACCATACTGACCATGGGGAGAATGAGTAACTGATCATAGGGAGAATCAGCAACTGACCATAGCGGGCATCAGTAACTGACCATAGTGGGAATCAGTAACTGACCATAGGGGTGGATCAATAACTGACCAAAGGTGGAATCAGTAACTGACCATAGGGGGAATCTGTGACTGACCACAAGGTCGAATCAGTAACTGACCATAGGGGGAATCAGTAATTGACCACAGAGGGAATCAGTAACTAAACATAGCAAGAATCAATAACTAACCATAGGGAGAATCAGTAACTGACCATAGGGGGAATTAATAACTGACCATAAAGAGAACCAGTAACTGACCTTCGGGAGAAACAATATCTGACTATAGGGAATCAGAAACTGACCATCAGGAGAATCTGAAACTGACCATAAGTGGCAAACTGACCATAGGGCAAATCAGTAACTGGCCATAGTGGGGAGTCAGTGACTGACCATAGGGGGAATCAGTAACTGACCATCGGGGGAATCAGTAACTGACGAAACGGGGAATCAGTAACTGACCATAGTGGGAATGCAGCTGATCTTAGGGGAATCTGTAACTGACCATAGGGAAATCAGTGACTGACCATTGAGGGAATCAGTGACTGATCATAGTGGAATCACGAACTGACCATAGGGGGAATCAGTAACTGACCATAGCATGGAATCAGTAAATGACCATAGGGGGAATCAGTAACTGAACATCGGGGGGAAACTGTAACTGACCATAGGTGGGAATCAATAACTGACCATAGAGTGAATCAGTAACTGATCATAGGGGGAATCAGTAACTGACCATAAGGAGAACCAGTTACTGACCATAGGGAGAAACATTAACTGACCATAGGGGGAATCAGTAAATGACCATAGTGGGAATCAGTAACTGACCATAGGGGGAATCAATATCTGACCATAGGGAATCAGTAACTGACCATCGGGAGAATATGTAACTGACGATAAGTGTCAAACTGACCATAGGGCAATCAGTAACTGACCATAGGGGGAATCAGTAACTGACCATAGGGGAAATTAATAACTGACCATGGGGAGGAATCAGTAACTGACCATAGGGAGAATCAGTAACTGACCACAGGGGGAATCAGTAACTGACCACACTGACCATGGGGAGAATGAGTAACTGATCATAGGGAGAATCAGTAACTGACCATAGCGGGCATCAGTAACTGACCATAGTGGGAATCAGTAACTGACCATAGGGGTGGATCAATAACTGACCAAAGGTGGAATCAGTAACTGACCATAGGGGGAATCTGTGACTGACCACAAGGTCGAATCAGTAACTGATCATAGGGGGAATCAGTAATTGACCACAGAGGGAATCAGTAACTGAAAATAGCAAGAATCAATAACTGACCATAGGGAGAATCTGTAACTGACCATATGGGGAATTAATAACTGACCATAAAGAGAACCAGTAACTGACCTTCGGGAGAAACAATATCTGACCATAGGGAATCAGAAACTGACCATCAGGAGAATCTGAAACTGACCATAAGTGGCAAACTGACCATAGGGCAAATCAGTAACTGGCCATAGTGGGGAGTCAGTGACTGACCATAGGGGGAATCAGTAACTGACCATCGGGGGAATCAGTAACTGACAAAACGGGGAATCAGTAACTGACCATAGGGGGAATCAGTGACTGACCACAGGGAGTATCAGTAACTGACCATATTGGGAATCAGTAACTGACCATAGTGGGAATCAGTAACCGACCATAATGGGAATCAGTAATTGACCATAGGGGGAATCAATAACTGACTGCAGGGAAATCAGTAACTCACCATAGGTGAATCAGTAACTGACCATAGGGAGAATCAATAACTGACCATAGGGGAATCAGTAACTGACCATAATGGGAATCAGTAACTGACCGTAGAGTAATCAGTAACTGACCAGAGTGGGAATGTTACTGAACAGAGTGGGAATCAGTAACTGACCATTGGGGTGGATCAATAACTGACCATAGGGAAATCAGTAACTGACCATAGGGGGAATCAGCAACTGACTATAAGGGGCAATCAATAACTGACCAAAGGTGGAATCAGTAACTGACCAAAGGGGGAATCTGTGACTGACCACAAGGTCGAATCAGTAACTGATCATAGGGGGAATCAGTAACTGACCACAGAGGGAATCAGTAACTAAACATAGCAAGAATCAATAACTGAACATAGGGAGAATCAGTAACTGACCATAGGGGGGATGAGTAACTGACCATAGTGAGAACCAGTAACTGACCATCGGGGGAAACAATATCTGACCATAGGGAATCAGTAACTGACCATCAGGAGAATCTGTGACTGACCATAGTGGGGAATCAGTAACTGACCATAGTTGGTCAACTGACCATAGGGGCAAATCAGTAACTGGCCATATTGGGGAATCAGTGACTGCCCATAGGGGGAATCAGTAACTGACCATACTGACCATGGGGAGAATGAGTAACTGACCATAGGGAGAATCAGTAACTGACTAAAGCGGGAGTCAGTAATTGTCCATACTGACCATGGGGAGAATGAGTAACTGACCATAGGGAGAATCAGAAACTGACCATATTGGGAATCAGTAACTGACCATAGTGGGAATCTCTAATTGACCATAGTGGGGATCAATAACTGAACATAGCGTGGAATAAGAACTGACCTTAGGTGGAATCGGTAACTGACAAAATGGGGAATCAGTAACTGACCATAGGGGGAATCAGTGACTGACCATAGTGGGGAATCAGTAACTGACCATAGGGAGAATCAGTAACTGACCATAGTTGGTAAACTGACCATAGGGGCAAATCAGGAACTGGCCATAGTGGGGAATCAGTGGCTGACCATAGGGGGAATCAGTAACTGACCATATGGGGGAATCAGTAACTGACCATAGCGGGAATCTCTAACTGACCATAGAGGGGGGATCAATAACTGATCATATGGGGGAATCAGTAACTGACCATAGGGGGAATCAGTAATTGACAAAATGGCGAATCAGTTACTGACCAAAGGGGGAATCAGTGACTGACCATAGTGGGGAATCAGTAACTGACCAGAGGGAGAATCAGTAACTGACCATTGTTGGTAAACTGACCATAGGGGCAAATCAGTAACTGGCCATAGTGGGTAAACAGTGGCTGACCATAGGGCAAATCAGTAAATGGCCATAGTGGTGAATCAGTGACTGACCATAGGGGGAATCAGTGACTGACCATAGTGGAGAATCAGTAACTGACCATAGGGGGAATCAGTAACTGACCATACTGACCATGGGGAGAATGAGTAACTGACCATAGCGGGAATCAGTAACTGACCATAGGAGGAATCAGTAACTGACCATAGGGAGAATCAGTAACCGACCATAGGGGGAATCAGCAACTGACCACAGAGGGAATCAGTAACTAAACATAGCAAGAATCAAAAACTGACCATTGGGAGAATCAGTAACTGACCATAGGGGGAATGAGTAACTGACCATAGTGAGAAGAAGCAAATGACCATAGGGGGAATCAATATCTGACCATAGGGAATCAGTAACTGACCATCAGGAGAATCTGTAACTGACCATAAGTGGCAAACTGACCATAGGGCAAATCAGTAAATGGCCATAGTGGTGAATCAGTGACTGACCATAGGGGGAATCAGTAACTGACCATAGTGGGAATCTCTAACTGACCATAGCGGGGGATCAATAACTGACCAGAGAGGGGAATCAGTAACTGACCATAGTCGAAATCAGTAACTGACAAAATGGGGAATCAGTAACTGATCATAGGGGGAATCAGTGACTGACCATAGTGGGGAATCAGTAACTGACCATGGGGAGAATCAGTAACTGACCATAGTTGGTAAACTGACCATAGGGGCAAATCAGTAACTGGCCATAGTGGGGAATCAGTGACTGACCATAGGGGGAATCAGTAACTTACCATAGGGGGGAATCAATAACTGACCATAGGGGGGAATCAGTAACTGACCATCGGGGGGAATCAGTAACTGACCATAGGGAGGAATCAGTAACTGATCTTCAAGGGAAATCAACAACTGAGCATAGGGAGAATCAGTAACTGAACATAGGGGGAATCAGTAACTGACCATAGGGAGAAAGAATAACTGACCATAGGGAGAATCAGTAACTGACCACAGGGGGAATCAGCAACTGACCATAGGGGGCAATCAGTAACTGACTAAAGGTGGAATCAGTAACTGACCATGGGGGATCAATAACTAACCATAGGGCGAATCAGTAACTGACCATAGGTGGGAATCAGTAACTGATCTTAGGGTGGAATCAATAACTGACCATAGGGGAATCAGTAACTGACCATCAGGAGAATCTGTAACTGACCATAAGTGGCAAACTGACCACAGGGCAAATCAGTAAATGGCCATAGTGGGGAATCAGTGACTGACCATAGGGGGAATCAGTAACTGACCATAGTGGGAATCTCTAACTGACCATAGGGGGGGATCAATAACTGACCAGAGAGGGGAATCAGTAACTGACCATAGTGGAAATCAGTAACTGACAAAATGGGGAATCAGTAACTGATCATAGGGGGAATCAGTGACTGACCATAGTGGGGAATCAGTAACTGACCATGAGGAGAATCAGTAACTGACCATAGTTGGTAAACTGACCATAGGGGCAAATCAGTAACTGGCCATAGTGGGGAATCAGTGACTGACCATAGGGGCAATCAGTAACTGACCATAGGGGTGAATCAATAACTGACCATAGGGGGGAATCAGTAACTGACCATAGGGGAAATCAATAACTAACCATAGGGGTGGATCAATAACTGACCATAGGGGAATCAGGAACTGAACTTAGGGTGAATCAGCAACTGACCATAGGGGGCAATCAGTAACTGACCATAGGGTTTAATCAGTAACTGACCATAGAAGGAATCAGTAACTGACCATAGGGAGAATCATTAACCGACTATATGGGGAATCAGTAACTGACCACAGAGGGAATCAGTAACTAAACATAACAAGAATCAAAAACTGACCATAGGGAGAATAAGTAACTTACCATAGGGGGAATGAGTACCTGACCATCAGGAGAATCTGTAACTGACCATAAGTGGCAAACTGACCATAGGGAGGATCAGTAACTGGCCAAAGTGGGGAATCAATAACTGATCATAGGTGGGAATCAGTAACTGATCTTCGGGTGGAATCAATAACTGACCATAGGGGGAATCAGAAACTGAACATAGGGGGAATCAGTAACTGACCATAGTGGGAATCTCCAACTGACCATAGGGGGGGGATCAATAACTGACGATAAGGGGGAATCGGTAACTGATCATAGGGGGAATCAGTGACTGACCATAGTGGGGAATCAGTAACTGACCATAGGGAGAATCAGCAACTGACCATAGTTGGTAAACTGACCATAGGGGCAAATCAGTAACTGGCCATAGTGGGGAATCAGTGACTGACCATAGGGGGAATCAGTAACTGACCATAGTGTGGAATCAATAACTGACCATAGGGGTGAATCAGTAACTGACCATAGGGGCAATCAGTTACCATAGGGGGGAATCAGTAACTGACCATCGGGAGGAATCAGTAACTGATCTTCGGGGGAAATCAATAACTGAGCATAGGGAGAATCAGTAACTGAACATAGGGGGAATCAGTAACTGACCATAGGGAGAATGAGTAACTGACTCTAGGGGGAATCAGTAACTGACCACAGGGGGAATCAGTAACTGACCATACTGACCATGGGGAGAATGAGTAACTGACTATAGGGAGAATCAGTAACTGACCATAGCGGGAATCAGTAACTGACCACAGGGAGAATCAGTAACCGACCATAGGGGGAGTCAGCAACTGACCACAGAGGGAATCAGTAACTAAACATAGCAAGAATCAAAAACTGACCATAGGGAGAATCAGTAACTGACCATAGGGGGAATGAGTAACTGACCATTGTGAGAAGAAGAAAATGACCATAGGGGGAATCAATATCTGACCATAGGGAATCAGTAACTGACCATCAGGAGAATCTGTAACTGACCATAAGTGGCAAACTGACCATAGGGCAAATTAGTAAATGGCCATAGTGGGGAATCAATAACTGACCTTAGGGGGAATCAGTAACTGACCATCGTGGGAATCACTAACTGACCATAGGGGGGATCAATAAATGACCAGAGAGGGGAATCAGTAACTGACCATAGTGGAAATCAGTAACTGACAAAATGGGGAATCAGTAACTGATCATAGGGGGAATCAGTGACTGACCATCGTGGGGAATCAGTAACTGACCATGAGGAGAATCAGTAACTGACCATAGTTGGTAAACTGACCATAGGGGCAAATCAGTAACTGGCCATAGTGGGGAATCAGTGACTGACCATTGGGGGAATCAGTAACTGACCATAGGGGTGAATCAATAACTGACCATAGGGGGGAATCAGTAACTGACCATAGGGGAAATCAATAACTAACCATAGGGGTGGATCAATAACTGACCATAGGGGAGTCAGGAACTGAACTTAGGGTGAATCAGCAACTGACCATAGGGGGCAATCAGTAACTGACCATAGGGTTTAATCAGTAACTGACCATCGAAGGAATCAGTAACTGACCATAGGCAGAATCATTAACCGACTATATGGGGAATCAGTAACTGACCACAGAGGGAATCAGTAACTAAACATAACAAGAATCAAAAACTGACCATAGGGAGAATCAGTAACTTACCATAGGGGGAATGAGTACCTGACCATCAGGAGAATCTGTAACTGACCATAAGTGGCAAACTGACCATAGGGAGGATCAGTAACTGGCCAAAGTGGGGAATCAATAACTGATCATAGGTGGGAATCAGTAACTGATCTTCGGGTGGAATCAATAACTAACCATAGGGGGAATCAGAAACTGAACATAGTGGGAATCTCTAACTGACCATAGGGGGGGGGGGATCAATAACTGACCAGAGAGGGGAATCAGTAACTGACCATAGTGGAAATCAGTAACTGACAAAATGGGGAATCAGTAACTGATCATAGGGGGAATCAGTGACTGACCATAGTGGGGAATCAGTAACTGACCATGGGGAGAATCAGTAACTGACCATAGTTGGTAAACTGACCATAGGGGCAAATCAGTAACTGGCCATAGTGGGGAATCAGTGACTGACCATAGGGGGAATCAGTAACTTACCATAGGGGGGAATCAATAACTGACCATAGGGGGGAATCAGTAACTGACCATAGGGGGTAATCAGTAACTTACCATCGGGGGGAATCAGTAACTGACCATAGGGAGGAATCAGTAACTGATCTTCAAGGGAAATCAATAACTGAGCATAGGGAGAATCAGTAACTGAACATAGGGGGAATCAGTAACTGACCATAGGGAGAAAGAATAACTGACCATAGGGAGAATCAGTAACTGACCACAGGGGGAATCAGCAACTGACCATAGGGGGAAATCAGTAACTGACTAAAGGTGGCATCAGTAACTGACCATGGGGGAATCAATAACTGACCATAGGGCGAATCAGTAACTGACCATAGGTGGGAATCAGTAACTGATCTTAGGGTGGAATCAATAACTGACCATAGGGGAATCAGAAAATGACCACAGGGAGAATCAGTAAATGACCATAGTGGGAATCAGTAACTGACCATAGTGGGAATCAGTAACTGACCATAGGGAGAATGAGTAACTGACTCTCGGGGGAATCAGTAACTGACCACAGGGGGAATCAGTAACTGACCATACTGACCATGGGGAGAATGAGTAACTGACCATAGGGAGAATCAGTAACTGACCATAGCGGGAATCAGTAACTGACCATAGGAGGAATCAGTAACTGACCATAGGGAGAATCAGTAACTAAACATAGCAAGAATCAAAAACTGACCATAGGGAGAATCAGTAACTGACCATAGGGGGAATGAGTAACTGACCATAGTGAGAAGAAGAAAATGACCATAGGGGGAATCAATATCTGACCATAGGGAATCAGTAACTGACCATCAGGAGAATCTGTAACTGACCATAAGTGGCAAACTGACCATAGGGCAAATCAGTAAATGGCCATAGTGGGGAATCAGTGACTGACCATAGGGGGAATCAGTAACTGACCATAGTGGGGAATCAGTAACTGACCAGAGAGGGGAATCAGTAACTGACCATAGTGGAAATCAGTAACTGACAAAATGGGGAATCAGTAACTGACCATAGGGGGAATCAGTGACTGACCATAGTGGGGAATCAGTAACTGACCATGAGGAGAATCAGTAACTGACTATAGTTGGTAAACTGACCAGAGGGGCAAATCAGTAACTGGCCATAGTGGGGAATCAGTGACTGACCATAGGGGGAATCAGTAACTGACCATAGGGGTGAATCAATAACTGACCATAGGGGGGAATCAGTAACTGACCATAGGGGAAATCAATAACTAACCATAGGGGTGGATCAATAACTGACCATAGGGGAATCAGGAACTGAACTTAGGGTGAATCAGCAACTGACCATAGGGGGCAATCAGTAACTGACCATAGGGTTTAATCAGTAACTGACCATAGAAGGAATCAGTAACTGACCATAGGGAGAATCATTAACCGACTATATGGGTAATCAGTAACTGACCACAGAGGGAATCAGTAACTAAACATAACAAGAATCAAAAACTGACCATAGGGAGAATCAGTAACTTACCATAGGGGGAATGAGTACCTGACCATCAGGAGAATCTGTAACTGACCATAAGTGGCAAACTGACCATAGGGAGGATCAGTAACTGGCCAAAGTGGGGAATCAATAACTGATCATAGGTGGGAATCAGTAACTGATCTTCGGGTGGAATCAACAACTGACCATAGGGGGAATCAGAAACTGAACATAGTGGGAATCTCTAACTGACCATAGGGGGGGGATCAATAACTGACCAGAGAGGGGAATCAGTAACTGACCATAGTGGAAATCAGTAACTGACAAATTGGGGAATCAGTAACTGATCATAGTGGGAATCAGTGACTGACCATAGTGGGGAATCAGTAACTGACCATGGGGAGAATCAGTAACTGACCATAGTTGGTAAACTGACCATAGGGGCAAATCAGTAACTGGCCATAGTGGGGAATCAGTGACTGACCATAGGGGGAATCAGTAACTTACCATAGGGGGGAATCAATAACTGACCATAGGGGGGAATCAGTACCTGACCATAGGGGGTAATCAGTAACTGACCATAGGGAGGAATCAGTAACTGATCTTCAAGGGAAATCAATAACTGAGCATAGGGAGAATCAGTAACTGAACATAGGGGGAATCAGTAACTGACCATAGGGAGAAAGAATAACTGACCATAGGGAGAATCAGTAACTGACCACAGGGGGAATCAGCAACTGACCATAGGGGGCAATCAGTAACTGACTAAAGGTGGAATCAGTAACTGACCATGGGGGAATCAATAACTAACCATAGGGCGAATCAGTAACTGACCATAGGTGGGAATCAGTAACTGATCTTAGGGTGGAATCAATAACTGACCATAGGGGAATCAGTAACTGACCATAAGTGGCAAACTGACCATAGGGCAAATCAGTAAATGGCCATAGTGGGGAATCAGTGACTGACCATAGGGGGAATCAGTAACTGACCATAGTGGGAATCTCTAACTGACCATAGGGGGGGATCAATAACTGACCAGAGAGGGGAATCAGTAACTGACCATAGTGGAAATCAGTAACTGACAAAATGGGGAATCAGTAACTGATCATAGGGGGAATCAGTGACTGACCATAGTGGGGAATCAGTAACTGACCATGAGGAGAATCAGTAACTGACCATAGTTGGTAAACTGACCATAGGGGCAAATCAGTAACTGGCCATAGTGGGGAATCAGTGACTGACCATAGGGGCAATCAGTAACTGACCATAGGGGTGAATCAATAACTGACCATAGCAGGGAATCAGTAACTGACCATAGGGGAAATCAATAACTAACCATAGGGGTGGATCAATAACTGACCATAGGGGAATCAAGAACTGAACTTAGGGTGAATCAGCAACTGACCATAGGGGGCAATCAGTAACTGACCATAGGGTTTAATCAGTAACTGACCATAGAAGGAATCAGTAACTGACCATAGGGAGAATCATTAACCGACTATAAGGGGAATCAGTAACTGACCACAGAGTAAATCAGTAACTAAACATAACAAGAATCAAAAACTGACCATAGGGAGAATAAGTAACTTACCATAGGGGGAATGAGTACCTGACCATCAGGAGAATCTGTAACTGACCATAAGTGGCAAACTGACCATAGGGAGGATCAGTAACTGGCCAAAGTGGGGAATCAATAACTGATCATAGGTGGGAATCAGTAACTGATCTTCGGGTGGAATCAATAACTGACCATAGGGGGAATCAGAAACTGAACATAGTGGGAATCTCTAACTGACCATAGGGGGGGGGATCAATAACTGACCAGAGAGGGGAATCAGTAACTGACCATAGTGGAAATCAGTAACTGACAAAATGGGGAATCAGTAACTGATCATAGGGGGAATCAGTGACTGACCATAGTGGGGAATCAGTAACTGACCATGGGGAGAATCAGTAACTGACCATAGTTGGTAAACTGACCATAGGGGCAAATCAGTAACTGGCCATAGTGGGGAATCAGTGACTGACCATAGGGGGAATCAGTAACTTACCATAGGGGGGAATCAATAACTGACCATAGGGGGGAATCAGTAACTGACCATAGGGGGTAATCAGTAACTGACCATAGGGAGGAATCAGTAACTGATCTTCAAGGGAAATCAATAACTGAGCATAGGGAGAATCAGTAACTGAACATAGGGGGAATCAGTAACTGACCATAGGGAGAAAGAATAACTGACCATAGGGAGAATCAGTAACTGACCACAGGGGGAATCAGCAACTGACCATAGGGGGCAATCAGTAACTGACTAAAGGTGGAATCAGTAACTGACCATGGGGGAATCAATAACTAACCATAGGGCGAATCAGTAACTGACCATAGGTGGGAATCAGTAACTGATCTTAGGGTGGAATCAATAACTGACCATAGGGGAATCAGTAACTGACCATCAGGAGAATCTGTAACTGACCATAAGTGGCAAACTGACCATAGGGCAAATCAGTAAATGGCCATAGTGGGGAATCAGTGACTGACCATAGGGGGAATCAGTAACTGACCATAGTGGGAATCTCTAACTGACCATAGGGGGGGATCAATAACTGACCAGAGAGGGGAATCAGTAACTGACCATAGTGGAAATCAGTAACTGACAAAATGGGGAATCAGTAACTGATCATAGGGGGAATCAGTGACTGACCATAGTGGGGAATCAGTAACTGACCATGAGGAGAATCAGTAACTGACCATAGTTGGTAAACTGACCATAGGGGCAAATCAGTAACTGGCCATAGTGGGGAATCAGTGACTGACCATAGGGGCAATCAGTAACTGACCATAGGGGTGAATCAATAACTGACCATAGCAGGGAATCAGTAACTGACCATAGGGGAAATCAATAACTAACCATAGGGGTGGATCAATAACTGACCATAGGGGAATCAAGAACTGAACTTAGGGTGAATCAGCAACTGACCATAGGGGGCAATCAGTAACTGACCATAGGGTTTAATCAGTAACTGACCATAGAAGGAATCAGTAACTGACCATAGGGAGAATCATTAACCGACTATAAGGGGAATCAGTAACTGACCACAGAGTAAATCAGTAACTAAACATAACAAGAATCAAAAACTGACCATAGGGAGAATAAGTAACTTACCATAGGGGGAATGAGTACCTGACCATCAGGAGAATCTGTAACTGACCATAAGTGGCAAACTGACCATAGGGAGGATCAGTAACTGGCCAAAGTGGGGAATCAAAAACTGATCATAGGTGGGAATCAGTAACTGATCTTCGGGTGGAATCAATAACTGACCATAGGGGGAATCAGAAACTGAACATAGTGGGAATCTCTAACTGACCATAGGGGGGGGGATCAATAACTGACCAGAGAGGGGAATCAGTAACTGACCATAGTGGAAATCAGTAACTGACAAAATGGGGAATCAGTAACTGATCATAGGGGGAATCAGTGACTGACCATAGTGGGGAATCAGTAACTGACCATGGGGAGAATCAGTAACTGACCATAGTTGGTAAACTGACCATAGGGGCAAATCAGTAACTGGCCATAGTGGGGAATCAGTGACTGACCATAGGGGGAATCAGTAACTTACCATAGGGGGGAATCAATAACTGACCATAGGGGGGAATCAGTAACTGACCATAGGGGGTAATCAGTAACTTACCATCGGGGGGAAACAGTAAATGACCATCAGGAGAATCTGTAACTGACCATAAGTGGCAAACTGACCATAGGGCAAATCAGTAACTGGCCATAGTGGGGAATCAGTGACTGACCATAGGGGGAATCAGTAACTGACCATAGTGGGGAATCAGTAACTGACCATAGCGGGAATCAGTAACTGACAAAACGGGGAATCAGTAAGTGAATTTAGGGGGAATCAGTGGCTGACCAGAGTGGGGAATCAGTAACTGACCATAGGGAGAATCAGTAACTGACCATAGGTGGTAAACTGACCATAGGAGCAAATCAGTAACTGGCCATAGTGGGGAATCAGTGACTGACCATAGGGGGGAATCAGTAACTGACCATAGGGGAAATCAATAACTAACCATAGGGATGGATCAATAACTGACCATAGGGGAATCAGGAACTGAACTTAGGGTGAATCAGCAACTGACCATAGGGGGCAATCAGTAACTGACCATAGGGTTTAATCAGTAACTGACCATAGAAGGAATCAGTAACTGACCATAGGGAGAATCATTAACCGACTATATGGGTAATCAGTAACTGACCACAGAGGGAATCAGTAACTAAACATAACAAGAATCAAAAACTGACCATAGGGAGAATCAGTAACTTACCATAGGGGGAATGAGTACCTGACCATCAGGAGAATCTGTAACTGACCATAAGTGGCAAACTGACCATAGGGAGGATCAGTAACTGGCCAAAGTGGGGAATCAATAACTGATCATAGGTGGGAATCAGTAACTGATCTTCGGGTGGAATCAACAACTGACCATAGGGGGAATCAGAAACTGAACATAGTGGGAATCTCTAACTGACCATAGGGGGGGGATCAATAACTGACCAGAGAGGGGAATCAGTAACTGACCATAGTGGAAATCAGTACCTGACAAATTGGGGAATCAGTAACTGATCATAGTGGGAATCAGTGACTGACCATAGTGGGGAATCAGTAACTGACCATGGGGAGAATCAGTAACTGACCATAGTTGGTAAACTGACCATAGGGGCAAATCAGTAACTGGCCATAGTGGGGAATCAGTGACTGACCATAGGGGGAATCAGTAACTTACCATAGGGGGGAATCAATAACTGACCATAGGGGGGAATCAGTAACTGACCATAGGGGGTAATCAGTAACTTACCATCGGGGGGAATCAGTAACTGACCATAGGGAGGAATCAGTAACTGATCTTCAAGGGAAATCAATAACTGAGCATAGGGAGAATCAGTAACTGAACATAGGGGGAATCAGTAACTGACCATAGGGAGAAAGAATAACTGACCATAGGGAGAATCAGTAACTGACCACAGGGGGAATCAGCAACTGACCATAGGGGGGAATCAGTAACTGACTAAAGGTGGAATCAGTAACTGACCATGGGGGAATCAATAACTGACCATAGGGTGAATCAGTAACTGACCATAGGTGGGAATCAGTAACTGATCTTAGGGTGGAATCAATAACTGACCAGAGGGGAATCAGAAAATGACCACAGGGAGAATCAGTAAATGACCATAGTGGGAATCAGTAACTGGCCATAGTGGGGAATCAGTAGCTGACCATAGGGAGAATGAGTACTGACCATAGTGAGAATAAGCAAATGACCATTGGGGGAATCAATATCTGACCATAGGGAATCAGTAACTGACCATCAGGAGAATCTTTAACTGACCATAAGTGGCAAACTGACCATAGGGCAAATCAGTAAATGGCCATAGTGGGGAATCAGTGACTGACCATCGGGGGAATCAGTAACTGACCATAGTTTGGAAACTCTAACTGACCATAGGGGGGGATCAATAACTGACCAGAGGGGGCAATCAGTAACTGACCATAGTGGGAATCAGTAACTGACCATCGGGGTGGATCAATAACTGACCATAGGGGAATCAGTAACTGACCATAGGGGGAATCAGCAACTGACCATAGGGGGCAATCAGTAACTGATCAAAGGTGGAATCAGTAACTGACCATTGGCGGAATCAGCAACTGACCATAGTGGGAATCTCTAACTGACCATAGGGGGGATCAATAACTGACCAGAGGGAGGAAACAGTAACTGACCATAGGGGGAATCAGTAACTGACAAAATGGGGAATCAGTAACTGACCATAGTGAGAATCAGTAACTGACCATAGTTGGTAAACTGACCATAGGAGCAAATCAGTAACTGGCCATAGTGGGGAATCAGTGACTGACCATAGGGGGGGAATCAATAACTGACCATAGGGGGGAATCAATAACTGACCATAGGGGAATCAGAAAATGACCACAGGGAGAATCAGTAACTGACCATAGTGGGAATCAGTAACTGATCATAGGGGGAATCAGTGACTGACCATAGTGGAGAATCAGTAACTGACCATAGGGAGAATCAGTAACTGACCATAGTTGGTAAACTGACCATAGGAGCAAATCAGTAACTGGCCATAGTGGGGAATCAGTAACTGACCATCGGGGGAATCAGTAACTGACCATAGGGGGGGATCAATAACTGACCATAAGGAGAACGAGTAACTGACCATAGTGAGAATCTGTAACTGACCATAAGTGGCAAACTGACCACAGGGCAAATCAGTAACTGGCCATAGTGGAGAGTCAGTGACTGACCATAGGGGGAATCAGTAACTGACCATAGGGGTAATCAGTAACTGACAAAACGGGGAATCAGTAACTGACCATAGAGGGAATCTCTAACTGACCATAGGGGGGGCATCAATAACTAACCATAGCGGGGAATCAGTAACTGACCATGGGTGGAATCAGTGACTGACCATGATGGGGAATTAGTAACTGACCATAGAGGGAATCCTTAACTGACCATGGGGGGAATCGGTAACTGACCAGAGAGGGAATCAGTAACTGACCATAGTGGGAATCAGTAACTGACAAAATGGGGAATCAGTAACTGATCATAGGGGGAATCAGTGACTGACCATAGTGGGGAATCAGTAACTGACCATAGGGAGAATCAGTAACTGACCATAGTTGGTAAACTGACCATAGGAGCAAATCAGTAACTGGCCATAGTGGGGAATCAGTGATTGACCATCGGGGGAATCAGTTACTGACCATAGGGGGGAATCAATAATTGACCATAGGGAGGAATCAGTAACTGATCTGAGGGGGAAATCAATAACTGACCATCGGGGAATCAGAAACTGAATATAGGGGGAATCAGTAACTGACCATAAGGAGAACGAGTAACTGACCAGAGGGAGAATCAGTAACTGACCAAGGGGGAATCAGTAACTGACCATACTGACCATAGCGGGAATCAGTAACTGACCATAGTGGGAATCAGTAACTGACCATAGGGGTGGATCAATAACTGACCATAGGGGGAATCAGTAACTGGCCATAGGGGCAAATCAGTAACTGGCCATAGTGGGTAATCAGTAACTGACCATAGGGGGAATCAGTAACTGACTATAGGGGCAAATCAGTAACTGACCATAAGGGGAATTTGTGACTGACCACACGGTCGAATCAATAACTGACCATAGGGGGAATCAGTAACTGGCCATAGTGGGGAATCAGTGACTGACCATAGGGGGGGAATCAATAACTGACCATAGGGGGGAATCAGTAACTGACCATGGGGGAATCAATAACTGACCATAGGGGAATCAGAAAATGACCACAGGGAGAATCAGTAACTGACCATAGTGGGAATCAGTAACTGATCATAGGGGGAATCAGTGACTGACCATAGTGGAGAATCAGTAACTGACCATAGGGAGAATCAGTAACTGACCATAGTTGGTAAACTGACCATAGGAGCAAATCAGTAACTGGCCATAGTGGGGAATCAGTGACTGGCCATCGGGGGAATCAGTAACTGACCATAGGGGGGAATCAATAACTGACCATAAGGAGAAGGAGTAACTGACCATAGGGAGAATCAGTAACTGACCACAGGCGGAATCAGTAACTGACCATACTGACCATGGGGAGAATCAGTAACTGACCATAGCGGGAATCAGTAACTGACCATAGTGGGAATCAGTAACTGACCATAGGGGTGGATCAATAACTGACCATAGGGGAATCAGTAACTGACCATATGGGGAATCAGAAACTGACTAGAGGGGGCAATCAATAACTGACCAAAGGTGGAATCAGTAACTGACCATAAGGAGAATCTGTGACTGGCCACACGGTCGAATCAGTAACTGACCATCGGGGCAAATCAGTAACTGGCCAAAGTGGGTAATCAGTAACGGACCATAGGAGGAATCAGTAACTGACCATAGGGGCAAATCAGTAACTGGCCATAGTGGGTAATCAGTAACTGACCATAGGGAGAATCAGTAACTAACCATAGGGGGAATGAGTAACTGACCATAGTGAGAATCTAGTAACTGACCATAAGTCGCAAACTGACCATAGGGCAAATCTGTAACTGGCCATAGTGGAGAGACAGCGACTGACCACAGTGAGAATCAGTAACTGACCATATTGGGAATCAGTAACTGACCATAGTGGGAATCTCTAACTGACCATAGGGGGGGCATCAATAACTAACCATAGCGGGGAATCAGTAACTGACCATAGGTGGAATCAGTGACTGACCATGATGGGGAATTAGTAACTGACCATAGAGGGAATCCTTAACTGACCAAGCGGGGAATCGGTAACTGACCATAGAGGGAATCAGTAACTGACCATAGTGGGAATCAGTAACTGACAAAATGGGGAATCAGTAACTGACCATAGGAGCAAATCAGTAACTGGCCATAGTGGGGAATCAGTGATTGACCATAGGGGGAATCAGTAACTGACCATAGGGGGGAATCAATAACTGACCATAGGGAGGAATCAGTAACTGATCTGAGGGGGAAATCAATAACTAACCATAAGGGAATCAGAAACTGAATATAGGAGGAATCAGTAACTGACCATAAGGAGAACGAGTAACTGACCAGAGGGAGAATCAGTAACTGACCACAGGGGGAATCAGTAACTGACCATACTGACCATAGCGGGAATCAGTAACTGACCATAGTGGGAATCAGTAACTGACCATAGGGGTGGATCAATAACTGACCATAGGGGAATCAGTAACTGACCATAGGGGGAATCAGAAACTGACTAGAGGGGGCAATCAATAACTGACCAAAGGTGGAATCAGTAACTGACCATAAGGGGAATCTGTGACTGACCACACGGTCGAATCAGTAACTGACCATAGGGGGAATCAGTAACTGACCATAGGGGCAAATCAGTAACTGGCCATAGTGGGTAATCAGTAACTGAACATAGGGAGAATCAGTAACTGACCATAGGGGGAATGAATAACTGACCATAGGGAGGAATCAGTAACTGACCATAGGAGGAAACAATATCTGACCATAGGGAATCAGTAACTGACCATCAGGAGAATCTGTAACTGACCATAATTGGCAAACTGACCATAGGGCAAATCAGTAACTGGCCATATTGGGGAGTCAGCGACTGACCATAGGGGGAATCAGTAACTGACCAAAGGTGGAATCAGTAACTGACAAAACGGGGAATCAGTAACTGACCATAGGGGGAATCAGTGACTGACCACAGGGAGAATCTCTAACTGAACATAGCGGGGGCATCAATAAATAACCATAGCGGGGAATCAGTAACTGACCATAGGTGGAATCAGTGACTGACCATGATGGGGAATTAGTAACTGACCATAGTGGGAATCCTTAACTGACATGGGGGGAATCGGTAACTGACCATAGGGTAAATCAGTAACTGACCATAGGGGCTAAACTGACCATCGGGGGAAATCAGTAACTGACCATAGGGGGAATCAGTAACTGAACATAGGGTGAAATCAGTAACTGAACATAGGGTGAAATCAGTAACTGACCATCGGGGAATCAGTAACTGACCATAGTGGGAATATAGCTGACCTTAGGGAAATCAGTAACTGACCATAGGGGAATCAGGAACTGAACAGAGTGGGAATGTTACTGACCATAGGGGTAATAAGTATCTGACCACAATGGGAATGTAGCTAACCTTGGGAAAATCAGTAACTGCCCAAAGGGGAATCAGTAACTGACCATAATGGGGAATCAGGAACTGACCATAGGGCGAATCAGTAACTGACCATAGGGCAAATCCGTTATTGACCATAGGGTAAATCAGTAACTGACCATAGGGGGAATCAATAACTGACCATTAGGGACATCAGTAACTGAACATAGGCTGAAATCAGTAACTGACCATAGTGGGAATATAGCTGACCTTAGGGAAATCAGTAACTGACTGAGGGGAATCAGGAACTGACCAGAGTGGGAATGTTACTGACCTTAGGGGTAATCAGTATCTGACCACAGTGGGAATGTAGCTAACCTTGGGGAAATCAGTAACTGACCATAGGGGAATCAGTAACTGACCATAATGGGGAATCAGTAACTGACCATAGGGTGAATCAGTAACTGACCATAGTGGAAATGTAGCTGACCTTAGGGAAATCAGTTACTGACCAGAGGGGAATCAGTAACTGACCATAGTGGGGTATAAGTAACTGACCATGGGGGGAATTAGTAACTGACCATAGGGGAATCAGTAACTGACCATTGGGGGGAATCAGTAACTGACCATGGGGGGGATCACTAACTGACCATGGGGGAATCAGTAAATGACCATAGGGAGAATCAGTAACTGTCCATAGGGACAAACTGACCATAGTGGGAAACCAGTCACTGACCATAGGGGGGAATCAGTAACTGATCAGAGGGGTAAATTAATAACTGACCATAGTGGGACTCAGTAAATGACCTTAGAGGGGATCAATAACTGACCATAGGGGAATCAATAACTCACCATAGGTGAATCAGTAACTGACCATAGGGGGAATCAATAACTGACCATAGTGGGAATCAGTAACTCACCACCGTGCGGTATAAGTAACTGACCATGGGAGGAATTAGTAACAGACCATAGGGGAATCAGTAACTGACCATAGGGGGAATTCGTAACTGACCATAGGGGAATCAGTCACTGACCATAGGGGAATCAGTAACTGATCTTGGGCAATCAGTAACTGACCATCGGGGATTCAGTAACGAACCAGAGTGGGAATCAGTAACTGACCGTAGGGGAATCAGTAACTGACCATATTGGAATCAGTAACTGACCATAGAGGGGAATCAGTAACTGATCATAGAGGTAAATTAGTAACTGACCATAGGGGAATCAGTAACTGACAATAAGGGAATCAGTAACTGACCATAGTGGGAATCAGTAACTGACCATAGTGGGAATCAGTAATTGACCATAGGGGGAATCAATAACTGACTGCAGGGAAATCAGTAACTCACCATAGGTGAATCAGTAACTGACCATAGGGAGAATGAATAACTGACCATAGGGGAATCAGTAACTGACCATAGTGGGAATGTTACTGAACATAGGGGGAATCAGTAACTGACAAAACGGGGAATCAGTAACTGACCATAGGGGGAATCAGTGACTGATCACAGGGAGAATCAGTAACTGACCATATTGGGAATCAGTAACTGACCATAGTGGCAATCTCTAACTGACCATAGTGGGGGCATCAATAACTAACCATAGGGGGGAATCAGTAACTGACCATAGGTGGAATCAGTGACTGACCATGGTGGGGAATCAGTAACTGACCATAGAGGGAATCCTTAACTGACCATAGGGAGAATCGGTAACTGACCATAGTGGGAATCTCTAACTGACCATAGGGGGGATCAATAACTAACCATGGGGGTAATCAGTAACTGACCATAGGTGGAGTCAGTGACTGACCATGGTGGGGTATTAGTAAATGACCATAGAGGGAATCCTTAACTGACCATGGGGGGAATCGGTAACTGACCATCGGGTAAATCAGTAACTGACCATAGGGGCTAAACTGACCATAGGGGGAATCAGTAGCTGACCATTATGGAATCAGTAACTGAAAATAGGGAGAATCAGTAACTGACCATAGTTGGTAAACTGATCATAGGGGCAAATCAGTAACTGGCCATAGTGGGGAATCAGTGACTGACCATAGGGGGAATCAGTAACTGACCATAGTGGGAATCTCTAACTGACCATAGGGGGGGATCAATAACTAACCATGGGGGGAATCAGTAACTGACCATAGGTGGAATCAGTGACTGACCATGGTGGGGTATTAGTAAATGACCATAGAGGGAATCCTTAACTGACCATGGGGGGAATCGGTAACTGACCATAGGGTAAATCAGTAACTGACCATAGGGGCGAAACTGACCATAGGGGGAATCAGTAACTGACCATTAGAGAATCAGTAACTGGCCATAGTGGGGAATCAGTAACTGACCATAGTGAGAATCAGTAACTGACCATAGGAGGAAACAATATCTGACCATAGGGAATCAGTAACTGACCATGGTGGGGAATCAGTAACTGACCATAGAGGGAATCCTTAACTGACCATAGGAAGAATCGGTAACTGACCACAGGGGGAGTCAGTAACTTACCTTTGGGGGAAACTGACCATAAGGGGATTCAGTAACTGACCATGGGGGGAACCGGACCATAGGGGGAATCAGTACCTGCCCAAAGGGGAAATCAGTAACTGACCATCGGGGGGACACTGACAATAGGGGTGAATCAGTAACTGACCATAGGGGGAATCAGTAACTGACCATGGGGCAAGTAGTAACTGACCATAGGGGGAATTAGTAACTGATCATAGGGAGAATCAGTAACTGACCATAGGGGCAAGTAGTAACTGACCATAGGAGCAATAGGTAACTGACCATAGGGAGAATCAGTAACTCACATTAGGGAGAATCAGTAACTGACCATAGGGGGAATCAGTAACTGACCATAGCGAGAATCAGTAATTGACCATAGGGAGAATTAGTAACTGACCGTAGGCGGAATCAGTAAAAAACCATAGTGTGAATCAGTAACTGACCATATGGGGGAATCAATAACTGACCATAGGGGAATCCATTACTGACCATAGGGTAAATCAGTAACTGACCATAGGGGCTAAACTGACCATAGGGGGAAATCAGTAACTGACCATTGGGGGAATCAGTAACTTACCATTAGGGACATCAGTAACTGAACATAGGGTAAAATCAGTAACTGACCAGAGGGGAATCAGTAACTGACCATAGTGGGAATGTAGCTGACCTTAGGGAAATCAGTAACTGACCAAAGGGGAATCAGGAACTGACCAGAGTGGGAATGTTACTGACCATAGGGGTAATCAGTGTCTGACCACCGTGGGAATGTAGCTAACCTTGGTGAAATCAGTAACTGCCCAGAGGGGAATCAGTAACTGACCATAATGTGGATTCAGTAACTGACCATAGGGCGAATCAGTAACTGACCATAGTGGGAATGTAGCTAACCTTAGGGTAAGCAGTTACTGACCAGAGGGGAATCAGTAACAGACCATTGTGGGAATCAGTAACTTACCATAGTGGGGAATCAGTAACTGACCATAGGGGGAATTAGTAACTGACCATAGGGGGAATTAGTAAATGACCATAGGAGAAACAGTAACTGACCATAGGGGGCAATCAGTAACTGACCAAAAGTGGAATCAGTAACTGACCAAAGGAGTAATCAGTAACTGACTATAGGGAGAATCAGTAACCGACCATAGGGGAAATCAGTAACTGACCATAGGGGGAATCAGTAATTGACCATAGGTGGGAATCAGTAACTGATCTTAGGGTGGAATCAATAACTGACCATAGGGGGAAATCAGAAACTGACCACAGGGAGAATCAGTAACTGACCATAGAGGGGAATCAGTAACTGATCATAGAGGTAAATTAGTAACTGACCATAGGGGAATCAGTAACTGACAATAAGGGAATCAGTAACTGACCATAGTGGGAATCAGTAACTGACCATAGTGGGAATCAGTAATTGACCATAGGGGGAATCAATAACTGACTGCAGGGAAATCAGTAACTCACCATAGGTGAATCAGTAACTGACCATAGGGAGAATGAATAACTGACCATAGGGGAATCAGTAACTGACCATAGTGGGAATGTTACTGAACATAGGGGGAATCAGTAACTGACAAAACGGGGAATCAGTAACTGACCATAGGGGGAATCAGTGACTGATCACAGGGAGAATCAGTAACTGACCATATTGGGAATCAGTAACTGACCATAGTGGCAATCTCTAACTGACCATAGTGGGGGCATCAATAACTAACCATAGGGGGGAATCAGTAACTGACCATAGGTGGAATCAGTGACTGACCATGGTGGGGAATCAGTAACTGACCATAGAGGGAATCCTTAACTGACCATAGGGAGAATCGGTAACTGACCATAGTGGGAATCTCTAACTGACCATAGGGGGGATCAATAACTAACCATGGGGGTAATCAGTAACTGACCATAGGTGGAGTCAGTGACTGACCATGGTGGGGTATTAGTAAATGACCATAGAGGGAATCCTTAACTGACCATGGGGGGAATCGGTAACTGACCATCGGGTAAATCAGTAACTGACCATAGGGGCTAAACTGACCATAGGGGGAATCAGTAGCTGACCATTATGGAATCAGTAACTGAAAATAGGGAGAATCAGTAACTGACCATAGTTGGTAAACTGATCATAGGGGCAAATCAGTAACTGGCCATAGTGGGGAATCAGTGACTGACCATAGGGGGAATCAGTAACTGACCATAGTGGGAATCTCTAACTGACCATAGGGGGGGATCAATAACTAACCATGGGGGGAATCAGTAACTGACCATAGGTGGAATCAGTGACTGACCATGGTGGGGTATTAGTAAATGACCATAGAGGGAATCCTTAACTGACCATGGGGGGAATCGGTAACTGACCATAGGGTAAATCAGTAACTGACCATAGGGGCGAAACTGACCATAGGGGGAATCAGTAACTGACCATTAGAGAATCAGTAACTGGCCATAGTGGGGAATCAGTAACTGACCATAGTGAGAATCAGTAACTGACCATAGGAGGAAACAATATCTGACCATAGGGAATCAGTAACTGACCATGGTGGGGAATCAGTAACTGACCATAGAGGGAATCCTTAACTGACCATAGGAAGAATCGGTAACTGACCACAGGGGGAGTCAGTAACTTACCTTTGGGGGAAACTGACCATAAGGGGATTCAGTAACTGACCATGGGGGGAACCGGACCATAGGGGGAATCAGTACCTGCCCAAAGGGGAAATCAGTAACTGACCATCGGGGGGACACTGACAATAGGGGTGAATCAGTAACTGACCATAGGGGGAATCAGTAACTGACCATGGGGCAAGTAGTAACTGACCATAGGGGGAATTAGTAACTGATCATAGGGAGAATCAGTAACTGACCATAGGGGCAAGTAGTAACTGACCATAGGAGCAATAGGTAACTGACCATAGGGAGAATCAGTAACTCACATTAGGGAGAATCAGTAACTGACCATAGGGGGAATCAGTAACTGACCATAGCGAGAATCAGTAATTGACCATAGGGAGAATTAGTAACTGACCGTAGGCGGAATCAGTAAAAAACCATAGTGTGAATCAGTAACTGACCATATGGGGGAATCAATAACTGACCATAGGGGAATCCATTACTGACCATAGGGTAAATCAGTAACTGACCATAGGGGCTAAACTGACCATAGGGGGAAATCAGTAACTGACCATTGGGGGAATCAGTAACTTACCATTAGGGACATCAGTAACTGAACATAGGGTAAAATCAGTAACTGACCAGAGGGGAATCAGTAACTGACCATAGTGGGAATGTAGCTGACCTTAGGGAAATCAGTAACTGACCAAAGGGGAATCAGGAACTGACCAGAGTGGGAATGTTACTGACCATAGGGGTAATCAGTGTCTGACCACCGTGGGAATGTAGCTAACCTTGGTGAAATCAGTAACTGCCCAGAGGGGAATCAGTAACTGACCATAATGTGGATTCAGTAACTGACCATAGGGCGAATCAGTAACTGACCATAGTGGGAATGTAGCTAACCTTAGGGTAAGCAGTTACTGACCAGAGGGGAATCAGTAACAGACCATTGTGGGAATCAGTAACTTACCATAGTGGGGAATCAGTAACTGACCATAGGGGGAATTAGTAACTGACCATAGGGGGAATTAGTAAATGACCATAGGAGAAACAGTAACTGACCATAGGGGGCAATCAGTAACTGACCAAAAGTGGAATCAGTAACTGACCAAAGGAGTAATCAGTAACTGACTATAGGGAGAATCAGTAACCGACCATAGGGGAAATCAGTAACTGACCATAGGGGGAATCAGTAATTGACCATAGGTGGGAATCAGTAACTGATCTTAGGGTGGAATCAATAACTGACCATAGGGGGAAATCAGAAACTGACCACAGGGAGAATCAGTAACTGGCCATAGTGGGAATCAGTAACTGACCACAGTGGGAATCTCAAACTGACCATAGGGGGGGATCAATAACTGACGATAGGGGGGAATCAGGAACTGACCATAGGGGGAATCAGTAACTGATAAAACGGGGAATCAGTATCTGACCACAGGGGGATCAGTGATTGACCATAGTGGGGAATCAGTAACTGACCAAAGGGAGAATCAGTAACTGACCATAGTTGGTAAACTGACCATAGGAGCAAATCAGTAACTGGTCATAGTGGGGAAACAGTGACTGACCATAGTGGGAATCAGTAACTGACCTCAGTTGGAAAATTGACCATAGGGGCAAATCAGTAACTGGCCATAGTGGGGAATCAGTGATTGACCATAGGGGGAATCATTAACAGACCATAGGGGGAATCAGTAACTGACCATAGGGGGGAATCAGTAACTGACCATAGGGAAATCAGAAAATGACCACAGGGAGAATCGGTAACTGACCATAGAGGGAATCAGTAACTGACCATAGTAGGAATCAGTAACTGACAAAATGGGGAATCAGTAACTGATCATAGGGGGAATCAGTGACTGACCATAGTGGGGAATCAGTAACTGACCATAGGGAGAATCAGTAACTGACCATAGTTGGTAAACTGACCATAGGGGCAAATCAGTAACTGGCCATAGTGGGGAATCAGTGACTGACCATAGGGGGAATCAGTAACTGACCATCGTGTGGAATCAATAATTGACCATAGGGGGGAATCAGTAACTGACCATAGGGGCAATCAGTAACTTACCATAGGGGGGAATCAGTAACTGACCATCGGGAGGAATCAGTAACTGATCTTCGGGGGAAATCAATAACTGAGCATAGGGAGAATCTGTAACTGAACATAGGGGGAATCAGTAACTGACCATAGGGAGAATGAGTAACTGACTCTAGGGGGAATCAGTAACTGACCACAGGGGGAATCAGTAACTGACCATACTGACCATGGGGAGAATGAGTAACTGACCATAGGGAGAATCAGTAACTGACCATAGGGGGAATCAGTAACTGACAAAACGGGGAATCAGTAAGTGACCATAGGGGGAATCAATAACTGACCATAGTGGGAATCTCTAACTGGCCATAGTGGGGAATCAGTGACTGACGATAGGGGGGGGAATCAATAACTGACCATAGGGGGGAATCAGTAACTGACCATAGGGGAATCAGCAACTGACCATAGGGGCAATCAGCAACTGTCTATAGGAGGCAATCAATAACTGACCAAATTTGGAATCAGTAACTGACCATAAGGGGAATCTGTGACTGACCACACGGTCGAATCAGTAACTGACCATAGGGGGAATCAGTAACTGACCATAGTGGGGAATCAGTGACTGACCATAGGGGGAATCAGTAACTGACCATCGTGTGGAATCAATAATTGACCATAGGGGGGAATCAGTAACTGACCATAGGGGCAATCAGTAACTTACCATAGGGGGGAATCAGTAACTGACCATCGGGAGGAATCAGTAACTGATCTTCGGGGGAAATCAATAACTGAGCATAGGGAGAATCTGTAACTGAACATAGGGGGAATCAGTAACTGACCATAGGGAGAATGAGTAACTGACTCTAGGGGGAATCAGTAACTGACCACAGGGGGAATCAGTAACTGACCATACTGACCATGGGGAGAATGAGTAACTGACCATAGGGAGAATCAGTAACTGACCATAGCGGGAATCAGTAACTGACCATAGGAGGAATCAGTAACTGACCATAGGGAGAATCAGTAACCGACCATAGGGGGAATCAGCAACTGACCACAGAGGAAATCAGTAACTAAACATAGCAAGAATCAAAAACTGACCATAGGGAGAATCAGTAACTGACCATAGGGGGAATGAGTAACTGACCATAGTGAGAATATCAAAATGACCATAGGGGGAATCAATATCTGACCATAGGGAATCAGTAACTGACCATCAGGAGAATCTGTAACTGACCATAAGTGGCAAACTGACCATAGGGCAAATCAGTAAATGGCCATCGTGGGGAATCATTGACTGACCATAGGGGGAATCAGTAACTGACCATACTGGGAATCTCTAACTGACCATAGGGGAGATCAACAACTGACCAGAGGGAGGAATCAGTAACTGACCATAGGGGGAATCAGTAACTGACAAAACGGGGAATCAGTAAGTGACCATAGGGGGAATCAATAACTGACCATAGTGGGAATCTCTAACTGGCCATAGTGGGGAATCAGTGACTGACGATAGGGGGGGGAATCAATAACTGACCATAGGGGGGAATCAGTAACTGACCATAGGGGAATCAGCAACTGACCATAGGGGCAATCAGCAACTGTCTATAGGAGGCAATCAATAACTGACCAAATTTGGAATCAGTAACTGACCATAAGGGGAATCTGTGACTGACCACACGGTCGAATCAGTAACTGACCATAGGGGGAATCAGTAACTGACCATAGGGAGAAAGAGTAACTGACCATAGGGAGAATCAGTAACTGACCACAGGGGGAATCAGTAACTGACCATACTGACCATGGGGAGAATGAGTAAATGACCATAGGGAGAATCAGTAACTGACCATAGCGGGAATCAGTAACTGACCATAGTGGGAATCAGTAACTGACCAGAGGGGTGGATCAATAACTGACCATAGGGGAATCAATAACTGACCAGAGGGGGAATCAGCAACTGACCATAGGGGGCAATCAGTAACTGACCAAAGGTGGAATCAGTAACTGACCATCGGGGGAATCTGTGACTAACCATAGGGGGAATGAGTAACTGACCATAGTGAGAATAAGAAAATGACCATAGGGGAAATCAATATCTGACCATAGGGAATCAGTAACTGACCATAGGGAGAATCAGTGACTGACCATAGTTGGCAAACTGACCATAGGGGCAAATCAGTAACTGGCCATAGTGGGGAATCAGTGACTGACCATAGGGGGAATCAGTAACTCACCATAGGGGGGAATCAATAACTGACCATAGGGGGGAATCAGTAACTGGCCATAGGGGGCAATCAGTAACTGAAAATAGGGGGAATCAGTAACTGACCATAGGGAGAAAGAGTAACTGACCATAGGGAGAATCAGTAACTGACCACAGGGGGAATCAATAGCTGACCATACTGACCATAGGGGCAAATCAGTAACTGACCATAGGGAGAATCAGTAACTGACCATAGCGGGAATCAGTAACTGACCATAGTGGGAATCAGTAACTGACCATAGGGGTGGATCAATAACTGACCATAGGGGAATCAGTAACTGACCATAGGGTTGAATCAGTAACTGACCACAGAGGAAATCAGTAACTAAACATAGCAAGAATCAAAAACTGACCATAGGGAGAATCAGTAACTGACCATAGGGGGAATGAGTAACTGACCATAGTGAGAATATCAAAATGACCATAGGGGGAATCAATATCTGACCATAGGGAATCAGTAACTGACCATCAGGAGAATCTGTAACTGACCATAAGTGGCAAACTGACCATAGGGCAAATCAGTAAATGGCCATCGTGGGGAATCATTGACTGACCATAGGGGGAATCAGTAACTGACCATACTGGGAATCTCTAACTGACCATAGGGGAGATCAACAACTGACCAGAGGGAGGAATCAGTAACTGACCATAGGGGGAATCAGTAACTGACAAAACGGGGAATCAGTAAGTGACCATAGGGGGAATCAATAACTGACCATAGTGGGAATCTCTAACTGGCCATAGTGGGGAATCAGTGACTGACGATAGGGGGGGGAATCAATAACTGACCATAGGGGGGAATCAGTAACTGACCATAGGGGAATCAGCAACTGACCATAGGGGCAATCAGCAACTGTCTATAGGAGGCAATCAATAACTGACCAAATTTGGAATCAGTAACTGACCATAAGGGGAATCTGTGACTGACCACACGGTCGAATCAGTAACTGACCATAGGGGGAATCAGTAACTGACCATAGTGGGGAATCAGTGACTGACCATAGGGGGAATCAGTAACTGACCATCGTGTGGAATCAATAATTGACCATAGGGGGGAATCAGTAACTGACCATAGGGGCAATCAGTAACTTACCATAGGGGGGAATCAGTAACTGACCATCGGGAGGAATCAGTAACTGATCTTCGGGGGAAATCAATAACTGAGCATAGGGAGAATCTGTAACTGAACATAGGGGGAATCAGTAACTGACCATAGGGAGAATGAGTAACTGACTCTAGGGGGAATCAGTAACTGACCACAGGGGGAATCAGTAACTGACCATACTGACCATGGGGAGAATGAGTAACTGACCATAGGGAGAATCAGTAACTGACCATAGCGGGAATCAGTAACTGACCATAGGAGGAATCAGTAACTGACCATAGGGAGAATCAGTAACCGACCATAGGGGGAATCAGCAACTGACCACAGAGGAAATCAGTAACTAAACATAGCAAGAATCAAAAACTGACCATAGGGAGAATCAGTAACTGACCATAGGGGGAATGAGTAACTGACCATAGTGAGAATATCAAAATGACCATAGGGGGAATCAATATCTGACCATAGGGAATCAGTAACTGACCATCAGGAGAATCTGTAACTGACCATAAGTGGCAAACTGACCATAGGGCAAATCAGTAAATGGCCATCGTGGGGAATCATTGACTGACCATAGGGGGAATCAGTAACTGACCATACTGGGAATCTCTAACTGACCATAGGGGAGATCAACAACTGACCAGAGGGAGGAATCAGTAACTGACCATAGGGGGAATCAGTAACTGACAAAACGGGGAATCAGTAAGTGACCATAGGGGGAATCAATAACTGACCATAGTGGGAATCTCTAACTGGCCATAGTGGGGAATCAGTGACTGACGATAGGGGGGGGAATCAATAACTGACCATAGGGGGGAATCAGTAACTGACCATAGGGGAATCAGCAACTGACCATAGGGGCAATCAGCAACTGTCTATAGGAGGCAATCAATAACTGACCAAATTTGGAATCAGTAACTGACCATAAGGGGAATCTGTGACTGACCACACGGTCGAATCAGTAACTGACCATAGGGGGAATCAGTAACTGACCATAGGGAGAAAGAGTAACTGACCATAGGGAGAATCAGTAACTGACCACAGGGGGAATCAGTAACTGACCATACTGACCATGGGGAGAATGAGTAAATGACCATAGGGAGAATCAGTAACTGACCATAGCGGGAATCAGTAACTGACCATAGTGGGAATCAGTAACTGACCAGAGGGGTGGATCAATAACTGACCATAGGGGAATCAATAACTGACCAGAGGGGGAATCAGCAACTGACCATAGGGGGCAATCAGTAACTGACCAAAGGTGGAATCAGTAACTGACCATCGGGGGAATCTGTGACTAACCATAGGGGGAATGAGTAACTGACCATAGTGAGAATAAGAAAATGACCATAGGGGAAATCAATATCTGACCATAGGGAATCAGTAACTGACCATAGGGAGAATCAGTGACTGACCATAGTTGGCAAACTGACCATAGGGGCAAATCAGTAACTGGCCATAGTGGGGAATCAGTGACTGACCATAGGGGGAATCAGTAACTCACCATAGGGGGGAATCAATAACTGACCATAGGGGGGAATCAGTAACTGGCCATAGGGGGCAATCAGTAACTGAAAATAGGGGGAATCAGTAACTGACCATAGGGAGAAAGAGTAACTGACCATAGGGAGAATCAGTAACTGACCACAGGGGGAATCAATAGCTGACCATACTGACCATAGGGGCAAATCAGTAACTGACCATAGGGAGAATCAGTAACTGACCATAGCGGGAATCAGTAACTGACCATAGTGGGAATCAGTAACTGACCATAGGGGTGGATCAATAACTGACCATAGGGGAATCAGTAACTGACCATAGGGGGAATCAGCAACTGACCATAGGGGGCAATCAGTAACTGACCAAAGGTGGAATCAGTAACTGACCATAGGGGGAATCTGTGACTGACCATAGGGTTGAATCAACAACTGACCATAGGAGGAATTAGTAACTGACCAGAGGGAGAATCAGTAACCGACCATAGGTGGAATCAGCAACTGACCACAGAGGGAATCAGTAACTAAACATAGCAATAATCAAAAACTGACCATAGGGAGAATCAGTAACTGACCATAGGGGGAATGAGTAACTGACCATAGTGAGAATAAGAAAATGACCATTGGGGGAATCAATATCTGACCATAGGGAATCAGTAACTGACCATCAGGACAACCTGTAACTGACCATAAGTGGCAAACTGATCATAGGGCAAATCAGTTACTGGCCATAGTGGGGAATCATTGACTGACCATAGGGGGAATCAGTAACTGACCATAGTGGGAATCTCTAACTGACCATAGGGGGGGATCAATAACTGACCAGAGGGGGAATCAGTAACTGACAATAGTGGGAATCAGTAACTGACCATAGGGGTGGATCAATAACTGACCATAGGGGAATCAGTAACTGACCATAGGGGGAATCAGCAACTAACCATAGGGTGCAATCAGTAATTGACCAAAGTTGGAATCAGTAACTGATCATCGGGGAATCTGTGACTGACCATAGGGTTGAATCACGAACTGACCATAGGAGGAATCATGAACTGACCACAGGAAGAATCAGTAACCGACCATAGGGGGAATCAGCAACTGACCACAGAGGGAATCAGAAACTAAACATAGCAAGAATCAAAAACTGACCATAGGGAAAATCAGTAACTGACCATAGGGGGAATGAGTAACTGACCATAGTGAGAATAAGAAAATGACCATAGGGGGAATCAATATCTGACCATAGGGAATCAGTAAATGACCATCAGGAGAATCTGTAACTGACCATAATTGGCAAACTGACCATAGGGCAAATCAGTAACTGGCCATAGTGGGGAATCAGTGACTGACCATAGGGGGAATCAGTAACTGACCATAGTGGGAATCTCTAACTGACCATAGGGGGGGATCAATAACTGACCAGAGGGGGGAATCAGTAACTGACCATAGGGGGAATCAGTAACTGACAAAACAGGGAATCAGTAAGTGACCATAGGGGGATTCAGTGGCTGACCGTAGTGGGGAATCAGTAACTGACCTTAGGGGGGGAATCAATTACTGACCATAGGGTGGAATCAGTAACTGACCATGGGGGAATCAATAACTGACCATAGGGCGAATCAGTAACTGACCATAGGTGTGAATCAGTAACTGATCTTAGGATGGAATCAATAACTGACCATAGGGGAATCAGAAAATGACCACAGGGAGAATCAGTAAATGACCATAGTGGGAATCAGTAACAGACCATAGTGGGAATCAGTAACTGACAAAATGGGGAATCAGTAACTGATCATAGGGGGAATCAGTGACTGACCATAGTGGGGAATCAGTAGCTGACCATAGGGAGAATCAGTAACTGACCATAGTTGGTAAACTGACCATAGAGCAAATCAGTAACTGGCCATAGTGGGGAATCAGTGACTGACCATAGGGGGAATCAGTAACTGATCTGAGGGGGAAATCAATAACTGACCAGAGGGGAATCAGAAACTGAATATAGGGGGAATCAGTAATTGACCATAAGGAGAACGAGTAACTGACCAGAGGGAGAATCAGTAACTGACCACAGGGGGAATCAGTAACTGACCATACTGACCATGGGGAGAATCAGTAACTGACCATAGCGGGAATCAGTAACTGACCATCGTGGGAATCAGTAACTGACCATAGGGGTGGATCAATAACTGACCATAGGGGAATCAGTAACTGACCATAGGGGGAATCAGCAACTGACTATAGGGGGCAATCAATAACTGACCAAAGGTGGAATCAGTAACTGACCATAAGGGGAATCTGTGACTGACCACACGGTCGAATCAGTAACTGACCATAGGGGGAATCAGTAACTGACCATCGGGGGCAATCAGTAACTGACCATAGGGTTTAATCAGCAACTGACCATAGGAGGAATCAGTAACAGATCTTCGGGTGGAATCAATAACTGACCATAGGGGGAATCAGAAACTGAACATAGGGGGAATCAGTAACTGACCGTGGCGAGAATGAGTAACTGACCACAGGAAGAATCAGTAACTGACCATAGTGGGAATCAGTATTTGACCATAGTGGGAATCTCTAACTGACCATAGGGAGGGATCAATAACTGACGATAGGGGGGAATCGGTAACTGATCATAGGGGGAATCAGTAACTAACAAAACGGGGAATCAGTAACTGACCATAGGGGGAATCAGTAACTAACCTGAGTTGGAAAACTGACCATAGGGGCAAATCAGTAACTGGCCATAGTGGGGAATCAGTGACTGACCATAGGTGGAATCATTAACTGACCATAGGGGGAATCAGTAACTGACCATAGGGGGGAATCAGTAACTGACCATAGGAAAATCAGAAAATGACCACAGGGAGAATCAGTAACTGGCCATAGAGGGAATCAGTAACTGACCATAGTAGGAATCAGTAACTGGCAAAATGGGAAATCAGTAACTGATCATAGGGGGAATCAGTGACTGACCATAGTGGGGAATCAGTAACTGATATTGGGAGAATCAGTAACTGACCATAGTTGGTAAACTGATCATAGGGGCAAATCAGTAACTGGCCATAGTGGGGAATCAGTAACTGACCATAGGGTGGAATCAATAACTGACCATAGGGGGAATCAGTAACTGACCAGAGGGGGCAATCAGTAACTTAACATACGGGGGAATCAGTAACTGACCATAGGGAGGAATCAGCAACTGATCTTCTGGGGAAATCAATAACTGAGCATAGGGAGAATCAGTAACTGAACATAGGGGGAATCAGTAACTGACCATAGGGAGAAAGAATAACTGACCATAGGGAGAATCAGTAACTGAACATAGGGGGAATCAGTAACTGACCATAGGGAGAAAGAGTAACTGACCATAGGGAGAATCAGTAACTGACCACAGGGGGAATCAGTAACTGACCATACTGACCATGGGGAGAATGATTAACTGACCATCGGGAGAATCAATAACTGACCATAGCGGGAATCAGTAACTGACCATAGTGGGAATCAGCAACTGACCATAGGGGCAATCAGTAACTGACCAAAGGTGGAATCAGTAACTGACCATAGGGGGAATCTGTGACTGACCATAGGGTTGAATCAGTAACTGACCATCGGAGGAATCAGTAACTGACCATAGGGAGAATCAGTAACCGACCATAGGTGGAATCAGCAACTGACCACAGAGGGAATCAGTAACTAAACATAGCAATAATCAAAAACTGACCATAGGGAGAATCAGTAACTGACCATAGGGGGAATGAGTAACTGACCATAGTGAGAATATCAAAATGACCATTGGGGGAATCAATATCTGACCATAGGGAATCAGTAACTGACCTTCAGGAGAATCTGTAACTGACCATAAGTGGCAAACTGACCATAGGGCAAATCAGTAACTGGCCATAGTGGGGAATCATTGACTGACCATAGGGGGAATCAGTAACTGACCATACTGGGAATCTCTAACTGACCATAGGGGGGATCAATAACTGACCAGAGGGAGGAATCAGTAACTGACCATAGGGGGAATCAGTAACTGACAAAACGGGGAATCAGTAAGTGACCATAGGGGGAATCAATAACTGACCATAGTGGGAATCTCTAACTGGCCATAGTGGGGAATCAGTGACTGACGATAGGGGGGGGGAATCAATAACTGACCATAGGGGGGAATCAGTAACTGACCATAGGGGAATCAGCAACTGACCATAGGGGAAATCAGCAACTGTCTATAGGAGGCAATCAATAACTGACCAAATTTGGAATCAGTAACTGACCATAAGGGGAATCTGTGACTGACCACACGGTCGAATCAGTAACTGACCATAGGGGGAATCAGTAACTGACCATAGGGGGAATCAGTAACTGACCATAGTGAGAATCAGTAACTGACCATAGTTGGTAAACTGACCATAGGAGCAAATCAGTAACTGGCCATAGTGGGGAATCAGTGACTGACGATAGGGGGGGGGAATCAATAACTGACCATAGGGGGGAATCAGTAACTGACCATAGGGGAATCAGCAACTGACCATAGGGGCAATCAGCAACTGTCTATAGGAGGCAATCAATAACTGACCAAATTTGGAATCAGTAACTGACCATAAGGGGAATCTGTGACTGACCACACGGTCGAATCAGTAACTGACCATAGGGGGAATCAGTAACTGACCATAGGGAGAAAGAGTAACTGACCATAGGGAGAATCAGTAACTGACCACAGGGGGAATCAGTAACTGACCATACTGACCATGGGGAGAATGAGTAAATGACCATAGGGAGAATCAGTAACTGACCATAGCGGGAATCAGTAACTGACCATAGTGGAAATCAGTAACTGACCAGAGGGGTGGATCAATAACTGACCATAGGGGAATCAATAACTGACCAGAGGGGAAATCAGCAACTGACCATAGGGGGCAATCAGTAACTGACCAAAGGTGGAATCAGTAACTGACCATAGTGGGAATCTGTGACTAACCATAGGGGGAATGAGTAACTGACCATAGTGAGAATAAGAAAATGACCATAGGGGAAATCAATATCTGACCATAGGGAATCAGTAACTGACCATAGGGAGAATCAGTGACTGACCATAGTTGGCAAACTGACCATAGGGGCAAATCAGTAACTGGCCATAGTGGGGAATCAGTGACTGACCATAGGGGGAATCAGTAACTCACCATAGGGGGGAATCAATAACTGACCATAGGGGGGAATCAGTAACTGGCCATAGGGGGCAATCAGTAACTGAACATAGGGGGAATCAGTAACTGACCATAGGGAGAAAGAGTAACTGACCATAGGGAGAATCAGTAACTGACCACAGGGGGAATCAATAGCTGACCATACTGACCATAGGGGCAAATCAGTAACTGACCATAGGGAGAATCAGTAACTGACCATAGCGGGAATCAGTAACTGACCATAGTGGGAATCAGTAACTGACCATAGGGGTGGATCAATAACTGACCATAGGGGAATCAGTAACTGACCATAGGGGGAATCAGCAACTGACCATAGGGGGCAATCAGTAACTGACCAAAGGTGGAATCAGTAACTGACCATAGGGGGAATCTGTGACTGACCATAGGGTTGAATCAACAACTGACCATAGGAGGAATTAGTAACTGACCAGAGGGAGAATCAGTAACCGACCATAGGTGGAATCAGCAACTGACCACAGAGGGAATCAGTAACTAAACATAGCAATAATCAAAAACTGACCATAGGGAGAATCAGTAACTGACCATAGGGGGAATGAGTAACTGACCATAGTGAGAATATCAAAATGACCATTGGGGGAATCAATATCTGACCATAGGGAATCAGTAACTGACCATCAGGAGAATCTGTAACTGACCATAAGTGGCAAACTGACCAGAGGGCAAATCAGTAACTGGCCATAGTGGGGAATCAGTGACTGACCATAGGGGGGGATCAATAACTGACCAGAGGGGGGAATCAGTAACTGACAATAGTGGGATTCAGTAACTGACCATAGGGGTGTATCAATAACTGACCATAGGGGAATCAGTAACTGACCATAGGGGAAATCAGCAACTGACCATAGGGTGCAATCAGTAACTGACCAATGGTGGAATCAGTAACTGATCATCGGGGAATCTGTGACTGACCATAGGGTTGAATCAGGAACTGACCCTAGGAGGAAATTGAACTGACCACAGGGAGAATCAGTAACCGACCATAGGGGGAATCAGCAACTGACCACAGAGGGAATCAGTAACTAAACATAGCAAGAATCAAAAACTGACGATAGGGAAAATCAGTGACTGACCATAGGGGGAATGAGTAACTGACCACAGTGGGAATCTCTAACTGACCATAGGGGGGGATCAATAACTGACCAGAGGGGGGAATCAGTAACTGACCATAGGGGGAATCAGTAACTGACAAAACGGGGAATCAGTAAGTGACCATAGGGGGAATCAGTGGCTGACCATAGTGGGGAATCAGTAACTGACCATCGGGGGGAATCAATAACTGACCATAGGGTGGAATCAGTAACTGACCATGGAGGAATCAATAACTGACCATAGGGCGAATCAGTAACTGACCATAGGTGGGAATCAGTAACTGATCTTAGGGTGGAATCAATAACTGACCATAGGGGAATCAGAAAATGACCACAGGGAGAATCAGTAAATGACCATAGTGGGAATCAGAAAATGACCACAGGGAGAATCAGTAAATGACCATAGTGGGAATCAGTGACTGACCATAGTGGGAATCAGTAACTGACAAAATGGAGAATCAGTAACTGATCATAGGGGGAATCAGTGACTGACCATAGTGGGGAATCAGTAACTGACCATAGTTGGTAAACTGACCATAGGAGCAAATCAGTAACTGGCCATAGTGGGGAATCAGTGACTGACCATAGGGGGAATCAGTAACTGACCATTGGGGGGAATCAATAACTGACCATAGGGAGGAATCAGGAACTGATCTGAGGGGGAAATCAATAACTGACCAGAGGGGAATCAGAAACTGAATATAGGGGGAATCAGTAATTGACCATAAGGAGAACGAGTAACTGACCATAGGGAGAATAAGTAACTGACCACAGGGGGAATCAGTAACTGACCATACTGACCATAGAGAGAATCAGTAACTGACCATAGCGGGAATCAGTAACTGGCCATAGTGGGAATCAGTAACTGACCATAGGGGGAATCAGCAACTGGCCATAGTGGGAATCAGTAACTGACCATAGGGGTGGATCAATAACTGACTTTCGGGTTTAATCAGCAATTGACCATAGGAGGAATCAGTAACTGAACATAGGGGGAATCAGTAACTGACCATGGCGAGAATGAGTAACTGAGCACAGGAAGAATCAGTAACTGACCATAGTGGGAATCAGTAACTGACCATAGTGGGAATCTCTAACCGACCATAGGGGGGGGATCAATAAATGACCAGAGAGGGGAATCAGTAACTGACCATAGTGGAAATCAGTAACTGACAAAATGGGGAATCAGTAACTGACCACAGGGGGAATCAGTAGCTGACCATACTGACCATGGGGAGAATGAGGAACTGACCATTGGGGGAATCAGTAACTGACCATAGCGGGAATCAGTAACTGACCATAGTGGGAATCAGTAACTGACCATAGGGGTGGATCAATAACTGACCATAGGGGAATCAGTAACTGACCATAGGGGGAATCAGCAACTGACCATAGGGGGCAATCAGTAACTGACCAAAGGTGGAATCAGTAACTGACCATAGGGGGAATCTGTGACTGACCATAGGGTTGAATCAACAACTGACCATAGGAGGAATCAGTAAGTGACCAGAGGGAGAATCAGTAACCGACCATAGGTGGAATCAGCAACTGACCACAGAGGGAATCAGTAACTAAACATAGCAATAATCAAAAACTGACCATAGGGAGAATCAGTAACTGACCATAGGGGGAATGAGTAACTGACCATAGTGAGAATAAGAAAATGACCATTGGGGGAATCAATATCTGACCATAGGGAATCAGTAACTGACCATCAGGACAACCTGTAACTGACCATAAGTGGCAAACTGATCATAGGGCAAATCAGTTACTGGCCATAGTGGGGAATCAGTGACTGACCATAGGGGGAATCAGTAACTGACCATAGTGGGAATCTCTAACTGACCATAGGGGGGGATCAATAACTGACCAGAGGGGGAATCAGTAACTGACAATAGTGGGAATCAGTAACTGACCATAGGGGTGGATCAATAACTGACCATAGGGGAATCAGTAACTGACCATAGGGGGAATCAGCAACTAACCATAGGGTGCAATCAGTAATTGACCAAAGGTGGAATCAGTAACTGATCATCGGGGAATCTGTGACTGACCATAGGGTTGAATCAGGAACTGACCATAGGAGGAATCATGAACTGACCACAGGAAGAATCAGTAACCGACCATAGGGGGAATCAGCAACTGACCACAGAGGGAATCAGAAACTAAACATAGCAAGAATCAAAAACTGACCATAGGGAGAATCAGTAACTGACCATAGGGGGAATGAGTAACTGACCATAGTGAGAATAAGAAAATGACCATAGGGGGAATCAATATCTGACCATAGGAAATCAGTAAATGACCATCAGGAGAATCTGTAACTGACCATAATTGGCAAACTGACCAGAGGGCAAATCAGTAACTGGCCATAGTGGGGAATCAGTGACTGACCATAGGGGGAATCAGTAACTGACCATAGTGGGAATCTCTAACTGACCATAGGGGGGGATCAATAACTGACCAGAGGGGGGAATCAGTAACTGACCATAGGGGGAATCAGTAACTGACAAAACAGGGAATCAGTAAGTGACCATAGGGGGATTCAGTGGCTGACCGTAGTGGGGAATCAGTAACTGACCTTAGGGGGGGAATCAATTACTGACCATAGGGTGGAATCAGTAACTGACCATGGGGGAATCAATAACTGACCATAGGGCGAATCAGTAACTGACCACAGGTGTGAATCAGTAACTGATCTTAGGATGGAATCAATAACTGACCATAGGGGAATCAGAAAATGACCACAGGGAGAATCAGTAAATGACCATAGTGGGAATCAGTAACAGACCATAGTGGGAATCAGTAACTGACAAAATGGGGAATCAGTAACTGATCATAGGGGGAATCAGTGACTGACCATAGTGGGGAATCAGTAGCTGACCATAGGGAGAATCAGTAACTGACCATAGTTGGTAAACTGACCATAGGAGCAAATCAGTAACTGGCCATAGTGGGGAATCAGTGACTGACCATAGGGGGAATCAGTAACTGATCTGAGGGGGAAATCAATAACTGACCAGAGGGGAATCAGAAACTGAATATAGGGGGAATCAGTAATTGACCATAAGGAGAACGAGTAACTGACCAGAGGGAGAATCAGTAACTGACCACAGGGGGAATCAGTAACTGACCATACTGACCATGGGGAGAATCAGTAACTGACCATAGCGGGAATCAGTAACTGACCATCATGGGAATCAGTAACTGACCATAGGGGTGGATCAATAACTGACCATAGGGGAATCAGTAACTGACCATAGGGGGAATCAGCAACTGACTATAGGGGGCAATCAATAACTGACCAAAGGTGGAATCAGTAACTGACCATAAGGGGAATCTGTGACTGACCACACGGTCGAATCAGTAACTGACCATAGGGGGAATCAGTAACTGACCATAGGGGGCAATTAGTAACTGACCATAGGGTTTAATCAGCAACTGACCATAGGAGGAATCAGTAACTGATCTTCGGGTGGAATCAATAACTGACCATAGGGGGAATCAGAAACTGAACATAGGGGGAATCAGTAACTGACCGTGGCGAGAATGAGTAACTGACCACAGGAAGAATCAGTAACTGACCATAGTGGGAATCAGTATTTGACCATAGTGGGAATCTCTAACTGACCATAGGGAGGGATCAATAACTGACGATAGGGGGGAATCGGTAACTGATCATAGGGGGAATCAGTAACTAACAAAACGGGGAATCAGTAACTGACCATAGGGGGAATCAGTAACTAACCTGAGTTGGAAAACTGACCATAGGGGCAAATCAGTAACTGGCCATAGTGGGGAATCAGTGACTGACCATAGGTGGAATCATTAACTGACCATAGGGGGAATCAGTAACTGACCATAGGGGGGAATCAGTAACTGACCATAGGAAAATCAGAAAATGACCACAGGGAGAATCAGTAACTGGCCATAGAGGGAATCAGTAACTGACCATAGTGGGAATCAGTAACTGGCAAAATGGGAAATCAGTAACTGATCATAGGGGGAATCAGTGACTGACCATAGTGGGGAATCAGTAACTGATATTGGGAGAATCAGTAACTGACCATAGTTGGTAAACTGATCATAGGGGCAAATCAGTAACTGGCCATAGTGGGGAATCAGTAACTGACCATAGGGTGGAATCAATAACTGACCATAGGGGGAATCAGTAACTGACCAGAGGGGGCAATCAGTAACTTAACATACGGGGGAATCAGTAACTGACCATAGGGAGGAATCAGCAACTGATCTTCTGGGGAAATCAATAACTGAGCATAGGGAGAATCAGTAACTGAACATAGGGGGAATCAGTAACTGACCATAGGGAGAAAGAATAACTGACCATAGGGAGAATCAGTAACTGACCACAGGGGGAATCAGTAACTGACCATACTGACCATGGGGAGAATGAGTAACTGACCATCGGGAGAATCAATAACTGACCATAGCGGGAATCAGTAACTGACCATAGTGGGAATCAGTAACTGACCATAGGGGAATCAGTAACTGACCATAGGGGAATCAGCAACTGACCATAGGGGCAATCAGTAACTGACCAAAGGTGGAATCAGTAACTGACCATAGGGGGAATCTGTGACTGACCATAGGGTTGAATCAGTAACTGACCATCGGAGGAATCAGTAACTGACCATAGGGAGAATCAGTAACCGACCATAGGTGGAATCAGCAACTGACCACAGAGGGAATCAGTAACTAAACATAGCAATAATCAAAAACTGACCATAGGGAGAATCAGTAACTGACCATAGGGGGAATGAGTAACTGACCATAGTGAGAATATCAAAATGACCATTGGGGGAATCAATATCTGACCATAGGGAATCAGTAACTGACCTTCAGGAGAATCTGTAACTGACCATAAGTGGCAAACTGACCATAGGGCAAATCAGTAACTGGCCATAGTGGGGAATCATTGACTGACCATAGGGGGAATCAGTAACTGACCATACTGGGAATCTCTAACTGACCATAGTGGGAATCAGTAACTGACCATAGGGGGAATCAGTAACTGACAAAACGGGGAATCAGTAACTGACCATAGGGGGAATCAGTAACTGACAAAACGGGGAATCAGTAACTGACCATAGGGAGAATCAGTAACTGACCATAGTTGGTAAACTGACCATAGGAGCAAATCAGTAACTGGCCATAGTGGGGAATCAGTGACTGACCATCGGGGGAATCAGTAACTGACCATAGGGGGGAATCAATAACTGACCATAGGGAGGAATCAGTAACTGATCTGAGGGGGAAATCAATAACTGACCATAGGGGGAATCAGAAACTGAATATAGGGGGAATCAGAAACTGACTATAGGAGGCAATCAATAACTGACCAAAGGTGGAATCAGTAACTGACCATAAGGAGAACGAGTAACTGACCATAGGGAGAATCAGTAACTGACCACAGGGGGAATCAGTAACTGACCATACTGACCATGGGGAGAAACAGTAACTGACCATAGCGGGAATCAGTAACTGACCATAATGGGAATCAGTAACTGACCATAGGGGTGGATCAATAACTGACCATAGGGGAATCAGTAACTGACCATATGGGGAATCAGAAACTGACTATAGGAGGCAATCAATAACTGACCAAAGGTGGAATCAGTAACTGACCATAAGGGGAATCTGTGACTGGCCACACGGTCGAATCTGTAATTGACCAGAGGGGGAATCAGTAACTGACCATAGGGGCAAATCAGTAACTGGCCATAGTGGGTAATCAGTAACTGACCATAGGGGGAATCAGTAACTGACCATAGGGGCAAATCAGTAACTGGCCATAGTGGGTAATCAGTAACTGACCATAGGGAGAATCAGTAACTGACCATAGTGAGAATCTGTAACTGACCATAAGTGGCAAACTGACCATAGGGCAAATCAGTAACTGGCCATAGTGGAGAGTCAGCGACTGACCATAGGGGGAATCAGTAACTGACCATAGGGGGGAATCAGTAACTGACCATAGGGAAATCAGAAAATGACCACAGGGAGAATAGGTAATTGACCATAGAGGGAATCAGTAACTGACCATAGTGGGAATCAGTAACTGACAAAATGGGGAATCAGTAACTGACCATAGTGGGGAATCAGTAACTGATATTGGGAGAATCAGTAACTGACCATAGTTGGTAAACTGACCATAGGGGCAAATCATTAACTGGCCATAGTGGGGAATCAGTGACTGACCATCGTGGGAATCAGTAACTGACCATAGTGGAAATCAGTAACTGACAAAATGGGGAATCAGTAACTGATCATAGGGGGAATCAGTGACTGACCAGAGTGGGGAATCAGTAACTGACCATAGGGAGAATCAGTCACTGACCATAGTTGGTAAATTGACCATAGGGGCAAATCAGTAACTGGCCATAGTGGGGAATCAGTGAATGACCATAGGGGGAATCAGTAACTGACCATAGGGGGGAATCAATAACTGATCATAGGGGGGAATCAGTAACTGACCATAGGGGGCAATCAGTAACTGACCATAGGGTTTAATCAGCAACTGACCATAGGAGGAATCAGTAACTGATCTTCGGGTGGAATCAATAACTGACCATAGGGGGAATCAGAAACTGAACATAGGGGGAATCAGTAACTGACCGTGGCGAGAATGAGTAACTGACCACAGGAAGAATCAGTAACTGACCATAGTGGGAATCAGTATTTGACCATAGTGGGAATCTCTAACTGACCATAGGGAGGGATCAATAACTGACGATAGGGGGGAATCGGTAACTGATCATAGGGGAAATCAGTAACTAACAAAACGGGGAATCAGTAACTGACCATAGGGGGAATCAGTAACCAACCTGAGTTGGAAAACTGACCATAGGGGCAAATCAGTAACTGGCCATAGTGGGGAATCAGTGACTGACCATAGGTGGAATCATTAACTGACCATAGGGGGAATCAGTAACTGACCATAGTGGGGAATCAGTAACTGACCATAGGAAAATCAGAAAATGACCACAGGGAGAATCAGTAACTGGCCATAGAGGGAATCAGTAACTGACCATAGTGGGAATCAGTAACTGGCAAAATGGGAAATCAGTAACTGATCATAGGGGGAATCAGTGACTGACCATAGTGGGGAATCAGTAACTGATATTGGGAGAATCAGTAACTGACCATAGTTGGTAAACTGATCATAGGGGCAAATCAGTAACTGGCCATAGTGGGGAATCAGTAACTGACCATAGGGTGGAATCAATAACTGACCATCGGGGGAATCAGTAACTGACCAGAGGGGGCAATCAGTAACTTAACATACGGGGGAATCAGTAACTGACCATAAGGAGGAATCAGCAACTGATCTTCTGGGGAAATCAATAACTGAGCATAGGGAGAATCAGTAACTGAACATAGGGGGAATCAGTAACTGACCATAGGGAGAAAGAATAACTGACCATAGGGAGAATCAGTAACTGACCACAGGGGGAACCAGTAACTGACCATACTGACCATGGGGAGAATGATTAACTGACCATCGGGAGAATCAATAACTGACCATAGCGGGAATCAGTAACTGACCATAGTGGGAATCAGTAACTGACCATAGGGGAATCAGTAACTGACCATAGGAGAATCAGCAACTGACCATAGGGGCAATCAGTAACTGACCAAAGGTGGAATCAGTAACTGACCATAGGGGGAATCTGTGACTGACCATAGGGTTGAATCAGTAACTGACCATCGGAGGAATCAGTAACTGACCATAGGGAGAATCAGTAACCGACCATAGGTGGAATCAGCAACTGACCACAGAGGGAATCAGTAACTAAACATAGCAATAATCAAAAACTGACCATAGGGAGAATCAGTAACTGACCATAGGGGGAATGAGTAACTGACCATAGTGAGAATATCAAAATGACCATTGGGGGAATCAATATCTGACCATAGGGAATCAGTAACTGACCTTCAGGAGAATCTGTAACTGACCATAAGTGGCAAACTAACCATAGGGCAAATCAGTAACTGGCCATAGTGGGGAATCATTGACTGACCATAGGGGGAATCAGTAACTGACCATACTGGGAATCTCTAACTGACCATAGGGGGGATCAATAACTGACCAGAGGGAGGAATCAGTAACTGACCATAGGGGGAATCAGTAACTGACAAAACGGGGAATCAGTAAGTGACCATAGGGGGAATCAATAACTGACCATAGTGGGAATCTCTAACTGGCCATAGTGGGGAATCAGTGACTGACGATAGGGGGGGGAATCAATAACTGACCATAGGGGGGAATCAGTAACTGACCATAGGGGAATCAGCAACTGACCATAGGGGCAATCAGTAACTGACCAAAGGTGGAATCAGTAACTGACCATAGGTGGAATCAGCAACTGACCACAGAGGGAATCAGTAACTAAACATAGCAATAATCAAAAACTGACCATAGGGAGAATCAGTAACTGACCATAGGGGGAATGAGTAACTGACCATAGTGAGAATATAAAAATGACCATTGGGGGAATCAATATCTGACCATAGGGAATCAGTAACTGACCTTCAGGAGAATCTGTAACTGACCATAAGTGGCAAACTGACCATAGGGCAAATCAGTAACTGGCCATAGTGGGGAATCATTGACTGACCATAGGGGGAATCAGTAACTGACCATACTGGGAATCTCTAACTGACCATAGGGGGGATCAATAACTGACCAGAGGGAGGAATCAGTAACTGACCATAGGGGGAATCAGTAACTGACAAAACGGGGAATCAGTAACTGACCATAGGGGGAATCAGTAACTGACAAAACGGGGAATCAGTAACTGACCATAGGGAGAATCAGTAACTGACCATAGTTGGTAAACTGACCATAGGAGCAAATCAGTAACTGGCCATAGTGGGGAATCAGTGACTGACCATCGGGGGAATCAGTAACTGACCATAGGGGGGAATCAATAACTGACCATAGGGAGGAATCAGTAACTGATCTGAGGGGGAAATCAATAACTGACCATAGGGGGAATCAGAAACTGAATATAGGGGGAATCAGAAACTGACTATAGGAGGCAATCAATAACTGACCAAAGGTGGAATCAGTAACTGACCATAAGGAGAACGAGTAACTGACCATAGGGAGAATCAGTAACTGACCACAGGGGGAATCAGTAACTGACCATACTGACCATGGGGAGAAACAGTAACTGACCATAGCGGGAATCAGTAACTGACCATAATGGGAATCAGTAACTGACCATAGGGGTGGATCAATAACTGACCATAGGGGAATCAGTAACTGACCATATGGGGAATCAGAAACTGACTATAGGAGGCAATCAATAACTGACCAAAGGTGGAATCAGTAACTGACCATAAGGGGAATCTGTGACTGGCCACACGGTCGAATCTGTAATTGACCAGAGGGGGAATCAGTAACTGACCATAGGGGCAAATCAGTAACTGGCCATAGTGGGTAATCAGTAACTGACCATAGGGGGAATCAGTAACTGACCATAGGGGCAAATCAGTAACTGGCCATAGTGGGTAATCAGTAACTGACCATAGGGAGAATCAGTAACTGACCATAGTGAGAATCTGTAACTGACCATAAGTGGCAAACTGACCATAGGGCAAATCAGTAACTGGCCATAGTGGAGAGTCAGCGACTGACCATAGGGGGAATCAGTAACTGACCATAGGGGGGAATCAGTAACTGACCATAGGGAAATCAGAAAATGACCACAGGGAGAATAGGTAATTGACCATAGAGGGAATCAGTAACTGACCATAGTGGGAATCAGTAACTGACAAAATGGGGAATCAGTAACTGACCATAGTGGGGAATCAGTAACTGATATTGGGAGAATCAGTAACTGACCATAGTTGGTAAACTGACCATAGGGGCAAATCATTAACTGGCCATAGTGGGGAATCAGTGACTGACCATCGTGGGAATCAGTAACTGACCATAGTGGAAATCAGTAACTGACAAAATGGGGAATCAGTAACTGATCATAGGGGGAATCAGTGACTGACCATAGTGGGGAATCAGTAACTGACCATAGGGAGAATCAGTCACTGACCATAGTTGGTAAATTGACCATAGGGGCAAATCAGTAACTGGCCATAGTGGGGAATCAGTGAATGACCATAGGGGGAATCAGTAACTGACCATAGGGGGGAATCAATAACTGATCATAGGGGGGAATCAGTAACTTACCATAGGGGGCAATCAGTAACTTACCATAGCGGGGAATCAGTAACTGACCATAGGGAGGAATCAGCAACTGATCTTCGGGGGAAATCAATAACTGAGCATAGGGAGAATCAGTAACTGAACATAGGGGGAATCAGGAACTGACCATAGGGAGAAAGAATAACTGACCATAGGGAGAATCAGTAACTGACCACAGGGGGAATCAGCAACTGACCATAGGGGGCAATCAGTAACTGACTAAAGGTGGAATCAGTAACTGACCATGAGGGAATCAATAACTGACCATAGGGGGAAATCAGAAACTGACCACAGGGAGAATCAGTAACTGGCCATAGTGGGAATCAGTAACTGACCACAGTGGGAATCTCAAACTGACCATAGGGGGGGATCAATAACTGACGATAGGGGGGAATCAGGAACTGACCATAGGGGGAATCAGTAACTGATAAAACGGGGAATCAGTATCTGACCACAGGGGGATCAGTGATTGACCATAGTGGGGAATCAGTAACTGACCAAAGGGAGAATCAGTAACTGACCATAGTTGGTAAACTGACCATAGGAGCAAATCAGTAACTGGTCATAGTGGGGAAACAGTGACTGACCATAGTGGGAATCAGTAACATACCTCAGTTGGAAAATTGACCATAGGGGCAAATCAGTAACTGGCCATAGTGGGGAATCAGTGATTGACCATAGGGGGAATCATTAACAGACCATAGGGGGAATCAGTAACTGACCATAGGGGGGAATCAGTAACTGACCATAGGGAAATCAGAAAATGACCACAGGGAGAATCGGTAACTGACCATAGAGGGAATCAGTAACTGACCATAGTAGGAATCAGTAACTGACAAAATGGGGAATCAGTAACTGATCATAGGGGGAATCAGTGACTGACCATAGTGGGGAATCAGTAACTGACCATAGGGAGAATCAGTAACTGACCATAGTTGGTAAACTGACCATAGGGGCAAATCAGTAACTGGCCATAGTGGGGAATCAGTGACTGACCATAGGGGGAATCAGTAACTGACCATCGTGTGGAATCAATAATTGACCATAGGGGGGAATCAGTAACTGACCATAGGGGCAATCAGTAACTTACCATAGGGGGGAATCAGTAACTGACCATCGGGAGGAATCAGTAACTGATCTTCGGGGGAAATCAATAACTGAGCATAGGGAGAATCTGTAACTGAACATAGGGGGAATCAGTAACTGACCATAGGGAGAATGATTAACTGACTCTAGGGGGAATCAGTAACTGACCACAGGGGGAATCAGTAACTGACCATACTGACCATGGGGAGAATGAGTAACTGACCATAGGGAGAATCAGTAACTGACCATAGCGGGAATCAGTAACTGACCATAGGAGGAATCAGTAACTGACCATAGGGAGAATCAGTAACCGACCATAGGGGGAATCAGCAACTGACCACAGAGGAAATCAGTAACTAAACATAGCAAGAATCAAAAACTGACCATAGGGAGAATCAGTAACTGACCATAGGGGGAATGAGTAACTGACCATAGTGAGAAGAAGAAAATGACCATAGGGGGAATCAATATCTGACCATAGGGAATCAGTAACTGACCATCAGGAGAATCTGTAACTGACCATAAGTGGCAAACTGACCATAGGGCAAATCAGTAAATGGCCATCGTGGGGAATCAGTGACTGACCATAGGGGGAATCAGTAACTGACCATAGTGGGAACCTCTAACTGACTATAGCGGGGGGATCAATAACTGACCAGAGAGGGGAATCAGTAACTGACCACAGTGGAAATCAGTAACTGACAAAATGGGGAATCAGTAACTGATCATAGGGGGAATCAGTGACTGACCATAGTGGGGAATCAGTAACTGACCATGGGGAGAATCAGTAACTGACCATAGTTGATAAACTGACCATAGGGGCAAATCAGTAACTGGCCATAGTGGGGAATCAGTGACTGACCATAGGGGGAATCAGTAACTTACCATAGGGGGGAATCAATAACTGACCATAGGGGGGAATCAGTAACTGACCATAGGGGATAATCAGTAACTTACCATCGGGGGGAAACAGTAACTGACCATAGGGAGGAATCAGTAACTGATCTTCAAGGGAAATCAATAACTGAGCATAGGGAGAATCAGTAACTGAACATAGGGGGAATCAGTAACTGACCATAGGGAGAAAGAATAACTGACCATAGGGAGAATCAGTAACTGACCACAGGGGGAATCAGCAACTGACCAAAGGGGGCAATCAGTAACTGACTAAAGGTGGAATCAGTAACTGACCATGAGGGAATCAATAACTGACCATAGGGCGAATCAGTAACTGACCATAGGTGGGAATTAGTAACTGATTTTAGGGTGGAATCAATAACTGACCATAGGGGAATCAGAAAATGACCACAGGGAGAATCAGTAAATGACCATAGTGGGAATCAGTAACTGACCATAGTGGGAATCAGTAACTGACAAAATGGGGAATCAGTAACTGATCATAGGGGGAACCATGTGACTGACCATAGTGGGGAATCAGTAGCTGACCATAGGGAGAATCAGTAACTGACCATAGTTGGTAAACTGACCATAGGAGCAAATCAGTAACTGGCCATAGTGGGGAATCAGTGACTAACCATAGGGGGAATCAGTAACTGACCATTGGGGGAAATCAATAACTGACAATAGGGGAATCAGAAACTGAATATAGGGGGAATCAGTAACTGACCATAAGGAGAACGAGTAACTGACCATAGGGAGAATCAGTAACTGACCACAGGGGGAATCAGTAACTGACCATACTGACCATGGGGAGAATCAGTAACTGACCATAGCAGGAATCAGTAACTGACCATAGTGGGAATCAGTAACTGACCATAGGGGGAATTAGCAACTGTCTATAGGAGGCAATCAATAACTGACCAAATTTGGAATCAGTAACTGACCATAAGGGGAATCTGTGACTGACCACACGGTCGAATCAGTAACTGACCATAGGGGGAATCAGTAACTGACCATAGGGAGAAAGAGTAACTGACCATAGGGAGAATCAGTAACTGACCATAGGGAGAATCAGTGACTGACCATAGTTAGTAAACTGACCATAGGGGCAAATCAGTAACTGGCCATAGTGGGGAATCAGTGACTGACCATAGGGAGAATCAGTAACTCACCATAGGGGGGAATCAGTAACTGGCTATAGGGGGCAATCAGTAACTGAACATAGGGGGAATCAGTAACTGACCATAGGGAGAAAGAGTAACTGACCATAGGGAGAATCAGTAACTGACCACAGGGGGAATCAATAGCTGACCATACTGACCATAGGGGCAAATCAGTAACTGACCATAGGGAGAATCAGTAACTGACCATAGCGGGAATCAGTAACTGACCATAGTGGGAATCAGTAACTGACCATACTGGTGGATCAATAACTGACCATAGGGGGAATCTGTGACTGACCATAGGGTTGAATCAACAACTGACCATAGGAGGAATTAGTAACTGACCAGAGGGAGAATCAGTAACCGACCATAGGTGGAATCAGCAACTGACCACAGAGGGAATCAGTAACTAAACATAGCAATAATCAAAAACTGACCATAGAGAGAATCAGTAACTGACCATAGGGGGAATGAGTAACTGACCATAGTGAGAAGAAGAAAATGACCATTGGGGGAATCAATATCTGACCATAGGGAATCAGTAACTGACCATCAGGAGAATCTGTAACTGACCATAAGTGGCAAACTGACCAGAGGGCAAATCAGTAACTGGCCATAGTGGGGAATCAGTGACTGACCATAGGGGGGGATCAATAACTGACCAGAGGGGGGAATCAGTAACTGACAATAGTGGGAATCAGTAACTGACCATAGGGGTGTATCAATAACTGACCATAGGGGAATCGGTAACTGACCATAGGGGAAATCAGCAACTGACCATAGGGTGCAATCAGTAACTGACCAAAGGTGGAATCAGTAACTGATCATCGGGGAATCTGTGACTGACCATAGGGTTGAATCAGGAACTGACCATAGGAGGAAATTGAACTGACCACAGGGAGAATCAGTAACCGAACATAGGGGGAATCAGCAACTGACCACAGAGGGAATCAGTAACTAAACATAGCAAGAATCAAAAACTGACGATAGGGAAAATCAGTGACTGACCATAGGGGGAATGAGTAACTGACCACAGTGGGAATCTCTAACTGACCATAGGGGGGAATCAGTAACTGACCATAGGGGGAATCAGTGGCTGACCATAGTGGGGAATCAGTAACTGACCATCGGGGGGAATCAATAACTGACCATAGGGTGGAATCAGTAACTGACCATGGAGGAATCAATAACTGACCATAGGGCGAATCAGTAACTGACCATAGGTGGGAATCAGTAACTGATCTTAGGGTGGAATCAATAACTGACCATAGGGGAATCAGAAAATGACCACAGGGAGAATCAGTAAATGACCATAGTGGGAATCAGAAAATGACCACAGGGAGAATCAGTAAATGACCATAGTGGGAATCAGTGACTGACCATAGTGGGAATCAGTAACTGACAAAATGGAGAATCAGTAACTGATCATAGGGGGAATCAGTGACTGACCATAGTGGGGAATCAGTAGCTGACCATAGGGAGAATCAGTAACTGACCATAGTTGGTAAACTGACCATAGGAGCAAATCAGTAACTGGCCATAGTGGGGAATCAGTGACTGACCATAGGGGGAATCAGTAACTGACCATAGGGGGGAATCAATAACTGACCATAGGGAGGAATCAGGAACTGATCTGAGGGGGAAATCAATAACTGACCAGAGGGGAATCAGAAACTGAATATAGGGGGAATCAGTAATTGACCATAAGGAGAACGAGTAACTGACCATAGGGAGAATCAGTAACTGACCACAGAGGGAATCAGAAACTAAACATAGCAAGAATCAAAAACTGACCATAGGGAAAATCAGTAACTGACCATAGGGGGGATGAGTAACTGACCATAGTGAGAATATGAAAATGACCATAGGGGGAATCAATATCTGACCATAGGGAATCAGTAAATGACCATCAGGGGAATCTGTAACTGACCATAATTGGCAAACTGACCATAGGGCAAATCAGTAACTGGCCATAGTGGGGAATCAGTGACTGACCATAGGGGGAATCAGTAACTGACCATAGTGGGAATCTCTAACTGACCATAGGGGGGGATCAATAACTGACCAGAGGGGGGAATCAGTAACTGACCTTAGGGGGAATCAGTAACTGACAAAACAGGGAATCAGTAAGTGACCATAGGGGGATTCAGTGGCTGACCGTAGTGGGGAATCAGTAACTGACCTTAGGGGTGGAATCAATTACTGACCATAGGGTGGAATCAGTAACTGACCATGGGGGAATCAATAACTGACCATAGGGTGAATCAGTAACTGACCATAGGTATGAATCAGTAACTGATCTTAGGATGGAATCAATAACTGACCATAGGGGAATCAGAAAATGACCACAGGGAGAATCAGTAAATGACCATAGTGGGAATCAGTAACAGACCATAGTGGGAATCAGTAACTGACAAAATGGGGAATCAGTAACTGATCATAGGGGGAATCAGTGACTGACCATAGTGGGGAATCAGTAGCTGACCATAGGGAGAATCAGTAACTGACCATAGTTGGTAAACTGACCATAGGAGCAAATCAGTGACTGACCATAGGGGGAATCAGTAACTGATCTGAGGGGGAAATCAATAACTGACCAGAGGGGAATCAGAAACTGAATATAGGGGGAATCAGTAATTGACCATAAGGAGAACGAGTAACTGACCAGAGGGAGAATCAGTAACTGACCACAGGGGGAATCAGTAACTGACCATACTGACCATGGGGAGAATCAGTAACTGACCATAGCGGGAATCAGTAACTGACCATCGTGGGAATCAGTAACTGACCATAGGGGTGGATCAATAACTGACCATAGGGGAATCAGTAACTGACCATAGGGGGAATCAGCAACTGACTATAGGGGGCAATCAATAACTGACCAAAGGTGGAATCAGTAACTGACCATAAGGGGGATCTGTGACTGACCACACGGTCGAATCAGTAACTGACCATAGGGGGAATCAGTAACTGACCATAGGGGGCAATCAGTAACTGACCATAGGGTTTAATCAGCAACTGACCAAAGGAGGAATCAGTAACTGATCTTCGGGTGGAATCAATAACTGACCATAGGGGGAATCAGAAACTGAACATAGGGGGAATCAGTAACTGACCGTGGCGAGAATGAGTAACTGACCACAGGAAGAATCAGTAACTGACCATAGTGGGAATCAGTATTTGACCATAGTGGGAATCTCTAACTGACCATAGGGAGGGATCAATAACTGACGATAGGGGGGAATCGGTAACTGATCATAGGGGGAATCAGTAACTAACAAAACGGGGAATCAGTAACTGACCATAGGGGGAATCAGTAACTAACCTGAGTTGGAAAACGGACCATAGGGGCAAATCAGTAACTGGCCATAGTGGGGAATCAGTGACTGACCATAGGTGGAATCATTAACTGACCATAGGGGGAATCAGTAACTGACCATAGGGGGAATCAGTAACTGACCATAGGAAAATCAGAAAATGACCACAGGGAGAATCAGTAACTGGCCATAGAGGGAATCAGTAACTGACCATAGTGGGAATCAGTAACTGGCAAAATGGGAAATCAGTAACTGATCATAGGGGGAATCAGTGACTGACCATAGTGGGCAATCAGTAACTGATATTGGGAGAATCAGTAACTGACCATAGTTGGTAAACTGATCATAGGGGCAAATCAGTAACTGGCCATAGTGGGGAATCAGTAACTGACCATAGGGTGGAATCAATAACTGACCATAGGGGGAATCAGTAACTGACCAGAGGGGGCAATCAGTAACTTAACATACGGGTGAATCAGTAACTGACCATAGGGAGGAATCAGCAACTGATCTTCTGGGGAAATCAATAACTGAGCATAGGGAGAATCAGAAACTGAACATAGGGGGAATCAGTAACTGACCATAGGGAGAATCAGTAACCGACCAGAGGTGGAATCAGCAACTGACCACAGAGGGAATCAGTAACTAAACATAGCAATAATCAAAAACTGACCATAGGGAGAATCAGTAACTGACCATAGGGGGAATGAGTAACTGACCATAGTGAGAATATCAAAATGACCATTGGGGGAATCAATATCTGACCATAGGGAATCAGTAACTGACCTTCAGGAGAATCTGTAACTGACCATAAGTGGCAAACTGACCATAGGGCAAATCAGTAACTGGCCATAGTGGGGAATCATTGACTGACCATAGGGGGAATCAGTAACTGACCATACTGGGAATCTCTAACTGACCATAGGGGGGATCAATAACTGACCAGAGGGAGGAATCAGTAACTGACCATAGGGGGAATCAGTAACTGACAAAACGGGGAATCAGTAACTGACCATAGGGGGAATCAGTAACTGACAAAACGGGGAATCAGTAACTGACCATAGGGAGAATCAGTAACTGACCATAGTTGGTAAACTGACCATAGGAGCAAATCAGTAACTGGCCATAGTGGGGAATCAGTGACTGACCATCGGGGGAATCAGTAACTGACCATAGGGGGGAATCAATAACTGACCATAGGGAGGAATCAGTAACTGATCTGAGGGGGAATTCAATAACTGACCATAGGGGGAATCAGAAACTGAATATAGGGGGAATCAGAAACTGACTATAGGAGGCAATCAATAACTGACCAAAGGTGGAATCAGTAACTGACCATAAGGAGAACGAGTAACTGACCATAGGGAGAATCAGTAACTGACCACAGGGGGAATCAGTAACTGACCATACTGACCATGGGGAGAAACAGTAACTGACCATAGCGGGAATCAGTAACTGACCATAATGGGAATCAGTAACTGACCATAGGGGTGGATCAATAACTGACCATAGGGGAATCAGTAACTGACCATATGGGGAATCAGAAACTGACTATAGGAGGCAATCAATAACTGACCAAAGGTGGAATCAGTAACTGACCATAAGGGGAATCTGTGACTGGCCACACGGTCGAATCTGTAATTGACCAGAGGGGGAATCAGTAACTGACCATAGGGGCAAATCAGTAACTGGCCATAGTGGGTAATCAGTAACTGACCATAGGGGGAATCAGTAACTGACCATAGGGGCAAATCAGTAACTGGCCATAGTGGGTAATCAGTAACTGACCATAGGGAGAATCAGTAACTGACCATAGTGAGAATCTGTAACTGACCATAAGTGGCAAACTGACCATAGGGCAAATCAGTAACTGGCCATAGTGGAGAGTCAGCGACTGACCATAGGGGGAATCAGTAACTGACCATAGGGGGGAATCAGTAACTGACCATAGGGAAATCAGAAAATGACCACAGGGAGAATAGGTAATTGACCATAGAGGGAATCAGTAACTGACCATAGTGGGAATCAGTAACTGACAAAATGGGGAATCAGTAACTGACCATAGTGGGGAATCAGTAACTGATATTGGGAGAATCAGTAACTGACCATAGTTGGTAAACTGACCATAGGGGCAAATCATTAACTGGCCATAGTGGGGAATCAGTGACTGACCATCGTGGGAATCAGTAACTGACCATAGTGGAAATCAGTAACTGACAAAATGGGGAATCAGTAACTGATCATAGGGGGAATCAGTGACTGACCATAGTGGGGAATCAGTAACTGACCATAGGGAGAATCAGTCACTGACCATAGTTGGTAAATTGACCATAGGGGCAAATCAGTAACTGGCCATAGTGGGGAATCAGTGAATGACCATAGGGGGAATCAGTAACTGACCATAGGGGGGAATCAATAACTGATCATAGGGGGGAATCAGTAACTTACCATAGGGGGCAATCAGTAACTTACCATAGCGGGGAATCAGTAACTGACCATAGGGAGGAATCAGCAACTGATCTTCGGGGGAAATCAATAACTGAGCATAGGGAGAATCAGTAACTGAACATAGGGGGAATCAGGAACTGACCATAGGGAGAAAGAGTAACTGACCATAGGGAGAATCAGTAACTGACCACAGGGGGAATCAGTAACTGACCATACTGACCATTGGGAGAATGAGTAACTGACCATAGGGAGAATCAGTAACTGACCATAGCGGGAATCAGTAACTGACCATAGTGGGAATCAGTAACTGACCATAGGGGTGGATCAATAACTGACCATAGGGGAATCAGTAACTGACCATAGGATAATCAGCAACTGACCATAGTGGGCAATCAGTAACTGACCAAAGGTGGAATCAGTAACTGACCATAGGGGGAATCTGTGACTGACCATAGGGTTGAATCAGCAACTGACCATAGGAGGAATCAGTCACTGACCATAGGGAGAATCAGTAACTGACCATAGGATAATCAGCATCTGACCATAGTGGGCAATCAGTAACTGACCAAAGGTGGAATCAGTAACTGACCATAGGGGGAATCTGTGACTGACCATAGGGTTGAATCAGCAACTGACCATAGGAGGAATCAGTCACTGACCATAGGGAGAATCAGTAACCGACCATAGGTGGAATCAGCAACTGACCACAGAGGGAATCAGTAACTAAACAAAGCAATAATCAAAAACTGACCATAGGGAGAATAAGTAACTGACCATAGGGGAATCAGTAACTGACCATAGGGGGAATCAGCAACTGACCATAGGGGAATCTGTGACTGACCATAGGGTTGAATCAGGAACTGACCATAGGAGGAATCATGAACTGAACACAGGGAGAATCAGTAACCGACCATAGGGGGAATCAGAAACTGACCACAGAGGGAATCAGTAACTAAACATAGCAAGAATCAAAAACTGACCATAGGGAGAATCAGTAACTGACCATACGGGGAATGAGTAACTGACCATAGTGAGAAGAAGAAAATGACCATAGGGGGAATCAATATCTGACCATAGGGAATCAGTAACTGACCATCAGGAGAATCTGTAACTGACCATAAGTGGCAAACTGACCATAGGGCAAATCAGTAAATGGCCATCGTGGGGTATAAGTGACTGACCATCGGGGGAATCAGTAACTGACCATAGTGGGAATCAGTAACTGACCATAGGGGTGGATCAATAACTGACCATAGGGGAATCAGTAACTGACCATAATGTGGATTCAGTAACTGACCATAGGGCGAATCAGTAACTGACCATAGTGGGAATGTAGCTAACCTTAGGGTAAGCAGTTAATGACCAGAGGGGAATCAGTAACAGACCATTGTGGGAATCAGTAACTTACCATAGTGGGGAATCAGTAACTGACCATAGGGGGAATTAGTAACTGACCATAGGGGGAATTAGTAACTGACCACAGCGGAATAAGTAAATGACCATAGTGGGGTATAAGTAACTGACCATGGGGGAATTCGTAACTGACCATAGGAGAAACAGTAACTGACCATAGGGGGCAATCAGTAACTGACCAAAAGTGGAATCAGTAACTGGCCAAAGGGGGCATCTGTGACTGACCATAGGGTCGAATCAGTAACTGACCATAGGAGGAATCAGTAACTGACCAGAGGAGGAATCAGTAACTGACTATAGGGAGAATCAGTAACCGACCATAGGGGAAATCAGTAACTGACCATAGGGGGAATCAGTAATTGACCATAGGTGGGAATCAGTAACTGATCTTAGGGTGGAATCAATAACTGACCATAGGGGGAAATCAGAAACTGACCACAGGGAGAATCAGTAACTGGCCATAGTAGGAATCAGTAACTGACCACAGTGGGAATCTCAAACTGACCATAGGGGGGGATCAATAAATGACGATAGGGGGGAATCAGGAACTGACCATAGGGGGAATCAGTAACTGATAAAACGGGGAATCAGTATCTGACCACAGGGGGATCAGTGATTGACCATAGTGGGGAATCAGTAACTGACCAAAGGGAGAATCAGTCACTGACCATAGTTGGTAAACTGACCATAGGAGCAAAATCAGTAACTGGTCATAGTGGGGAAACAGTGACTGACCATAGTGGGAATCAGTAACTGACCATAGCGGGGAATCAATAACTGACCATAGGGAGGAATCAGTAACTGATCTGAGGGGGAAATCAATAACTGACCATAGGGGGAATCAGAAACTGAACATAGGGGGAATCAGTAATTGACCATAGGGAGAATGAGTAACTGACCATAGGGAGAATCAGTAACTGACCACAGGGGGAATCAGTAACTGACCACACTGACCATGGGGAGAATGAGTAACTAATCATTGGGAGAATCAGTAACTGACCATTGCGGGAATCAGTAACTGACCATAGTGGGAATCAGTAACTGACCATAGTGGGAATCAGCAACTGACTATAGGGGGCAATCAAAACTGACCAAAGGTGGAATCAGTAACTGACCATAGGGGGAATATGTGACTGACCATAGGGTCAAATCAGTAGCTGACCATAGGAGGAATCAGTAACTGACCATAGGGAGAATCAGTAACCGACCATAGGGGGAATGAGTAACTGACCACAGAGGGAATCATTAACTAAACATAGCAAGAATCAATAACTGACCATAGGGAGAATCAATAACTGACCATAGGGGGAATCAGTAACTGACCATAGTGAGAATCAGTAACTGACCATAGGGGGAAACAATATCTGACCATAGGGAATCAGTAACTGACCATCAGGAGAATCTGTAATGACCATAAGTGGCAAACTGACGATAGGGCAAATCAGTAACTGGCCATAGTGGGGAATCAGTAATTCACAAACGGGGAATCAGTAACTGACCATAGGGGGAATCAGTAACTGACCATAGGGGCAAGTAGTAACTGACCATAGGAGCAATCAGTGACTGACCATAGGAGGAATCAGTAACTGACCATAGGGGCAAGTAGTAACTGACCATAGGAGCAATGGGTAACTGACCATAGGGAGAATCATTAACTGGTCATAGGGGGAATCAGTAACTGACCATAGGGAGAATCAGTAATTGACATTAGGGGGAATCAGTAACTGACCACATCGAGAATCAGTAACTGACCATAGGGAGAATTAGTAACTGACCGTAGGGGGAATCAGTAAAAAACCATCGTGGGAATCAGTAACTGACCATATGGGGGAATCAATAAATGACCATAGGGGAATCCGTTATTGACCATAGGGTAAATCGGTAACTGACCATAGGGGCTAAACTGACCATAGGGGGAAATCAGTAACTGTCCATAGGGGGAATCAGTAACTGACCATAATGGGGAATCAGGAACTGACCATAGGGCGAATCAGTAACTGACCATAGTGGGAATGTAGCTGATCTTTGGGAAAACAGTTACTGACCAGAAGGGAATCAGTAACTGACCATAGTGGGAATCAGTAACTTACCACAGTGGGAATCAGTAACTGACCATAGTGGGGAATCAGTAACTGACCATAGGGGGAATTAGTAACTGACCATAGGGGAATAAGTAAATGACCATAGTGGGATATAAGTAACTGACCATGGGGGGAATTAGTAACTGACCATAGGGGAATCAGTAACTGACCAGAGGGGGAATTCATAACTGAACTTCGGGGAATCAGTAACTGACCATAGGGGGAATTCGTAACTGACCATAGGGGAATCAGTAACTGACCATAGGGGAATCAGTAACTGATCTTGTGGATTCAGTAACTGACCATAGGGGATTCAGTAACGAACCATAGTGGGAATCAGTAACTGACTGTAGGGGAATCAGTAACTGACCATATTGGAATCAGTAACTGACGAGAGAGGCCAATCAGTAACTGATCATGTCGGTAAATTAGTAATTGACCAGAGGGGAATCAGTAACTGACAATAAGGGAATCAGTAACTGACCATAGTGGGAATCAGTAACTGACCATAGTGGGAATCAGTAATTGACCATAGGGCGAATCAATAACTGACTGCAGGGAAATCAGTAACTCACCATAGGTAAATCAGTAACTGACCATAGGGAGAATCAATAACTGACCATAGGGGAATCAGTAACTGACCATAGTGGGAATGTTACTGAACATAGGAGAAATCAGTAACTGACCCTAGCGGGGAATCAGTAACTGACCATAGGGGAATCAGTAACTGACCATAGGGGGAATGTTACTGATCATAGGGGGAATCAGTAACTGACCATAGGGGGTATTACTAACTGACCACAGGGCTTCAGTAACTGACCATTGAAAGAATCAATAACTAACCATAGCGGGAATCAGTAACTGACCAAAGGTGGAATCAATAACTGACCAGAGGGGAATCAGTAACTGAAAATAGGGAGAATCAGTAACTGACCATAGTTGGTATACTGACCATAGGGGCAAATCAGTAACTGGCCATTGTGGGGAATCAGTAACTGACCATAGGGAGAATGAGGAACTGACCATAGGGGGAATGAGTAACTGACCATAGTGAGAATCAGTAACTGACCATAGGGGGAAACAATATCTGACCATAGGGAATCAGTAACTGACCATCAGGAGAATCTGTAACTGACCATAAGTGGCAAACTGACCATAGGGCAAATCAGTAACTGGCCATAGTGGGGAATCAGTGACTGACCATAGGGGGAATCAATAACTGACCATAGGGGGAATCAGTAACTGACAAAACGGGGAATCAGTAACTGACCACAGGGAGAATCAGTAACTGACCATATTGGGAATCAGTAACTGACCATAATGGGAACCAGTAATTGACCATAGGGGGAATCAATACCTGACTGCAGGGAAATCAGTAACTCACCATAGGTGAATCAGTAACTGACCATAGGGAGAATTAATAACTGACCATAGGGGAATCAGTAACTGACCATAGTGGGAATCAGTAACTGACCAGAGTGGGAATGTTACTGAACATATGGGGAATAAGTAACTGACCTTAGGGGGGAATCAGTAACTGACCATAGTGGGAATGTAGCTGACCTTAGGGGAATCAGTAACTGACCATAGGGGGAATGTTACTGATCATAGGGGGAATCAGTAACTGACCATAGGGGGTATTACTAACTGACCACAGGGATTCAATAATTGACCATAGAAAGAATCAATAACGAACCATAGCAGGAATCAGTAACTGACCATAGTGGGAATGTAGCTGATTTAGGGAAATCAATTGCTGACCAGAGGGGAATCAGTAACTGACCATAGTGGGAATCAGTAACTTACCATAGTGGGAATCAATAACTGACAAGAGTGGGGAATCAGTAACTGACCAGAGGGGGAATTAGTAACTGACCATAGGGGAATCAGTAACTGACCATAGGGGAAATTCGTAACTGACCATAGGGGAATCAGTAACTGACCATAGTGGGGAATCAGTAACTGACCATAGTGGGAATCAGTAATTGACCTTGGGGGAATCAATAACTGACCGTAGGGGAATCAGTAACTGAAAATAGGGAGAATCAGTAACTGACCATAGTTGGTAAACTGACCATAGGGCAAATCAGTAACTGGACATAGTGGGGAATCAGTGACTGACCATCGGGGGAATCAGTAACTGAATATAGGGAGAACCAGTAACTGACCATAGGGGGAATCAGAAACTGAACATAGAGAGAACCAGTAACTGACCATGGGGAGAATGAGTAACTGACCATAGGGAGAATCAGTAACTGACCATTGCAGGAATCAGTAACTGACCAAAATGGGAATCAGTAACTGACCTTTAGGGGTGGATCAATAACTGACCATAGTGGGAATCAGTAACTGACCATAGACGGGGGATCACTAACTGACCATAGTGGAATCAGTAACTGACCATAGAGAGAATCAGTAACTGACCATAGGGTGAAAACTGACCATAGGGGGAACCAGTAACTGACCATAGGGGGGAATCAGTAACTTAGCATATAGGTAAATTAGTAACTGACCATAGGGGAATCAGTAACTGACAATAAGGGAATCAGTGACAGAACGTAGGGTAATCAGTAACTGACCAGAGTGGGAATGTTACTGAACATAGGGGGAATCAGTAACTGACCCTACTGACCATGGGGAGAATGAGTAACTGACCATAGGGAGAATGAGTAACTGACCATTGCGGGAAGCAGTAACTGACCATAGTGTGAATCAGTAACTGACCTTTAGGGGTGGATCAATAACTGACCATAGGGGGAATCAGCAACTGACCATAGGGGGCAATCAGTAACTGACCAAATGTAGAATCAGTAAATGACCATTAGGGGGGAATCGGTTACTGACCATAGTGGGAATCAGTAATTGACCTTGGGGGAATCAATAACTGACCGTAGGGGAATCAGTAACTGAAAATAGGGAGAATCAGTAACTGACCATAGTTGGTAAACTGACCATAGGGCAATTCAGTAACTGGACATAGTGGGGAATCAGTGACTGACCATCGGGGGAATCAGTAACTGAATATAGGGAGAACCAGTAACTGACCATAGGGGGAATCAGAAACTGAACATAGAGAGAACCAATAACTGACCATGGGGAGAATGAGTAACTGACCATAGGGAGAATCAGTAACTGACCATTGCAGGAATCAGTAACTGACCAAAATGGGAATCAGTAACTGACCTTTAGGGGTGGATCAATAACTGACCATAGTGGGAATCAGTAACTGACCATAGACGGGGGATCACTAACTGACCATAGTGGAATCAGTAACTGACCATAGAGAGAATCAGTAACTGACCATAGGGTGCAAACTGACCATAGGTGGAACCAGTAACTGACCATAGGGGGGAATCAGTAACTTAGCATATAGGTAAATTAGTAACTGACCATAGGGGAATCAGTAACTGACAATAAGGGAATCAGTGACTGAACGTAGGGTAATCAGTAACTGACCAGAGTGGGAATGTTACTGAACATAGGGGGAATCAGTAACTGACCCTACTGACCATGGGGAGAATGAGTAACTGACCATAGGGAGAATGAGTAACTGACCATTGCGGGAATCAGTAACTGACCATAGTGTGAATCAGTAACTGACCTTTAGGGGTGGATCAATAACTGACCATAGGGGGAATCAGCAACTGACCATAGGGGGCAATCAGTAACTGACCAAATGTAGAATCAGTAAATGACCATTAGGGGGGAATCGGTTACTGACCATAGGCGGAATCAGTAACTGACCAAACGGGGAATCAGTAAGTGACCACAGGGAGAATCAGTGACTGACCATCGGGAGGGGCAATCAGTAACTGACCATAGGGAGTACCAGTAACTGACCATAGGGAGAATGAGTAACTGACCATAGGGGGAATCAGTAACTGAACATAGGGTCGAATCAGTAACGGACCAGAGGGAGAATCAATAACCGACATAGGGGGAATCAGTAACTGACCTCAGAGAGAATCAGATGCTGACCATAGGCAGAATCAATATCTGACCATAGGGAATCAGTAGCTGACCATCGCGAGAATCTGTAACTGACCATAAGTGTCAAACTGACCATTGGGGCAAATCAGTAACTGGCCATAGTGGGGAATCAGTGACTGACCATAGGTGGGAATCTGTAACTGATCTTAGGGTGGAATCAATAACTGACCATATGGGGAGAATCAATAACTGACCATAGGGGGAATCAGTGACTGACCATAGTGGGGAATCAGTAACTGACCATAGGGGGAATCAGTAACTGACCACTGGGGGAATCCTTAACTGACCATTGAGGGAATCGGTAACTGACCACAGGGGGAATCAGTAACTTACCATAGGGGGAAAGTGACCATAGGGGGATTCAGTAACTGACCATTGGGGGAATCGGTACCTGACGAAAGTAGAAATCAGTAACTGACCATAGGAGGGAAACTTAGAATAGGGGTGAATCAGTAACTGACCATAGGGGGAATCAGTAACTGACCATAGTGGGAATCAGTAACTGATCATAGGGGGATCAATAACTGACCATACGGGGGAATCAGTCACTGACCATAGGGGGAATCAGTAACTGACAAAACGGGGAATCAGTAACTGACTATAGGGGGAATCAGTGACTGACCATAGTGGGGAATCAGTAACTGACCATAGTGGGAATCAGTAACTGATCATAGGGGGGGATCAATAATTGACCATAGGGGGGAATCCATCACTGACCATAGCGGGAATCAGTGACTGACAAAACGGGGAATCAGTAACTGACCATAGGGGCAAGTAGTGACAGAGCATAATGGGAATCAGTAACTGACCAAAGGGGGAATCCTTAACTGACCATAGAGGGAATCTGTAACTGACCACAGAGGGAATCAGTAACTTACCATAGGGGGAAACTGACCATAGGGGGATTCAGTAACTGACCATGTGGGAAACTGACCATAGGGGGATTCGGTACCTGACGAAAGTAGAAATCAGTAACTGACCATAGGGGGGAAACTGACAATAGGGGTGAATCAGTAACTGACCATAGGGGGAATCAGTAACTGACCATAGGGGGAAACTGACCATGGGGGGAATCAGTAACTGACCATAGGGGGCATCAGTAACTGAACGTAGGGTGGAATCAGTCACTGAATATAGGGGGGATCAGTAACTGACCATAGTGGGAATGTTACTGGCCATAGGGGTAAACTGTATCTGACGAAGTGGGAATGTAGCTAACCTGAGGCAAATAAGTAACTGACCATAGGGGAATCAGTAACTGACCATAGTGGGAATCAGTAATTTACCATAGTGGGAATCAGCAACTGACCATAGTGGGGAATCAGTAACTGACCATAGGGGGAATCAGTAACTGACATTAGGGGGAATCAGTAACTGACTTTGGGGAGAATGGGTAACTGACCACAGGGAGAATCAGTAACTAACCATAGTGGGAATCAATAACTGACCATAGAGGGAATCCTTAACTGACCATAGGGGGACTCGGTAACTGACCACAGGGGGAATCAGTAACTTACCATAGGGGGAGACTGGTCATAGGGGGATTCAGTAACTGACCATGGGGGGGAAACTGACCATAGGGGGAATCAGTACCTGACGAAAGTAGAAGTCAGTAACTGACCATAGCGGGGTAACTGACAATGGGGGTGAATCAGTAACTGACCATAGGGGGAATCAGTAACTGACCATAGGCGGAAACAGTAACTGACCATAGGGGGAATCAATAACTGACCATGGGGGGAATCAGTAACTGACCATATCGGGGAATCAGTAACTGACAATAGGGGGAATCAGTAACTGACCTTAGGGGACAATCAGTAACTGACGATCGGGGGAATCAGTAACTGACCATACGGGGAATCAGTAACTTACCATCGGGGGAAACTGACCATAGGGGAATCAGGAACTGACCAGAGTGGGAATGTTACTCACTATAGGAGTAATCAGTATCTGACCACAGTGGGAATGTAGCTAACCTTAGGGAAATCAGTAACTGACCATAGGGGAATCAGTAACTTACCATAGGGGAATCAGTAACTGACCATAGCGGGATTCAGTAACTTTTACCTTTGTGGGAATCAGTAACTGACCATAGTGGGGAATCAGTAACTGACCATAGTGGGAATCAGTAACTGACCATGGGGGGAATCAGTAACTGACCACAGTGAGAATCAGTAACTGACCATGGGGGGAATCAGTAACTGTCCATTGCGAGAATCAGTCACTGACAACAGGGAAAATCAGTAACTGACCGACGGGGGAATCAGTAAATGACCATAGTGGGAATCAGTAACTGACCATATGGGGGAATTAATAACTGAGCACAGGTGGCATCAGTAACTGAACGTAGGGTGGAATCAGTAACTGACCATTGAGGGGATCAGTAACTGACCATAGTGGGAATGTTACTGACCATAGGGGTAATCAGTATCTGACCACAGTGGGAATGTAGCTAACCTTAGGGAAACCAGTAACTGACCATAGGGGAATCAGTAACTGAGCATAGTGGGAATCAGTAACTTAACATAGTGGGAATCAGTAACTGATCATAGTGGGAATCAGTAACTTACCATTGTGGGAATCAGTAACTGACCATAGTGGGGCATCAGTCGGTGACCATAGGGGGAATTAGTAACTGACCATAGGGCAATCAGTAACTGACCATAGGGGAATCACTAACGGACCATAGTGGGAATCAGTACTGACCTTGGGGAAATCAGTAACTGGCCATAGGGGGAATCAGTGACTGACTATGGGGGGGAAATTGATCATAGGGGGCATCAGTAACTGACCATCGGGAGAATCAGTAACTGACCATAGGGGCAAGTAGTAACTGACCATAGGAGCAATCAGTGACTGACCATAGGAGGAACCAGTAACTGACCATAGGGGGAATCAATAACTGACCATGGGGGAAATCAGTAACTGACCATATCGGGGAATCAGTAACTGACAATTGTGGGGAATCAGTAACTGACCTTAGGGAACAATCAGTAACTGATCTTAGGGAGAATCAGCAACTGACCATAGGGGGAATCAGTAACTTACCATAGGTGGAAACTGACCATCGGGGAATCAGGAACTGACCAGTGTGGGAATGTTACTGACCATAGGGGTAATCAGTATCTGACCACAGTGGGAATGTAGCTAACCTTATGGAAATCAGTAACTGACCATAGGGGAATCAGTAACTGACTGTAGGGGAGAACTAGTAACTGACCATCGGGGGAATTAGTAACTGACCAGAGTGGGAATGTTACTGACCATAGAGGGAATCAGTAAGTTGGGTGGCACTAAGTTGGGTGGCAGTGTGAGCTGCGAGGAGGATGCTATGAGGCTGCAGATGACTTGGATAGGTTAGGTGAGTGGGCAAATGCATGGCAGATGAAGTATAATGTGGATAAATGTGAGGTTATCCACTTTGGTGGTAAAAACAGAGACAGACTATTATCTGAATGGTGACAGATTAGGAAAAGGGGAGGTGCAACGAGACCTGGGTGTCATGGTACATCAGTCATTGAAGGTTGGCATGCAGGTACAGCAGGTGGTTAAGAAAGAAAATGGCATGTTGGCCTTCATAGCAAGGGGATTTGAGTACAGGGGCAGGAAGGTGTTGCTACAGTTGTACAGGGCCTTGGTGAGGCCACACCTGGAGTATTGTGTACAGTTTTGGTCTCCTAACCTGACGAATGACATTCTTGCTATTGAGGGAGTGCAGCGAAGGTTCACCAGACTGATTCCCGGGATGGCGGGACTGACCTATCAAGAAAGACTGGATCAACTGGGCTTATATTCACTGGAGTTCAGAAGAATGAGAGGGGACCTCATAGAAACATTTAAATATCTGATGGGTTTAGACAGGTTAGCTGCAGGAAGAATGTTCCCAATGTTAGGGAAGTCCAGAACCAGGGGTCACAGTCTAATGATAAGGGGTAAGCCATTTAGGACCGAGATGAGGAGAAACTTCTTCACCCAGAGAGTGGTGAACCTGTGGAATTCTCTACCACAGAAAGTTGTTGAGGCTAATTCACTAAATATATTCAAAAAGGAGTGAGATGAAGTCCGTACTACTAGAGGGATCAAGGGGTATGGCGAGAAAGCAGGAATGGGGTACTGAAGTTGCATGTTCAGCCACGAACTCATTGAATGGCGGTGCAGGCTAGAAGGGCCGAATGGCCGACTCCTGCACCTATTTTCTATGTTTCTATGTTTCTATGTAACTGATCATAGGGGGAATCATTAACTGACTAAAGGGGGCAATCATTAACTGTCCATAGGGAGAATCAATAACTGATCATAAGGGGGAGTTGGTAACTGACCATCAGGGGGAATTAGTAACTGACCATAGCTGGAACCAGTAACTGACCATCAGGGGGAATTAGTAACTGACCGTAGGGGGAATCAGTAACTGAACATAGTGGGAATCAATAACTGACCATAGTGGGTATCAGTTACTGACCATCAGGGAATCAGTAACTGACCATAGGGGGAATCAGTAACTGACCATGGGGGAAATCAGTAACTGACCACAGTGAGAATCAGTAACTGACCATAGGGGGAATCAGTAAATGATCATGGGGGGAATCAGTAACTGACCATAGCGAGAATCAGTAACTGACAATAGGGAAAATCAGTAACTGACCGACGGGGGAATCAGTAAACGACCATAGTGGGAATCAGTAACTGACCATACGGGGGAATCAATAACTGACCATAGGGGAATCCGCTACTGACCATAGGGTAAATCAGTAACTGACCAAAGGGTTAAACTGACCATAGGGGTAATCAGTATCTGACCATAGGGGGAATGTAGCTAACCTTAGGGAAATCAGTAACTGACCATAGGGGAATCAGTAAATGACCATAGTGTGAATCAGTAACTTACCATAGTGGGAATCAATAACTGATCATAGTGGGATTCAATAACTTACCATTGTGGGAATCAGTAACTGACCATAGCGGGGATCAGTAACTGACCATAGTGGAAATCAGTTACTGAACAGAGCGGGGAATCAGTAACTGACCATTGGGGGAATCAGTAGCTAACCATATAGGAAACAGTAACTGGCCATAGCGGGTATCAGTAACTGACCATAAGGGAATCAGTAACTGACCTTAGGGGGCATCAGTAACTGACCATAGGGGGAATCAGTAACTGACCTTAAGCGAATTAATAACTCAATATAGGGGGAAATATAAACTGACCATAGGGGAATCAGTAACTTACCATAGTGGGAATAGGTAACTGACCATTGTGGGGAATCAGTAACTGACAATAGGGGGAATTAATAACTGGCCATAGGGGAATAAGTAAATGACCATAGTGGGGTATCAGTAACTGATCATAGGGGGAATTCGTAACTGACCATAGGGGAATCAGTAACTGACCATAGGTGGATTTCGTAACTGAACACAGGGGAATCAGTAACTGACCATAGGGGAATGAGTAACTGACCATAGTGGAATCAGTAACTGACCATAGGGGGAATCAGTAACTGACCGTAGGGGGGAACTAGTAACTGACCATAGGGGTAATTAATAACTGACCATTGTGGGAATGTTACTGACCATAGAGGGAATCAGTAAGTTGGGTGGCACTAAGTTGGGTGGCAGTGTGAGCTGCGAGGAGGATGCTATGAGGCTGCAGATGACTTGGATAGGTTAGGTGAGTGGGCAAATGCATGGCAGATGAAGTATAATGTGGATAAATGTGAGGTTATCCACTTTGGTGGTAAAAACAGAGAGACAGACTATTATCTGAATGGTGACAGATTAGGAAAAGGGGAGGTGCAACGAGACCTGGGTGTCATGGTACATCAGTCATTGAAGGTTGGCATGCAGGTACAGCAGGTGGTTAAGAAAGAAAATGGCATGTTGGCCTTCATAGCAAGGGGATTTGAGTACAGGGGCAGGGAGGTGTTGCTACAGTTGTACAGGGCCTTGGTGAGGCCACACCTGGAGTATTGTGTACAGTTTTGATCTCCTAACCTGAGGAAGGACATTCTTGCTATTGAGGGAGTGCAGCGAAGGTTCACCAGACTGATTCCCGGGATGGCGGGACTGACCTATCAAGAAAGACTGGATCAACTGGGCTTGTATTCACTGGAGTTCAGAAGAATGAGAGGGGACCTCATAGAAACATTTAACATTCTGATGGGTTTAGACAGGTTAGCTGCAGGAAGAATGTTCCCAATGTTGGGGAAATCCAGAACCAGGGGTCACAGTCTAATGATAAGGGGTAAGCCATTTAGGACCGAGATGAGGAGAAACTTCTTCACCCAGAGAGTGGTGAATCTGTGGAATTCTCTACCACAGAAAGTTGTTGAGGCTAATTCACTAAATATATTCAAAAAGGAGTTCGATGAAGTCCATACTACTAGAGAGATCAAGGGGTATGGCGAGAAAGCAGGAATGAGTTACTGAAGTTGCATGTTCAGCCATGAACTCATTGAATGGCGGTGCAGGCTAGAAGGGCCGAATGGCCGACTCCTGCACCTATTTTCTATGTTTCTATGTAACTGACCATAGGAGGAATCATTAACTGACTAAAGGGGGCAATCATTAACTGTCCATAAGGAGAATCAGTAACTGATCATAAGGGGGAGTTGGTAACTGACCATCAGGGGGAATTAGTAACTGACCATAGCGGGAACGATTAACTGACCATAGGGGGGAATTAGTAACTGACCGTAAGGGGAATCAGTAACTGAACATAGTGGGAATCAATAACTGACCATAGTGGGTATCAGTTACTGACCATAAGGGAATCAGTAACTGACCATGGGGGGAATCAGTAACTGACCATAGTGAGAATCAGTAACTGACCATAGGGGGAATCAGGAACTGACCATGGGGGGAATCAGTAACTGACCATAGCGAGAATCAGTAGCTGACCATAGGGGGAATTAGTAACTGACCATAGGGCAATCAATAACTGACCATAGGGAGAATTCGTAACTGAAAATAGGGGAATCAGCAACTGACCATAGAGGAATCAGTAACTGATCTTGGGGAATCTGTAACTGACCATAGGGGAATCAGTAACGGACCATAGTGGGAATCAGTACTGACCATAGTGGGAATGTTACTGACCATAGGGGGAATCAATAACTGACCATAGTGGGAATCAGTTACTGAACAGGGGGGGGAATCAGTAACTGACCATTGGGGGAATCAGTAACTAACCATATAGGAAACAGTAACTGGCCACAGGGGGTAACAGTAACTGAACATCGGGGGCATCAGTAACTGACCATAGGGGGAATGTTACTGACCACAGGTGGAATCAGTAACTGACCATAAGAGGAATCATTAACTGACCAAAGGTGGCAATCAGTAACCGTCCAAAGGGGAATCAGTAACTGATGATAACGGGGAGTTGGTAACTGACCATCGAGGGGAATTAGTAACTGAGTATAGGGGGAATCAGTAACTGACCAGAGCGGGAACCACTAGCTGACCATAGGGGGGAAATTAGTAACTGACTGTAGGGGAATCAGTAACTGATCATCGGGGAATCAATCACTGAACATAGCGGGAATCAGTAACTGAACAGAGGGGGGAATCAGTAACTGACCATTGGGGGAATCAGTAACTAACCATATAGGAAACAGTAACTGGCCATAGGGGGTATCAGTAACTAACCATAAGGGAATCAGTAACTGACCTTAGGGGGCATCAGTAACTGACCATAGGGGGAATCAGTAACTGACCAAAGGGGGGAATTAGTAACTGTCCATTGGGAGAATCAGTGACTGATCATAAGGGGGAGTTGGTAACTGACCATCAGGGGGAATTAGTAACTGACCATAGCGGGAACCAGTAACTGACCAAAGGGGGGAATTAGTAACTGACCGTAGGGGAAATCAGTAACTGATCATCGGGGAATCAGTAACTGAACATAGTGGGAATCAATAACTGACCATAGTGGGTATCAGTTACTGACCATAAGGGAATCAGTAACTATCCATAGGCGGGTATCAGTAACTGACCATAGTGGGAATCAGTAACCTAATATAGGGGGGAATCAATTACTGACCATAGTGGGAATCAATAACTGACCATAGGGGGAATCAGTAACTGACCAGAGGGGCAAGTAGTAATAGACCATAGGGGGAATCAGTAAATGATCATAGGGGGAATCAGTAACTGACCATAGGGGGAATCAGTGACTGACCAAGGGGGGAATCAGTAACTGACCATAGGGGGAATCAGTAACTGACAATAGGGGGAATCAGTAACTGACCTTAGGGGACAATCAGTAACTGACCATAAGGGGAATCAGTAACTGACCATAGGGGCAATCAGTAACTTACCATAGGTGGAAACTGACCATAGGGGGATTCAGTAACTGATCATGGGGGGGGAAATTGACCATAGGGGGAATAAGTACCTGATGAAAGTAGAAATCAGTAACTGACATTAAGGGGGGGTAACTGACAAAAGGTGTGAATCAGTAACTGACCATAGGGGGAATCAGTAACTGACCATAGGGGCAAGTAGTAACAGACCATAGAAGCAATCATTAACTGACCATAGGGGATTCAGTAACTGACCATAGTGGGAATGAAGCTGACCTTAGGGAAATCAGTAACTGACCATAGGGGAATCAAGAACTGACCAGAGTGGGAATGTTACTGACCATAGGGCTAATCAGTATCTGACCAAGTGGGAATGTAGCTAACCTGAGGGAAATCAGCAACTGACCATAGCGGAATCAGTAACTGACCATAGTGGGAATCAATAACTGATCATAGTGGGATTCAATAACTTACCATTGTGGGAATCAGTAACTGACCATAGCGGGGATCAGTAACTGACCATAGTGGAAATCAGTTACTGAACAGAGCGGGGAATCAGTAACTGACCATTGGGGGAATCAGTAGCTAACCATATAGGAAACAGTAACTGGCCATAGCGGGTATCAGTAACTGACCATAAGGGAATCAGTAACTGACCTTAGGGGGCATCAGTAACTGACCATAGGGGGAATCAGTAACTGACCTTAAGCGAATTAATAACTCAATATAGGGGGAAATAGAAACTGACCATAGGGGAATCAGTAACTTACCATAGTGGGAATAGGTAACTGACCATTGTGGGGAATCAGTAACTGACAATAGGGGGAATTAATAACTGGCCATAGGGGAATAAGTAAATGACCATAGTGGGGTATCAGTAACTGATCATAGGGGGAATTCGTAACTGACCATAGGGGAATCAGTAACTGACCATAGGGGGATTTCGTAACTGAACACAGGGGAATCAGTAACTGACCATAGGGGAATGAGTAACTGACCATAGTGGAATCAGTAACTGACCATAGGGGGAATCAGTAACTGACCGTAGGGGGGAACTAGTAACTGACCATAGGGGTAATTAATAACTGACCATTGTGGGAATGTTACTGACCATAGAGGGAATCAGTAAGTTGGGTGGCACTAAGTTGGGTGGCAGTGTGAGCTGCGAGGAGGATGCTATGAGGCTGCAGATGACTTGGATAGGTTAGGTGAGTGGGCAAATGCATGGCAGATGAAGTATAATGTGGATAAATGTGAGGTTATCCACTTTGGTGGTAAAAACAGAGAGACAGACTATTATCTGAATGGTGACAGATTAGGAAAAGGGGAGGTGCAACGAGACCTGGGTGTCATGGTACATCAGTCATTGAAGGTTGGCATGCAGGTACAGCAGGTGGTTAAGAAAGAAAATGGCATGTTGGCCTTCATAGCAAGGGGATTTGAGTACAGGGGCAGGGAGGTGTTGCTACAGTTGTACAGGGCCTTGGTGAGGCCACACCTGGAGTATTGTGTACAGTTTTGATCTCCTAACCTGAGGAAGGACATTCTTGCTATTGAGGGAGTGCAGCGAAGGTTCACCAGACTGATTCCCGGGATGGCGGGACTGACCTATCAAGAAAGACTGGATCAACTGGGCTTGTATTCACTGGAGTTCAGAAGAATGAGAGGGGACCTCATAGAAACATTTAACATTCTGATGGGTTTAGACAGGTTAGCTGCAGGAAGAATGTTCCCAATGTTGGGGAAATCCAGAACCAGGGGTCACAGTCTAATGATAAGGGGTAAGCCATTTAGGACCGAGATGAGGAGAAACTTCTTCACCCAGAGAGTGGTGAATCTGTGGAATTCTCTACCACAGAAAGTTGTTGAGGCTAATTCACTAAATATATTCAAAAAGGAGTTCGATGAAGTCCATACTACTAGAGAGATCAAGGGGTATGGCGAGAAAGCAGGAATGAGTTACTGAAGTTGCATGTTCAGCCATGAACTCATTGAATGGCGGTGCAGGCTAGAAGGGCCGAATGGCCGACTCCTGCACCTATTTTCTATGTTTCTATGTAACTGACCATAGGAGGAATCATTAACTGACTAAAGGGGGCAATCATTAACTGTCCATAGGGAGAATCAGTAACTGATCATAAGGGGGAGTTGGTAACTGACCATCAGGGGGAATTAGTAACTGACCATAGCGGGAACGATTAACTGACCATAGGGGGGAATTAGTAACTGACCGTAAGGGGAATCAGTAACTGAACATAGTGGGAATCAATAACTGACCATAGTGGGTATCAGTTACTGACCATAAGGGAATCAGTAACTGACCATGGGGGGAATCAGTAACTGACCATAGTGAGAATCAGTAACTGACCATAGGGGGAATCAGGAACTGACCATGGGGGGAATCAGTAACTGACCATAGCGAGAATCAGTAGCTGACCATAGGGGGAATTAGTAACTGACCATAGGGCAATCAATAACTGACCATAGGGAGAATTCGTAACTGAAAATAGGGGAATCAGCAACTGACCATAGAGGAATCAGTAACTGATCTTGGGGAATCTGTAACTGACCATAGGGGAATCAGTAACGGACCATAGTGGGAATCAGTACTGACCATAGTGGGAATGTTACTGACCATAGGGGGAATCAATAACTGACCATAGTGGGAATCAGTTACTGAACAGGGGGGGGAATCAGTAACTGACCATTGGGGGAATCAGTAACTAACCATATAGGAAACAGTAACTGGCCACAGGGGGTAACAGTAACTGAACATCGGGGGCATCAGTAACTGACCATAGGGGGAATGTTACTGACCACAGGTGGAATCAGTAACTGACCATAAGAGGAATCATTAACTGACCAAAGGTGGCAATCAGTAACCGTCCAAAGGGGAATCAGTAACTGATGATAACGGGGAGTTGGTAACTGACCATCGAGGGGAATTAGTAACTGAGTATAGGGGGAATCAGTAACTGACCAGAGCGGGAACCACTAGCTGACCATAGGGGGGAAATTAGTAACTGACTGTAGGGGAATCAGTAACTGATCATCGGGGAATCAATCACTGAACATAGCGGGAATCAGTAACTGAACAGAGGGGGGAATCAGTAACTGACCATTGGGGGAATCAGTAACTAACCATATAGGAAACAGTAACTGGCCATAGGGGGTATCAGTAACTAACCATAAGGGAATCAGTAACTGACCTTAGGGGGCATCAGTAACTGACCATAGGGGGAATCAGTAACTGACCAAAGGGGGGAATTAGTAACTGTCCATTGGGAGAATCAGTGACTGATCATAAGGGGGAGTTGGTAACTGACCATCAGGGGGAATTAGTAACTGACCATAGCGGGAACCAGTAACTGACCAAAGGGGGGAATTAGTAACTGACCGTAGGGGAAATCAGTAACTGATCATCGGGGAATCAGTAACTGAACATAGTGGGAATCAATAACTGACCATAGTGGGTATCAGTTACTGACCATAAGGGAATCAGTAACTATCCATAGGCGGGTATCAGTAACTGACCATAGTGGGAATCAGTAACCTAATATAGGGGGGAATCAATTACTGACCATAGTGGGAATCAATAACTGACCATAGGGGGAATCAGTAACTGACCAGAGGGGCAAGTAGTAATAGACCATAGGGGGAATCAGTAAATGATCATAGGGGGAATCAGTAACTGACCATAGGGGGAATCAGTGACTGACCAAGGGGGGAATCAGTAACTGACCATAGGGGGAATCAGTAACTGACAATAGGGGGAATCAGTAACTGACCTTAGGGGACAATCAGTAACTGACCATAAGGGGAATCAGTAACTGACCATAGGGGCAATCAGTAACTTACCATAGGTGGAAACTGACCATAGGGGGATTCAGTAACTGATCATGGGGGGGGAAATTGACCATAGGGGGAATAAGTACCTGATGAAAGTAGAAATCAGTAACTGACATTAAGGGGGGGTAACTGACAAAAGGTGTGAATCAGTAACTGACCATAGGGGGAATCAGTAACTGACCATAGGGGCAAGTAGTAACAGACCATAGAAGCAATCATTAACTGACCATAGGGGATTCAGTAACTGACCATAGTGGGAATGAAGCTGACCTTAGGGAAATCAGTAACTGACCATAGGGGAATCAAGAACTGACCAGAGTGGGAATGTTACTGACCATAGGGCTAATCAGTATCTGACCAAGTGGGAATGTAGCTAACCTGAGGGAAATCAGCAACTGACCATAGCGGAATCAGTAACTGACCATAGTGGGAATCAGAAAGTTACCATAGTGGGAATCAGTAACTGACCATAGTGGGGAATCAGTAACTGACCATAGGGGGAATCAGTAACTGACCATAGGGGGAATCAGTAACTGACTATGGGGAGAATGAGTAACTGGCCACAGGGAGAATCAGTAACTGACCATTGTGGGAATCAGTAACTGACCATAGTGGGAAACTGACCACAGGGGGATTCAGTAACTGACCATGGGGGGAAACTGACCATAGGGGGAATCGGTACCTGACGAAAGTAGAAATCAGTAACTGACCAAAGGGGGGAAACTGAAAATAGTGGTGAATCAGTAACTGACCATAGGGGGAATCAGTAACTGACCATAGGGGCGAGTAGTAACAGACCATAGGGTGAATCAGTAACTGACCATAGTGGGAATCAATAACTGACCATAGTGGGGAATCAGTAACTGACCATGGGGGGTAACTGACAATAGGGGTGAATCAGTAACTGACCATAGGGAGAATCAGTAACTGACCATAGGGGCAAGTAGTAACAGGCCATAGGAGCAATCAGTAACTGACCATGGGGGAATCAGTAACTGACCATATTGGGGATTCAGTAACTGACAGTAGGGGGAATCAGTAACTGACCTTAGGGGACAATCAGTAACTGACCATAGGGGGAATCAGTAAATGACCATAGGGGGAATCGGTAACTGACTATAGGGGGAAACTGATCTTAGGCAGAATCAGTAACTGACCATAGGTGGCATCAGTAACTGAACGTAGGGTGGAATCAGTAACAGACCATAGGGGGGGATCAGTAACTGACCATAGTGGGAATGTAGCTGACCTTAGGGAAATCAGTAACTGAACATAGGGGAATCAGGAACTGACCAGAGTGGGAATGTTACTGACCATAGGGGTAATCAGTATCTGACCAAGTGGGAATGTAGCTAACCTGAGGGAAATCAGTAACTGACCATAGGGGAATCAGTAACTGACCATAGTGGGAATCAGTAACTTACCATAGTGGGCATCAGTAACTGACCATAGTGGGGAATCTGTAAATGACCAGAGGGGGAATCAGTAACTGACTATGGGGAGAATGAGTAACTGACCACAGGGAGAATCAGTAACTAACCATAGGGGGGATCAATAGCTGACCATAGGGGGGAATCAGTAACTGACCATAGAGGGAATCAGTAACTGACAAAATGGGGAATCAGTAACGGACCATAGGGGGAATCAGTAACTTACCATAGGTGGAAACTGACCATAGGGGGATTCAGTAACTGATCATGGGGGGGAAATTGACCATAGGGGGAATCAGTACCTGACGAAAGTAGAAATCAGTAACTGACCAAAAGGGGGGTAACTGACAAAAGGTGTGAATCAGTAACTGATCATAGGGGGAATCAGTAACTGACTATAGGGGCAAGTAGCAGCAGACCATAGGAGCAATCAGTAACTGACCATAGGGGGTATCAGTAACTGACCATAGTGGGAATGTAGCTGACCTTAGGGAAATCAGTAACTGACCATAGAGGAATCAAGAACTGACCAGAGTGGGAATGTTACTGACCATAGGGGTAATCAGTATCTGACCAAGTGGGAATGTAGCTAACCTGAGGGAGATCAGCAACTGACCATAGCGGAATCAGTAACTGACCATAGTGGGAATCAGTAACTTACCATAGTGGGAATCAGTAATTGACCATAGTGGGGAATCAGTAACTGACCATAGGGGGATTCAGTAACTGACCATCGGGGGAATCAGTAACTGACTATGGGGAGAATGAGTAACTGACCACAGGGAGAATCAGCAACTGACCATTGTGGGAATCAGTAACTGACCATAGTGGGAATCAGTAACTGACCAGAGGGGGGATCAATAACTGACCATAGGGGGGAATCAGTAACTGACCATAGGGGGAATCAGTAACTAAAAAATGGGGAATTAGTAACTGGCCATAGAGGGAATCCTTAACTGACCATAGGGGGACTTGGTAGCTGACCACAGAAGGAATCAGTAACTTACCATAGGGGGAAACTGACCATAGGGGGATTCAGTAACTGACCATGGGGGGGAAATTGACCATAGGGAGAATCAGTACCTGACGAAAGTAGAAATCAGTAACTGACCATAGGGGGGTAACTGACAATAGGGGTGAATCAGTAACTGACCATAGGGGGAATCAGTAACTGACCATAGGGAGAATCAGTAACTGACCATAGGAGCAATCAGTAACTGACCATAGGGGGAATCAATAACTGACCATAGGGGGAATCAGTAACTGCCCATAGGGGAATCAGGAACTGACCAGAGTGGGAATGTTACTGACCATAGGGGTAATCAGTATCTGACCACAGTGGGAATGTGGCTAACCTTAGGGAAATCAGTAACTGACCAAAGGGGGGAAACTGAAAATAGTGGTGAATCAGTAACTGACCATAGGGGGAATCAGTAACTGACCATAGGGGCGAGTAGTAACAGACCATAGGGTGAATCAGTAACTGACCATAGTGGGAATCAATAACTGACCATAGTGGGGAATCAGTAACTGACCATGGGGGGTAACTGACAATAGGGGTGAATCAGTAACTGACCATAGGGAGAATCAGTAACTGACCATAGGGGCAAGTAGTAACAGGCCATAGGAGCAATCAGTAACTGACCATGGGGGAATCAGTAACTGACCATATTGGGGATTCAGTAACTGACAGTAGGGGGAATCAGTAACTGACCTTAGGGGACAATCAGTAACTGACCATAGGGGGAATCAGTAAATGACCATAGGGGGAATCGGTAACTGACTATAGGGGGAAACTGATCTTAGGCAGAATCAGTAACTGACCATAGGTGGCATCAGTAACTGAACGTAGGGTGGAATCAGTAACAGACCATAGGGGGGGATCAGTAACTGACCATAGTGGGAATGTAGCTGACCTTAGGGAAATCAGTAACTGAACATAGGGGAATCAGGAACTGACCAGAGTGGGAATGTTACTGACCATAGGGGTAATCAGTATCTGACCAAGTGGGAATGTAGCTAACCTGAGGGAAATCAGTAACTGACCATAGGGGAATCAGTAACTGACCATAGTGGGAATCAGTAACTTACCATAGTGGGCATCAGTAACTGACCATAGTGGGGAATCTGTAAATGACCAGAGGGGGAATCAGTAACTGACTATGGGGAGAATGAGTAACTGACCACAGGGAGAATCAGTAACTAACCATAGGGGGGATCAATAGCTGACCATAGGGGGGAATCAGTAACTGACCATAGAGGGAATCAGTAACTGACAAAATGGGGAATCAGTAACGGACCATAGGGGGAATCAGTAACTTACCATAGGTGGAAACTGACCATAGGGGGATTCAGTAACTGATCATGGGGGGGAAATTGACCATAGGGGGAATCAGTACCTGACGAAAGTAGAAATCAGTAACTGACCAAAAGGGGGGTAACTGACAAAAGGTGTGAATCAGTAACTGATCATAGGGGGAATCAGTAACTGACTATAGGGGCAAGTAGCAGCAGACCATAGGAGCAATCAGTAACTGACCATAGGGGGTATCAGTAACTGACCATAGTGGGAATGTAGCTGACCTTAGGGAAATCAGTAACTGACCATAGAGGAATCAAGAACTGACCAGAGTGGGAATGTTACTGACCATAGGGGTAATCAGTATCTGACCAAGTGGGAATGTAGCTAACCTGAGGGAGATCAGCAACTGACCATAGCGGAATCAGTAACTGACCATAGTGGGAATCAGTAACTTACCATAGTGGGAATCAGTAATTGACCATAGTGGGGAATCAGTAACTGACCATAGGGGGATTCAGTAACTGACCATCGGGGGAATCAGTAACTGACTATGGGGAGAATGAGTAACTGACCACAGGGAGAATCAGCAACTGACCATTGTGGGAATCAGTAACTGACCATAGTGGGAATCAGTAACTGACCAGAGGGGGGATCAATAACTGACCATAGGGGGGAATCAGTAACTGACCATAGGGGGAATCAGTAACTAAAAAATGGGGAATTAGTAACTGGCCATAGAGGGAATCCTTAACTGACCATAGGGGGACTTGGTAGCTGACCACAGAAGGAATCAGTAACTTACCATAGGGGGAAACTGACCATAGGGGGATTCAGTAACTGACCATGGGGGGGAAATTGACCATAGGGAGAATCAGTACCTGACGAAAGTAGAAATCAGTAACTGACCATAGGGGGGTAACTGACAATAGGGGTGAATCAGTAACTGACCATAGGGGGAATCAGTAACTGACCATAGGGAGAATCAGTAACTGACCATAGGAGCAATCAGTAACTGACCATAGGGGGAATCAATAACTGACCATAGGGGGAATCAGTAACTGCCCATAGGGGAATCAGGAACTGACCAGAGTGGGAATGTTACTGACCATAGGGGTAATCAGTATCTGACCACAGTGGGAATGTGGCTAACCTTAGGGAAATCAGTAACTGACCATAGTGGGGAATCAGTAACTGACCATAGTGGGAATCAGTAACTGACCAGAGGGGGAATCAGGAACTGACCATAGAGGGAATCAGTAACTGACCATAGTGAGAATCAGTAACTGACCATAGGGGGAATCAGTTACTGACCATGGGGGGAATCAGTAACTGACCATAGCGAGAATCAGTAACTGACGATTGGGAAAATCAGTAACTGACCGAAGGGGGAATCAGTAAACGACCATAGTGGGAATCAGTAACTGACCATATGGGGGAATCAATAATTGACCATAGGGGAATCCGCTACTGACCATAGGGTAAATCAGTAACTTACCAAAGGGTTAAACTGACCATAAGGGGAATCATTAACTGACCACAGGGGGCATCAGTAACTGACCTCAGGGGACAATCAGTAACTGACCATAGGGGGAATCAGTAACTGACCATAGGGGGAATCAGTAACTGACCAAGGGGGGGGGAAACTGACCATAAGGAGAACCAGTAACTGACCATGGGGGCATGAGTAACGGACAATAGTGGGAATTAGTATCTGACCTTCGGGAAATCAGTAACTGACCATAGTGGAATCAGTAACTGACTACAGGGGGGAATCAGTAACTGACCATAGAGGGAATCAGTAACTGACCATAGTGGGAAACTGACCACAGGGGGATTCAGTAACTGACCATGGGGGTAAACTGACCATAGGGGGAATCGGTATCTGACGAAAGTAGAAATCAGTAACTGACCAAAGGGGGGAAACTGAAAATAGTGGTGAATCAGTAACTGACCATAGGGGGAATCAGTAACTGACCATAGGGGCAAGTAGTAACAGACCATAGGGTGAATCAGTAACTGACCATAGGGGGAATCAGTAACTTACCATAGTGGGAATCAATAACTGACCATAGTAGGGAATCAGTAACTGACCATAGGGGGGTAACTGACAATAGGGGTGAATCAGTAACTGACCATAGGGGAAATCAGTAACTGACCATAGGGAGAATCAGTAACTGACCATAGGGGCAAGTAGTAACAGGCCATAGGAGCAATCAGTAACTGACCATGGGGGAATCATTAACTGACCATATTGGGGATTCAGTAACTGACCATAGGGGGAATCAGTAACTGACCTTAGGGGGAATCGGTAACTGACTATAGGGGGAAACTGATCTTAGGCGGAATCAGTAACTGACCATAGGTGGCATCAGTAACTGAACGTAGGGTGGAATCAGTAACAGACCATAGGGGAATCAGTAACTGACCATAGTTGGAATCAGTAAATGACCAGAGGGGGAATCAGTAACTGACCATAGTGGGGAATCAGTAAATGACCAGAGGGGGAATCAGTAACTGACTATGGGGAGAATGAGTAACTGACCACAGGGAGAATCAGTAACTAACCATAGGGGGGATCAATAACTGACCATAGGGGGGAATTAGTAACTGACCATAGAGGGAATCAGTAACTGACAAAATGGGGAATCAGTAACGGACCATAGGAGGAATCAGTAACTTACCATAGGTGGAAACTGACCATAGGGGGATTCAGTAACTGATCATGGGGGGGAAATTGACCATAGGGGGAATCAGTACCTGACGAAAGTAGAAATCAGTAACTGACCAGAGGGGGGTAACTGACAAAAGGTGTGAATCAGTAACTGATCATAGGGGGAATCAGTAACTGACTATAGGGGCAAGTAGCAGCAGACCATAGGGGGTATCAGTAACTGACCATAGTGGGAATGTAGCTGACCTTAGGGAAATCAGTAACTGACCATAGGGGAATCAAGAACTGACCAGAGTGGGAATGTTACTGACCATGGGGTAATCAGTATCTGACCAAGTGGGAATGTAGCTAACCTGAGGGAGATCAGCAACTGACCATAGCGGAATCAGTAACTGACCATAGTGGGAATCAGTAACTGACCATAGTGGGGAATCAGTAACTGACCATAGGGGGATTCAGTAACTGACCATAGGGGGAATCAGTAACTGACTATGGGGAGAATGAGTAACTGACCACAGGGAGAATCAGCAACTGACCATTGTGGGAATCAGTAACTGACCATAGTGGGAATCAGTAACTGACCAGAGTGGGGATCAATAACTGACCATAGGGGGGAATCAGTAACTGACCATAGGGGGAATCAGTAACTAAAAAATGGGGAATTAGTAACTGGCCATAGAGGGAATCCTTAACTGACCATAGGGGGACTTGGTAGCTGACCACAGGAGGAATCAGTAACTTACCATAGGGGGAAACTGACCATAGCGGGATTCAGTAACTGACCATGGGGGGGAAATTGACCATAGGGAGAATCAGTACCTGACGAAAGTAGAAATCAGTAACTGACCATAGGGGGGTAACTGACAATAGGGGTGAATCAGTAACTGGCATAGGGGGAATCAGTAACTGACCATAGGGAGAATCAGTAACTGACCATAGGAGCAATCAGTAACTGACCATAGGGGGAATCAATAACTGACCATAGGGGGAATCAGTAACTGACCATAGGGGAATCAGGAACTGACCAGAGTGGGAATGTTACTGACCATAGGGGTAATCAGTATCTGACCACAGTGGGAATGTGGCTAACCTTAGGGAAATCAGTAACTAACCATAGTGGGGAATCAGTAACTGACCAGAGGGGGAATCAGGAACTGACCAGAGGGGGAATCAGGAACTGACCATAGAGGGAAGCAGTAACTGACCATAGTGAGAATCAGTAACTGACCATAGGGGGAATCAGTTACTGACCATGGGGGGAATCAGTAACTGACCATAGCGAGAATCAGTAACTGACGATTGGGAAAATCAGTAACTGACCGAAGGGGGAATCAGTAAACGACCATAGTGGGAATCAGTAACTGACTATATGGGGGAATCAATAATTGACCATAGGGGAATCCGCTACTGACCATAGGGTAAATCAGTAACTTACCAAAGGGTTAAACTGACCATAAGGGGAATCATTAACTGACCACAGGGGGCATCAGTAACTGACCTCAGGGGACAATCAGTAACTGACCATAGGGGGAATCAGTAACTGACCATAGGGGGAATCAGTAACTGACCAAGAGGGGGGAAACTGACCATAAGGAGAACCAGTAACTGACCATGGGGGCATGAGTAACGGACAATAGTGGGAATCAGTATCTGACCTTCGGGAAATCAGTAACTGACCATAGTGGAATCAGTAACTGACTACAGGGGGGAATCAGTAACTGACCATAGGGGGAATCAGTAACTGACCATAGTGGGAATGTAGCTGCCTTTCGGGAAATCAATAAATGACCACAGGCGAATCAGGAACTGATCAGAGTGGGAATGGTACTGACAATAGCGGTAATCAGTATCTGACCACAGTGGGAATGTGGCTAACCTTAGGGAAATCAGTAACTGACCATAGTGGGGAATCAGTAACTGACCATAGTGAGAATCAGTAACTGACCATAGGGGGAATCAGTAACTGACCATGGGGGGACTCAGTAACTGACCATCGCGAGAATCAGTAACTGACGATTGGGAAAATCAGTAACTGACCGAAGGGGGAATCAGTAAACGACCATTGTGGGAATCAGTAACTGACCATAGCGGGGCATCAGTCGGTGACCATAGGGGGAATTAGAAACTGACCATAGGGCAATCAGTGACTGACCATCGGGGGAATCAGTAACTGACCATAGGGGAATCAGTAACTGATCTTGGGGAATCTGTAACTGACCATAGGGGAATCAGTAACGGACCTTAGTGGGAATCAGTAACTGACCATAGGGGGAATCAGTTACTGATCATAGTGAGAATCAGTAACTGACCATAGGGGGAATCAGTAACTGACCATAGGGGAATCAGTAACTGACCATAAAGGGGAACCAGTATCTGACTACAGGGGGAATCAGTAACTGACCATAGTGGGAATGTTACTGATCATAGGGGGAATCAGTAACTGACTATGGGGAGAATGAGTAACTGACCACAGGGAGAATCAGCAACTGACCATTGTGGGAATCAGTAACTGACCATAGTGGGAATCAGTAACTGACCAGAGTGGGGATCAATAACTGACCATAGGGGGGAATCAGTAACTGACCATAGGGGGAATCAGTAACTAAAAAATGGGGAATTAGTAACTGGCCATAGAGGGAATCCTTAACTGACCATAGGGGGACTTGGTAGCTGACCACAGGAGGAATCAGTAACTTACCATAGGGGGAAACTGACCATAGCGGGATTCAGTAACTGACCATGGGGGGGAAATTGACCATAGGGAGAATCAGTACCTGACGAAAGTAGAAATCAGTAACTGACCATAGGGGGGTAACTGACAATAGGGGTGAATCAGTAACTGGCATAGGGGGAATCAGTAACTGACCATAGGGAGAATCAGTAACTGACCATAGGAGCAATCAGTAACTGACCATAGGGGGAATCAATAACTGACCATAGGGGGAATCAGTAACTGACCATAGGGGAATCAGGAACTGACCAGAGTGGGAATGTTACTGACCATAGGGGTAATCAGTATCTGACCACAGTGGGAATGTGGCTAACCTTAGGGAAATCAGTAACTAACCATAGTGGGGAATCAGTAACTGACCAGAGGGGGAATCAGGAACTGACCAGAGGGGGAATCAGGAACTGACCATAGAGGGAATCAGTAACTGACCATAGTGAGAATCAGTAACTGACCATAGGGGGAATCAGTTACTGACCATGGGGGGAATCAGTAACTGACCATAGCGAGAATCAGTAACTGACGATTGGGAAAATCAGTAACTGACCGAAGGGGGAATCAGTAAACGACCATAGTGGGAATCAGTAACTGACTATATGGGGGAATCAATAATTGACCATAGGGGAATCCGCTACTGACCATAGGGTAAATCAGTAACTTACCAAAGGGTTAAACTGACCATAAGGGGAATCATTAACTGACCACAGGGGGCATCAGTAACTGACCTCAGGGGACAATCAGTAACTGACCATAGGGGGAATCAGTAATTGACCATAGGGGGAATCAGTAACTGACCAAGAGGGGGGAAACTGACCATAAGGAGAACCAGTAACTGACCATGGGGGCATGAGTAACGGACAATAGTGGGAATCAGTATCTGACCTTCGGGAAATCAGTAACTGACCATAGTGGAATCAGTAACTGACTACAGGGGGGAATCAGTAACTGACCATAGGGGGAATCAGTAACTGACCATAGTGGGAATGTAGCTGCCTTTCGGGAAATCAATAAATGACCACAGGCGAATCAGGAACTGATCAGAGTGGGAATGGTACTGACAATAGCGGTAATCAGTATCTGACCACAGTGGGAATGTGGCTAACCTTAGGGAAATCAGTAACTGACCATAGTGGGGAATCAGTAACTGACCATAGTGAGAATCAGTAACTGACCATAGGGGGAATCAGTAACTGACCATGGGGGGACTCAGTAACTGACCATCGCGAGAATCAGTAACTGACGATTGGGAAAATCAGTAACTGACCGAAGGGGGAATCAGTAAACGACCATTGTGGGAATCAGTAACTGACCATAGCGGGGCATCAGTCGGTGACCATAGGGGGAATTAGAAACTGACCATAGGGCAATCAGTGACTGACCATCGGGGGAATCAGTAACTGACCATAGGGGAATCAGTAACTGATCTTGGGGAATCTGTAACTGACCATAGGGGAATCAGTAACGGACCTTAGTGGGAATCAGTAACTGACCATAGGGGGAATCAGTTACTGATCATAGTGAGAATCAGTAACTGACCATAGGGGGAATCAGTAACTGACCATAGGGGAATCAGTAACTGACCATAAAGGGGAACCAGTATCTGACTACAGGGGGAATCAGTAACTGACCATAGTGGGAATGTTACTGATCATAGGGGGAATCAGTAACTGACCATTGGGGGAATCATTAACTGACCAAAGGGGGCAATCAGTAACTGTCCATAGGGGGAATCAGTAACTGATCATAATGGGGAGTTGGTAACTGACCATCGGGGGGGAATTAGTAACTGACTATAGGGGGAATCAGTAACTGACCATAACGGGAACCTGTAACTGACCATAGGGGGAATCAGTGACTGACCATAGAGGGAATCCTCAACTGACCATAGGGGGACTCGGTAACTGACCACAGGGGGAATCAGTAACTTACCATAGGGTGAAACTGACCATAGGGGGATTCAGTAACTGACCATGGGGGGGAAATTGACCATAGGGGACTCAGTACCTGACGAAAGTAGAAATCAGTAACTGACCATAGGGGGGTAACTGACAATAGGTGTGAATCAGTAATTGACCATAGGGGGAATCAGTAACTGACCATAGGGAGAATCAGTAACTGACCATAGGGGCAAGTAGTAACAGACCAGAGGAGCAATCAGTAATTGACCATAGCAGGGATCATTAACTGACCAAACTGGGAATGTAGCTGAACTTCGGGTAATCAGTAACTGACCATCGAGGAATCAAGAACTGACCAGAGTGGGAATGTTACTGACCATAGGGGTAATCAGTATCTGACCAAGTGGGAATGTAGCTAACCTGAGGGAACTGACCATAGTGGGGAATCAGTAACTTACCATAGTGGGGAATCAGTAACTGACCATAGCGAGAATCAGTAACTGACGATAGGGAAAATCAGTAACTGACCGAAGGTGGAATCAGCAAACGACCATAGTGGGAATCAGTAACTGACCATATGGGGGAATCAATAACTGACCAAAAAAGGGAATCCGCTACTGACCATAGGGTAAATCAGTAACTGACCAAAGTGTTAAACTGACCATAAGTGGAATCAGTAACTTACCATAGTGGGGAATCAGTAACTGACCATGGGGGGAATCAGTAACTAACCATAGTGAGAATCAGTAACTTACCATAGGGGGAATCAGTAACTGACCATGGGGGGAATCAATAACTGACCATAGCGAGAATCAGTAACTGACGATAGGGAAAATCAGTAACTGACCGAAGGTGGAATCAGTAAACGACCATAGTGGGAATCAGTAGCTGACCATATGGGGAATCAATAACTGACCATAGGGGAATCCGCTACTGACCATAGGGTAAATCAGTAACTGACCAAAGTGTTAAACTGACCATAAGGGGAATCAGTAACTGAACACAGGGGGGCATCAGTAACTGAAGGTAGGGTGGAATCAGTAACTGACCATAGTGGGAATGTAGCTGACCTTAGGAAAATCAGTAACTGACCATCGGGGAATCAGTAACTGACCATAGTGGGAATCAGTAACTTACCATAGTGGGAATCAGTAACTGATCATAGTGGGAATCAGTAACTTACCATAGGGGGAATTAGTAACTGACCAGAGGGCAATCAGTAACTGACCATCAGGGGAATTCGTAACTGACCAAAGCGGAATCAGTAATTTATCTTGCGGAATCTGTAACTGACCATAGGGGAATCAGTTACGGACCATGGTGGGAATCAGTAACTGACCTTAGGGAAATCAGTAACTGACCATAGTGGAATCAGTAACTGACTATAGGGGGGAATCAGTAACTGACCATAGGGGGAATCAGTTACTGACCATAGTGAGAATCAGTAACTGACCATAGGTGGAATCAGTAACTGACCATAGGGGAAACCAGTAACTGACCATAGTGGGAATGTTACTGACCATAGGGGGAATCAATAACTGACCATTGGGGGAATCATTAACTGACCAAAGGGGGCAATCAATAACTGTCCATAGGGGGAATCAGTAACTGATCATAAGGGGGAGTTGGTAACTGACCATCGGGGGGAATTAGTAACTGAGTATAGGGGGAATCAGTAACTGACCAGAGCGGGAACCAGCAACTGACCATAGGGGGGAAATTAGTAACTGACCGTAGGGGGAATCAGTAACTGATCATCGGGGAATCAGTAACTGAACATAGCGGGAATCAGTAACTGACCATAGTGGGAATCAATAACTGACCATAGTAGGTATCATTTACTGACCGTAAGGAAATCAGTAACTGACCATAGGGGGGAATCAGTAACTGACCATAGTGGGAATCAGTAACTGAACAGAGCGGGGAATCAGTAACTGACCATTGGGGGAATCAGTAACTTACCATATAGGAATCAGTAACTGGCCATTGGGGGTATCAGTAACTGACCATAAGGGAATCAGTAACTGACCTTAGGGGGCATCAGTAACTGACCATAGGGGGCATCAGTAACTGACCATAAGGAAATCAATAACTCAACATAGGGGGGAATTAGAAACTGACCATAGGGGAATCAGTAACTTACCATAGTGGGAATCAGTAACTGACCATAGTGGGGAATCAGTAACTGACTATAGGGGGAATTAATAACTGGCCATAGGGGAATAAGTAAATGACCATAGTGGGGTGTCAGTAACTGATCATAGGGGGAATTAGTAACGGACCATAGGGGAATCAGTCACTGACGATAGGGGAATCAGTAACTGACCATAGGGGGAATCAGTAACTGACCATAGGGGGAATCATTAACTGACCAAATGGGGCAATCATTAACTGTCCATAGGGGGAATCAGTAACTGATCATAAGGGGGAGTTGGTAACTGACCATCGGGGGGAATTAGTAACTGACCATAGGGGGATCCAGTAAGTGACCATAGGGGGAAATTAGTAACTGACCGTAGGGGGAATCAGTAACTGAACATAGTGCGAATCAATAACTGACCATAGTGGGTATTAATTACTGACCATAAGGGAATCAGTAACTGACCATAGCGGGGAATCAGTAACTGACCATAGTGGGAATCAGTAACCTAATATAGGGGGGAATCAGTAACTGACCATTGGGGGAATCAGTAACTGACCATATAGGAATTAGTAACTGGCCATCGGGGGTATCAGTAACTGACCATAAGAGAATCAGTAACTGACCATAAGGGGAATCAATAACTGACCATAGGGGTAATCAGTAACTGACCATAGGGGAATCAGTAACTGACCATGGTGGGAATTAGTAACTGACCATAGGGGAATCAGTAACTGACCATAGTGGAATCAGTAACTGACCATAGGGGCAAACCAGTAACTGATCATAAAGGGAAGTTGGTAACTGACCATAGTGGGGAATCAGTAACTTACCATAGTGGGGAATCAGTAACTGACCATGGCGAGAATCAGTAACTGACGATAGGGAAAATCAGTAAGTGACCGAAGGTGGAATCAGCAAACGACCATAGTGGGAATCAGTAACTGACCATATGGGGGAATCAATAACTGACCAAAAAAGGGAATCCGCTACTGACCATAGGGTAAATCAGTAACTGACCAAAGTGTTAAACTGACCATAAGTGGAATCAGTAACTTACCATAGTGGGGAACCAGTAACTGACCATGGGGGGAATCAGTAACTAACCATAGTGAGAATCAGTAACTTACCATAGGGGGAATCAGTAACTGACCATGGGGGGAATCAATAACTGACCATAGCAAGAATCAGTAACTGACGATAGGGAAAATCAGTAACTGACCGAAGGTGGAATCAGTAAACGACCATAGTGGGAATCAGTAGCTGACCATATGGGGAATCAATAACTGACCATAGGGGAATCCGCTACTGACCATAGGGTAAATCAGTAACTGACCAAAGTGTTAAACTGACCATAAGGGGAATCAGTAACTGAACACAGGGGGGCATCAGTAACTGAAGGTAGGGTGGAATCAGTAACTGACCATATAGGAATCAGTAACTGACCATAGTGGGAATGTAGCTGACCTTAGGAAAATCAGTAACTGACCATCGGGGAATCAGTAACTGACCATAGTGGGAATCAGTAACTTACCATAGTGGGAATCAGTAACTGATCATAGTGGGAATCAGTAACTTACCATAGGGGGAATTAGTAACTGACCAGAGGGCAATCAGTAACTGACCATCAGGGGAATTCGTAACTGACCAAAGCGGAATCAGTAATTTATCTTGCGGAATCTGTAACTGACCATAGGGGAATCAGTTACGGACCATGGTGGGAATCAGTAACTGACCTTAGGGAAATCAGTAACTGACCATAGTGGAATCAGTAACTGACTATAGGGGGGAATCAGTAACTGACCATAGGGGGAATCAGATACTGACCATAGTGAGAATCAGTAACTGACCATAGGTGGAATCAGTAACTGACCATAGGGGAAACCAGTAACTGACCATAGTGGGAATGTTACTGACCATAGGGGGAATCAATAACTGACCATTGGGGGAATCATTAACTGACCAAAGGGGGCAATCAATAACTGTCCATAGGGGGAATCAGTAACTGATCATAAGGGGGAGTTGGTAACTGACCATCGGGGGGAATTAGTAACTGAGTATAGGGGGAATCAGTAACTGACCAGAGCGGGAACCAGCAACTGACCATAGGGGGGAAATTAGTAACTGACCGTAGGGGGAATCAGTAACTGATCATCGGGGAATCAGTAACTGAACATAGCGGGAATCAGTAACTGACCATAGTGGGAATCAATAACTGACCATAGTAGGTATCATTTACTGACCGTAAGGAAATCAGTAACTGACCATTGGGGGAATCAGTAACTTACCATATAGGAATCAGTAACTGGCCATTGGGGGTATCAGTGACTGACCATAAGGGAATCAGTAACTGACCTTAGGGGGCATCAGTAACTGACCATAGGGGGCATCAGTAACTGACCATAAGGAAATCAATAACTCAACATAGGGGGGAATTAGAAACTGACCATAGGGGAATCAGTAACTTACCATAGTGGGAATCAGTAACTGACCATAGTGGGGAATCAGTAACTGACAATAGGGGGAATTAATAACTGGCCATAGGGGAATAAGTAAATGACCATAGTGGGGTGTCAGTAACTGATCATAGGGGGAATTAGTAACGGACCATAGGGGAATCAGTCACTGACGATAGGGGAATCAGTAACTGACCATAGGGGGAATCAGTAACTGACCATAGGGGGAATCATTAACTGACCAAATGGGGCAATCATTAACTGTCCATAGGGGGAATCAGTAACTGATCATAAGGGGGAGTTGGTAACTGACCATCGGGGGGAATTAGTAACTGACCATAGGGGGATCCAGTAAGTGACCATAGGGGGAAATTAGTAACTGACCGTAGGGGGAATCAGTAACTGAACATAGTGCGAATCAATAACTGACCATAGTGGGTATTAATTACTGACCATAAGGGAATCAGTAACTGACCATAGCGGGGAATCAGTAACTGACCATAGTGGGAATCAGTAACCTAATATAGGAGGGAATCAGTAACTGACCATTGGGGGAATCAGTAACTGACCATATAGGAATTAGTAACTGGCCATCGGGGGTATCAGTAACTGACCATAAGAGAATCAGTAACTGACCATAAGGGGAATCAATAACTGACCATAGGGGTAATCAGTAACTGACCATAGGGGAATCAGTAACTGACCATGGTGGGAATTAGTAACTGACCATAGGGGAATCAGTAACTGACCATAGTGGAATCAGTAACTGACCATAGGGGCAAACCAGTAACTGATCATAAAGGGAAGTTGGTAACTGACCATAGTGGGAATCAGTAACCTAATATAGGGGGGCATCAGTAACTGACCATTGGGGGAACCAGTAATTGACCATATAGGAATTAGTAACTGGCCATCGGGGGTATCAGTAACTGACCATAAGAGAATCAGTAACTGATAATAGTGGGAATCAATACCTGACCATAGGGGTAATCAGTAACTGACCATAGGCGAATCAGTAACTGACCATAGGGGTAATCAGTTACTGACCACAGTGGGAATCAATAACTGACCATAGGGGGAATCAGTAACTGACCACAGTGGGAATGTAGCTGAACTTAGGGGAATCTGTAACTGACCATAGGGGAATCAGTAACTGACCATAGTGGAATCAGTAACTGAACATAGGGGGGAACCAGTAACTGATCATAAAGGGGAGTTGGTAACTGACCATCGGGGGTAATTAGTAACTGACTATAGGGGGAATCAGTAACTGACCATAGCGGGTACCAGTAACTGGCCATAGGGGAATCAGTAATGGACTATAGTGGGAATCAGTAATTGATCGTAGGGGAATCAGTAACTGACCATAGTGGAATCAGTAACTGACCATAGGGGGAATCAGTAACTGACCATAGGGGGAATCATTAACTGACCAAAGGGGGCAATCATTAACTGTCCATAGGGGGAATCAGTAACTGATCATAAGGGGGAGTTGGTAACTGACCATCGGAAGGAATTAGTAACTGACCATAGGGGGATCCATTAAGTGACCATAGGGGGAAATTAGTAACTGACCGTAGGGGGAATCAGTAACTGAACATAGTGCGAATCAATAACTGACCATAGTGGGTATTAGTTACTGACCATAGGGGGAATCAGTAACTGACCACAGTGGGAATCAGTAATGGACCATAGTGGGAATCAGTAACTGATCGTAGGGGAATCAGTAACTGACCATTGGGGGAATCAGTAACTGACCATATAGGAATTAGTAACTGGCCATCGGGGGTATCAGTAACTGACCATAAGAGAATCAGTAACTGACCATAGCGGGAATCAATAACTGACCATAGGGGTAATCAGTAACTGACCATAGTGGGAATCAATAACTGACCATAGGGGGAATCAGTAACTGACCACAGTGGGAATCAGTAATGGACCATAGTGGGAATCAGTAACTGATCGTAGGGAAATCAGTAACTGACCATAGTGGAATCAGTAACTGAACATAGGGGGGAACCAGTAACTGATCATAAAGGGGAGTTGGTAACTGACCATCGGGGGGAATTAGTAACTGACTAAAGGGGGAATCAGTAACTGACCGTAGGGGGGAACCAGTAACTGACCATAGGGGGATCCAGTAACTGACCATAGGGGGAAATTAGTAACTGACCGTAGCGGGAATCAGTAACTGATCATAGGGGAATCAGTAACTGAACATAGTGGGAATCAATAACTGACCATAGTGGGTATTAGTTACTGACCATAAGGGAATCAGTAACTTACCAAAAGGGGGAATCAGTAACTGACCATTGGGGGAATCAGTAACTGACCATATAGGAATTAGTAACTGGCCATCGGGGGTATCAGTAACTGACCATAAGAGAATCAGTAACTGACCATAGCGGGAATCAATAACTGATCATAGGGGAAATCATTAACTGACCATAGAGGAATCAGTAACTGACCATGGGGGGAATTAGTAACTGACCATAAGGGGAATCAATAACTGACCATAGGGGTAATCAGTAACTGACCATCGGGGAATCAGTAACTGAACATAGGGGAATATGTAACTGACCATAGTGGGGAAACTGACCATAGTGCAATCAGTAACTGACCAAAGGGGAATCAGTAACTGACCAGAGGGGAATCAATAACTGACCATAGTGGGAATCAATAACTGATCATAGGTGAATCAGTAACTGACCATAGGGGGAATCAGTTACTGACCATAGTGGGAATCAATAACTGACCATAGGGGGAATCAGTAACTGACCACAGTGGGAATGTAGCTGAATTTAGGGGAATCTGTAACTGACCATAGGGGAATCAGTAACTGGCCATAGGGGAATCAGTAATGGACCATAGTGGGAATCAGTACCTGATCGTAGGGGAATCAGTAACTGACCATAGTGGAATCAGTAACTGACCATAGGGGGAACCAGTAACTGATCATAAAGGGGAGTTGGTAACTGACCATCGGGGGGAATTAGTAACTGAGTATAGTGGGAATCAGTAACTGACCATAGCGGGAACCAGTAACTGACCATAGGGGGGAATAAGTAACTGACCGTAGGGGGAATCAGTAACTGATCATAGGGGAATTAGTAACTGACCATAGCGGGAATCAGTAATTGGCCATAGTGGGAATCAATAACTGACCATAATGGGTATCAGGTACTGACCATGGAGGGAATCAGTAACTGACCATAGGGGAATCAATAACTGACCAAAGGCGAATCAGTAACTGACCATAGGGGTAATCAGTTACTGACCATAGTGGAAATCAATAACTGACCATAAGCGAATCAGTAACTGACCATAGGGGGAATCGGTAACTGACCATAGGGGGAATTAGTAACTGACCATAAGGGAATCAGTAACTGACCATAGGGGGGAATTAGTAACTGACCATAGGGGGAATCAGTAACTGACCATAGTGGGGAAACTGACCATAGTGGAATCAGTAACTGACCATGGGGGGAATCAGTAACTGACCATAGGACGAATCAGTAACTGACCATGGGGGCATTATAACTGACCACAGGTGAATCAGTAACTGACCATAGGGGAATCAGTAACTGACCATAGTGGGAGTCAGTAACTGACCATAGTGGGATTCAGCAACTGACCATAGTGGGAGTCAGTAACTGACCATAAGGGGAATCAGTAGCTGACCATAGTGGAAATGTAGCTGACCTTAGGGGAATCAGTAACTGACCATAGGGGGAATCAGTAACTGACCATAGGTAGAATCAGTAACTGACTAAACATGGCAATCAGTAACTGACCATAGGGGGTAATTCAGTAACTGACCACAGGGGGAATCAGTAACTGACCATCGGGGGAATCAGTAACTGACCATAGCGGGGAAATCAGTAACTGATTCCAAGGGACTGCCTATGATGATGAACTGTCGATGAGTAATTGGCTCAGGTCAGGGTTAAATTTGACCCCTGTAATGTTGTTTGGACGGTGGGTTTAGACGAGTTCAGACTCCGCGTTATACGGCCAACGTTGTCTATCACACAAGCGCAGACTGTCGAACCTCACGTGTGAAAGATCGATCACTTGGATGAAGATCTGGGAATTTGTCTTCCTGTTCCATTCCAGCGAGACTCCGCACCTCAAGAGACGGGTAGAATCTCACAGAAATGCACAACTTTTGTGGGTGGGGTTTGGAGTGGGGTAGACAGAATATTATTGGAGCTGGGAGAGAGAGGGACCTAACCCCAACCCCCTCCCCGCCCTATATCCGTTTCAAAAACGATGGTCTCCCCCAGTAATAATGCCTATTAATTTGAAAATAGAAATGATTTGTTCTTCACTACCCTGGATGTGTATTTGATTCCTGGGAACCTTGATTATGTGGATAAAGGTCTTACTGCAAATATAAGGCATCATAGAATCTTACAGCACAGAAGGAGGCCATTCTAAATGAGCTATCCAATTGGTCCCACTCCCCCTGGCTCTTTCCCCACAGCCCTACCAAATTTTCCTTTTGAACTATTTATCCAATTCCCTTTTGAAAGTGACTATTGAATCTGCTTCCACCGCCCTTTTAGGCAGCGTGTTCCTGATCACAACAACTCGCTGCGGAAAATACATTCTCCTCTCTCCCCCTCTGGTTCTTTTACCAATTATCATCAATCTGTGTACTCTGGTTCCTGACCCTCCTGCAACTGGAAACAACCTCTCCTTATTTACTCTATCAAAACCCTTCATAGTTTTGAGTACCTCTAGTAAATCTCCCCAGAACCTTCTCGTTTTTAGAAAGCACAATACACTGCAAATACTGCATTGCATTTCACAACAAAAAGTGGCCTCTTGATGGTATTTCTCCCAATTCATCTTGATGGTCTTTGAGTTTTATTCTACCTATTTATCCTTGGCTGCAGGCTATGCACATAAACTGGTGATCCCGTGAATTCATTATTCCTCAACTTCAAAGTCAGTAAATGCACCTCGGGGCCCAATGGTAAATGATCTTTAGATCATCCTTCTGGTTCAATATTTATACGTTACAATAAAGAGCGGACATGAAGGCCACTTCAGCTTGCTGCTTGCTCTAAGGCAGAATCCTATGTGGTTATATTAGTGCGAGTCCCTCCCATAGCTTTCTAATCTCCGAATATCAGAAGAGGGGATCACTGTGAAACCGCTCTGCTCTGTATCACTCCCGTTTGAAGGGTCACAACAGCATTAGCTCAACCTCCAAAATTCACATTTATCGAGCGTTAATTTAAGGGGTGATGTATTTGAGGTGTTTAAGATGATTAAAGGGTTCGATGGGGGTCAATCAAGAGAAACTGTTTCCTCTGGTGGGGGAGGAGTCCAGAACAAGGGGGCATCACCTTAAAATTAGAGCCATGCCGTTCAGGGGTGATGTCTGGAATCACTTCTTCACACCAAGGGTCATCATCATAGGCAGTCCCTCGAAATCGAGGAAGACTTGCTTCCACTCTAAAAGTGAGTTCTCAGGCGGCTGTACAGTCCAATACAGGAATTACAGTCTCTGTCACAGGTAGGACAGACTGTGGTTGGAGGAAAGGGTGGGTGGGGAGTCTGGTTTGCCGTACGCTCCTTTCGCTGCCTGCTCTTGGTTTCTGCATGCACTCGGCAATGAGACTCGAGGTGCTCAGCGCCTCACGGATGCACTTCCTCCATTTAGGGCAGTCTTTGGCCAGGGACTCCCAGATGTCGGTGGGAATGTTGCATTTTATCAGAGAGGCTTTGAGGGAGCCCTTGAAATGTTTCCTCTGCCCACCTGGGGCTCGCTTGTCGTGAAGGTGTTCCGAGTAGAGCGCTTGCTTTGGGAGTCTTGTGTCAGGCATGCAAACAATGTGGCCCGCCCAGCAGAGCTGGTCGAATGTGGTCAGTGCTTCAATGCTGGGGATGTTGGCCTGGTCGCGGACACTAACGTTGGTATGTCTGTCCTGCCAGGGGATTTGCAGGATCTTGCGGAGACATCGTTGATGGTATTTCTCCAGCGATTTGAGGTGTCTACTGTATATGGTCCATGTCTCTGATCCATATAAGAGGGCAGGTATTACTACAGCCCTGTAGACCATGAGCTTGGTGGCAGATTTGAGAGCCTGATCTTCAAACACTCTTTTCCTCAGGCGGCCGAAGGCTGCGCTGGCGCACTGGAGGCGGTGTTGAATCTCGTCGTCAATGTTTGCCCTTGCTAATAATAGGCTCCCGAAATATGGAAAGTGGTCCACGTTGTCCAGGGCCATGCCGTGGATCTTGATGACTGGGTGGTAGTGCTGTGTGGCGGGGTCAGGTTGGTGGAGGATCTTTGTCTTACGGATGTTTAGTGTAAGGCCCATGCTTTCGTACGTCTGAGTGAAGATGTCGACTATGACTTGAGGTTCAGTCTCTGAATGTGCGCAGACGCAAGCATAAAGGGTAATGGGAAATTGGAACTCTCTCCCCACAAAAGCTGTTTGAGGCTGGGGCGGGGGGCCAATTAATAATTACACAAACTAAGATTGATAGATTTTTGTTAGTCAAGGGTATTAAGGGATATGAAACCAAGGCGGGTAATTGGAGTCAAGATACAGACGCGCCATGATCTCATTTAAAGGCAGGACAGGGTCGAGGATCTGAATGGCTTCCTTCTGATCCCATGTTTCCCATTTCATTGATTTTCCTGCCTCCGATTGTGATGTCTCAGTTGTGCCTTTGTTGGCACGCTGGGATTTTATTGATCTTGCACCGCTGAGGATTTATCTCGCGCACAAAGGTAAGAAAGTAGAATCTCAAAATCCATCTGACATCAAGGCGACATAAAAAAGAGAATCAGGATATTTTTTTAGTAAAATGAAGATCTCATGTAAACAAATCAAATCAGAAACAGAATTTAACAAAAATATTATTCTTGGGATGTGGGTGTCGCTGGCAAGGCCAGCATTTATTGCCCATCTCTAGTTTCCATTGAGTGGCTCGCTGGGCCATTTCAGAGGTCAGTTAAGAGTCAACCACGTTGCTGTGGGACTGGAGTCACATATAGGCCCAGACCAGGTAAGGGCGGCAGGTTTCCTTCCCTAAAGAGCATTAGTGAACGAGATGGGTTTTTACGACAATCCGACAGCTTCGTGATCACTTTTATCGAGACCACATTTTTGGTGGTGCAAAGAAATAACTTAAATTGTTACCCCTGAAAAATTTGGGGAATTTTTCGAGATATTTATATTCTCAGGAAAACACAGATGTTTAGACCTGGGCCTTGTCCTTGCCTCTTTACTGCTGCTAAAGGTAGAAAAGGGCCTTTTATATTAATTCCCAGTAAATTTGGATTCAGGGCATCTGTAAGTCGCCTCTCAGCATTCGTCCTGTTAATTTGAAAGAAAGAAAGATTTGCTTTCATATGGCGCCTTTCATAACCACCTGACGTCTCAAAGCACTTTACAGCCAAGGAAGTACTTTTGGAGTATGGTCACTGTTGTAATGTGGGAAACGCAGCAGCCAATTTGCGCACAGCAAGCTCCCATAAACAGCAATGTGATCAAGACCAGATATTCTGGGGTTTTTTGTTATGTAGATTGAGGGATAAATATTGTCCCAGGACATTGGGGAGCACTTCCCACTCTTCTTCAAAATAGTGCCATGGGATCTTTTTCTACATTACAACAATGACTACACTCCAAAAAGTATTTAATTGGCTGTAAAGTGCTTTGAGACATCCGGTGGTCATGAAAGGCGCTATATAAATCCAAGTCTTTCTTTTTTCTTTTACATCCACCTGTGAGAGCAGACGGGGCCTTGATTTAACATCTCATCCAAAGGACGGCACCTCCAACAGTGCGGGGCTCCCTCAGCACTGCACTGGGAGCATCAGATTTGTGTGATCAAGTCTCTGGAGTGGGACTTGAACCTACAACCTTCTGGCTCAGAGGCAAGAATGCTACCCACTAAGTTGTATTTGGGTTTTAGTAGATCGGAGATTAGACTTTGGAATACTAAAACATAAGAACGTAAGAAATAGGAGCAGGAGTAGGCTATTTGGCCACTCGAGCCTGCTCCGCCATTCAATAAGATCATAGCTGATCTGATCATGGACTCAACTCCACTTCCCCGCCCGCTCCCCATAACCCTTCACTCCACTATTGTTCAAAAATCTATCTATCTGCACCTTAAATATATTCAATGACCCAGCTTTTATATTGTACTAGATCGTTTTTGCATTACGTGCAGAAGAACAGCACCTCCGCCAGCGGGTGTTGGAAAATCGTGGGCGGCGCGTACCAATATGAGAGAGGTTGATCTTCAGATGCACCACCGCCAACTCTTTTAATCTGAAATGTCAAATTTTGTTTGATAATGCTGCTGGGAAGTGCCTTGGGCGCATTTTACTATGTTAAAGGCACTATGTAAATGCTAATTATTGTTGGTGTTTCTGAAGTAGATTCATTGGCAGTGCAATTGGGCTTGGACAATCACCGTCCGTGTCTTTCCTACCTCCAGACTCAAATTTGCAATAATCTCCTGGCTAGCCTCCTACCTTGATCCCTCTGTAAACACCAGCTCATCCAAAACTCTGCTGCCCGTGTCCTAACTTGCATCAGGTCCCGCTCAACCATCACCCCTGTGCTCGGTGACCTACATAGGCTCCCGGGCTTGCAAGGTCTCGATTTTAAAATTCTCATCCTTGTTTTCAAATACTTCCATGGCCTCGGCCCTTCCTATCTCTGTAACCTTCTCCGAGCCCACAAATCTCTGAGATCTCTGCTTCTTGCACCTCCCCGATTTTCATCACCGCGTCATTGGTGGCCGTACTTTCAGCTGCCAAGGGCCATAAGTTCTGTAATTCCCTCCCTAAACCTCTTCAACTCTCCAGCTCTCTCTCCTCGCAGCCAGTCTTCAGCCATTTTGATTCATTCCACATGAGACTGTGCGCAGTATAAACACCGGCATGGATCTGTTGGGGTAAAAGGGGCTGTTTCTGTGCTGTTCAGTCCATGTAATTCTATGTGATATCAAGTAACAGCTGAGCGCAGTACATACAGCAAAGGCTATGGGTCCCGACAACATCCCGGCTGTCGTGCTGAAGACTTGTGCTCCAGAACTAGCCGCTCCTCAAGCTGTTACAGTATAGCTACAACACTGGCATTTACCGACAATGTGGAAAACTGCCCAGGTGTATCCTGTCCACAAAAAGCAAGACAAATCCAATCCGGCCAATTACTGCCCAATCTACTCTCAAATCATCAGCAAAGTGATGGAAGGTGTCGTTGACAGTGCTATTGAGGGGCACTTACTCACCAATAACCAGTTCTGAAGCCCAATTTGGGTTCTGCCAGGACCACTTGGTCCAAACATGGACAAAAGAGCTGAATTCCAGAGATGAGGTGAGAGTGACTGCCCTTGACATCAAGACAGCATTTGACTGAGTGTGGTATCAAGGAGTCCTTGTAAAACTGAAGTCAATGGGAATCAGGGGGAAAACTGGTTGGAGCCATACCTGGCACAAAAGAAGATGGTTGTGGTGGTTGGAGGTCAATCATCTCAGCCCCAGGACATCGCTACAGGAGTTCCTCAGGGCAGTGTCCTAGGCCCAACCACCTTTAGCTGCTTCATCAATGACCTTCCCTCCATCGTAAGGTCAGAAGTGGGGATGTTCACTGATGATTGCACAGTGTTCAGTTCCATTCATAACTCCTCAGGTAATGGAGCAGTCCATGGCCGCATGCAGCAAGACCTGGACAACATTCAGGCTTGGGCTGATAAGTGGCAAGTAACATTCACGTCACACAAGTGCCAGGCAATGACTATCTCCAACAAGCGAGAGTCTATCCACCTCCCCTTGACATTCAACGGCATTACCATCGCCGAATCCCCCACCATCAACATCCTGGGGGTCACCATTGATCAGAAACTTAACTGGACCAGCCACATAAATACTGTGGGGTGTAAGAGCAGATCAGAGGCTGGGTATTCTGCGGCGAGTCCCCCTGACTCCTCAAAGCGTTTCCACCATCTACAAGGCACAAGTCAGGAGTGTGATGGAATACTCTCCACTTGTCTGGATGAGTGCAGCTCCAACAACACTCAAGAAGCTCGACACCATCCAGGACAAAGCAGCCCACTTGATTGGTACCCCATCCAGCACCTTCAATATTCACTCCCTCCACCATCGGCGCACGGTGGCTGCAGTGTTTACCATCTACAAGTGAGAATGTAGATAGAAGGTTTGAGAATGTGTTAGTAAGGGATCATGGGAAAATGGCCAAGAGAAATTGTCCAGCTGCGATATTTGCCCTGTCGACACAAACTAAGGATTACTCAGAGTTGTGGTCAAACACGAGTTACGTGAAAAAGCAAAAGTCAGACATGATTCAGACGAGGTGCTGCTATATCCAGCCATGAAATAGGGAAATCGAAACAATAAACACATCCCTGGAGCCCGCCCTATTTGGAGAGTTGTTAGCCTGCAATTGGGTATGCTATGGGGGAAATCGACCAATGATTGTATAAACTGAGTGTCACTCAAATGTGTTCTGCTGTAACAATGTATAAGTGTTGAGCTTTTGTACTGTTATGAGACTTGTCAGGAGAAAGGTGGACAGAATCGAGAGTGTTCCCTTTTATCTTAACAGGTCCCGGCTGGAAAATCTACAGAATAAAGGTCTTATGTTGCTAAGACTAAAAGTGTTTGTGTGTCAGTGAATTCGCTGAAACAGATTGAAGGGAAAAGAATCCAGTATCAACATTTGGTGTCAGAAGTGGGATCTCAACGGACGACTGCAGAAAACTTGCGAATTAAGAGCTAGACTAGCCTTGGACGAGACGAGAGGAAAATGGCCACTGGAGTAAGTATAATTTCAATACTGCTCCAGTTTCCTCCGGTTTCAAAAGTCTGAGGAAAGTTTAGCCACTCGCTGGTTCTCAGGTGGTGTCTGAACGAGATCCAAGTCAATCTGGCGAACACGTTTTAAATTTAGTAAATAAGTGTCCAAGTCAGGTGTGACGTTGACCTTGTATATCACTTGGCCCGTCTAGGCACTGATTGGATTTAAATCGGGAACCTAGAAAGATTGTCGTGCGGCGTCACGAACAGGCTGTGTGGGTTCGAGGCCCAAGTAAATAGAGAATCGCGAGAACCGCGTAGGGAAACGCGGAGGTTAGGGAATTACGGAAAATTAAGCTGCGGGACTACGCGGGACTGTGTAAATTTTAAATTGTACTTACGCCAGGTGCGGTGTCGATCTTGTATATCACTTGGTCCACCTAGGCTCTGGGTAAGCTAAACTGAGATCACCACGGGGCGGCGTGGGGGACGATTCGGATTAATTAGGACCCCGATCCAACGTGCGGCGACACAAGGATGGGTAATTTAGATAAAACTACGAATTCCCTGAAAGGTCATGGATCCAAAAACAAAAGAGAGAATCTTGTGAACGTCTGTTTTAAATGCTTGTATGATTTTTACTGTGGATAAGAAAGCTTGTGTTGGGGAAACCGGGGAGTTGTGGTTTGCTTTAGCTCCACCTACTTTTTCAAACAGTGAAAGTTTTTTTAACCCTTCGTAGTGTTGTCCTGTATGTGGGAAGTTTAAGAGTGTGAACCTTATTGAATTACGTATAGTCGGATGATAAGTTACGGAGCCAGGAAATGCACAAAGGATAGGTCTGTTGAGTAAAAACAAAATTTAATAGCCAAATGGAGACAGTACTGTCAAAAGCTGAAAGATGAGTCCCTTCTGTCAAGCTGGCAGGAGAACGCCACTAAACTAGGGCTGTCCTTGACAGAAGGAGGACATGTTAAAACTGTAGATGTCCTAAAGAGAGAGTGCGCACACGAGAAACGTACTAAAAGTTCCCCTGGGACCTCTGAGAAGGGTACCGATAGACCACGTGGTCGAATGGTTGGTTTTGCGTTGACCGAGGCTGATGATGAATTTGATGAATGGTCACTGACTCGGCGCCCAACCCCAACAGCGCCTCCCGCAGCCCAGGGCCCCTCACCACAGTCCCCTTCCCGCCGACCTCCACCTTACACTCCGGTGGTAGGAGGTGACAATAACCGTAACCCCACACCAATGAACCAACAAGCCCAGACAGACTCTTCCTCTTCAGATAGTGACTCCTACCATGACTCAAGTCCTCAGTTCATAGACCCTGTAGCCGCTCGGACCAGAAGACGTAGCCTGACCATTCGGAAAACAGCTACCCCTAGTCCAGGGAGGAGACGCGGGCGCTCTCATCAGCCCCGCTCTCAGTCTGAACCTCGGGGCCATTGGCGACGACCCACTCGTCATAGCTGAAGCTCCAGCATTAGTTCTACAGGCTCGGAGTGCTCTTCAGATAGAGAAACGGCCTCAGGAAATAATACTTCTGTCCAGAAAACTAGGGTAGGAACTAGGCAGTTCCCAGTTCGACCCATGCCAAATCCCAATCCAGAGCAGGTTGCGGACCACCCCACCATAGAAATATATATGCCATGGAAACCGAATGAGATTATGGCTATCCTGGCTACCATACCAGATCGGGAAAAAAAATAACCTGTCAAGTTTATAGATCGCCTCCGACTCACCATTGGAGTTTATAATGCGGAATCGAGAGACTTGTGGTCCTTAGTGCAGCAGACCCTGAGCCCGACTGAACACGTCCGGTTCTTAGAAAATTTGAGGCGAGCCACCCATGGTGCATTAGTGACTGCTCACCCTAATAATGCCCAGGATCGCCTAAACGCTATCTTTAATGCTCTCAGCAAGAACCTTCAGAAGCCCATCAGTATGGCAGCAGTATTAGAGACTAAACCTAAACGAGAAGAAACTGCCGACGAATTCATGGAAAGATTTATTGAAATATACGGAGGTCAATCAGGAGATAATGCCTTCAGGGCAGGGGACAATTCACCTCAATTCTGCGCTATTCTACTTCAGTGCCTGCCCTATTCGATTGCTCACGCTATCCGGACAAATAATATGAATTGGGCAGATAACAGTAGAGCCCAAATGGAAAGAGCGGTAAAATATTATTGGCAGGAGAAGAAAGGAGGGGAAGGAGGAGGCACACCCCTGACCCGGGTCAAAACCGAATATGTGACTAGAAAGGAAGAACCCCCACGCAGAGGACCCTGGTCCGACCCGAGGGGATACCAGATGGAACCACAGTACTGTGTAAAGGGATGGGTGGATAACCAAGGATACGGATATACCCAACACACAAATGGCCCAGGGCCCTGCTAATTACGGACCGCCCTACTGTCCCCAGCCTGGTATGGGAAGAGGTCGGGGCTGGGAAAGACGAGATGGATGCTTTAATTGTGGGCAAGAAGGACATTGGAGTAGAGAGTGTCCCTCCCGTCGGCACGAAAGAGGAAGAGGAGGAAGAGGAGGGGGGCAAGGGGGAAGAGGACGGGGATCTTACACTAACTTCTCCCAGAACAACCCCTTTGGCCAACCGTCCCCCGATTACGTAACTTGATTGTACAGAAAACCTCCCCGGATGACGAACCAATTTGCCAGTTTCCAGTCCCTAGCACGGCTAAACAAATGCGACAGTGGTGGGGGATGATCAATTACTGTAGATCCTGGATCCCTAACGTTGCCTTGATAACTAAGCACCTCGCCCCGTATACAAATAAGGAAGGCAGCTTTGAAATAAAAACTGCAGACGTCCAAGCCTTTAAGGAACTAAAGACAGCCCTGCTGCAAGCTCCGGCTTTGAGCCGGCCCCTCGATGACCGGCCTTTTCAACTGTATTGTACAATCTTGAAAGACTGTGCCACTGCTGTGTTAACTCAGAAACACGGGGATAAGCATAGGCCTGTTGCCTACTACTCTTCCAAAATAGACCCCGTTGCCTTGGGGCACCCTGTATGTACTCAAATATTAACCGCCATCTACAATAGCCTTCAATCCGCTGCCAACATTACCCTCCAGCAGGATATTGTTGTGTACATCTCTCACTCCGTAGCTGCCCTCCTGGGCCAACTGCAGACTCAACACCTTACCATGGTCAGGCAAAGCAGATATGAGATCTACCTACTGAATAATCCTAAGCTGACCTTTCGGCACTGTACGGCCATTAATCCGGCCTGTTTTCTTACTGAGCCACCCCAAGATGAGGAAGAACCCAGTCATGATTGTTTGTCTTTAATTCAGGAGGCCTCGTCGGTCAGGGAAGATTTAGTTGACGTACCAATGGAAGACCCAGACTGTATTTTGTATGTTGACGGAAGTTCTTCTATTAATCCAGAAGGTACACGAATCTCAGGATACGCCATAGTAAACCAGGAGAATCAGGTCTTGGAATCTGCTGCTTTTGAAACCGCCTATTCTGCCCAACAAGCTGAACTATTCGCCCTCACCCGAGCCTGTATCTTGGCCAAAGACCTCAAAGTCAATATCTATACCGATTCTAGGTATGCCTTTGGGGTAGCCCATGATTTCGGACAGTTATGGAAAAACAGGGGATTCCTAACCTCACAGGGGAATGAGATAGGCAACTAGTATCTGATTTGTTGCAAGCCCTCATGCTCCCCAAGCGTATTGCCATTGTCAAGTGCACTGCCCACACTACCGGAAACTCTCCGGTCGATATAGGAAACCGCCGTGCTGACAGAGAGGCTAAACAGGCTTCTTGTGGACAACAAATGGTGGTGCCTAGAATGATGAGTCAAACTAAAAGTCCTGCCAAGGATAAGTTAGCCTCGGAAAAACTAATGCCAACCATCCAAGATGTCATTAAAGCACAGGAGGACGCTCCTGAAAAAGATAAACTGTTGTGGAAAGATTATGGATGTACTTATGATAATGTTTCTAAACTCTGGACCACTCCTGCGGAACAGACTTGCATGTCTGACGAGTTGGCTCTATGGGTTATTGAATGTATGCATTTTGCTACTCATTGTGGAGCAAGGACAACAAGTGACACGCTTTTGGCCACTTGGTGGCACCCTAGACTCCAGATGCTAGCCCAGAACATCAGTAGTCGCTGCCTTGTTTGCCAACAGCATAATCCAGGGAAGGGAGTCCCCTGTGATTGGGGTAAGACGCCCCTACCAGAAGGTCCGTTTGAGACCTTGCAGTTGGACTACATTGAGTTGCAAAAAGTTCAGTGTTACAAATATGTGTTAGTAATAGTAGATGTGTTTAGCAGATGGATTGAAACCTACCCTACCCTGGACAATAAGGCTCAAACTGTTGTTACGGTGTTAATAAGGGAAATTGTTCCTAGATATGGTATCCCGCTCGATTGATGACCACCTATGTTCTTTCTCTGACTCAGGCTCTGCGACTAGCTCACAACCAGGTTCGAGAGGTTCACCTTGACCTCCCAGTTTTACCCGAATCGTCCCTCGTGGCACCAGGGAAGTATGTCCTGATTAAGAAATGGATTCGAAAGGGACTAGAGCCACGATGGAAGGGGCCCTTTCAGGTATTACTCACGACCCCCACCGCAGCTAAGGTTGAAGGGAGAAGTGCCTGGGTTCACCTGCACCACTGTAAACTGGCTACTACATAAGCTGATGTTATCAGTCGTCCTAACCCTTGTTTCTGTTCCAGACTTCCTCTCCTCCATAGCTGAATAAACCACATCCTTGGGGCAGGAAGAAAAAAGCCAAGAACACGGGAAAAGAAAGGAACAAACAGACTTAGCTGTTTTTGATTTGTCCTTATCCTATTGTTAACTAATGTATAGTATCGTCTAAAATTATTTAAACATGTGTAAGCTAGCAGGTATAATTGTGCTATCTTGTGCTATCCTAGCTGAACTGGAAGGGCTACAGGATAACTTATTTTATCAGACCCATACCCGATTGCATGGCAATCGAACTGTGTATTAACCACTAGCCCAATCAGTAGAGGCCCTGTTCGTGGCTACCCCTGGGTGGACTCCCCGCGATCATAGGGGACAAATGTATAACACATGTCACGGACGAATCGTACAATATCACCCAGGCCATTGATGCCATAAAAAAAGCAGCTGGATGAGTTTAGGCAGGGCCCAAAGAAAGGAAATGGTTGGTTGGATTGGTTATTAGGAGGATCGTGGGGATCTTATTTAATGCATGGAGCAGTTATTCTCGTGATGATAATAGTTACCTGTTGTCTGATTATTGGTTGCTTTAATGTCTGTTGTAAAGTAATGATGGCGAAATTGGAGCAAACTCTTAGTCACGAGCTCCCGGAATTTGGTTGAACAAACTAAAGGTTTACTCGAGAATCAAGAAGAGTATGAGAAACAAGAATGCGAACGGCTGAATGCGATACTCCTGGAATAATCACCAGGGTTATCATAGAATGATAAAAGGGGGGAATGAGAATGTAGATAGAAGATTTGAGAATGTGTTAGTAAGGGATCATGGGAAAATGGCCAAGAGAAATTGTCCAGCTGCGATATTTGCCCTGTCGACACAAACTAAGGATTACTCAGAGTTGTGGTCAAACACGAGTTACGTGAAAAAGCAAAAGTCAGACATGATTCAGACGAGGTGCTGCTATATCCAGCCATGAAATAGGGAAATCGAAACAATAAACACATCCCTGGAGCCCGCCCTATTTGGAGAGTTGTTAGCCTGCAATTGGGTATGCTATGGGGGAAATCGACCAATGATTGTATAAACTGAGTGTCACTCAAATGTGTTCTGCTGTAACAATGTATAAGTGTTGAGCTTTTGTACTGTTACGAGACTTGTCAGGAGAAAGGTGGACAGACTTGAATCGAGAGTGTTCCCTTTTATCTTAACAGGTCCCGGCCGGAAAATCTACAGAATAAAGGTCTTATGTTGCTGAGACTGAAAGTGTTCGTGTGTCAGTGAATTCGCTGAAACAGATTGAAGGGAAAAGAATCCAGTATCAACACAAGATGCACTGCAGCAACTCGCCAAGGCTTCTTCAGCAGCACCTCCCAAACTTCCGACCTCTACCACTAGAAGGACAAGGGCAGCAGGCGCATGGGAACATCACCACCTCTAAGTTCCCCTCCGAGTCACACACCATCCTGATTTGGAAATATATCAATCGTTCCTTCATCGTCGCTGGGTCAAAAACCTCGAACTCCCTCCCTAACAGCACTGTGGGAGCACGTTCACCACACGGACTGCAGCGGTTCAAGAAGGTGGCTCACCACCACCTTCTCAAGGGCAATTAGGGATGGGCAATAAATGCTGACCTTGCCAGCGATGCCCACATCCCGGAAAAGACTAAATAAAAAGTTGGTGGGTTCAAGCCCCAGTCCAGAGACTTGAGCTCAATAATCTCGGCTGACACTTCAATGCAGTACAGAGCTCATGCACAATGCCAGGGGAGCTTTGATAATATTATCAATGGTGAATAGGATAAAGCAGTGTTTAATTTAAGTATTATAGTTTAAGTTTGTGATTGCCTCAAATTGTTAAATAGTAAGCATTAAAGACGTTCTTGAACAGGGAAAATGTTCCTGTGTTGTAAATTATCTGACATTTTCATCATTCAAAGATGTCCAGATTGTGAAGTTTTGTCTGAACTTGACTGTGAGAGTCATTGCCAAGGATAAGGGTGAAAGGAGAGTGAGAAGAGAGCGAGAGAGAGAGAGAGAGAAAGAGAGAGACAGAAAGAATGAAAGCAAATGACTGTGAGTGAGAGAAAGACAGAGAAAAAAATGTAAGAGACAGAGAGAAAGACAGTGTGAGAGAGAGAGAGAAAGACGGAGAGAAAAATAGTATGAAAGAGAGAGACAGGGTCATTTTAACTTTGTGCGATAGTGTAAAACAAGCGCTATCAAATCAGCCACCCATTATACATCTCTCTCGATTTGAATTCAATGGAAATTAAAATCAGGAGAGTGGTAAAACGTGCTGCCGACTCACCATTAACAGTTCACACAATTGCGCAGTCGAGATCTGCCCCAGTGTCTGATAGAACCAAAGTCACCCGAGCTCCGAAAAGGCATACTTTCAATCTCAAATTTGTTTTTTATTCATTCATGGGATGTAGGCGTTTATTGCCCATCCCTAATTGCCCCTTGAGAAAGTGGTGGGGAGCTACCTTCTTGAATAAAACTAACTCGCTGCACCATTTCAGGAGGGCAGTTAAGAGTCAACCGCATTGCTGTGGGTCTGGAGTCACATTTCAGCCAAAGTGGGTAAGGACAGCAGATTTCCTTCCTTTCCTAAACAACATTAGTGAACCCGATGGGTTTTTACAACAATTCAGGCATTTCATGGTCACCATTACTGATACTAGCTTTTTTATAAATTCCAGATTTATTTAATTAAGTGAATTTAAGTTCCCCTAACTGCCTTGGTAGGATTTGAACTCATGTCACTAGATCATTAGTACAGACCGTGGGATTACTAGACCAGTAACGTAACCACTGAGCTAACGTTCCCCATAGCACATGCTCCCAATGCCCGAAATGTTTCAAATGTTGGGGAAGGCGGGTGGGTGGCCCGTCGCTGGGTCAAAGATCGCTGCTGCGATGAAATTGCCAAGCCTTCCCTGAAATGAGTGCTCGGGAGTTAAGAAAATGGATTGCTGGGAGAGACACGAAGAGAGATATGAAGATGGACTCCCAGTCGCCCCTCACCCCTAATAGACGCTTCAGGGCTGAGATAATCTTGGATGATATGTAGGATTGAGTGGCATTAATAATACCTTATGAAGTGCTGGTTTGAAGGATTTTCAGTGTTTGTCTTTAAAAATAATTGGGACGCACACATTTATAAAGACTATAATTTGAAATTACAGCTGTGACTCTTTGAGTGTATAAGAAGCCCTGAAATAACACAGTGACAAGTCCTTTATTTCACTGAAAGAAAAGCTGCCCGCTTTCAGCGTAACCATGGAAACTACCTGTATTTTCTCTCTCTCTCTCATCAGCCTTCAGCTGAGTTCTACTATTCAGCCAGAGCCAATTATCAGGAGAAAATACTTTTTAAAATGCACCTGTAGTAATGGAGTACGATATAGGTATTGATTGGTTTTATAGAAAGCCCGTTTGCAATAAAGGGTTTATTTGTATCATAAGTAAATTACTTACACATCGTCAATTGAGGCTTTTTGATTCAGTTTAAATGTTATTTTTAACTGAAGGTCAGTTTGGAATCAGCATTACGCTTCTAATTTTCCTTTAAATTGAGGAGAGTGTGAGTAATGTTTCAATTTTACAAGGAATTTCCTCCCCTTCCCCATCAATCTTCTCCCCATCTTTACTTTTGGATGAGGCATCAAACCGAGGCCTCGTCTGCCCTCTCAGGCACATGGAAAAGAACATAAGAACATAAGAAATAGGAACAGGAGTAGGCCATACGGTCCCTCGAGCCTGCTCCGCCATTTAATAAGATCATGGCTGATCTGATCATGGACTCAGCTCCACTTCCCTGCCTGCTCCCCATAGCCTCTTATCCCCTTATCGTTTAAGAAACTGTCTATTTCTGTCTTAAATTTATTCAATGACCCAGCTTTCACAGCTCTCTGAGGCAGAGAATTCCACAGATTAACAACCCTCTGAGAGAAGAAATTTCTCCTCATCTCTGTTTTAAATGGGCGGCCCCTTATTCTAAGATCATGCCCTCTAGTTCTAGTCTCCCCCATCAGTGGAAACCTCCTCTCTGCATCACCTTGTCAAGTCCCCTCATAATCTTATACTTTTCGATAAGATCACCTCTCATTCTTCTGAATTCCAATGAGTAGAGGCCCAACCTACTCAACCTTTCCTCTCTCGAAGGCAACCCCCTCATCCCCGGAATCAACCTAGTGAACCTTCTCTGAACTGCCTCCAAAGCAAGTATATCATTTTGTAAATATGGAAACCAAAACTGCACACAGTATTCCAGGTGTGGCCTCACCAATACACTGTATAGCTGTAGCAAGACTTACCTGCATTTATACTCCATCCCCTTTGCAATAAAGGTCAAGATACCATTGGCCTTCCTGATCACTTGCTGTACCTGCATACTATCCTTTTGTGTTTCATGCACAAGTACCCCCAGGTCCCGCTGTATTGCGGCACTTTTCAATCTTTCTCCATTTAAATAATAACTTGCTCTTTGATTTTTTTTCTGACAAAGTGCATGACCTCATACTTTCCGACATTATACTCCATCTGCCAAATTTTTGCCGACTCACTTAGCCTGTCTATGTCCTTTTGCAGATGTTTTGTGTCCTCCTCACACATTGCTTTTCCTCCCATCTTTGTATCATCAGCAAACTTGGCTATGTTACACTCGGTCCTTTCTTCCAAGTTGTTAATATAGATTGTAAATAGTTGGGGTCCCAGCACTGATCCCTGCGGCACCCCACTAGTTACTGGTTGCCAACCAGAGAATGAACCATTTATCCCGACTCTCTGTTCTCTGTTAGTTAGCCAATCCTCTATCCATGTTAATATATTACCCTCAACCCCGTGAACTTTTATCTTGTGCAGTAACCTTTTCCGTGGCATCTTGTCAAATGCCTTCTGGAAGTCCAAATACACCACATCCACTGGTTCCCCTTCATCCACCCATTCATTACATCCATAAAGAACTCCAGCAAATTTGTCAAACATGACTTTCCCTTTATAAATCCATGCTGACTCTGCCTGACCGAATTTTGCTTTTTCAAATGTCCTGTTACTGCTTCTTTAATAATGGACTCCAACATTTTCCCAACCACAGATGTTAGGCTAACTGATCTATAGTTTCCTGCTTTTTGTCTGCCTCCTTTTTTTACATTTGCAATTTTCCAATCTGCTTGACCTCCTCATAATCCAGGGAATTTTGGTAAATTACAATCCATTCATCCACAATCCTTGCTGTTACTTCTCTTAAGACCCTCGGATGCAAGCCATCAGGTCCAGGGGATTTATCTGTCTTTAGTCCCATTATCTTACTGAGTACCACCTCCTTAGTGATTGTGATGGTGTTAAGTTCCTCCTTCCCTATAGCCCCTTGATTATCCACTGTCGGAATATTGTTAGTGTCCTTTACCATAAAGACTGATACAAAATATTTGTTCAGAGTTTCTGCCATCTCCATGTTCCCCATTACTAATTCCCTGGTCTCGTCCTCTAAAGGACCAACATTTACTTTAGCCACACTTTTCCTTTTTATATACCTATAGAAACTCTTGCTATCTGTTTTTATTTTTTGTGCTAGTTTACTTTCATAGTGTCAGTATTGTCAGTCCCATGTCAGTATTTCCAAGAAGAGCAGATGGGTTCACCCCAATGTCCTGGCCAATATTGATCCCTCGAACAACATCACTTAAAAAAACAGACGATCTGGTCATTTAGCTCATTGCTGTTTGTGGGAGCTTGCTGTGTGCAAATTGGCTGCTGCCTTTCCTACATTACAACAATGACTACACTTCAAAAGTATCAGCTGCAAAACCAATTGAGATGTACTGAGGTTGTGACAAGTACTATATAAATGCAAGTCTTTCTTTCTTTAAATGAACAACAACAACTTGTATTTATATAGTGCCTTCAATGTAGTAAAAAGTCCCAAGATGCTTTCAAGACAAAAATTTTGACACTGAGCCAAATAAGGAGAAATTAGGGCAATGACCAAAAGCTTGGTCAAATAGGTAAGTATTAAGAAGCATCTTAAAGGAGGAAAGAGCACTAGAGAGGTAGGGAATTCCAGAGCTTGGGGCCGAGGCAACAGAAGGCACGGCCACCGATGTCTGAGAGATTATAATCAGGGATGTTCAAAAGGGCAGAATTAGAATAGCGCAGATATCATGGGGGGTGTTGCAGGAGTCAGTGTAGATCAGCGAACACAGGGGTGATTGGAGAACGGGACTGGTGCGAGTTAGGGCACGGGTTTTGGATCACCTCTAGTTTATGTAGGGAAGAATGTGAGAGACCAGCCAGGAGTGCGTGGAATAGTCTAGCCTAAAGGTAACGAAGGCTTGGATGAAGGTTTCAGCAGCGGATGAGCTGAGGCAAGGGTGGAGACGGGCGATATTACAGAGGTGGAAATAGGCGGTCTTAGTTATGGTATGGATATGTGGTCAGAAGCTCATTTCAGGGTCCAATATAACACCAACATTTATATTGCGCTTTTAACTTGTAGAAAAGTCCCAAGTGTGCATCACAGAGACCGTAAAGGAGTAAAATCCAATGATTAGTGAATGAATGAAGAGGCAATGGCTGGGCGCTTGGCTGAAGAGAGGGAATTTGAAGAGTCTTCTATGCATGTGGTGGGTGGTAGCATTTATTTTAGGAAGGACTTGCCAGAATAGGGGCAAGATGTCTGATGATCCGACACCGACAGTGAATCAGAAGCAAAGGGTAAATGCACAGGAGGCCAGAGACAGAGGACATAAGGCTGGGCATAAAAAGGTTGTGGATTTATGACAGGGCAAGGTCGTGGAACATATGCGAAAATGGCAGGCAGGAAATGACCAGCTTGTCCATCAAGTCATCCTTAAATTAATGATACCTTGCGCATCAGGACAAGGGGTGGGAAATTCGGTCGCGCCTCTGTTGTGGTGTTAACCGGAGCAGAGCGGTAAATTTTGCGTCGGTAAATGGTTTGTGTCTCCAGCCCCAAAATTCACGAGCTGGGCCCAGAGCATGGGGCGGAGCGCTAAGGGAGACGTTACACACCTCTTTTAGGGCGCTAGGCTGGCTGAGCAAAGGAAAATCCCAAGCTAAACAGCCGGTCTCGGAGCGCCCTAAAAGAGGCCTCGGGGAGAAAAGAAATCTGTCAAAAACACCAAAAACATTCCCGATAAATAACTCATGCCACCACAACTGAAATCAAAAAAAAAAATTAAACCCAATCACACTTACCTGAGGTCGACATTACTTCCCTCACTGCGGCCGCTACAGCTCGGGACGCCCACTTCCACAGGTGTTCCCACTAGGGCGCTCTACGGGATGCTACAGATCGGACGCGATCCAAGTGTTATATTTGCAGACTATAGACATACACTCTGTGTGGTCACTGTATAGTTGCATAAGGTGAAGACTTGTTACTTGGTGTACTATCAATAAGGTTTACACTGTGTATATACTATGCTGGCACCACTAGAGGGTACAACTGGTGGAGACCGGGGTTTCCTGCCCTAGTGGCAGGGGCTGTATAAAAGGGAAGTCACCATGCATGTGCCTCACCCTGGAGTTATAAATAAAGGACCAAGGCCACTACAGTTTGAGTACAACACATTGCCTCGTGGAGTCATCATAAGTACATCACACACATAACACCAAGTATCGAGTCGGCATCGCAACCAGGGGTGTTGCACACCAGCTCATCTCTTCCGGATGGTAATGCCCTAGAAACCTGCATGGAATGTGCCGGCAGGGCGCTGGAACCTGTCCACCTGCTCCGACGTGCTTACCGCCGCCATTGCCGCCCCTCCGGGGCGCTAACAGGGGCAGAAACAAGCCGAATATACAGCCCTAGGAACTTCCTACTGCCCCCAGACACCCGCTATCCCGCAGCCCTGTAATCTCTCGGGAGAGCCAAAATAGACAGAGAAAAAACCCTGGGCAAATAAGGGGAAAATGCTCTGGATAATTCCTCCCCAACCCCCTCTGGCAGTGGAAACCAGTGCAGGAGATCACATGGACCCAATGAACTCTAGAAAGACACTGACCTTCTATACGATGCGATCTCCGCCCCAGTCAGGAACCGGTCCTGCTCCCTCTCGAAGGCACCGATTTCCACCTCCGTAAAATCGCCCGTCTCCACCCCTGCATCAGCTCATCCACTGCTGAAACCCTTATCCGTGCCTTTGTTACCTCCAGACTTGACTATTCCAATGCATTCCTGGCCAGCCTCCCATATTCTACCCGACGTAAACTCGAGGTGATCCAAAACTCGGCTGCCCTTGTCCTAACTCGCACCAGTCCCATTCACCTATCACCCCTGTGCTCGCTGACCTACATTGGCTTGTGGTTAAGCAACGCCTCGATTTCAAAATTCTCATCCTTATTTTCAAATCCCTCCATGGTCTTGCCCCTCCCTATCTCTGTAATCTCCTCCAACCCCACAACTCCCCGAGATGTCTGCGCTCCTCTAATTCTGCCCTCTTGAACATCTCTGATGATAATCACTCAACCATTGGTGGCTGTGCCTTCTGTTGCCTAGGCCCCAAGCTCTGGAATTCCCTGCCTCTCTAGCGCTCTTTCCTCCTTTAAGATGCTTCTTAAAACCTATGTCTTTGACCAAGCTTTTGGTCATCTGCGCTAATTTCTACTTATGTGGCTCGGTGTCAAATTTTTTATCTCATAACACTCATGTGAAGCGTCTTGGGACATTCACTTCATTAAAGGCTCTATATAAATACAAGTTGTTGCTGTTATATGTGACTCCAGACCCACAGCAATGTGGTTAAATCTGAACTGTCCTCTGAAATGGCCCAGCAAACTATTCAGTTGTATCAAACTACTACGACAAATCAGCACTGTGGGAGCACCTTCACCACACGGACTGTAACAGTTCAAGAAGGCGGCTCACCACCACCTTCTCAAGGGCAATTAGGGATGGGCAATAAATGCCGGCCTGGCTAGCAATGCCCACATTCCGCGAACAAATACATTTGAACAAACTTACCACACCCACAGTGAAAAGTAGATGCAACGCCACTCAGGGCAGCCCCACTTGGCGGAGGAGGTCATGAAACAGGCACTGGGCCCCTCATTAACATATGCAAGGGGCCTAATGCCCGTTCTAGGCAGCCGCCATTGATGCCTGAAAAAGAATTGCCTGACAGAATATGGGATCAGACATATTTCAGGCATCCATAGGGCACGGGACATAGCACTGCCCACATAGTACTTTACCCACACCCACCCCTGAGGTCTGAATCTCTTGGCGTACTAGCATATTATGTATGTTGCTGTCCATCAATAAAAAATCCATTGCCATCAGAATACCACTGTTTTATTTTGGGCACTGTCCTTCTAAAATATGGTGAGAGGTACATGGAAAGGTGTCAGTACTTCCAGGGTATACCCACAGGAGTGTGTCAATATTTGTAGGGGTTCCCCAGGAGGGAGGTTATAATCACAGGGGTTCCCCGGGAGGGAGATTATAATCACAGGGGTTCCCCGGGAGGGAGATTATAATCACAGGGGTCCCCGGGAGAGAGATTATAATCCCAGGGGTTCCCCGGGAGGGAGATTATAATCACAGGGGGTCCCCAGGAGGGAGGTTATAAGCACAGGGGTTCCCCGGGAGGGAGGTTATAATCACAGGGGGTACACAGGAACGAGGCTATAATCGAAGGTGTCCCGGGAATGAGGCCATATAAGTAGGGAGTTCTCGGCTGGGCATTAGTATTGCTCGAAGCTCCCTCAGGAGCGAGGCTGCACTTAACTTACCATTGTCCCCTACACAGATTAGTTTGTAAACCTTATCCAACCTGCACCTTCGATGCTTCAAGAGAAAGTTTCCTCGAGGGGAGAAAAATAGGACAAGATAATTAAATTCCCCAAGCACCATATTTTAGAGTGTAAACACATGTCAAATTTCCTGGGGCGTGGAGAGTCATGGAGTCAGGACATTCTCGTTCAAGAGCAGTGTTAACAGGCAGGTAGCTTAGATATGTTAGTAAACAGTGGCTTCCAATCAGATCGCCTTTATCTACATCACTGTCAGCTCGTTGACGGGATGGCAGCACTGTAGCGACGCACTATCACACGGTTGACTGTCACTCATTTACTTACCCCCAACTTAAGCGTTCAGCTCGCACAGACTACCTTCCTAGTTTACCCCCCCCACGTGCCCCCCCCCCCCCCCCGTCGGCCATTTCTTCCTTTACCCTTTCCCTCTTCCCCTTTACATTTCTCTCCCTTACCTCTCCATTACCTCGTTATGTGGTCTTATCTGAGCTTTCCCAGCTTCTCATTAATATTCAGCCTGAGCCGGAGTGTTCTCCAGACCATTGTCTGGTTAATGGGGTGAGTAATCAGTCACCTGGTTATCAGCTGGTTAGCAGAGGCTGGCCATTCAGAGCTGCCAGAAAACAATCATGGGGGATCAGGGAAGGTTAAACGAGGCTGACAGATGCGATCTACTGATTATTATATAATTTACGGCGTGAATAATAACAGCAGATAGCAGATAGGAGGCGCAGGGTATACTGTGGGGCGGGCATTCACAGCTTCACTTGTTATTATCGCAAGCCAATGATTCACTTCAGGGAAATGAGAGGAGGACAGAAACGCATAATAAGAGTTCCGAGGACTATATCAGCACATAAATAACGGGGAACGTTTCAGACATAACTGACTTCTAAAAAGTGCATAATCTTTTGAATGCTGGCAGAGTGGTCATGTCAACGTATAAATGGCCCACCTGTCATCCATCTGTGAAAAGTAATTTTCTCTCTTGGCTCTACGTGTTCTGTTTGCTCCATGGCCTGATGGTGGAGCTCCCTTTACCTTCTGGTCATTATCACATTGCTGTTTGTGGGAGCTTGCTGTGCGCAAGTTGGCTGCCACGTTTCCCACATTACAACAGTGACTACACTTCAAAAGTACTTCATCGGCTGTAAAGCAAGTTGAGATGTCCAGTGGTCGTGAAAGGTGCTATATAAATGCAAGTCTTTCTTTCTTTCTTTCTCTCGTTCTCTCTTTCTCTCTCCCTCTGCCAGATTGCAAGTGTCTGCTGTACCTTAGCTGTCAGAGGAGATACTTGTATCTCACCTGGCTGATCGGTACAGAGATAGTTTTTTGAAGCAGGCAAGGGTTTTCAGTCAAGGACTACCCATTTGTCGCACCAAAGCAGTCTGTTGCTGACTGAGGACTCACATACAATATGTGTTTGAGCCTTACACCTAGAAAGGGATTAACAGAATCATAGAAATTTACAGCACAGAAGGAGGCCATTTCAGCCCATCGTGTCCACACCGGCCGACCAAGAGCCATCCAGCCTAATCCCACTTTCCAGCGCTTGGTCCACAGCCCTGTAGGTTATGGCACTTCAAGTGCACATCCAAGTATTTTTTAAATGTGGTGAGGATTTCTGCCTCTACCACCCTTTCAGGCAGTGAGTTCCAGACCCCCACAACTCTCTGGGTGAAGATATTTCCCCTCAAATCCCCTCTAACCCTCCCCCCAATTACTTTAAATCTATGCCCCCTGGTTGTTGACCCCTCTGCTAAGGGAAATAGGTCCTTCCTATCCACTCTATCCAGGCCCCTCATAATTTTATACACCGCAATCAGGTCTCACCTCAGCCTCCTCTGTTCCAAAGAAAACAACCCCAGCCTATCCAATCTTTCCTCATAGCTAAAATTCTCCAGTCCAGGCAACATCCTCATAAATCTCCTCTGTACCCTGTCTAATACAATCACATCTTTCCTGTAATGCGGTGACCAGAATTGCACATAGTACTCTAGCTGCGGCCTAACTAGTGTTTTATACAGTTCAAGCATAACCTCCCTGCTCTTGCATTCTATGCCTCGGCTAATAAAGGCAAATATTCCGTATGCCTTCTTAACCATCTTATCTACCCAGCCTACTACCTTCAGTGATCTGTGGACATGCACCCCAAGGTCCCTGTGTTCCTCTACACCTCGCAGTGTCCTACCATTTAATGTGTATTCCCTTGCCTTGTTAGCCTCCCACAAGTGCATTACCTCACACTTCTCCGGATTGAATTCCATTTGCCACTGTTCTGCCCACCTGACCAGTTCATTGATATCTTCCTGCAGTCTGCAGCTTTCTTCTTCATTATCAACCCCACAGCCAATTTTTGTCCCACCTGAAAACTTCTTAATCATACCCGCTACATTCAAATCTAACTCATTGATATATATCACAAAAAGTAAGGGACCCAGTACTGAGCCCTGTGGAACCCCACTAGAAATGTCAGTCACAAAAACATCCATCAACCATTACCCTTTGCTTCCTGCCCCTGAGCCAATTTTGGATCCAACATGCCACTTTGCCTTGGATACATGGGCTTTTACTTTCGTGACCAATGTGCTATGAGAGACTTTACCAAAAGCCTTGCTAAAATCCATATACAATACTTCAAACGCACTACCCTCATCAACCCTCTTTGTTACCTCCTCTAAAAATTCAATCAAGTTAGTTAGACATGACCTTCCCTTAACAAATCTCTGGTGACTGTTCTTGATTAATCCATGTCTTTCCAAATGAAGATTTATCCTGTGCCTCAGAAGGGTATGGTAGTGTATGTTTCTGCACTTGTAATTCTGAGGCCTGGACTAATAATCCAGAGAATGTGAGTTCAAATCCCAGCCTGGTGACAGACGTGGCTCAGTGAGTAGCACTCTCGCCTCTGAGGCAGAATGTTGTGAGTTCAAGCCTCACTCCCAGGACTGGAGCACACAATCCTGGCTGACACTCCCAGTGCCCACTCCCCATAATGCTTGACTACAGTGACTGTACTTCATTGGCACTGAAGCACTTTGGGCAAGCAGAGGTCATGAAGGGTGCTATAGAATGACAGGAGGATCAGATGGTGGGTGAGGATGTGAGGATGACTGATCGCTAGATCGAAGAGATGAGCTTTGAAGACAGAAATAGGAATGCCGAGACGTTTATTGAGGGAGTTCCAGAGACTGGTGCCAAGGTAACGGAAAGCTCTGTCACCAATGAAGAGTTGAAAGGGGGTAATGCACAAAAAGAATTGCCTTTAGAAGTGCCAGAAGCATAGTTGAGGGTTTCAACAGCAGAGGAACTGAGTTACAATCGGTCGTGGCAATGGATAGATTGTGGGGTTTGAAGCTCAGCTCTGGGTTACTCAGGATGCTGAGGTTTCACCCAATCTGGTTCAACATGAGCAAGAGGTCGATGAGAAAGGTGTGGAGTTTATGGGAGGGATCAAGGGGCATTGATCTTCCCTATGAGCATTTGGAAGAAACTTAAGAGCAGAGGACATCCTTTGAGATCATCATAGCTTAATGGAACAAAGCAGGAGCAGTGAAATAAAGACTTGCATTTATATAGCACCTTTCACAATCACCAGATTACCCAAAGCACCTTACAGACAATGAAGTACTTTCGAAGTGCAGTCACTGTTGTAATGCAGGAAATGCGGCAGACAATTTGTGCACAGCAAGCTCCCACAAACAGCAATGTGATAATGATCAGATTATCTGTTTTAGATGTTGATTGAGGGATATATATTGGTCAGGACACCAGGGAGAACTCCTGTGTGGTTAAATCCCACCAGATTCACTCACACTGGATGGAGGAAAACCAATGCTTTTCTATAAATCACAACTTGTAGTTATATAGCGCCTTTAAAGTAGTAAAATATCCCAAGGAGCTTATCATGCCCCACAGAAATGTCTCAAAGTGATTTACAAAAACTCTTTTAAAGTTCTGTCATTACATAGGCAAACACAGCAGTTAATTTACACACAGCACGATCCCATTTATTACTGATACCAGCTTTTTATTTCCAGGATTTTTCAAAAACTGATTCAAATTCACAAACTAGCATGAAAGAAATAACTTGCCTTTCACGACCTCAGGACGCCCCAAAGCACTTCACGGCCAATGAAGTACTTTGGAGTGTGGTCACTGTTGTAATGTAGGAAACGCGGCAGCCAATTTGCACACAGCAAATTCCCACAAACAGCAATGTGATCATTACCAGATAATCTCTTTTTTAGGGATTGGTTGATGGATAAATATAATCCAGGCCACCAGAAAATACTCCCCTGCTTCTCTTCAAATAGTGCTGTTGAATGTTTTCCGCCCACCTGAGAGAGCAGACAGGGCCTTGGTTTAACGTCTCATCCAAAATTGTCAGCCCAGATTTTATACTTATATGTCTGGAGTGGGAATTGAACCCACAACTTTCTAATTCAGCAGCAAGACTGCTACTGTGAAGCCACATGTGCTGCAGTGTTTTTCTCCATGGGTCACCTAGTCTAATCCCAACATCTTGCTCGCTCCCCATACTCTTTAACAGTGTCAGCTGTGGCTCAGTGGGCAGCATACTCCCCTTTGAGTCAGAAAGTTGTGGGCTCAAGTCCCATTCCAGGGTCTTGAGCACATAGATCTAAGCTGACACTCCAGTGCAGTGCTGAGGGAGTGCTGCACTGTTGGAGGTGCTGCCTTTCGGATGAGACTTTAAACCGAGGCCCCATCTTCCTTTGAAGCTGGATATAAAAGATCTGATGACACTATTTTAAAGAAGAGCAGGGGAGTTATCTCCGATGTCCTGACCAATATCTATCCCTCAATCAACATCACAAAAACAGATTATCTGGTCATTATCACATTGCTGTTTGTGGGAGCTTGCTGTGTGCAAATTGGCTGCCATGTTTCCCATATAACAACAGTGACTGCACTCCAAAAGTACTTCATTGGCTGTAACTTGCTTTGAGACATCGGGCACAATATAAATGTAAGTCTTTTCTTTCTTTAACATGCTTCCATTTCAAGCAATTTGCATAATTTCAGCTGAATTTATAATTTTATGTATTTATTTTGAAATATACTTTGGGCTTGACTCCCAAACTCTCATTGGAACCCAAGCAATGTTCTCACTGATTTGTTTTTGAGTGCGCGGTCCTTTTAACCGGCTGCGCAACCCATTCATAATTTCGCGCATGCGCAAAATCTCCCGTTCAAAAAGCCGGGGACATCCAGACAGTTGTGTGGCCACGTAGCTTAGCGGGAATGTGGAACCCAAGTATTGGTTTGGTCGTGTCATGAATAATATGTCTTTGTGTGTGAAGGTAAATATCCCAAACTGGCAATCCAATGGCTTCTCTGAGCGAGACTGCCAATTAGGGATAGATTTGTGCTCCAGACTCAGGCCCACGAGGAATAGGATTGGGAATGCCCAGTCACATAGGACCCAGTGAAAAGGGAAGACTTTTCTCCCATCATCCTGGGTGAGATTTGACCCCATGATCCTAGAGATAAAGATCAAAGACTGACTCACTGTGCCAGCAAATTCCCATATCTTTTGTTTTTTCAAGGGTTATAAGCTCCAACTTTAACCTATCTTGGCCAACGGGAATTGGGTAAATTCGGGTCAATGCCCTTTTTACACCCCGACTGATTTTACGCTTCATTGACTGAATTCCAGTCGCTACCCGCAGCAGCCTATTAGTACTGCGTGTCTGTAGATATCGCACATGGGACTTTCTCCCCCAACACTGGCTCGATTAGCTTGGCCAGCATTCAGTTTCAGAACGAAGTCAGGAAACACAGGTCACTTGAGCAAGGCACCAGAGAGTGACTGGTGCGTGGCACTGAAATCCCCAACTAGGCAGGGAAAGGGATACCAGTGACAAAAGGCGGGGGGTTGGGGGGGGGGGGAGCAGTGGGATTGGTAAGGTTAGTGTTTGTCCCTTTTAGTATTTTATGGACCTTAAATGGAGAGGTTTCATTATCAGGAAAAGAAAGACTTGCATTTCTATGGCATCTTTCCCAACCTCAGAACTTCCCAAAGTGTTTTACAGCCAATGAAGTACTTCTGAATTGTAGTCAGTGTTGTAATATGGGAAACACGGCAGCTAATTTGAGCACAGCAAGCTCCCAATTCAATAATGACCAGATTAACAACCTTTGCTCTTCTTCGAAATAGTGCCATGGGATCTTTTATATCCATTTGAGAGAGCAAACGGGACCTCCGGCAGGGCAGCACTCCCTCAGCACTGCATTGGGGTGTCAGCCTGGATACGCGCAGAAGTTGCTGGAGTGGGACTTGAACCCATGACCTTCTGACTCAGAGACAAATTTGCTACCCACTGATCCACAGCTGTCGGCTATCCTGACCCCATACTCTCTTCAGCCCCTCCAGCCTGTTCCCCTATTCAATTAAACTGCGACTGATCTGTATCTCAACTCCGTTAACCCACTTTAGCTCCGTATCCCTTGATACTCTTACCCAACGAATGGATTGGCGAATTTGTCCTTATGGATTTACAATCAGAAGCATTACTGAAAACCGAAATTGTCAGAAGACTTGTCAGATTTGCCTCAAGCAGTGAGCGCTTTGATCCTGCAAGGGTTAATCCATGCAGATTATGTAAGAATGCAACCAATGGGTGACTGAAGATTCAAGGTTGCAAAGTGGAACAAAAGTGCTTTTCAATAAAGATTCATTCTCCGTGAGCATAACGCATAGTTTGATCCTGACACAGCTACATTGTGGGAGTAATGTCAACAGAATGGAAACGTGCGTCCGATATTTAATTATGTGAATTTAACGGTTATCATAATGTCATGTTATCCATGAAATGTGATTACTTCCACTAAAGGAGCTTACATTTTTGATTGCAGCAACTGCTATTTAAAATCACATTACAGCAAAAGAATTGTGTTTTAGGAATTGATATAGTTAAAAATCTGAATCCTTTGGAAAATCAGAATTGTATTGCCAATGCTCGAAGCGGGGGGGGGGGGGAGGGGGATGCGGGGGAGAGAGATAAGGCACATGATGTGGCAATGAGATGTAAAGACAAGCGAGCTTCAAGGTTTGATCTCCAGTCGGAGCTGAGTTTCCCCGATCTCAATCCAAAGCAGCACTGAACACGAGCAGTGTTGTAAATAGACTGCCGGACTCTGGACTTGAGAGGGCAAAATTTAAGGCTGTTTTTTTCTCAGTAAAGATTATTATCCGGTGAGTATATGTTCACGTGACTTCACGTGTGCATGTGTATTTGTGTAAAAGAAGAAGACTTGCATTTCTATAGCGTCTTTCATGACCTCAGGATGTCCCAAATACTTTACAGCCAATGAAACACTTTTGGAGTGTAGTCACTGTTGTAATGTAGGAAACACAGCAGCCAATTTGCGCACAGCAAGCTCCCACAAACAGCAATATGACACTGGCCAGATAATCTGTTTTAGTGATGTTGATTGAGGGATAAATATTGGCCCCAGGACACTGGGGGGAGGGGGGGAAACTCCCCTGCTCTTTGAAATAGTGCCGTGGGATCTTTTAAATCCATCTGAGAGAGCAGACGGAGCCTCAGTTTAACATCTTATCTGAAAGATGGCACCTCCGACAATTTGGTGCTCCCTCAATACCACACTGGAGTATCAGTCTTGGTTTTTTGTGCTCAAGTCTCTGGAGTGGGATTTGAACCAAGAACCTTCTCACTTTGGGGGCAGAGTACAACCCACTGAGCTACATCATCTTCATAGGCAGTCCCTCGGAATCGAGGAAGGCTTGCTTCCACTCTAAAAATGAGTCCTTAGGTGGCTGAACAGTCCAAGACGAGAACCACAGTCCCTGTCACAGGTGGGACAGACAGTCATTGAGGGAAAGAGTGGGTGGGACAGGTTTGCCGCATGCTCCTTCTGCTGCCTGCTCTTGATTTCTGCATGCTCTAAGCGATGAGACTCGAGGTGCTCAGCACCCTCCTGGATGCACTTCCTCCACTTGGGGCGGTCTTTGGCCAGGGACTCCCAGGTATCAGTGGGGATGTTGCACTTTATCTGGGAGGCTTTGAGCCACGGCTGACACAATGTAGGTGTGTTTCTGTATGTCTGTGTAGACACTAGGTGAGAACACAATCAGATACAACTTCGATTGTATTTTTAAAAATTCATATGTATTTATGCAATGTCTTTTTCACATCTCTCAGAAACATACCAAGGAGATTCATGCACAATGTATGTATGTGAGGAAACCCGGCGGTTATTTTGAACACAACAAAGCCCAACAAACTTCATTGAGGGGAAATGGACAAATGGCAGATGAAATTTAACGCAGAGAAGTGTGACGTGATTCATTTTTGTGGGAGGAGCGAGCTGAGGCGATATAGACTAAATGATACAATTTTAAACGGGTGCAGGGACAGAGAGATCTGGGGGTTCACATACAGAAATCTTTGAAGGTGGCAGGATAGGTTGGCATGGCTGTTAAAACGGCATACAGGATCCTTGGCTTTATAATAATGCATTGTGTGCAAAAGCAAGGAAGTTGTGCTAAACCTTTATAAATCAGTGGTTATATACCAGCTGGAGCATTGTGTCCAATTCTGGGCGTCACACTTTAGGAAGGATGTCAAGGCCTTGAAGAAGGTGCGGAGGAGATTTACTGGAATGGTACCAGGGGATGAGAGATTTCAGTTATGTGGAGAGACTGGAGAAGCTGGGATTGTTTACCTTAGAGCAGAGAAGGTTAACGAATGATTTAATAGAGGTGTTCAAAATCATGAGTTGTCTTGAGAGTAAATAATGAGAAACTTTTTCCAGTGACCAGAGGATACAGGTTTAAGGTAATTGGCAAAAAAGATGAGGAATCATTATTTCACGCAGCGAGCTGTTGTGATCTGGAACGCGCTGCCTGAAAAGGCGGTGAAAGTAGATTCAATAGTAACTTTCAGAAGGGAATTGGATAAATACTTTGTTGTATATGCAGACAATGGATGTACTCTCTGTGTAGTCACTGTGTGGTTGCATAAGATGGCGACTTGTTTACTTGATGTATTATCAATAAGGTTTACACCATGTACATACATGCTGGCACCAATAGAGGGTGCAACTGGTGGCGACCAGGGGGTTCCTGCCCTGGTGGCAGGGCCAAATGTAAAAGGCTGCACACCATGTTTGTGCCTCACTCTCGAGTTTGGAATAAAGGACCAAGGTCACTTCCGTTTGAGTACAACACATTGCCTCGTGGAGTCAGTCATAAGTACATTATAGACATAATATACTTGATGGAGAAATATTTGCAGGGCTGTGGGGAAAGAGCAGAGGGGAGTGGGACTAATTGGACAGCTCTTTCAAAAAGCCACTCTCTCGTCTCTCCACATAAATTAAGTTCCTTATCCTTGATACCATTCTGGTCAATCTCGTCTGCACCCTCTCCAAGGTCTTGACATCCTTCCTAAAGTGCAGTGCCCGGAATTGGACACAACACTCCAGCTGGGACCTAATGCATGATTTAGAAAGAAAAAGAAGCAGTATCACTCACCTTATTCATTGATCAGTCAGTATTAACAGTAGGTTTGGCTCATTTTTTTAATCCCCAATTTATATCTTGTTGAGACGATCAGTTGCTAATCCTGCTAGTTTTCAATTGTGAAGATTTTAAGAAAGTTCCGGAAGACTTGCAAGCCGATGCTGCAGTTAACAGCTTGTACACTTACAGAAAGGATTGTTTTATGCCATTTCAGGAGGAGTTGCTCATCCCAGCACTACTGCAGGGTACAAAGAATTAAGAACATAAGAATGAGGAGCAGGAGTAGGCCATTCAGTCCCTCGAGCCTGCTCCACCATTCAATGAGATCATGGCTGATCTTCTACCTCAACTCCACTTCCCTGCACTGCTGCCATATCCCTTGATTCCTTTAATATTCAAAAATCTAGCGATCTCTGTCTTGAATATACTCAACGACTGAGCCATCACGGCTCTCTGGGGTAGACAATTCCAAAGATTCACCATGCCCTGAGTGAAGAAACTTTTCCTCATCTCATTCCTAAATGGCCGACCCCTTATTCTGAGATGATGACTCCTGGTTGTAGGCTCCCCAGCCAGAGGAAACATCCTCCCTGCATCTACCCTGTCAAGCCCTGTAAGAATGTTGTATGTTTCAATGAGATTATCTCTAATTCTTCTAAACTCTAGAGAATATAGGCCTAGACTACTCAATCTCTGCTCATAGGACAATCCCCTATCCCAGGAATCAGTCTGGTGAAGCTTCATTGCACTTCCTCTATGGCAAGTATCCTTCTTTAAGTAAGGAGATCAGAACTGTAGTGACCTTACACTTTACTATAGAATCACACGATGCATGTGCTGCAGACAAGGTCACTACGTGACCTAAACCTTTATTGCCAGGACCAAGAAGTGCTGACCCTGTGTGGGAACTCCCTTTATATACCTGGATGAACAGGTGAGGAGTGTCTCCCACAAGTTCACCCACTGTGGTCAAGGTGTGCATTTCTCAGGTGTATACAGTGCACAGTGTTGTTACATAAAGGTTACAGTTATGTGAAGGTTACAAACATGACATCACCTCCCCCCAACGTCTTTGGGTCAAAGATTGAGTCTTTCAGGCAGCCAATGCTCTCTCGTGGAGCGCCGCAGTTGTGGCTCTGGTGGTTGAGCCTTGGCATGCGTCTCTGTCACCTGAGGTGATTCCGGCCTGTCCGGGCTGGCCGCAGGGCCTGTGCATGCTGGTGAATGTCCTTATTGCTAGTTCACTGGCAGTGGTGCGGGTAACATCTCATGATCTTCCTCAGGTTCCTCAGTGCCCATACTGAACCTTTTCTTTACTTGGTCCAGATGTTTGCGGCATATCTGCCCATTGTTAAGTCTGACCACTATGACCCTATTCCCCTCTTTGCCAATTACAGTACCTTCAAGCCACTTGGGTCCCAAAGCATGATTGAGAACGAATACAGGGTCATCGATTTCTATGCATCTCCCCACTGAGTTGCGATCATGGCACTCGATTTGGGACTGGCGCTTGCCCTCAACAATGTCTGACAGGTCTGGATGAATGAGGGACAGCTGCGTTTTAAGCGTGCGTTTCATGAGTAGTTCCGTGGGTGGGACTCCCGTGAGCAAATGCGGGCGGGACCTATAGGCCAGCAGGAGGTGCGATAGGCGGTACTGAAGGGGAGGTCCTTGAATCTGGAGCATGCCCTGTTTTGTGATTTGAACCGCACGTTTCGCCTGGCCTTTGGAAGCCGGCTTGAACGGTGCTGTCCTGATGTGTTTGATACCATTACCCGACATAAATTCCTGGAATTCATAGCTAGTAAAACATGGGCCATTGTCGCTAACCAGGATGTCCAGCAAGCCGTGGGTCGTAAAGACCGTACGCAGACTCTCCACAGTGATGGATGTCGTGCACGAATTCAATATGATGCACTCGATCCATTTCGAGTATGCATCGACAACAATCAGGAACATTTTTCCCATGAACGGGCCCACATAGTCTACGTGAATACGTGAACATGGCCTGGTGGGCCAGGGCCACGGGCTGAGTGGGATCTCTCTGGGGGCATTTCCCAGCTGAGCACATGTCGTGCACCTGCGAACACAGTGTTTCAGGTCTGAATCAATTTCCGGCCACCATACATGTGACCGGGCAATGGCCTTCATTATCACGATGCCTGAGTGCTTGTTGTGGAGTTCCCTGATGAATGCTTCCCTTCCTTTCTGGGGCATGACTACCCGGCTGCCCCATAGCAGGCAGTCGGCTTGGATGGAGAGCTCGTCCATCCGTCTGTGAAATGGTCTGACCTCCTCGGGGCACGCTCCGTGTGCAGGCGCCCAATCCCCAGTCAGGACACATTTCTTTTTCAGGGATAGGAGGGGATCTCTGCTGGACCAGATTTTGATCTGGCGGGCTTTGATGGGGGAGCCTGCGGTGTCGAAAGCCTCAACCTCCATGACCATCTCCGCGCTTTGCTCCGACGCCTGTTCAGTGGTCGCCAGTAGGAGCCTGCTGAGCGCATCAGCGCAATTTTCGGTACCTGGCGGGTGCCGTAAGGTGTAGTCATACGCAGCCAGTGTGAGGGCCCATTGTTGTATGCGAGCTGACGCATTGGAATTGACAGCCTTGCTGTCGGACAACAGGGATGTTAACGGCTTGTGGTCCGTTTCTAACTCGAACCTTCTGCCGAAAAGGTACTGGTGCATCTTTTTCACCCCGTAGACACATGCGAGTGCTTCCTTTTCAACCATCCCATATCCCCGTTCTGCCTGGGAGAGCGACCTGGAGGCATAAGCCACAGGTTGGAATTGGCACTCTTCATTACTCTGCTGCAACACGCACCCAACCCCATAGCATGATGCATCACACGTTAAAACCAGTTTCTTACAGGGGTTGTACAAGGTCAACAGCTTATTAGAACAAAGCAGGTTCCACGTCCGATTGAAAGCCCGTTCTTGACAGTCCCCCCCAAACCATTTGCAACCCTTACGCAGGAGCACGTGTAGCGGCTCCAACAATGTGCTTAAGTTTGGCAGAAAGTTCCTGAAGTAGTTCAATAGTCCCAGAAATGAACGCAACTCCGATGTGTCGCCGGGCCTGGGTGCACGATGGATCGCCTCCGTTTTGGATTCGGTAGGCCGGATCCTGTCTGCGGCAACCCTCCTGCCCAAAAACTCGACCTCTGGGGCCAAAAACACACGCTTGGACTTCTTTAGTCGCAGGCCTACCCGGTCCAGTCAGCATAGCACCTCCTCCAGGTTGTGGAGGTGTTCCTCGGTGTCTCAACCCGTGATTAGGGTGTCATCTTGGAATACGATTGTTCCAGGAATGGATTTAAGCAAGCTTTCCATATTCCTCTGGAAGATTGCGGCCGCTGAACGAATGCCAAATGGACACCTGTTGTAAACAAATAGCCCCTTGTGCGTAGTGATGGTGGTCAGAAGCTTGGAATCTTCAGCCAGTTCCTGAGTCAAGTAGGCTGAAGTGAGGTCCAACTTGGTGAACAGCTTGCCACCTGCCAGCATGGCAAAAAGATCCTCCGCTCTCGGAAGCGGGTATTGGTCCTGTAGTGAAACTCTATTGATGGTGGCCTTGTAGTCGTCACAAATCCGGACCGAGCTATCCGCATTAAGGACAGGAACGATGGGCCTTGCCCAGTCATTGAATTCAACAGGCGAAATTATGCCCTCTCTTAGCAGCCTGTCCAACTCACTCTCAATTCTCTCATGCATCACATACGGCACAGCTCTGGCTTTGTGGTGCACTGGTCTGGCATCCAGGGTGATGCGTATCACTACTTTGGTGCCCTTAAAAATCCCGACACCTGGTTGAAAAAGTGACTCGAATTTCTGTAGGACCGGTGAGCATGAACTTCGCTCCACAGCTGAAATGGCGTGTACATCCCCCCATTTCCAATTCATCTCGGCTAACCAGCTCCTCCCCAAGAGCACGGGACGATTCCCCGGGACATTCCAGAGTGGCAGCCGGTTCTCCGATCCATTGTGTGTGACCACCAAGTTTGCAGTGCCTAGCACTGGGATGATCTCTCTGGTGTACGTCCGTAACTGCGTCTCAATGCGTTCCAGTTTGGGCCTGCTAGCTTTGAGTGGCCATAGTTTTTCAAATTGTTGGGCACTCATAAGTAACTGCCTGGCTCCTGTGTCCAGCTCCATGCCTACCGGGATCCCATTTAATAGGACTTTCATCATCATAGGTGGCGTTCTGGTATATGAGCTGTAGATGTCTGCCACATGAACCCGCTGGACTTCAGCGTCCATAGCTTTGCCCCAAGCATCAACCTGCCTTGCAGACCCCTCATCTGGTTCCTCTGCCTCGTAAACTAACCTTGCTACGGGCTTTCTGCACATTCTGGCCAAATGTCCACTGAAGTTGCAGTTTCTACAGATAAATTTTTGAAACCTACAGGTTTTCGCAGCATGTGTGCCACCGCACCTCCAGCATGAGCTGAGATTGTTGTGGAAAAAGGAACTGTAACCAGGCATTCCTCTCTGATTGTCTCTTTGATTACTCCTGAGCACTCTGTTGGTGAGTGTCAATGGTCCCATCCCGGGACGCATTGTCCCTTGTGATGGCGTGAATTGCTGATCCCCCTGCCATTGTCTCTGTTGCTGGCCCACACTAGAGTCTGTTGCTGCCTGGGTGGTGTCGAATTGCCCTTGCCTGCCTGCGGGGTTCTGAGTCGCATTTACAATGCTAACTCCCTGATCCATCGCCACATTAGAACCAGGGCTGCGCGCGTAAATTATCTTGATCTCCTCTTCCCCTGCCATGAAGGTCTGAGCTATCAATGTGCCCTTTCCAAAGTCAAGTCCTTGGTCTCAATTAGCTTCCTGAAAATCCCGGCATGACCAATGCCCTCAATGAAGAAATACCTTAACATCTACCCCCTGCAGGTGTCTGTGAACTTACAGAGGCTGGCCAAGCGCCGAAGGTCCGCAACGAAGTCCGATATGCTTTGTCCCTCCTGACGCCAGTGTGTATAGAACCGGTGCCGGGCCATATGTATACTGCTTGCCGGTTTGAGGTGCTCACCAATCAGTGTGCTGAGCTCTTCAAAGGACTTGTCCGCCAGCTTTTCGGGTACAAGCAGGTCTTTCATCAGCGCATACATCTTGGATCCACAGCTGGTCAGTCGATGTGCCCTCCGGTTGTCAGTCGCTTCCTCTCCTAGCCAGTCCTTCGTGACAAAGCTCTGCTGGAGCCTCTCAACGAAATCGTCCCAGTCCTCACCAATACATACTGTTCCTCTGTGCTACCAGTGGCCATCCTCGTGGGTCGTTGATTCCTGTTTCTCGTTGCCAAATGTAGTGTCCTTACACCTTACTATAGAATCACACGAGGCATGTGCTGCAGACAAGGTCACTATGTGACCTGAACCTTTATTCCCAGGACCAAGAAGTGCTGACCCTGCGTGCGACCTCCCTTTATATACCTGGATGAACAGGTGAGGAATGTCTCCCACAAGTTCACCCCCTTTGGTCAAGGTGTGCATTTCTCAGGTGTATACAGTGCACAGTGTTGTTACATAAAGGTTACAGTTATGTGAAGGTTACAAACATGACAGGAACTGTACACAATACTCCAGGTGTGGTCTCACCAGGGCCCTATATAATTGCATTGAACTACAGTACCCGGATGACACTTGTGTCTGCGCACACTCAGAGGCCGAAATCAAGCCATCTTCAACACCTTAACCGAGGCATAAGAAAGGATGGGCCTTACACTAAACATCCATAAGACAAAGGTCCTTCACCAACCTGACCCCGCCACACAGCACTGCCCCCCGGTCATTAAAACCCACGGCCTTGGACAACGTGGACTATTTTCCATGGAGCCTACTATCAGCAAGTGCAGACGTTGATGACGAGGTCCAACACCACCTCCAGTGTGCCAGCGCAGTCTTCGGTCACCTGAGGAAGAGAGTGTTTAAAGATCAGGCCCTCAAATTTGGCACAAGCTTATGGTCTACAGGGCAGTAGTGAAACCCGCCCTCCTATATGGCTCAGAGATGTGGACCATATACAGTAGACACCTCAAAGAGCTGGAGAAGTACCACCAGTGCTGCCTCCACAAGAACCTACAAATCCACTGGGACGCACCAACGTCAGTATTCTCGCTCAAGTCCATATCCCCAGCATTGAAGCACTGACCACACTTGACCAGCTCCGTTGGGCAGGCCACATCGTCCGCATGCCCAACGCGAGACTCTCAAAGCAAGCGCTCTACTCGGAACTCCTACATGGCAAGTGAGCCCCAGGTGGACAGAGGAAACATTTCAAGGACACCCTCAAAGCCTCCCTGAAAAAGTGCAACATCCCCACTGACACCTGGCCCAAGACCACCTAAAATGGAGGAAGAGCATCCGGGAGGGTGCTGAGCACCTCGAGTCTCGTCACCGCGAGCATTCAGAAACCAAGCGCAGACAGCAGAAGGAGCATGCGGCAAACCAGTCTCCCCACCCACCCTTTCCTTCAACCACTGTCTGTCCCACCTGTGACGCAGACTGTAATTCCCATATTGGACTGTTCAGTCACCTGAGAACTCATTTTTAGAGTGAAAGCAAGTCTTCCTCGATTTTGAGAGACTGATGATGATATAATTGCAGTACGACATCTTTATTCTTATACTCAAATCCTCTTATAATATAGGCCAACATACCAATTAAAGCATAACTGCAATGAGGAGGGTTACTAACATGACAATGTTCTGTGTGTGTGTCTGAAGTTACTCTCATTGGCTACCACGTTCACCTATATAACAAAACGTTTCACATTTAGAAGCAATTCACTGGGGTAACTCTTGCCTTTGTGTGATAGTGCAATGCTTAGGAACAAGAGGAGGCATTCAGCCCCTCGAGCCAGTTGCGCCACTCAATTCAATCATGACCGATCTATATCTTAACTGCATCCACCCGCCTTGATCCCATAACCTTAAATAACCTTACCGAACAAAAATCTATTCCATTCTCCCAATTTCTCCAGCCCCATCGCTTCTGTTCTGATGACACCACCTTCCACACCAGTGTTTCCGATATGTCTTCCTTTTTCCTCAACCAAGGAGCCCCCTCTAACTTGATTGATGTGGCCCTCGACTGTGTTCATTCCACTTCCAGCACTTCAGCCCTCACCCCTTCCCCTCCCTCTCAGTACCGCGATAGAGTTCCCCTTGTCCTCACCTTTCACCCCACCAGCCTCCACGTTCAACAGATCGTCCTCTGCCATTTTCGCCACCTCCTGCGTGATCCACCACCAATCACATCTTCCCCTCCCCTCCCCTCTCAGCATTCCGAAGGGACAGCTCCCTCCTCGACACCCTGGTCCATTCCACAGTCACCCCCAGCACCCCCTCCCCTCCCCACGGCACCTTCCCGTGCTAGCGCAGGAGATTCAAAACCTGTCCTTTTACCTCCTCTCTTCCCACTGTCCAGGGCCCCAAACATTCCTTCCAGGTGAAACAGCGATTTACTTGTACTTCTATCAATTTAATATCCTGTATTCACTGCTCACGTTGTGGTCTCCTCTACATCGCGGAGACCAAGCGTAGATTGGATGACCGCTTTGTGGAACACTCCATTCAGTCCGTAAGTGTGACCCCGAGCTTCCGGTTGCCTGTCACTTTAATTCCCCACACCACTCCCACTCTGGCCTCTCCGTCCTCGGCCTCCTACACTATTCCAACGAAGCTCAACGCAAGCTCGAGGAACAGCACCTCATCTTTCGTTTAGGCACTTTACAGCCTTCTGGACTCAACATCGAGTTCAGCAATTTCAGACCATAACCTCTGCCTTAATTTTCTCACATGGCAACTGTTGATGATTCTGCCATTCCCATTTACACCACTTTCAACCCATCTTTTGTTACTTTGCTTGTCCCATCACCATCTCTTTTTGCCTTACCCCATCATCCCTTTTGTCTCTCTAATCTCTCCTGCCTTCCACCCTGTCACATATCTTCCCTTTTGTTCTTTCCCTGCCCCTCCCCACTTTCCCTACCCCTGCACTTCCTTAAAAAACAGTTACAACTCAAACTTTTTCCAGTTCTGACGAAAGGACATTGACCTGAAACATTAACTCTGTTTCTCTCTCCACAGATGCTGCCTGACCCGCTGTGTATTTCCAGCAGTTTCTGTTTCTATTTCAGATTTCCAGCATCCACAGTATTTTGCTTTTGTAAAAATCTATCAACCTCAGGTTTGAAATTTTCAATTGACCGCCAGCCTCAGCCACTTTTAGGGGGAGAGTGTTTTAGATTTCCACTCATCATAGGCAGTCCCTCGGAATCGAGAAAGACTTGCTTCCACTCCTAAAGTGAGTCCTTTGGTGGCTGAACAGTCCAATACGAGAGCCACGGACCCTTTCACAGATGGGACAGACATTTCTCGGGGGAAGGGGAGGTAGGGACTGATTTGTCGCATGCTCTTTCCGCTGCCTGCGCTTGACCTCTTCATTTTTAATTTTTTTTAATTTTTATTTATTCGTTGCCAATCGTTCCAATTCTTTGTCAGATCATCTTGTCAGATTACAAACGCCAGAGGTCACCTTGCACACATCAAGGATCACTCTGCACCAATGCTCTTAGCCAAAAGGCCTAGAGCCACTGCACCGTTCCTGGAAGTACTGCAATACCAGGTTCGTGCCATGGAGGTGGGCATGTGCCCCCCACCCACCTCCGTGGAGGTGGATGGGTCAAGCCACCCCACCCACCTCCTTCATGCTCGCGGCGTTGAGATTCGAAGAGCTCAACGCCCTCCCGGATGCACTTTTTCCACCTAGGGCAGTCTTCGGCCAGGGACTCCCAGGTGTCAGTGGTGATGTCGCACTTTACCAGGGAGGCCTTGAGGGTGTCCTTGTAACGTTTCCACTGCCCACCTTTGGCTTGTTTGCCGTGAAGGAGCTCCACATAGAGCAATTGCTTAGGGAGCCTCGTGTCTGGCATGCGGACTATGTGGCTTTCCACTACATGTAGATTTCCACTACACTTTGTGTGAAGAAGTGCTTCCAGACATCACCCTGAACGGCCTGGCTCTAATTTTAAGGTTACGCCTCCTTGTTCTTGTGATAGTGAGTAGGGAAAGTTGACTTCAACAACAACAGCAAAAGCTTGTATTGATATAATGACTGTAAAGTAGTGAAACATCCCAAGATGCTTCACAGGAGTGGTGTGAGATTAAAAATTTGACACCGAGCCGCATAAGTAGAAATTAGCACAAGTGACCAAAAGTTTAGTCAAAGAGGTAAGTTTTAAAGAACATCTTAAAGGAGGAAAGAGAGGTAGAGAGCCAGAGAGGTTTAGGTAGGGAGCTCCAGAGCTTGGGGCCCGGGCAGCTGAAGGCTCGGCCACCGATGGTGGAGCGATTATAATCAGGGATACGCAAGAGGGCAGAATTAGAGGAGGGCAGACATCTCGGGGGGTTGTGGGGCTGGAGTAGATTACAGAGACAGGGAGGGGTGAGGAGGAAATGGATGGATTTGAAAATAAGGATGAGAATTTTGAAATCGAGGAGTTGCTTAACCGGGAGCCAATGTAGGTCAGCACAGGGGATGATGGCTGAGTGGGACTTGGTGCAAGTTAGGGCACGGGCAGCCGAGTTTTGGATCACCTCTAGTTTACGCAGGGTAGATGGAACTAATAAGGGGAGAGATGCGAAATGGACTGCCAACTCGCTCATGCCCAGATTCCACTATTGCACAAAGTCAAGATCTAAACCGCTGCATTCGTGATGCACTTTGCAATGTTTCAAAGAGACAGGATAGGCTGATAACGTGCAGCTTACCAGCACAAATCACTGGTTAGCATGCAACTAGGCCTGGATTACTGTTAGGGCATTGGTTTGCAGCAGTGACTGAGCAGGAAGGATCCCCGCCCACTGCGAGAAGTCAACATCCCAGTAATAAGCTTCAATCAAAATGAGGCGCTGCGCAGATATCAGTGTCACATTATCAGCTCCCTATTCAAGCTTATTCATGCAGATAGGATGCAAATCCTCCAGCCATATCTAATGACAGTATGCTGTCCCAGAAAGCAGAAATAATATCATACGTAAAGCATGCCGAGTCATTCTATTTCTATCATAAATGCCACTGTCTGCACCATGTCCATCCATGCGTATTTTCAAATGACGATCAGCAAGATTAGAATCTCTGTTGCTTCGCTAAAGTTTCCCTACTTCCCACCATGGCTCCATTGTAATGTTCCGAGCAAGCAAAACAAAAGGAACTTGCATTTCTATAGCGCCTATCACGACCTCAGGACACTTTGATGCACTTTACAGCCAATGAAGTACTTTTCAAAGGAAGTCACCATTGTAATGTAGAGAAACGTGGCAGCTAATTTGCGCACAGCAAACTCCCACAAACAACAATGTAATAATGACCAGACGATCTGATTTTATAATGTTGGTTGAGGGATAAATATTGACCCAGAACACCGGGGAGAACTCCCCTGCTCTTCTTCACAATAGTGCCATGGGATCTTTTACGTCCACCTAAGAGGGAAGACGGGACCTTGATTTAACACCTCATCTGAAAGATGGCACCTCCAACAGTGCAGGGCTCTCTCAGTACTGCGCTGTAGTTTCAGCCTGGATAAATGTGCCCAAGTCTCTGGAGTGGGGACTTGAACCCACAATCTTCTGACTCGGAGGCAAAAGAGCTATCCACTGAGCCACACCATATTTGCTCTCTGATTCGCTCATCCTGCCGATACCAGCTCTTCCCTGATGTTACTGCTGCTTTGGTCAAGAATCGAACTGCGGGAAGCAAAGGTGGAGAATGAAAGTGATGACCTATGAACTGGCTGTCTGTGCATTGGCAGCGGCCATTTTGTCTGTCTGTTTACATTCTCAATGAACTTTATTAGATCATTGAATAAACTTCATTGATACCTCAGTCCCGAGCCAGAGGGATGAGGGTGGGAATTCATCATCTTACGATGGCTTTACGGGTACAGGAATTCCTGTCCACAGTTTGTAGCAGCAAGACCATCAGATCAGATAAGGAGAAGTGTCTATACACGACTGTGGCAATCTTATAAAGAATTTTAAAACAAGTTAACAACCAGACTTAGCAACAGGATGGACCAATGCATTTCCATATTAACTCACAATTTCTCTCCAACTTCTTCTGGAATTTTTTCAGCGACTCCGCTTATAGGCAACTGCTGCAGAGATGTTACTCAATGAGACTGGTGGTGTTGCACAATATAACTATTGCACATTGAGGGAAAATTGCGAACAGAGGCTTCCTTCGGACGAATGCCTCTGACCCCCAAAAAATCTACGAAAATACCTGGTAGTTCTGCACCTCGAGTCTCGTCGCCGAGAGCATGCAGAAAGCAAGTGCAGGTAGCGGAAGGAGCATGCGGCAAACCAGACTCCTCGCCCACCCTTTCCTTCAACCACTATCTGTCCCACCTGTGACTGAGACTATAATTCCCGTATTAGACTGTTCGGTCACCTGATAACTCACTTTTAGAGTGAAACAAGTCTTCCTCGATTTCAATGAGTATTCTCATTGATAATAATGGGAGCTATTTATACAGACCTCCCATTACTATCACTGAGAATAATCCCCTAAAACAAGAAACACAGCACAATAAATAAAAAAAACCTCACATATTTTAAATTAATTGAAATTGAATGTAATTGATTTTAGAAAAAAAATATTTTTTGAGCATTTTTTATTAGGGTTAAGAACTTACCTTAATGGACAGTGTTTAAAAATAAATATGAGTGAATACATTTAATGTTTTAAAACTCTTATGCTGGTAAAGGTAAGCTATACTCCTGCTTTTACCAGGCGTAAGCGTTTGAAGGACATTCGCTGGCCAAGAGTTGGCCAAATAGCCCAGTCTCTGCCCCGTGGATGTCCTTCCTGCGGGGATGCGTTGTATCTGTCAAAAGAAATTTTGACAGATCGCAAAAGCTGGTTCTTGGCGCATGCACATCGCGCCCCGACAACCTGCTTTTGCGAGGCCTCGCCGGGTGCGTGCGCACATTGTACGGACCCAGCGAGGCTGCCATTTTCAGCCCAACATCGCATATCATCATCATCATAGGCAGTACCTCGAATCGAGGATGACTTGCTTCCATGTCAAAAAGTTCACAGGTATTTCAATGATGGTCCTAAAATTCCAGGTCCGAACTACATCCTGAAGGGTGGAAGATGCCTGTGATTGGATTTTTTTTAACGTGTGGTAGCCGTTGCACACCAGCCACCCAGCCACCACACGAGCTTGACAGAGCTAGGTCTTGGTCCAGTGACAAGGATTAACCAAGACGACTGGAGATCTGCTCTGCTGCATGGACCTAGTGCGCACACATATCGCAGTGTGGCTGGCCTGTGCTGCCCCTGGGCCTTCGCCTCTTCTGGACCCCAAACTCACGCCTCTCCTAGGCCCTGATCACATCCCTCTACAATCTCTAGCTGCTGTTTTGCCCCAACCTTGCCACTCCTTCGCCCCGACCTGGCCGCTCCTGCTATACCTGCCCACGCTCCAATCACCAACCTGGATCTTGATGACGTCACTCTTCACTGCCGTTGCTCTCCTGCTGCAGCACATGCTGCTCCCTGGAGTAGTACGCCAACACGCTGCTCCTTCCGCTCCCCGGCCTGCTCTGAGGCGCTGGAGAAGGAGCAAAGAAAATTCACAAGGATGATACCAGAACTGAGATGTTATAACTGTCAGGAAAGACTGAACTGGCTGGGGTTCTTAAAGAAAAGAGAAGGCTGAGGGGTGACCTGAGGTCTTTAAGGGGTTCGATGGGGTAGACGTAGAGAAGATGTTTCCACTAGTGACCATAAATATAAGATAGCCACTAAAAAATCCAATAAGGAATTCAGGAGAAACTTTTTTACCCAGAGAGTGGTGAGAATGCGGAGATCACTATTACATGGAGGAGTTGGTGTGTATAGCGTAGATGGATTTAAGGAGAAGCTGGATAAGTGATGGGTGAGTGGGGCTTGGTGCAAGTTAGAAAGTGGTCAACAAATTCTGGATGAGCTCAAGATTATGGAGGGTGGAAGATGAGAGGCCGGCCAGGAGAAGATTGGAATAGTCAATTGTAGTGGTTACAAAGGCATGGATGAAGGTTTCACCAGCGGTTGAGCTGAGGCAGGGGTGGAGTCGGGCGATGATACGGAGGTGGAAGTAGGCGGTACTGGTGATGGAGCGGATATGTGGTCGAAAGCTCATCTCAGGGTCCAATATGACACCAAGGTTGTGAACAGTCTGGTTCAGCCTCACTCATTTGGCAGTGAGAGGGATGGAGTCGGTGGGTAGGGAACGGAGTTTGTGGCGGGGACTGAAGACAATGGCTTTGCTCTTGCCAATATTTAGTTGGAGGAAATTTCTGCCCATCCAGAACTGGATGTCGGATAAGCAGTGTGGCAAATCAGAGAGAGTGGAGGGGTCGAGAGGGGTGGTGATGAGGTAGAGCTGGGTATCATCAGCTTATATGTAGAATCTGACGTCGTGTTTTTGGATGATGTCGTTGAGGGGCAGCATGTAGATGAGAAATTGGAGGGGGCCAAGAATAGATCCTTGGGGACACCAGAGGTAATAGGGCATGAACGGGAAGAGAAGCCGTTGCAGGTGATTCTCTGGCTATGTCTGGATTGATAACAATGGAACCAGGCGAGTGCAGTCCCACCCAGCTGGACGATGGTGGAGAGGCGTTGGAGGAGGATGGAGTGGTCAACCATGTCAAAGGCAGCAGACAGGTCGAGAAGGACGAGGAGGGATAGCTTACCATGTGACAGTCACAATTAAGGCTTTGATAAGGGCCGTTTCAGAACTACGGCAGGGGTGGAAATCACATTGGCGGGAGGTTGGAGATGGGGCGCTAGTTTGCAAGGGCAGTGGGGTCAAGGGTGTTTTGTTTGAGGAAATGTGTGATGACGGCAGATTTGAACAGGAGGGAGACAGTAACTGAGGAGAGAACCTTTAACAATGTTGGCTAACTTGGGAAACAGGAAGGGAAGTTGGGTGGTCAGCAGTTCAGCAGGAATAGGGTCAAGAGAGCAAAAAGTGGGTCTCATGGACAGGATGAGCTCGGAGAGGGTATGAGGGGAGAGCAGAGAGAAATTGGAGAAAGATGTGCAACAGGACTAAGGCAGAGGAAACCTTGGGCTAGGGGAAGGAAGGGAAGTGGCCGAACGGATGGTCTCAATCTTAGAGACAACTTAGTCCATGAGCTCCTCACACTTATTGTCAGAGGCGAGGGTGGAGTCTGCAGAGAGGGGTTTTAGAAGATGGTTTGTAGTGGTGAGAAGAATCCAAGTTAAGTCCAAGTTAGAATGACTGGAGAGAGAATCATCTTTGATCCTACGGTAAGTATCACCTTTCAATAATTCATAATGTGATCCGCTGATGGCGAAGTAAATTTAGCCAATGAGCGGCCGGGCGATACACTCAGGGTCATAGTCATGGTGCCCTGTTAGCACTGAGGTGGCCAATCGCAGCCAGATGGTAATAGTGACACAACAATCAGCCTCAGTACCCATTGGGTGAGAAAGTAAACTTGTTTACTAATCGGTGTTCAGCACTAACCCCACTCCCAACCCCAACCCTTTTTTCGCTGATCGGCGAGTCCAGGGCAAAGTAAAATTAGAGCCCGGCCAATCAGGAGAGAAGTTATGAAATATTTCTTCACGCAAAGGATGGTCGAAGTGTTGAACTCTCTCCCACAAAAAGCAGTAGACCTTAGCTCAATTAATCATTTTAAATCTGAGATCAATAGGGTTTATGCAAGACAAGGGCATAAAAGGAAGAAAGACTGGCATTTATACAGCGTCTTTTACGACCACCGGATGTCTCAAAGCACTTTACAGCCAATGAAGTACTTTCGAAGTGTCGTCCCTGTTAGGCGGTCCCTCGTATCGCGGATATCCCGCTTCCACACCAAAAGGGATGAGTTCACAAGTGTTTCAATGAAGGACCCAATATTCCAGGTCCCGAACTACATCCTGAAGGGTGGACGATGCCTGTGTGTGGATTTTTAACGTGTGGTGGCTTTTGCACACCAGTCACCACGCGGGCTTGACAGAGCTAGGTCTTGGTCCAGTGGCAAGGGTTAGCTGCAAGGTACAACGCGAGCCACTTCAGGAGGGCGACAACTTAGAGGAGGGTGACTGGATTAGGTGTCACCATAATGCAGGTCACTGATTGGAGCGTGGGCAGGTAGAGCAGGAGAGGCAGCAAGCAACAGAGGAGCAGCGAGGTCGGGGTGAAGGAACAACGAGAGATCGCAGAGCGACATTATTGGGGCCCAGTGGAGCCGAGGGCCCAGGGGCAGCACAGGCCAGCCCACACCGCGATGTGTGCACGCACTAGATCCGTGCAGCAGAGCTGGTCTCCAGTCGTCTTGATTAACTGTTGCAATATAGGAAACGTGGCAGCCAATTCGCACACAGCAAGCCCCCACAAACAGCAATGTGACAATGACCAGGCAATCTGTTTTTGTTATGTTGATTGAGGGATAAATATTGGCCCAGGACCAAAAGAATATGGTGTCAAGGCAGGTGGATGGAGATAGGATACAGATCTCATTGAGTGGCGGAACAGGCTCGAGGGACTGATTGGTCTCCTCCTGTTCCCGTGTTCCACCCTCCAATCCGGTAAGTGCCCCTTTAAGAAAGGTCAGAGTTGGAGAAACTTAATTAAACGACGAGTCATATTCAGATTGGCAAAAAATATATATAGAGAGAGAGAGGCAGCACTGCGCCTGATTCAGCAGGCAATTTACTATTGTAATAAATGTGAGATTTGGCCACTTATTATCAGCCTCCATTCTCACACAGGCGCTTGCTTGTACATTGAAGGAGCGTGTGGCACAGAGAGAGAGAGAAACACATCGGAAATTTACATTTGGACTTGGAGTAACATGGCAAAGGGTATTTGCAAATAACAGCGCGAGACTCAGCACTTTCATTGTCTGCGAGACTCTGTTTCTCTCTGATATGAAAATTCAATTATTTCCCAGGCAGACCTTCCCATTCACCCATCATCTCGCTGACAACCAGTCTAAGTGTGCAGCCTGTGCAGCTGTGGGCAGCCTGCTGACTAGATAGCACTGTGCCGCAGTCTGAATTGTGACATTATTTTGTGACAAGCCTCCCGTGTGCACACACTCTCTCACACACACACACACACACCAGATTGCCGCAAGATTCTCGCATTCACCCAACGAAAATTAATCAACTCAACCCTGCATTATCCAATGGCTGTAATTTTGTCTTTTAATCTACATATTGAATGTTTTTTTTTCTTTTAAAAGTTTAATTTCCTGCAGAGGCTGATATTAATCGTATATTTAAAATGTTAAATGCTGCCAGGACGTATTATTCACATGCGGCGCCTGCACATGAATATGTAATGTTTTTTTTTGTAGGGTACAGTGGGTTAAACAATTGCTGTTCCTTTTTGCCTCATTAAAAGGATGTCTGAACTTCTGGAAGAGATAGGATGTGTCTGAGTAACCTACAGGCGCTGTTACTCTTGTTCTCGCGTTATGTCCCCTTCTCTAGCCAGCTTTCGCCTCATCCTCCTTCCCACTTCCCCAGCGCGTTATTCTTGCAGGAGCAGAGGTTCACCTTTAATCGGCCTCCCCCGTGTGTCGATTAACCACGCGGGAAGCCTTGACAGCGAGTGTCGACAGGCTGCTTGTATCTGTTTGAATAGTGTGCGGTTGTCAGTGCAAGCAGTCCCGTCCAGCTGGCGGGAGGTGGGAGAGGTTGGCTAGCACTGGCCACAGGCCACTTCGGGTTAACCCTTCGGTTGCACTTGCTCAGTGCTGACGTGGCAGGCGAACTCCACGTTACCGAAATGCAATTAGACACACCGAGCGAGTAAAGCACCGATTCACCAGAGTGATCATCATAGGCATTCCCTCGGAATCGAGGAAGACTTGCTTCCATTCCCAAACTGAATTCTCTGGTGGCTGAACAGTCCAATACGAGAGCCACAGACCCTGTCACAGGTGGGACAGACATTCGTCGAGGGAAGGGGTTAGTAGGGCTGGTTTGCCGCACACTCTTTCCGCTGTCTGCGCTTGATTTCTGCATGCTCTTGGCATTGAGACTCGAGGTGCTCAGCGTTCTCCCGGATGCACTTTCTCCACCTCGGGCGGTCTTTGGCCAGGGTCTCCCAGGTGTCAGTGGTGATGTCGCACTTTAACAGGGAGGCTTTGAGGGTGTCCTTGTAACGCTTCCGCTGCCCATCTTTGGATCGTTTACCATGAAGTAGCTCCGCATAAAGCATTTGCTTAGGAAGTCTTGTGTCTGGCATGCGAACTATGTGGTCTGCCCAGTGAAGCTGATCGAGTGTGGTCAGTGCTTCAATGCTGGGGATGTTAGCCTGGATGAGGACACTGATATTGGTGTGCCTGTCCTCCCAGGGGATTTGCAGGATCTTGCAGAGACATAATTGATGATATATCTCCAGCAAGTTGAGGTGCCTTCTATACATCGTCCATGCCTCTGATCCATACAGGAGGGTGGGTATTACTACAGCCCTGTAGACCATGAGCTTGGTGGTAAAGCAGCGATTCACCAGAGTGATACCAGCGATGAGAGTCCTGAGAGTGAAAGCATGTTCACTGGGGCAGAGAAGGTTACAACAATAACTTGCATTTATATAGCACCTTTAAAACAGTAAAATGTCCCAAGACATTTCTTCTTCTTCTTCTTAGGCAGTTCTCGAATCAAGACATATAAAAACAGACAGTAAGAGTTTCTACAGGTATATAAAAAGGAAGCGAGTAGCTAAAGTAAACATTGGTCCCCTAGACGATGAGACTGGGGAATTAATAATGGGGAACAGGGAAATGGCAGAGGCTTTGAACAAATATTCTGTTACGGTAGAAGACACTAAAACATCCAAATAATTGATAATCAAAGAGCTATTGAGGAGGGGGCGTGGAACTTAAAACAATCACTATCACTAGAGATAAAGTACTAGGCAAATTAATGGGACTAAAAGTGGACAAGTCCCCTGGACCTGATGGCCTGCATCCTAAGGTCTTAAAAGAAGTGGCTGCAGAGATAGTGGATGCATCTACCAAAATTTCCTGGATTCTGGAGAGGTCCCAGCGGATTGGAAAACCGCAAATGTAACGCTCCTATTTAAGAGAGGAGGGAGACAGAAAGCAGGAAACTGTAGACCAGTTAGCCTAACATCTGTCTTTGGGAAAATGCTGGAGTCCATCTGTCATGTATTCAACTATCATTGTAACCCATGTATAAGCTTACCTAAGTTGTACACCTTGAGAATATTGACCACAAGGGGCGAACTTGTGGGAGACACTCCTAACCTGGACTTTCCGGTATAAACGGGGAAGCTCCACCCACCTTCATCACTTGAGGTCTTGCTAATAAAGGTAACTGGTCACAGAGTGACCTTCTCTCAAGTATGGGCCTTGTGTGCATTTATACTGTATAGTAAGGACATATCATTGGCGACGAGAAACTGGGATTTAACCCACGCGAGCATGGCCACTAGCAGCACAGAAGAGAGGTACTGTGTTGGTGATGATTGGGACGACTTTATTGAGAGACTACAGCAAAGTTTTGTCACTAAGGAATGGTTGGGACAGGATTCGGCCGACAAACGCAGGACTCATCTCCTGACGGTTTGTGGATCCAGAATATACTCCCTGATGAAGGACCTTCTAGCGCCAGAGAAGCCGGCGGACAAGACATTCGAAGAGCTCAGTAAGTTGGTCGGGGAACACTTTAAACTAGCGAGCAGCATGCACATGGCGAGACACTGGTTTTACACGCACCGGCGGCGAGAAGGGCAAAGTGTTCCTGACTTCGTGGCAGATCTCAGGCGACTGGCAAGCCTATGTAAGTTCACAGATGTATGCAGAATGGAGATGCTATGAGGCTTTTTTATTGAGGGCATCGGGCACACTGGGGTTTTCAGGAAACTGATTGAGACCAAAGACTTGACCTTGGAAGCAGCGGCTCTGATAGCCCAGACATTTATCTTAGGGGAGGAAGAGACCAGAATGATGTATGACAAAAATCTTGGCTCAAATGCGGCAAACGACCAGGGAGTCAACATTGTTAACATGGCACACAGTTCTCTAGGCAGACAAGGGCAATTGGACATGCCCCAGCATGTAGTCGAACCCAAATGGGGAATTCAACAGAGACAATGGCTAGCTGAATGGCGATTCCTGCATTCGCAATGGACAATGCGGCCATTAATGGGAATATCAACATCTGTTAATGGTGCGCTTAAGGACAGTTACAGAGACAGTCAGAGACGATCGACTGGCAATGGACCTTTTGTTTCCAACAACGGGGCCTCCAGCTCATGCTGGAGGTGTGGAGGCAAACACCCAGCCAGATCTTGCAGGTATCAGCAATATACCTGCAGAAACTGCAAAGTCAGCAGTCACTTGGCGCGTATATGCAGGAAGCCTGCAGCCAGGTTGATGTACGAGGAGGATGGACCTGATGTAAGCCCTACGAGGTCAAATGACTACTGGGAGAAATCGCTGGAAGCTGAAGTTCAGCGAGTTCATGTGGAGCACATATACAGTTCATATACCAGGACGCCACCGATAATGATGAAAGTGCTCCTCAATGGCATCCCAGTATTAATGGAGCTAGACAAGGGGGCCAGCCAGTCCCTGATGAGTATCAAACAATTCGAAAGGTTGTGGGTGTCCAAAGCCAGGAGGCCAAAATTATTGCCGATTGACGCACTGCTACGGACATATACAAAGGAAATCATTCTGGTGCTAGGCAGCGCCACGGTAGTCATGACCCACAAAGATTCAGAGAACAGGTTGCCACTCTGGATTGTCCCGGGGGATGATCCCGCACTACTGGGGAAGAGTTGGCTTGCTGTCATGAACTGGAAATGGGGCGATGTCAATGCAATTTCTTCTGTGGAGCGAGTATCATGCTCACAGGTCCTGGACAAATTTGACTCATTATTTCAACCTGGCATCGGCACTTTCATCGGGACCAAGGTAGTGATTCACATAAACCCGGACCCCAGCCCAGTACACCACAAGGCCAGAGCGGTGCCGTACGTGATGCGGGAAAAGATAGAATGCGAATTGGACCGCCTGCTGAGGGAAGGCATCATCTCGCCAATCGAATTCAGTGACTAGGCGAGCCCGATCATGCCGGTGCTCAAGGCGGATGGGGCGGTCAGGATATGTGGCGATTACAAGGCCACCATCAATCGGGTGTCGCTCCAAGACCAGTACCCGCTACCGAGAGCGGAGGACCCCTTTGCGACGCTATGCGGTGGCAAACTTTTTTCAAAATTGGACCTGACCTCAGCTTACATGACCCAAGAGCTGGCAAGTGAGTCGAAGAAGCTGACCACCATCACGAAAGGGAGTGTTTGAGTATAATAGATGTCCGTTCGGGAGTCGTTCGGCTTCCGCGATCTTTCAGCAAAATATGGAACGCCTCCTCAAGTCGATTCCAAGGACATTGGTTTTTCAAAACAACATCCTCATCACGGGTCGCGATACTGAAGAACACCTCCACAACCAGGAGGAGGTGCTATGCAGACTGGACCGGGTAGGGCTGCGACTGAAAAAGGCGAAGGGCGCCTTCTTAGCTCTAGAGGTAGAATTCCTGGGGAGGAGGGTAGCAGCAGACAGGATCAGACCTACTGCGTCCAAAACGGAAGCGGTCCAGAGAGCACCCAGACCTCGTAACACGTTGGAGCTGCGTTCGTTCCTGGGACTCCTGAACTATTTTGGTAACTTTCTTCGCAAATTGAACACGCTGTTAGAGCCGCTACACGTGCTCCTATGTAAAGATCGTGGTTGGGTCTGGGGGGACAGCCAGGAAAGGGCTTTTGAGAGAGCACGCAATTTGTTATGCTCCAACAAACGGTTAACGTTATATGACCCGTGTAAGAAACTAGTTTTAACGTGTGATGCGTCATCCTATGGGGTCGGATGTGTGTTGCAGCATGTGAATGCCAATGGTCAGTTACAGCCGGTAGCTTATGCCTCCAGAAGTCTGTCCCAGGCAGAAAGGGGCTATGGGAAGGTAGAAAAGGAAGCACTAGCATGTGTATATGCAGTTAAAAAAATGCTCCAGTACCTGTTTGGCAGGAAATTTGACAGGTCACAAACCCCGAACGTTCCTTTTGGCCGACAACAAGGCCATAAATGCGAATGCATTGGCCCGCATACAGAGGTGGGCACTTACGTTAGCCGCCTGTGACTACACAATTTGGCACAGACTGGGCACTGAAAACTGTGCCAATGCACTCAGTAGCTCCCAGTAGCCACCTCTGAGGGGGCAACTGAGCATGATGCTGAGATGGTCATGGCTATTAAAGATTTCGAAAGCGAAGGCTCACCTGTGACAACCCGTCAGATTAAAGTCTGGACAAATAAAGACCCGCTACTGTCTTTAGTTAAGAAATGTGTCCTGAATGGGGACTGGGCAGCCACGTACAGGGCATGCCCTGAGGAGTTTAAACCGTTTCACAGGCGCAAGGATGAACTATCGATTCAGGCCGATTGCCTACTGTGGGGAAACCGAGTAGTCATGCCCCAGAAGGGCAGAGAGATGTTTATCAGAGAACTTCACAATGAGCACCCGGGCATTGTCATGATGAAGGCAATGGCCAGGTCACACGTTTGGTGGCCAGGGATAGATGCAGACCTGGAACTTTGTATCCGCAGGTGCAACACGTGTGCTCAGCTGGGCAACGCACCCAGGGAAGTCCCTCTTAGCCCCCGGTCCTAGCCCGCCAAGCCATGGTTACGCATCCATGTGGACAATGCAGGTCCTTTCATTGGAAAAATGTTTTTGGTTCTAGTAAACGCCTACTCCAAATGGATTGAATGTGCCATTTTAAATTCAAGCACATCCTCTGCCACGGTAGAAAGTCTACGGGCAATGTTTGCCGTCCATGGTCTACCGGATGTCTTGGTCAGCGACAATGGCCCATGCTTCACAAGCACTGACTTCCAGGACTTCATGGCAAGCAATGGAATCAACCATGTCAGAACGGCACCGTTCAAGCCGGCCTCAAACGGCCAGGCGGAACGAGCAGTGCAGATAATCAAACAAGGGATGCTCAGAATGCAAGGGGGTTCCATACAAAGCCACTTATCACGTTTCCTGTTGGCCAATAGATCCCGACCACACTCGCTCACAGGGGTTCCACCCTCAGAGCTGCTAATTAAAAGGACGCTCAAAACCAGATTATCCCTTATACACCCTACTATGAAAGAAATTGTTGAGAGCAGGCGTCAGTCACAATGTGACTACCATGACAGGAATGCGAGGGTGCAATGTATTGATGTCAATGACCCTGTTTTTGTCCTTAATTACGCTGCAGAGCCCAAATGGCTTGCAGGCACTGTGATTGCCAAAGAGGGGAATAGGGTTTTGGTCGTTAAACTTACCAATGGACAAATCTGCCGCAAACACGTGGATCAAACTAAAAGGAGGTTCAGCAACCCCATAGAAGAAGCGGAGGAAGAACACAACGTAGAGTTTACTCCACCACAGGTGACCGAACACCGGAACCAAGTGGAGGAGAGCCCAGTCTCTGTGGGCAGTCTGGACAGGCCTGAGGCACCGCAAACAGCAGACACTCAGGCCAGCACCCAACAACCGGAGCCCCAACACAGGCGCTCTACAAGGGAGCGTAAACCACCAGAGAGATTTAACCTGTGATCCCAATAAGACCTTGGGAAGGGGGAAGGTGATGTCATGAATTCAACTATCATTGTAACCCATGTATAAGCTGACCTAAGTTGTACACCTTGAGAACATTGATCACAAGGGGCGAACTTGTAGGAGACACTCCTAACCTGGACTTTCCAGTATAAAAGGGGAAGCTCCACCCACCTTCATCACTTGAGGTCTTGGTAATAAAGGTAACTGGTCACAGAGTGATCTTCTCTCAACTATGGGCCTCGTGTGCATTTATACTGTATAGTAAGGACATATCACCATAATTTAAGGAAGTAATAGAATGACATTTAGACAATTATAAGGCAGTCAAGCAGAGTCAGCATGGTTTTATGACAGGGAAATCATGTTTGACAAATTTGCTGGAGTTCTTTGAGGATGTAACGAGCAGGGTGGATAAAGGGGAACCAGTAGATGTGTATTTGGATTTCCAGAAACCATTCGATAAGGTGCCACATAAAAGGTCACTGCACAAGATAAGAGCTCACAGGATTGGTGGTAATATAATAACGTAGATAGAGGATTGGCTAACTAACAGAAAACAGAGAGTCGGGATGAACGGGTTATTTTCCGGTTGACAAACAGTAAATAGTGGGCTGCCGCAGGGATCGGTGCTGGGGCCGCAACTATTTACAATTTATATTAATGAATTGGATGAAGGGACCGAATGTAATGTAGTCAAATTTGCTGATGATAAAAAGATAGGTGGGAAAGCAAGTTGTGAGGAGGACACAAACCATCTACAAAGGGATATAGTTAGGCTCAGTGAGTGGGCAAAAATTTGGCAGATGGGGTAGAATGTGGGAAAATGTGAGGTTATCACTTTGGTAGGAAAAATAAAAAAGCAAACTACTATTTAACTGGGAAGAGATTACAACAAAATGCTGTAGTACAGAGGGATATGCGGTTCTTATACATGAAACACAAAAAGTTAGCATGCAGGTACAGCAAGTAATCAGGAAGGCAAATAGAATGTTGGCCTTTATTGCAATGGGGATAGAGTACAAACCCAGAGAAGTCCTGCTCCAACTGTACAGGGTATTGGTGAGGCCATACCTGGAGTATTGCGCACAGTTTTGGTTTCCTTATTTGAGGAAGGATATACTTCGACTGGAGGAAGTTCAGGGAAGGTTCACGAGGTTGATTCCTGAGAAGATGGGGTTGTCCAATGAAGAAAGGTTGAGCAGGTTGGCCCTATACTCATTGGCGTTTAGAAGAATGAGAGGTGATCTTAATGAAACATATAAGATTCTGAGAGGACTTATAGGGTAGATGCAGAGAGGATGTTTCCCCTTATGGGGAAATCTAGAACTAGGGGGCATAGTTTGAGAATAAGGGCTCACCCATTTAAGACAGAAATAAGGAGGAATTTCTTCTCTCAGAGGGTTGTGAATCTGTGGAATTCTCTACCCCAGAGAGCTGTGGAGACTGGGTTATTGAATATATTTAAGGTGGAGATAGACAGGATTTTGAATGATAAGTGAGTGGAGGGTTATGGGGAGTGGGCAGGGATGTGGAGCTGAGCCCATGATCAGATCAGCCATGATCTTATTGAATGGTGGAGCAGGCTTGTGGGGCCGTATGACCTCCTATTTATTATGTTCTTATTATGTTCTCATAGAAATTTACAGCACAGAAGGAGGCCATTTTGGTCCAACGTGTCCACGCCGGTCGACCAAATTTTATCCAGCTCTTGTCAGCTCTTGGTTCATAGCCCTGTAGGTTACTGCACTTTAAGTGCACATCCAAGTATTTTTTAAATGTGATGAGGCTTTCTGCCTCTACCCCCATTTGAGGCAGAGCTCTAGACCCCCACCACCCTCTGAGTGAAGAAATTTCCCCCATAAACCTCCCCCCATTTACTTTAAATCTATGCCCCTGGTGTTATCAGACATCATTTGACATCGAGCCACATAAGAAGATATCAGGACAGGTTGATGAAAGCATAACACTGTCAGCTGTGGCTCAATTGGTAGCACCCTCGCCTCTGCTTCCTAAAGGTTGTGTGGTTTCAAGTCCTACTCCAGAGACTTGAGCATAAAATCTAGGTTGATACCCGAGTGTAGTACTGAGGGAGTGCTGCATTGGCAGAGATGCCATCTTTCAGATGAGACGTTAAACTCAGATAAATATGAGGTGCAATTACAGCATCGAGAATCCAGAAGTCTCAAGACTGAGGCCGCTCTGGATTCTGTGTATTTCCGGACTTCGGAACGTCATTCCGACATCCCGAGTCCGGAAACGTCTGGGCCAAGGTAGGTAGGCAGGGGAGGGGCGGGGTGGGTGGTGTCGAGCGGTGACAGGGAGAGGTCAGCCCGAGGTGGGGGCAAGTTCAGTGGCAGCCCAAGGCAAGGATCCGGATTACTGAACATTTTCTGGATTCCGGACGACCCCGCCACGGATCGTCCCAGTATCCGGATTCCGGAACAGTATGGATTCCGGAACTCCAGATTCTTGACGCTGTACATGTATTACATTTTTGCAGGAAGAATAGGGAGGTCATTTATTACTTGGAGGGTGCGGGTCCAGGTGGGGTAGAGGAACAAAGGGATCTCGGAGTACAAATACACAAATCACTAAATGTTGCGACAGATGTTACCAAGGCCGTAAAAATGGCAAACCAAGCACTAGGGTTTATTTCTAGAGGTATAGAATTGAAAAGTAGGGAAGTTATGCTAAACCTATATCGAACCTTGGTCAGACCATATTTAGAGTTCTGGTCACCATATTATAAAAAGGATATAGAGGCACTGGAGAGAGTGTAGAGAAGATTTACAAGGATGGATGCTACCAGAAATGTGAAGATATACATATCAGGAAAGGATGAACAGGCTGGGTCTCTTTTCACTTGAAAAAATAGGATTCAGGGTGACCTAATAGAGGCCATTAAGGTTATGGGGGGGTTTGATAGAGTGGATACAATGAGAGTGTTTCCACTTGTGAGGAAGAGCATAACTAGAGGCCATCAATATAAGATCGTCACCAAGAAATCCAACAAGGAATTCAGGAGAAACTTCTTTACACAGAGAGTGGTGAGAATGTGGAACTCGCTACCACAGGGAGTGGTTGAAGTGAATAGTATCGATGCATTTAAGGAGAGGCTAGACAAGCATATGAGGGAGAAGGGAATAGAGGGTTTGCTGATAGAGTCAAATGAGGAAAGACGGGAGGAGGCTCAAGTGGAGCACAAACACCAGCATGGACTGGTTGGGCCGAATGGCCTGTTTCTGTGCCGTATATCCGATGCAATCAAATGTAATCCTGTGTCAAAACTGAATCCAGGGCATTGAGCCACCCTTGGGAGTTCTCCCTGGTATCCTGGCCAATATTAACATCACTAAAAAATTCTGTTTTTTGGGATTTTTCTGTGCGGAAATTGCCCTCTGCGAATCCTTCATTACAACAGTGACTACACTTAAAAAGTACTTCATAGCCTGTAATTGGGACGTCCTGAGGTCATGAAAGGTGCAAGTTCTTTCTGTCATTGTTTCCTTCCCTCCATCCTTGCGGGTCATCTTTTCCACATGTTCACTGAGAAATCTTTTTTTTTGTCATCCTTAATTTGAATTCCCGCTCATCCAACACCCCTGTGCTCGCTGCCCCGTGTCCTAACTCGCACCCAGTCCCGCTCACCCACCTCCCACTGTGCTCGCTGACCTACATTGGCTCCCCGTTAAGCAACGTCTCAATTTCAAAATACTCATCCTTGTTTTCGAATCCCTCCATGGCCTCGCCCCCTCCCTATCTCTGTAATCTCCTCCAGCCCCACAACCCCACGAGATATCTGCGCTCCTCTATTTCTGCTCTTCTGAGCATCCCTGATTATAATCACTCAACCTTTGTTGGCCGTGCCTTCTGTTGCCTGGGCTCCAAGCTCTGGAACTCCCTCCCTAAACCTCTCCGCCGCTCTACCTCTCTTTCCTCTTTCAAGACGCTCCTTAAAACCTACCTCTTTGAGTCACCTGCACTAATTTCTACTTATGCGGCTCGGTGTCAAATTTTTATTACATAATACTCTTGTGAAGCGCCTTGGGACTACGTTAAAGGCACTATATAAATACAAGTTGTTGTTGTTATTCTTGAATTATGTACGTGGCAGAAAATTGTATCCAAATCCACATTCTCCAAATTATATTAAATACTCCGATCAAATTATCCCTCAGGGTAGCTAACTTCTCCGTAGAGTTTGGTTGCCTCAGTTCTGGAATTAATCTAAAAAAAATTCACTTCTTCCAATAACTTGATGTCCTTTTTTAAATAGGGCTTGAAACTGTGCACAGTACCACAAGTGGCAAATTCTTCCAACTGAGCAGCTTTGGAACCAACAGGGTAAAGACTGTCACGTTGCAGTTCTTTGCATCAGATATATCATTCCCCAGGGACAATAAGTAAATGTACAATTACAGTAGCAGCGTAGAACAAACTGTTATCACAACAGGAGTACGTACAAAGATGGCGGCTTAGTATAATCAAAGGTGATAGCTTGGGGTAATCAAAGATGGCAGCTTGGCATAATCAAAGATGGCAGCTGGGGGTAATCAAAGATGGCAGCTTGGTATAATCAAAGATGGCAGTTTAGTATAATCAAAGGTGACAGATTGGTGCACTCCAACATGACAGCTTGATATAATCATATATGTCACTAGAAATGGGAGTCTACTGTGATTTGTACAATAATAATTTTAGAGGAGGTTTTGAAAGCAAAATCTTCAATCTTTTAAAATCTCTCAAAACATATAAGCATGTAAATTAAGTTTGGCGATATTAATAGATAAACACTAAATTCATTCACATGACATTTCTCTGCTATTTTAATGCAGGTGTCAACCTATTCATTTTAAGTGGTTTATGCAACTGCTAAAGTACCAGACAATAGAATGTCATGGGGATTCATTAAGCATTCATCCGTTAATATCGCCAGTAATTTCTGGACGGTTTTTACAATGACCCTCTACATTTTCGCTACCACCCTCATCTTCAATTTATTTAACTGATCCATTTTGGACAAGATTGCAATCCTGATAGCCATCCATGTCCCTTGGCCTCCATGCTGAAAGGCATCCGTACAGTCCTGGGGAAGTTTTGCTTTCTTTACTCTTTCTGATCAGCGGGGAATGCTGTTCAGTACTGGACTTGAATTCAACATACACGGGAACCTGCTAGCTTCTGAGATGTGCCTGCACGAGCGATTTCCGTCTCGATCTGAATTATTCCAGCTCGCTCACTGATTAGTGAATGTGAAGATCACAAGATAGCTGCAACTGAAAAAGGCCATTCTGCCCTTTTGCATATTGTCCTATCTCCATGTAGTTCCCAGTGGGAGTCACAAGACTTAAAGACAGATAGAGTTGAGGGAGGCCATTTGACCCATCTTAAACTCATCCATCCAGGAAATAAGTGGTATTTTCCCACGTTATATCATTATTTTATATAATTTCCTCCACCGCCCCGCACAGGAGGCCATTCCAAGTATTGGTCAATCTTTGTTTAAAGAGGTTTTCCTGAAGTCTGTCCTAAGCTGCCTTTTAACTAGAGTTAATCACTTTCCACTTGTTCTAGTATCTTGGTCTACCATGAAGTGGTGTTGCCTCATATATAAAAAGAGTGGGAGAGTGATAGTGATAGGGGATTCAATTGTAAGGGGAATAGATCGGCGTTTCTGCGGCCGCAACCAAGATGGATGGTATGTTGCCTCCCTGGTGCCAGGGTCAAGGATGTCTCGGAGCGGGTGCAGGACATTCTGAAAAGGGAGGGTGAACAGCCAGTTGTCATGATGTATATAGGTACCAACGATATAGGTAAAAAACGGGATGAGGTCTTACGAGACGAATTTAGGGAGCTAGGAGTTAAATTAAAAAGTAGGACCTCAAAAGTAGTAATCTCAGGATTGCTACCAGTGCCACGTGCTAGTCAGAGTAGGAATCACAGGCTAGCTCAGATGAATACGTGGCTTGAGAAATGGTGCAGAAGGGAGGGATACAAATTCTTGGGACATTGGAACCGGTTTTGGGGGAGGTGGGGCCAGTACAAACTGGACGGTCTGCACCTGGGCAGGATCGGAACCAGTGTCCGAGGGGAAGTGTTTGCTAGTGCTGTTGGGGAGGAGTTAAACTAATATGGCAGGGGGATGGGAACCTATGCAGGGAGACAGAGGGAAATAGAAGGGGTGCAGGCAGAAGCAAAAGATAGAAAGGAGAATAGTAAAAGTGGAGGGCATAGAAACCTAAGGCAAAAAGCAAAAAGGGCCACATTACAGCAAGATTCAAAAGGGGCAAAGTGTGTTAAAAAGACAAGCCTGAAGGCTCTGTGCCTCAATGCGACGAGTATTCGGAATAAGGTGGATGAATTAACTGCGCAGATAGCAGTTAATGGATACGATGCGATTGGCATCACGGAGACATGGCTCCAGGGTGACCAAGGCTGGGAACTCAACATCCAAGGGTATTCAGCATTTAGGAAGGATAGACAGAAAGGAAAAGGAAGCGGGGTGGCGTTGCTGGTTTAAGAGGAAATCAATGCAATTGTAAGGAAGGACATTAGCCTGGATGATGTGGAATCGGTATGGGTGGAGCTGTGGAATTCCAAAAGGCAGAAAACGCTAGTCGGAGTTGTGTATAGACCACCAAATAGTAGTAGTGAGGTTGGGGACAGCATCAAACAAGATATAAGGGATGTGTGCAATAAAGGTACAGCAGTAATCATAGGCGACTTTAATCTTCATATAGATTGGGCTAACCTAACTGGTAGCAATACGGTGGAGAAGGATTTCCTGGAGTGTATTAGGGATGGTTTTCTAGACCAATATGTTGAGGAACCAACCAGGGAGCTGGCCATCCTCTACTGGGTGATATGTAATGAGAAGGGACTAATAGCAATACTGTTGTGCGAGGCCCCTTGGAGAAGAGTGACCATAATATGGTAGACCATAATATTAAAATGGAGAGTAACAAAGTTAATTTGGAAACTAGTGTCCTGAACTTAAGGAAAGGTAACTTCGATGGTATGAGGTGTGAATTTATAATGGGGAACAAAGAAATGGCAGACCAGTAAAACAAATACTTTGGTTCTGTCTTTACGAAAGAAGACACAAATAACCTTCCGGAAATACTAAGGGACCGAGGGTCTAGTGAGAAGGAGGAACTGAAGGAAATCCTTATTAGGTGGGAAATTGTATTACGGAAATTGATGGGAATGAAGGCCGATAAATTCTGCATCCTAGAGTACTTAAGGAAGTAGCCCTAGAAATAGTGGATGCATTGGTGATCATTTTCCAACAGTCTATCGACTCTGGATCGGTTCCTATGGACTGGCGGGTAACTAATGTAACACCACTTTTTAAGAAGGGAGGGAGAGAGAAAGCGGGTAATTATAGACCGGTTAGCCTGGCATCAGTAGTGGGGAAAATGTTGGAATCATTTCATTAATGATGAAATAGCAGCCCATTTGGAAAGCAGTGACAGGATCGGACCGAGTCAGCATGGATTTATGAAAGGGAAATCACGCTTGACGAATCTTCTGGAATTTTTTAAGGATGTAACTAATAGAGTGGACAAGGGAGAACCAGTGAATGTGGTGTATTTGGACTTTCAAAAGGCTTTTGACAAGGTCCTGCACAAGAGCTTGGTGTACAAAAGCAAAGCGCATGGTATTGGGGGTTATTTATTGACATGGATAGAGAACTGGTTGGCAGACAGGAAGCAGAGAGTCGGGATAAACGGGTCCTTTACAGAATGGCAGGCAGTTACTAGTGGGGCGCCGCAGAGCTCAGTGCTGGGACCCCAGCTCTTTACAATATACATTAACAATTTCGATGAAGGAATAGAGTGTAATATCTCCAAGTTTGCAGATGACACTAAACTGGATGGCGGTGTGGGCTGTGAGGAGGATGCTGGGGGGCTGCAGGGTGACTTGGACGGATTGGGTGGGTGGGCGGGTGCATGGCGGATGCGGTGTAGTGTGGGTGGATGTGAGGTTATCCATTTTGGGGGCAAAAACACGAAGGCAGAATATTATCTGAATGGCGGCAGACTAGAAAAAAGGGAGGTGCAACAAGACCTGGGTGTCATGGTTCATTAGTCACTGAAAGTGGGCACACAGGTGCAGCAGGCGGTGAGGAAGGCAAGTGGTGTGTTGGCCTTCATGGCTAGGGGATTTGAATATAGGAGCAGGGAAGTCTTACTGCAGTTGTACAGGGCCTTAGTGAGGCCTCACCTGGAATGTTGTGTTTGGTTTTTGTCTCCTGGTCTGGGGAGGGACGTTCTTGCTGTTGGGGGGGTGCAGCGAAGGTTCGCCAGACTGATTCCAGGGCTAGCTGGGCTGTCATGTGATGGGAGACTGGATCAACTGGGCCTTTATTCACTGGCGTTTGGAGGGATGAGAGGGGATCTCATGGAAACATATAAGATTCTGATGGGACTGGATAGGTTGGATGCGGGAAGAATGTTCTCGATGTTGGGGAAGTCCAGGGCCAGGGGACATAGTCTTAGGATGGGGGGGTGGGCCATTTAGGACTGGGATGAGGAGAGACTTCTTCACTCGTTGACTTGTGGAATTCCCTGCCGCAGAGAGTTGTTGATGCCAGTTCATTTGATATATTCAAGAGGGAGTGGATCGGGTTGAGGGGATCGGGTGGGTGTAGAGCGAGAGCAGGAAGGGGGTACTGAGGGAGTGATCAGCCATGATCTTGTTGAATGGCGGTGCAGGCTCTAAGGGTCGAATGGCCTACTCCTGCACCTATTTTCGATGTTTCTATGTTCCTATGTTTACACTATTTAATATCCTATGTGCTTCTATAAGATCTTTGCTCAGTCGCCTCCTTTCAAGAAAGCACCAGTTTCTCCAGTCTTTCCTCATCACGCAATCCTTTCACACAAGAGATCAACCTCATGGTCCTTCTCTTGCACCACACAGCAACAACTTGTATTTATAGAAACATAGAAACATAGAAGCACAGAAATTTACAGAGCAGAAGGAGGCCATTCTGGCTCATCGTGTCCATGCCGACCGACAAAGAGCCACACGGCCCTTGGTCAGCAGCCCTAAAGTTTAAATATAAACCAATGAACAATGTCGGAAAGGCAAAGAGCACCCAGCTCAAACAGTGTGCCTCACACAACTGCGATACCCTTTATACGAAAGCATTCTACACTCCACCCCAACCGGACCCATGTGATCTCCTGGGAGAGGCAAAAACCAGATAAAAACCCAGGCCAATTTAGGGAGAAAAAATCTGGGAAAATTCCTCTCCGACCCATCCAGGCAATCAAAACTAGTCCAGGAGATCACCCTGGCTGTATTCTATTCCCTGCAGTACTTACCATTATATCTGCTCCGTCCAACAAAAGGTCATCCAGTCTAATCCCAATTACCAGCTCTAGCTCCGTAACCCTGCAGGTTGCTGCACTTTAAGTGACCATCCAACCATCTCTTAAAAGTGGTGAGGATTTCTGCATCCACCACTCTTCCAGGCAGTGAATTTCAGATCCCCACAACCCTCTGCATAAAGAGGTCCCCCCCTCAAATCCCCTATAAACCTTCCATCAACCACCTTAAAACTATGCCCATTGTAATAGACCCCTCCACCAACAGAAATAGACCCTTACTATCCACTATGTCCAGGCCCCTCAATATTTCGTACACCTCAATGAGGTCTACTCTCAACCTCCTCGTTTCCAATGAGAACATACCCAGCCTACCCAATCTGTCCTCATAGCTAAGATTCTCCATTCCAGGCAGCATCCTCGTAAATCTCCTCTGCACCCTTTCTCGTGCAATCATGCCCTTCGTATAATATGGCCAGAACTGCACGCAATATTCCAGCTGTGGCCTACCAAAGTATTATATGATTTAAGCGTAACCTCCCTGCTCTTATATTCTATGCCTCGGCCAATAAAGGCAAGCATTCCGTATGCCTTCTTAACCACCTTATCCACCTGGCTTGCTACTTTCAGGGATCTGTAGACAAGCACTCCAAGGTCCCTTTGTTCATCTACACTATTAAGTGGCCTACCGCTTAATGTGTATACCCGTTCTTTATTAGCCCTCCCAAAGTGCATCACCTCACACTTCTCTGAATTAAATTCCATTTGCCACTGCTCTGTCCACCTGACCAGTAGATTGATATCCTCCTGCAGCCCATGACTTTCCTCTTCATTATTAACCACACAGCCAATTTTAGTGTTGTCTGCAAACTTATTAATCATACTCCCTATATTCAAATCTAAATCGTTGATATATACCATAAAAAGCAAGGGTCCCAGTACTGAGCACTGTGGAACCCCACTGGAAACATCCTTCCAGTCACAAAAACAGCCATCAATCATTACCCTTTGCTTCCTACCTCCAAGCCAATTTTGGATCCAACTTGCCACTTTGCCCTATATCCCATGGGCTTTAACCTTCATGACCAGTCTACCATGTGGGACCTTATCCAAAGCATTGCTAAAGTCCATATATACCACATCGTACACACTACCCTCATTGACCCTCTTGGTTACCTCCTCAAAAAATTCAATCAAGTTATTCAGACACGATCTTCCATTAACAAATCCAAGCTGACTGTCCCTAATTAATCCTTGCCTTTCCAAATGCAAATTTATCCTGTCTTTCAGGTTTGGCTGATAGGCCTGTAATTACTCAGCCTATCCCATTCTCGCTTCTTAAACAAGGGTACTACATTAGCAGTCCTCCAATCCTCCGATACCATGCCCAGATCCAGAGAGGACTGGAAAATGATGGTCAAGGCTTCTGCTATTTCCTCTTTTACTTCGCTCAACAACCTGGGATGCATTTCGTCCAGGCCTGGGGACTTATCTACTTTCAAAGCTGCTAAACCCCTTAATACTTCCTCTCTCACTATATTTATTTCATCCAAAATATCACACTCCTCCTCGATAGCAGTATCTGCATTGCCCTTTTCCTTTGTGAAAACAGATGCAAAGTATTCATTAAGAACCCGACCAACACCTTCTGCTTCCACACAAAGAGTACACTCATGGTCTCTAATAGGCCCTACCCTTTCTTTAGTTACCCTCTTATTTTAGTACAATTCTGAGAGAGTGCTGCTTTGTCAGAGTTGATTACACATTGAGTGTATTCAGGGGGATGTTAAAATTCTTGGGGCTGAAAGGGTTAAATTACGAGGACAAGTGTTACGCAGACTTTAGGGGTGGACATTTAATGCTCTCAAGGTGACCTGGTTAACCAGTCAATTTTGAGAGTAAAACAGGATGGCTAGGAATGTGCCAGTGATCCCGAGAACAATTGAATCTCATCCATGTTTTCAAATCCCTCCACGGTCTCGCCCCTCCATATCCCTGTAAGCTCCTCCAGCCCCACAATTCCCCAAGATTTCTGCGCTCCTCTAATTCTGCCCTCTTGAGCATCCCTGATTCCGATCGCTCAACCATTGGCGACCATGCCTTCTGTTGCCTGGACCCCAAGCTCTGGAATGCCCTCCCGAAACTTCTCTGCCTCTCTACCTCTCTTTCCTCCTGTAAGATGCTTCTTAAAACCTACCTCTTTGACCAAGCTTTTGGTCATCTGCCCTAATTTCTCCTTTGTTGGCTCGGTGTCAAATCTTATGTCTATAACACTCCTGTGAGCTGCGTGGGATGTTTTACTACATTAAAGGTGCTATATAAATAAAAACATTTTTGCTGTCGAATAAAAAAAATAAATGCTGCAACGTCATCCCTTTAAACACAGTTTTAAAGCATAAATAAGTAATGCCCTACTGTTTAGAGGTTAATCTCTATTTACACAATATTCAAGGGTAAACACCGTGGATTTAAATGTTTCCTGAGAGAGGGAAAATAGAAAAGATTCACACCGTTGATATATTCAAGCAGACAATAGGCTGGAATGCTGTGCGCATATGCGCTGTTTTCTGTGACATGAATTAACCATGAACTGCAACAGAAATAATCCGGATTTCATCTACAGATTTTAAAGTGCATTTTCCTTGAAATAAAAGGTGACTCCGCAAAGGTTTAACTTCGGGCTCATCCCTTTTTGGTGTGGAAGCAAGTCATCCTCGATTCGAGGGAGCGCCTATGATTAACCTCGGGCCTTTACAGCCTCCTGAATGCTAGTCTGTTAAAGTCACATTCTGCGAGCGGGATCCAACTCCCGAAGCCATTAAACCCACTTTCCGTTCTCCAGCACCAGGTGCAAACCGGGATTACCACTCCCAACAGTGGGCAACAGGGCCATCGTAAATAGGCACCTAGAACCTGCATTTAATGCTAAGGGGAGATTTAAGAAAGGTGTTCAAAATTATGAGGGGTTTTGATAGAGTAAATAGGGGGAAACTGTTCCCAGTAGCGGAAGGGTCGGTAACCAGAGGACACAGATTTAAGGTACTTGGCAAAAGGGAGAGAGGAGGAGAAATTTGGTTACCTTTCAATAAAAGTTAAAATATCACACAGTTCTATTATCCAAATGTTTTTTCCCTGTCTTGCGAAGAGGCATTATTAAAGCTGTACCATAAACACGTGACCTTTAATGATTGCCATTTTACCAAATTGGCAGACCAATTGATGTACATAAATTGGAAACATAGGCACAGCTTTTTGGGGGCATGAGTCTCAGATTTCCACTACCCTTTGTGTGAAGAAAGAAAGAAAGAAAGAAAGAAAGAAAGAAAGAAAGAAAGAAAGAAAGAAAGGACTTGGATTTATGTAGCACCAACTTGTGCACAGCAAGTTCCCACAAACAGCAATGTGATAAAGACCAGATAATCTGTTTTAGTGATGTTGATTGAGGGATAAATATTGGCCAGGACACCGGGGATAACTCCCCTGCTCTTCTTCGAAATAATGCCGTGGGATCTTTTACATCCACCTGAGAGAGCAGATGGGGCCTCGGTTTAATGTCTCATCCGAATTATGGCAGCTCCGGCAGTGCAGCACTCCCTCAGCACTACACTGGGAGTGTCAGCCTAGATTTATGTGCTCAAAAAAAATGGTTCCTGATATCATCCCTGAACGGCCTGGCTCTAATGTTAAGGTTATGCCCCCTTGTTCTGTAATCCCCCCCACCAAAGGAAGTATTTTCTCTTTATCTACCCTATCAATTTCTTTAATCACCTTAAAACACCTCGATCTGATAACCCCTTAATCTTCTATACTCGAGGGAATACAAGCCTTGTCGATGCAACCTGCTCTCGTCATTTAACCCTTTAACCCGGTATCTTCAGGCGAATCATCCTGTAGCACAATTGTCACCCCTTCTTCTCCTTCTTAGGCAATCCCTCAGAGTCAAGGATGACTTGCTTCCACACACATGAGTTTTCAGGTGACTGAAGAGTCCAATGCGGGATCGACAGACTCTGTCACAGGTGAGGCAGACGGTGGTTGGAGGGACGGTTGGGTGGGGAGCCTGGATTGCCGCATGCTCCTTCCGCTGTTTGCATTTGGCTTCCACGTGCTCCCGGCGAAGAGACTCGTGATGTTCGCCGCCCTCCCGGATGCACATCCTCCACTTAGGGCAGTCTTGGGCCAGGGACTCCCAGGTGTCGGTGGGGATGTTGCATTTTTTCAAGAAGGCTTTGAGGGTGTCCTTGAAGCGTTTCCTCTGCCCACCTGGGCTCGCTTGCCGTGTCGGAGCTCCGAGTAGAGCGCTTATTTTGGGAGTCTAGTATCGGGCATGCGGACAATGTGACCCGTCCAGCAGAGCTGGTCCAGCCCCTACCAGCAGACCAATCACATCCCGAGAGGACCGATTCCGGCTTCCCTGCACGGTTTTGCGTGTGGCAAGTTCGTGCAACAACCAATTTCAAGGCCATTGTCTCTCTCAATCTCCCAGTCTATGGTGCTATTAATCTGCCTTGAAAAAAAATCTAAATTAAATATGCTAAAGTAGGTATTTTAGGAATCCGTTCTTGCTGACTTTTCGAAAAGCAGCTCTCTGAGTATTTTAATTACAATTTTGGCATGTTCATGTGAGATCCCAAACCTACAGTTCATTCATCATTAATTTCAATTTTGATAAAGTCTGAAGCTTTATCAGAGAAGCTGTACCAAATTCTGGCAGGGAATATAATTGGATTAGCTTTCGGATTTGACAGTGTCTTTCTACAATGCTGTGTTGGAGTCCATTTGAAGTGAAACTCTACTGCAGATTAATACACAGAAAGATGCCCAATGCTCAAAATGATTCCCTTGGTCTGAGATAATAAGCTGCTACAGGAAAACTGACTCTTCAGGCCATTTGTGTTCCATCGATCTCATTTAAAAATAAGTCATTTAAAGCAAGTAATGGACTTTGTTTCAAAGAAAGGTCATAAAAACCTCCCAAATAATTATTGCTGGTAGAGTTTGAGATGGTCGCTTTTGGAAAAAGGTGTGTTGTGGATATTTAAATGCAAACTACTGTAAGAGGCAAAGCCTAAATCGTCCAAACCTCAAAATCCTTCTCTTCCGCAGTATCTTTGATCTCTCATCACCAACCCTCTCCATTTCCCATTGTCAGTTTGGATCAGCTTTGCCCTTAATGTCGGGCACTTCGATACACCTTACTGCACGTGTGGAATGCTGCAGAGCTTCCAACCTCATCATCATCATAGGCAGTCCCTCAGAATCAAGGAAGACTTGCTTCCACTCCCAAAGTGAATTCTCTGGTGGCTGAACAGTCCAATACGAGAGCCACAGACTCTGTCACAGGTGGGACAGATATTCGTTGAGGGAAGGGGTCGGTGGGACTGGTTTGCCATGCGCTTCTTCCGCTTCTGCGCCTGACCTCGTCACGCTCTTTGCGTTGGGACTCGAAGAGCTCGACGCCCCCCCGGATACACTTTCTCCACCTCGGGCGGTCTTAGGCCAGGGTCTCCCAGGTGTCAGTGGTGATGTTGCACTTTACCAGGGAGGCTTTGAGAGTGTCCTTATAACGTTTCCGCTGCCCACCTTTGACTTATTTACCATGAAGGAGCTCTGCATAAAGCATGCGCTTAGGGAGTCTCGTATCTGGCATGCGAACTATGTGGCCTGCCCAGCGAAGCTGATCGAGTGTGGTCAGTGCTTCAATACTGGGGATGTTAGCCTGGACGAGGACACTGATGTTGGTGCGCCTGTCCTCTCAGGGGATTTGTAGGATCTTGCGGCGACATCGTTGGTGATATATCTCCAGCGACTTGAGGTGCCTTCTATACATCATCCATGCCTCAGATCCATACAGGACAGTAGGTATTACTACAGCCCTGTAGACCAAACTATCCTCGTTGTGAATGGTAATCGCATCGTGTCACGCCATCCACTGCTAATTTCTTTGAATATGTGCAATTTTGTTATGCATAATACATTATTTTGGAGATAATACCCAAGCAATACAGCAAGAAAACATGCAGAATTCATCAAGTTGCGTGTATTAATTAGATTAACTTTCCAAAATGAAATACATGTTTAAATTAGTGTTATTGGCTAGGCGTGGAGCTGGGACGTGATGTTGTGAATGACATATTTTTAAGTAGTTTCCATATTTTGTTCCAACAAGTTTACTCCACTCTTGATAAGCCATTTCCTTTTAACATTTACAAGAAGTCGTCTCCAGTGTCACTGCTTGGTTTGTGCCAAGTGAGAGAACCTCACACGTAATTACAATGAAATATGAGCCAACGCAACAGTAAGCAGGTGAGGATACACTTCAATCTCGTGTTAATGTCTCTCACCCCAGATACTCTGACCAAATGCTGCTTTTCCACAATGTTCCTGCTGTTGGGAATCCAATGTTTGGCATTTGTGCTGGGACCTAGGCCCTAAGCTCTGGAATTCCCTCCTTCAACCTCTCTGCCTCTCCACCTGTCTCTCTCGCTCGCTCTCTCGAGTAACGCCTCAATTTAAAAATTCTCATCCTTGTTTACAAATCCCTCCATGGCCTCACCCCTCCCTGTCCCACCCACCCTTTCCTTCAACAAGTATCTGTCCCACCTGTGACAGAGACTGTAATTCCCATATTGGACTGTTCAGTCATCTAAGAACTCACTTTTAGAGTGGAAGCAAGGCTTCCTCGATTTCGATGGACTGCCTAAGATGAATCTCCTCCAGCCCGACAACCCCCCTGAGATCTCTGTGCTCCTCAAATTCTGCCCTCTTGAGCATCCCTGATTATAACTCATCCTCATAGGCAGTCCCTCGAAATCGAAAAAGACTTGCTTCCACTCTAAAAGTGAGTTCTCAGGTGACTGTATAGTCCAATACAGAATTACAGTCTCTGTCAAAGGTGGGACAGACATTGGTTGAAGGAAAGGGAGGGTGGGGAGTCTGGTTTGCCGCACACTCCTTCCGCTGTCTGCGCTTGGTTTCTGCATGCTCTCGGCGACGGGACTCGAGGTGCTCAGCGCCCTCCCGGATGCTCTGATTATAACTGTTCAACCATCGGTGGCCATGCCCTCAGCTGCCTGGGCCCTAAGCTCTGGACTTCCCTCCCTAAACCCCCTCGCCTCGCCATCTCTCTCACCTTCTTTAAGACCCTCCTTAAAACCTACCTCTTTGAACAAGCTTTTGGTCATCTGCCCTAATATCTCCATATGTGGCTCGCTGTTAGAACTCCTACAAGGCAAGCGAGTCCCAGGTGGGCCGAGGAAACGTTTCAAGGATACTCTCAAAGCCTCCCTGATAAAGTGCAACATCCCCACCGACACCTGGGAGTCCCTGGCCAAAGACTGCCCTAAATGGAGGAAGTACATCCAGGAGGGTACTGAGCACATCGAGTCTCGTCGCCGAGAGCATGCAGAAATCAAGCGCAGGTAGCGGAAGGAGCATTGAGCAAACCGGACACCCCACGCACCTTTTCCTTCAACCACTGTCTGTCCCAACTGTGATCATCAGCGGCAGGTCGGGGCCATAAAAGGAGTGGCGAGCGACGGCCATGGACAGCGTGGCGGCATGCCACCGCAAGGTACAGTGCGAACTGGTGCAAGAGGGCAATGGCAGCGAAGAGGGCGACTGGATTAGACGGTCACCAAGATCCAGGTCGGTGATTGGAGCGTGGGCAGGTACAGGAGGAGGGAGAGGTCGGGGGCCAGAAGAGGCGTGGGCCCAGCGGCAGCACGGGCCAGCCCACACTGCGATATATACGCACACTAGGTCTGTGCAGCAGAGCTGGTCTCCAGTCGTCTTGGTTAATCCTTGCCACTGGACCAAGACCTAGCTCTTTCAAGCCCGAGTGGTGGCTGGTGTGCAACGGTCACCACACGTTAAAAACATCCACGCACAGGCATCTTCCACCCTTCAGGATATAGTTTGAAACCTGGAATTTTAGGTCCTTCATTGAAATACCTGTGAACTCATCACTTTTTGGCGTGGAAGCAAGTCATCCTCGATACAAGGGACCGCCTATGATGTAGGCGGAGAGATTTAGGGAAGGAATTCCAGTGTTTATGGCTTAGGTCCCAGCACAAAAGTTTAGCTTTGGGTTCCCAACAGCAGGAACACTGTGGAAAAGCAACATTTGATCATAGTATCTGGGATGAGAGACATTAACAAAAGATTGAAGTGTATTCTCACCTGCTTACTGTCATGTTGTCTCATATTTCATTGGGGCATAAAATAAGAACATAAGAATTAGGAGCAGGAGTCGGCTATTTGGCCCCTCGAGCCTGCTCTGCCATTCAATGAGATCATGGCTGATCTTCTACCACAACTCCACTTTCCTGCACTATCCCCATATCCCTTGATTTCCTTAATATCCAAAAATCTATCGATCTCTGTCTTGAATATACTCAACGACTGAGCCTCCACAGCCCTCTGGGGTAGAGAGTTCCAAAAATTCACCACCCACTGAGTGAAGAAATTTCTCCTCATCTCAGTCCTAAATGGCCGACCCCTTATCCTGAGACTGTGACCCCTGGTTCTAGACTCCCCAGCCCGGGAGAAACATCCTCCCTGCATCTACCCTGTCAAGCCCTGTAAGAATGTTGTATGTTTCAAATGAGATCACCTCTCATTCTTCTAAACTCTCGGGAATATAGGCCTGGTCTGCTCAATCTCTCCTCATCGGACAATTTTACTTTTGAGGATAGAAGCAGATGAACTCTTTATGCGCTCATTCCCTGCCAGCTGTTTTAAAGGAGGCAACAAATCATTTAAAATAAACTCTGTTAAGCAGCAGACAGAGAAACGCATTGTGACTGTGTAAGGGTTTTGATGGAAAGCATTTTGAAATTTCTCCTTTACCTGCGGAGTCAGATAGAAATACAAGTTGTTTATATGATAGCATCGCCAGCAGTAATTTCGAGGCTCACAAGTCATTTTCTCCCTTGTACAGAGAAATCCTAATTCCTAAGAAACTGATAACCTCAGAGGGAAAGGATTGAGGCAGAAATAACACCAAGCAACCTTTTCACACCTCGTTCTGACAATTTTATTCTTCAATTACTTGTAATCTCCCTAATACCCTTAATCTGTCATTTGCTTATCTCACTGGAGTCACATTTTTGTCACACCTTCTTGGTGTCCTGCAAAAACTGACAGTGTTAAAGCTCATTTATTAAAAGCCTGGGGGAAAAAAAGTGCAGAGACAACTACCTTGCCTCTGAAAGAATATGCAAAGTTTTGCACAGTAGGAGCACCATTGTGCATTAGCAGATGCTTTACTGCTGAAGGACCAACCCATTTCCTTTAATGGTCAATTGAGATAGACCTCCATTCTGTGCTGCTGTTCTGCACACCTCCTATTCAGTGCCACAAAATTCTCACCTGCAGGAGTCAGGATTAACAAAGGAAAGGTAACGTTTACTTGAGGTTGAATGTTACCTTATTTCCATCATGTATTTGTAAAGAAGACGAGCAAAATATGTAGGATGCCACTGAAAGCAATGGACAACAACAACAACTTACATTTGTACAGCGCCTTTAACCTAGTAAACCATCCCAATTCGCCTCACAGGAGCGTGATCAGATAAAATTTGACACTGTGCCATATAAGGAGATATTAGGGCAGGTAAGTTAGGTTTTGAGAAGCGTCTTGAAGGAGGAGAGATAGAGAGGCAGAGAGGTTTAGGGAGGGAGTTCCAGAGCTTGGGGCCCAGGCAGCTGAAGGCACGGCCACCGATTAAAATCAGGGATGCACAGGAGGCCAGAATTGGAGGAGTGCAGAAACATTGGAGGGTTGTGTGGGCTGGAGGAGATTACAGAGCTAGGGAGAGGCGAGGCCTTGGCGGGATTTCAACACATGGCTGAGAATTAAATCCAATCCATTTCAATATTATGTAATGTAATACCTGGCCTGTGACGAGTTTGCTGAGCTTAGCCAGATGTAGTGGGGATGTTCCAATTAGCCCAGCATCACTTGGATTAAATAGGGGTGAGGAGGGGGCTGGGGGTGGGACGGGGGAGGTAAAGGAAAATTGGTCTTTCCACATCGGATTGCTATCCAGTGATTCAGATGGAAGTGCATCTGCATTGTCATCAGTTGAGAAACATAGAAACATAGAAAATAGGTGCAGGAGTAGGCCATTCGGCCCTTCGAGCCTGCACCGCCATTCAATGAGTTCATGGCTGAACATGCAACTTCAGTACCCCATTCCTGCTTTCTCGCCATACCCCTTGATCCCCCTAGTAGTAAGGACTACATCTAATATTCCTTCTCCTCTAGTTGCCATCCTGGATGGGTGAAAAAAATGGATGAGTGTCACAGAATGACGAGTCATGGCAGCTGCCAATGAAACTGGTGCAGACTTGCATTATCCTTCATCTGTGATCACATACCAGTTAAACGTGGATGAAGTAGATGCCAATCCTATTCACATAAGCTTCTGGCTCATTTTCTTATACCAGATGGCTTCAGGAGAGTAATCTGTTATGCCCGTGACACGAGGAAGCCCGCCATTGCTGGAAATATCAGAGCTCTCTCATTCTGGCTGTTGACATCCATCGCAAAGGTAAAGAGCGTATTTGTGACCTGACTTATGCAGCTGTGCACTGCAGACTTGTAGCTGTGGAAGATATCCTCATGCAGTAGCCTGAGAGCAGAACTAAATCCATCTGCACTGGTTCCTCCACAGCCATATGCCAGCCAAAGTAGGGTCAAAGATTTACTGAGGCAAATGCACAGTTATTGCTATTTTGACATGGAAATCTGAAACGAAACAAACAAAAGCTGGGGGAGTCACTCAACAGGTCAGGCAGCACCTGTGGAGAGAGAAACAGTGTTCACTATCGACCTAAAATGTTAACTCAGTTTCTCTCTCCACAGATGCTGCCCGACCTGCTGAGTTTCTCCCGTTTTTTTTGCTCTTGGAAGAAAGATCTTGGGGGTTAAATTCCCCCTTTTTATAGCCCCGCTAGCGCATCTGGGGGTGATGGGGGGGGCAAACTAACGGAGCGCAAAGACGATTTTGCCCGTGGCGGGGGGAGACGCTAGCGGGAAATTGTCCAGGATGTTTGGCGGGGGGAGGGTGGGTCGCTGTTCCAGCAGTGCTGCGCCCCGTGGTTAGCTCCCGGGGACAGCGCGCAACCGGCGACGATGTCATCGCCGCGCCGCCGATGCCATTCCACCCCGCGGGACATCCACTGCCAGCACGGTAATTAAAGGGGTAGCCTTTAGCACCCCGGGTTGCCATCTTTATTTGTCAACCGACTCTTGGCTGCTGGCCCGGTCGAACGTGTCCCTGGCGGCCCAGTGGCACCCAGCAAAGGGCCTGCAGAGTGGGCAGCGGAACTACCCTTTAATGGAAGTGGAGGGGCCTTGTAGCGAGTCAGCACTATGTGGAGTATCCGCGTAGTGCTGGACCCAGCACCGCGCTGCCGTCCCGGGAGCGTCCCGCAAAGGAAGCGGTGTGCCAGTGACAGCGGTCCACTTTCTTTGAGAAGCCCAGTTCCGTGTCTTGACCTCCGGGCCGGGTGCAGGAAGTCCCAGCCCCGGAAGGTTAGCACGCCCAATCGGGGCGAGGTGCAATTTCACCCCCTTGTGTTTACCATTCATGACCTCAAGATGTCCCAAAGCACTTTACAGCGAGTGAATTACTTTTTCCAAGTGTAGTCACTGTAGTGATGTAGAAAACGTGGCAGCCAATTTGCGCACAGCAAGCTCCCACAAACACCAATGTGATAATGACCAGATAATCTGTTTTTGTTATGTTGCTTGAGGGATAAATATTGGCCCCAGGACACTGGGGAGAACTCTGCGAAATAGTGGCCATGGGATATTTTACAGCCAACAATAACAACAACAACTTGTATTTATTTAGCGCCTTTAAGGTAGTAAAACGTCCCAAGGCGCTTCACAGGTGTGTTGTAAAACAAAAAATACTGAGCCACATAAGGTGCAATTAGGGCAGGTGACCAAAGGCTTAGTCAAAGACATATAAGATAATGAGGGTTCTCGACAAGATAGGTGCAGAGAGGATGTTTCTACTCGTGGGGGAATCTAGAACTAGGGGGCATAGTCTTAGAATAAGGGGCCACCCATTTAAAACTCAGATGAGGAGGAATTTCTTCTCAGATGGTTGTAAATCTGTGGAATTCTCTGCCCCAGAGAGCTGTGGAAGCTGGGTCATTGAATATATTTAAGGTGAGATAGGTAGATTTTTGAGCGATAAGGGAATAAAGAGATATGGGGAGTGGGCAGGGAAGTGGAGCTGAGTCCATGATCAGATCAGCCATGATCTTATTGAATGGTGGAGCAGACATGAGGGGCCCGGTGGCCTACTCCTAATCCTATTTCTTATGTTCTTAAAGTGGTAGGTTTTACGGAGCGTCTTAAAGGAGGAGAGAGAGATAGAGAGGTTTAGGGAGGGTGTTCCAGAGCTTAGGGCCCAGGCAGCTGAAGGCATGGCCACCAATGGTGGAGTGATTATAATCAGGAATGCTCAGGAGAGCAGAATTTGAGGAGCGCAGACATCTTGGAGGGGAGAGGCCATGGAGGGATTTGTAAACAAGGATGAGAATTTTGAAATTGAGACGTTGCTGGACTGGGAGCCAATGTAGGTCAGCGAGCACAGGGGTGATGGGTGAACGGGACTTGGTGCGAGTTAGGACAAGGGCAGCTGGGTTTTGTATCATCTCAAGTTTTTGTATGTCCACCAGAGTTAGCAGATGGGGCCTCGGTTTAACATGTTAGCTGAAAGACAGCCTGTCCAGAGTGTCAGCCCAGATTTTGTGTTCAGGTCTCTGAAATGGGGCCTGAATCCACAACATTTTGGTTCAGTGGCATGACCCACCGAGACACAGCCAACACTGATGGAAGGTCAGTCCATGGTTACTAATTCATCTTCCATCAATGCCACGGTCGCCACCTCCGGTCGGACCTTATTCCGGAAGGTTTCACCATGTGAATTCCCACCTCCAACCGCTGCACTCCCACACTCCTGCCTGTTAGCCACCCCAGAGGTCAATCAGTCAATAATGGCGGCTACAATGCCCACAATCCTTTGTGAACTGGAAACCGCCCAAACCACCGCGTGGTTCAACTGGAGCCTGCGTGCGCCGGGACCCCATTGTACCCTGGGCGCTTTGTGGCCTTGCCAGTCCTGCCGAAGCCACCCAGAAGTCGAAAAGGAGTGCTGATGGTGTTTTCTCCCGGTTTGCTCGCAGGGATGTGCAGAAGATTAATCTTCAACTTCTGGCGACTCCAGGACAATCCGTAAGGGTTGGCGATGCCTCTGAGTCAGATGATCGTGGGTTCAAGTCCCAGGCTAGAGACAACAGACCCAGACACGAGGTGAGGAAAACCCCATGGGGGAGAGCTTTGAGAACCACAGGTTCAGAGGCACCTGTTCCTCCCGTGATCGCTATACTCTCCACATGGCACGGCTCACATCACTCAGAAACCCTATCCCAAAATGTTCTTTTCTAAAATACATCTGGCTCATCATCATCATCATAGGCAGTCCCTTGAAATCGAGGAAGACGTGCTTCCATTCTAAAAGTGAGCTCTTAGGTGACTGAACAGTCCAATACGGGAATTACAGTCTCTGTCACAGGTGGAACAGATAGTCGTTGAGGGTAAGGGAGGGTGAGACTGGTTTGCAGCACGCTCCTTCCGCTGCCTGCGCTTGCTTTCTGCATGCTCTCGGCAATGAGACTCGAGGTGCTCAGCGCCCTCCCGGATGTACTTCCTCCACTTAGGGCGGTCTTTGGCCAGGATCTCCCAGGTGTCCGTGGGGATGTTGTATTTTATCAGGGAGGCTTTGAGAGTGTCCTTGTAATGTTTCCTCTGCCCACCTTGGCCTCGCTTGCCATGTAGGAGTTCCGAGTAGAGCGCTTGCTTTGGGAGTCTTGCGTCAAGCATGCAAACAAAGTGGCCTAATTTACATCTGTCTAATTTACCTTTGAATGAATTAATACTAACTGTCTCTCTCTCTCTCGAGCCTGTTCCATAGACTAACCATCCATTCACTGAAATATTGTTTCCGCAGGTTGGTTTTGAATTTACCCCACTTCAAGCACAGGCTGTGTCCTCTGGTTCAACTGTTCTGGACACGGTGAGACGGCTGGTCACGGCCGACATTAGCCAGTCTCGTTCGAATCCTAAAAACAGCAATCATATCTTGAGGCTCTCAGCACACTGACTGCCTGATACATCTCTCTGTGTTCAATCAAAGTTCCCCCAGCTGACAGACGTTGGCCGAATCGATTATCATCACTGTTCTCCCTTTTATTTTCCTGCTGCCTGCTTTAAAAAAGCACAGTAATACTATTAGGAAATCAGAAAGCAAGAACTTGCACTTTTAAAGCTTCTTACCAAATCCTCGTGACAACCCAAAGTGCTCCATCTACAATCAATTACTTTTCAAGAGCAGTCACTCTTGTTACGGAGGGGACACAAGAGGCAATTTGCACACAGCAAGCTCCCACAAACAGCAATGAGATAAATAACAGGATAACGTGTTTGATCAGGTTGGTTGAGGGGGGAAAATATTGACCAGGACACTAATAGGGGCCAATTTTCCACATGGGTGATTTTTGGTGCAGTTGTAGAGGTATGTCCGATTTTTTAGTGGCCGACTGCGCCACAAAAATGTTGCAAGTATTGCCAGCATAACCTTTCATTTTGGAGTGGCGCAGATTGTCCTTAATCTCTGTGGGTGAAGCTTAAGATCTGCACCGAAAAACTGAGGTTGCCAGGGTAACGAGGGACACACTGAACGAGACTGTAAAGTGAAACATACAAGATGCAGCAAGACAGATGCAGGTTCATATGACCATTGCCGAGAGTTCTTCACTTTATTGGAAGATTGTAGTGACAAACTCTGCAATATTTATTTATTTAATTTTAGGTGAAACGGGCCTAATACAATAAAAGTCATTCCACACTCAATCGCACATTAGGTTACCGCTTTTATGGAGCGAAAGCAGGAAAGGAGTACTGAGGTGAATGATCAGCCATGATCTTATTGAATGGTGGTGCAGGCTCGTAGGGCTGAATGGCCTACTCCTGCACCTAGTTTCTATGTTTCTATGTAGAGCCCCGGTGCCGCTCCTATCCCAAGCCGAATAGACCTTCCGGTGCTGCTGCTATCCCGAGCCGAATGCCCCCCCCGCACCCCCCGTGCCAGTGCCACTCCTAATCCCAGGCTGAATGGGCCCCTCCCCCCCCCCGCTGCTCCTATCCCTCTGCATAAAGACTCCCCTCCCTCCAGAACTTAACTCAGCCCCGCTAAAACAATGGCGTCTTCTCTGCGCCGATTTTCTCCTCTCTGCGCCAATTTTCAGAACGGTGCATTGCGCCATTTTTGAAAAAGTCCTCGTTGGCCAAACTCACTTGAATGGCCAGAAGTGGCGCAGCCGGCAGCCCCCAGTGACATCAAAAAATCGGGGACTAAAAATATCGTCCATAAGTAGTTTAGGATGGTGCAGAAACCTTGGCGAAACTTGAAGATTTAGGTTTGCTCCAAAAAAAACAGCGGACGCCAAAAAACAGCGCAGAATGGTGGTGAAAATGGGGCCCGTACATAAGTTGAACACCTCACACTTCTTCAAATCTTATATGCTCACCTGAACAGGTAGATGGAACCTTGGTTTCACAACTCACCTGGAAGATCACACCTCCGACAGTCCCGCACTCCCTGGGCTAAACAGCTTAAATTATAAGGACAGGTTGCCTAAACTAAGCTTGTATTCCCTTGAATATAGAAGATTAAGGGGTAATCTAATTGAGGTGTTTAAGATCATTAAAGGAGTTGATGGGGTAGATCGAGAGAAACTGTTTCCTCTGGTGGGGAGAGTCCAGAACAAGGGGGCATAACCTTAAAATTAGAGCCAGGCCATTCAGGGATGATGTCAGGGAGCACTTCTTCACACAAAGGAGCTGGAATCTGGAACTCTCTCCCCCAAAAAGCTGTTGAGCCTGCGGGTCAGTTGAAAATCTCAAAACTGAGATTGATAGATTTTTGTTAGGCAAGGGTATTATGGATTACAGGACCAAGGCGGGTAGATGGAGTTATGTTACAGATCAGCCATGATTTAATTGAATGGAGGAACAGGCTCGAGGGGATGAATGGCCTCCTCCTGTTCCTACACACCATATGTGCTGCACCAAAGTATCAGCCCAGACCATGTCCTCAAGTCCTGGAGTGTGACTTGAACCCACAAAATTCTAACTCAGAGGCGAGACCACTACCAACTGAGCCAAACTGACAATTGCACAACGATTGGGACACTAAGTACGTTACCCCATGTCAAATAAGTGCCCCCACCCAGTCACCTTCTTGGTAAGGTTCAGCACACTGAATATACTTAATCCACCAAAATTCCTCCAGACACAGCAGCAAATCTGGCAGCTTTTATACTGCAGCCCAGGATTTGAGAGAGTGAGGTGACTAATCTCCTTTCCTCAGTCAAATGAAAATGAGATAGATTTCTTTGAGAAAATATCATTTTGGATCTAATATTTAAGTAATTTGAGACACGGTGCGAGATGAGTGCATCAAGCTTGGGAGGGACAGGTGACCTTGGATCTATGCCTTGATACCTCTGGACTTGAATATTCCAATGCACACCTGGTTGGTCTCCCACATTCTGTCCTACCTAAATTTGAGGTCAGCCAAAACTCGTCTGTCTGTGTCCTAACTTGCACCAAGTCCCGATCACCCATCATGCCTGTGCTCGCTGACCTACATTGGCTCCTGGTTAAGCAATGCCTTGATTTTTAAATTGTCCATATTTTAGAATCCCTCAATGGCCTCACCCCTCCCTATCTCTGTAACCTCCTCCAGCCCCACAATCCCCTGAGATACATGCGCTTCTCTAATTCTGCCCTCTTGAGCATCGCTGATTATAATCGCTCCACCATCAGCTGCCTGGGTCCCAAGCTCTGGAATTCCCTCCCTAGACCTCGCCGCCTCTCTACCTCACTAGCCTCCTTTAAGATGCTGTTTAAAACCGAACCCTTTGATTAAGCTTTCGGTCACCTGCTGCCTAATTTCTCCTTGTGTGGCTCAAATATTGTTTGTTAATCGCTCCTGTGAAGCGTCTTGGGACATGTTACTATGTCAAAGGCGCTATATAAATACATGGTCTCCTTCTCCTCCTCCCAAAGATCTCCACCACTGAGAATTTTCCTCACCTTGTGTCTGGGTCAGTTGTAGACCCGTTGGCAGAGATTGATCACTGTGATTGGTCAACAACTCCATTATCATTGGATCATGTGACTACCAGGCTGGGAGAAGGCGAACGAGATGGAACTTGGTCTTCGGTCATCTAGCAATTCCTAATTCCTATATAAAGGTAAGCCTGGGCATTTTGGGTGTACCACTGCAATCCGGTCTACTCTTGAAATTAAAGCAAACAAGCAAGATCCCATAAACAGCAATAATGAGAAAGAAAGACAGACAGACTTACTGACTAACTGACTAGTAACTTACTGACCAGTAATGTACTGACTGAGTGCCCGCCTAGTGACTTACTTACTGATGCACTTACTTCCATTCATACAGCACCTTTCATGAGTCCAGGACATCCCAAATGTTTCCTACATTACAACCGTGACTACACTTCTAAAGTATTTCATTGGCAGTAAAGCACTTTGGGATGTCCTGAGGCCATGAAAGATGCTGTATAAATCCAAGTCTTTTATTTTTTCTTTAATTGCAAAGCATTTTACAACCAATAAAGTACTTTTCTGAAGTGCATTCACTGTTGTAATGTAGGAAATGTGACAATTGATTTGCGCACAGCAAGCTCCCACAAACAGCAATCTGAAAAATAGCCACAGAATCTGTTGCAGTGATGTTGGTTGAGGGCAAACATATGATGACCAACATATGGCGTCACTGCAGAGAGAATAGCTGAAAGCTTGATGATGTCATCAGGATGCGTTATCATGACAACATTACCGAAACGCACTGCTGCCTCTGGCACTGCCCGATTACAGACCTGGGGAAAACCCAGTAATAAAAACAAAATCAAAATCCAACAAAATAAAACCAATGATCCCACAGGGCTTGATGAGGGGCATGCTACGGCAGTCAGTGACTACAGAGCAGCACAACAGCGGCTTACAGAGAGACATGTATTTATTGTTTGTGGTGTGGATTGAATTGTTGAGTGATTGATTAAGCAACTGCAGTGCCAAGGTTTTGCAAAATTGGCTAGATTTTAATCAGAAGATTATGATCCAACTATAATCTGGATCCAGGGCAAGAAAATTCCTTGGCAAGCTAACCATTCATTTCTTTTTTGTACGATTCAGCTGTATTTATGTGGAGAGATTAGAGAAGCAGGGACCATTCTCCTTGGGCAGGGGAGTGGGACTAGCTGAGGTGCTCTTGCAGAGAGCCGGCATGGGCTCGATGGGATGAATGGCCTCCTTCTGTGCTATGATTCTATAATTATCCTTAGAGCAGAGAAGTTTAAATGGAGCTTGAATAGTGTTGTTCAAAATTACGAGGGGTTTTGATAGAGAAGATAAGGAGAAACTGTTTCCATGGCAGGAGGGTCGGTAACCAGAGGGCACAGATTTAAGGTAATTGACTAAAGAACCAGAGGGGAGAAGAGGAGAATTTTTTTTTACACAGCGAGTTGTTGTGATCTGGAACGCGCTGCATGAAAGGGAGGTGGAAGCAGATTCAATAGTAACCTTCAAAAGGGAACTGGATACATACTTGAAAAGGAAAGATTTGCAGGGCTGTGGGGAAAGACCAGGGGGGAGTGGGGACTAATTTGATCGCTCTACCAAAGAGCTGTCACAGGCACGATGGGCTGCATCATCCTGTGATTTACCCGCCTTGCATCAGCTGTGATTATGTGCCCAGGTCCTGTAGTGAGGCTTGAACCCACAACCACCTAATTCAGAGGACGGAGTTCCACTAACTGAACCAAAACAGCGACTAAAACTGCCCTTCACTCTTGAGAAGGTTAATGTACTGTGAAGACAGACAGCCCTCACTGAATTTTAGCTGAGCAGTTGAGAGTTTTAAATCTGTGATGTTACTTTCATCCTATTAATATAAGTGCGTTGTATTACTTGAATAATTCAACGTGAATGCCAATTAGTGTTATTGTACTTCACATAATTCTGAATGGAACATTAATTAGCTAGAGAGATACTCACCTAATAAAAAAGTTTTAGTGCTAGAAATAATTTATCATTGATTAACTAATTAGAAAAAAACTGCTTTATAATAGCTTCAATTAGCGTACAAATGTTCTCCGCAATGTAAGTCCAAAGGGGGCACTTTCTATTCTGTATTGTCTAAATCATTGTGTCTTAATAGAATTAATTTTGAAGTATATGCTTTGCATCATCAATTCCACTTCTCCAGATAATTGTGATGACAGCTGATTTGCAAGAAGCGCTGTAAAAATATTACCGAATAATAAACCCTCTGACACCTTTCTCTCGCACCTACAAGGTGATAATCAGCCCGCTTTGCACAGGTAGCAGGGAGCCGTACTCACCTGTCAGAAATTCCGGTGAACGCTCCACGTGAATTTCCGACCAATTTGGTCAAGAAATTGTGCACGGGACAGACGATAACCTTGCTTTTAGAATTGTAGATATTCACTGTGCAGAAGGAGGCCTTTCAGCTAATCGTGTCTGCGCCAGAATCTGGAATGAAGCACCCCACCCTCTAGGAACAGGTTGGAAAATTTACCCACAGTAACCTCTCAATCTCCCGTAGCAACGTGCAGCAACCAATTCACAACCAAGCATGGTCTTCAGAAGAAGGGAAGGGAGGACTTGGACAGTGGGGGATAATTGGACTGGGTCAGCACAGATAATTCAACCACCATGAAAAAATCATGCGTACTGTCCTTATCTGTATCATCATCATAAGCAGTCCCTCGAAATCGAGGAAGACTTCCTACCACTCTAAAAATGAGTTCTCAGGTGATTGTACAGTCCAATATGGGAATTACAGTCTCTGTCACAGGTGGGACAGACAGTGGTTGAAGGTAAGTGTGGGTGGGGAGTCTGATTTGCCGCATGTTCCTTCCGCTGCCTGTGCTTGGTTTCTGCATGCACTCAGCGACGAGACTCGAGGTGTTCAGCTCTTCCTCCACTTTGGCCAGGGATTCGCAGGTGTCAATGGGGATGTTGCACTTTATCAGGGAGGCTTTGAGGGTTTCCTTGAAATGTTTCCTCTGCCCACCTGGGCCTCGCTTGCCGTGAAGGAGTTCCGAGTAGAGCACTTTCTTTGGGATTCTTGTGTCGGGCATGCGGACAATGTTCGAAGATCAGGCCCTCAAATCTGGCACGAAGCTTATGGTCTACAGGGCTGTAGTGATAACCGCCCTCCTGTATGGAACATATGCAGTAGAAATTTCAAATCACTGGAGCAATACCACCAACAATGTCTCTGTAAGATCCTGAAAATCCCCTGGGAGGATAAACGCACCAACGTCAGCGTTCTCGCTCAGGCCAATATTCCAAGCATCTGTATATGATACATTGGGTAGACTAGGGCTCTTTCCTCTAGAACACAGAAAGCTGCAGGGTGAACTAACAGACTTCATTAATGTAATGAAGGGGTCCGATAGGGTAGACGTAGAAGATGTTTCCACTTGTGAGGTGACCAAAACTAGGGGCAATAGATATAAGATAGTCAGCAATATATCCAATGGGGAATTCAGGAGAAACCTCTTTATCCAGAGAGTGGTGAGAATGTGGAACTCGCTACCACAGGGAGTGCTGGAGATGAATATGCCATCTCCCCTTGCAAAAAAAACAGCACAGGCTCGACGGGCCGAATGCACTTCTTCCGTGCTGTATTAACCATTCTATGATTCTAGCAGCATAAATGCATGTAAGAAGAAGCTGGATAAGCACATGAATGAGAAAAGGATGGAAGGGCATGCTGATAGGGTGAGATGATGAGTTGTGGGAGGTGACTCGAGTACTTATATAGCAAAGCTGATGGTAATTTGGCAGGCAGAGTTAGTTCTGGCATTGGACTTCCTCTACATACAGGCTCAGAGCTGGCAGTTGCAAAATGGAGGGTCCATGTTGCAACTACTGATGGGAGGATGTAATTACAGTGTAACAAGTTTACATAGTCAGTGTCCATTATTAACCTGGACACATGAAATTATCGTGGGAGAATGTTGCAACAAAAGCACAACACAGGAAGCAAGGTTGTTCGATAGGAAGTGTGTGGTGACGTGTGCTGGCATATCCGCCCACATTATGAGACACTTCTGGTCTGTCTGAAAAAAAAACAAAGAACGGAATTTCAGTCAAGAGGCCATCGCATCCACCATGGCGGTAAAAAACAATACAAATGATGTGCGTGGGCCCCGTTTCTAGCGGTGGGCAATTCAGGCCCCAGGAAGTCTTGTTGCAATTATTTAGATTTAAGAATCTTGAAGTTTACGACACAGAAGGAGCTTATTTGGCCCATCATGCCTGTGTCAGACGATAAAGAGCTACCCAGCCTAATCCCATTTTCCAGCTCTTGGTCCGTAGCAATTAGGGCATTTCAAGTGCATATTCAATTTTTTTTTTAATGTGATGAAGGTTTCTGCCTCTACCACCCTTTCAGGCAGTGAGTTCCAGACCCCTACCACCTTCTGGGTCAAAATTAATTCTCCTTAACTCCCCTCCAATTCCTTCTACCAATTACTTTAAATCTATTTCCCCGGTTATTGACAACCCTGCTGAGGGAAATAGGTCCTTCCTATCCACTCTAACTAGGACCTTCGTAATGCAATAAACCTCAATTAAATCTCCCCTCAGCCTTCTCTGTTCCACACATCCAACTCTAGCCTATCCAATCTTTCCTCACAGCTAAAATTCTCCAGTCCTGGCAACATCCTCGTAAATCTCCTCTGTACCCTCTCTAGTGCAATCACATCATTCCTGTAATGTGGTGACCAGAACTGCACGCAGTACTCTAACTGTGGTCTAACTAATGTTTTATAAAGTTCAACCATAACGTCCCTGCTCTTATAGTCAAAGCCTCAGCTAATAAAGGAAAGTATCCCTTATCCCTATTTAAGAAAGGAGGGAAACAGAAAGGAGGAAACTATAGAGCTGTTAGCCTAACATCTGTCGTTGGGAAAATGCTGGAGTCCATTATTAAGGAAGCAGTAGCATGACATTCAGAAAATCATAATGCAGTCCAGCAGAGTCAGCATGGATTTATGAAAGGGAAGTCATGTTTGACAAATTTGCTGGAGTTTTTTGAGGATGTAACGAGCAGGGTGTATAAGGGGGAACCATTGGATGTGGTGTATTTGGATTTCCAGAAGGCATTAGATAAGGTGCCACATAAAAGGTTACTGCACAAGGTAAGAGCTCACGGGGTTGGGGTAATATATTAGCATGGATAGAGGATTGGATAACTAACAGAAAACAGAGAGTTGGGATCAATGGGTCATTTTCAGGTTGGCAAACAATAACTAGTGGGGTGCTACAGGGATTATTAATGGGGCCTCAACTATTTACAATTTATATTAATTACTTGGATGAATGAACCGAGTGTAATGTAGCCAAATTTGCTGATGATACAAAGATAGGTAGGAAAGCAAGTTGTGAGGAAGACACAAAGAATCTGCAAAGGGATACAGATAGGTTAAGTGAGTGGGCAAAAATGTGGTAGATGAAGTATAATTTGGAAAAATGTGAGGTTATCCACATTGGTACGAATAATAAATTAACAAATTATTACTTATTTGGGGAGAGATTACAAAATGCTGCGGTGTAGAGGGATTTGGGGGTCCTTGTGCAGCAAACATAAAAATTTAGTATGCAGGTACAGCAAGTAATCAGGAAGGCCAATGGAATGTTGGCCTTTATTGCAAGGGGGATGGAATATAAAAGCAGGGAAGTCCTGTTACAATTGTACCGAGTATTGGTGAGGCCACACTTGGATTACTGCATACAGTTTTGTGTATAGGCTTTATTTAAGAAAGGATATATTTGTATTGGAGGCAGTTCAGAGAATGTTCACTAGGTTGATTCCTGAGATGAGGGGGTTGTGTTATGAAGAAAGTTTGAGCAGGTTGGGCCTAAATTTATTGGAGTTTAGAAGAATGAGAGGTGATCTTATTGAAGCGTAAAGGAATATGAGGGGGCTTGACAAGGTAGATGCAGAGAGGATGTTTCTATTAAAGGGTAAAGGGTTATGAAGAGAAAGCAGGAAAGGGGTACTGAGTGAATGATCAGCCATGATCTTATTGAATGGTGGTGCAGGCTCGAAGGGCTGAATGGCCTACGCCTGCACCTATTTTCTATGTTTCTATGGTTCCCTTCATGGGGGAATCTAGAACTAGGGGACACAGATTCAAATTGGGAGTCACCCATTTAAAACGGAGATGAGGAGGAATTTATTTTCTCAGATGGTCGTGAATCTGTGGAATTCTCTGCCCCGGAGAGCTGTGGATGCTGGGTCATTGAATATATTTAAGATGGAGATAGACAGATTTTTGCACGATAAAGGTGTCAAGGGTAATAGGAAGCCGGCGGGGAAGTGGAGTTGAGGCCAAGATCTGACCAGCCATGATCTTATTGAATGGCAGAGCAGGCTCGAGGAGCCAAATGGCCTACTCCTGCTCCTATTTCTTATGTTCTTATGCCTTCTTAACCACCTTATCTACCTGTCCTGCTACCTTGAGGGATCTGTGGACATGCACTCCAAGGTCTGTCTATTCCTTTACAATTTTCAGTATCCTACCATTTATTGTGTATTCCCTTGCCCTGTTAGCCCTTCCAAATGCATTACCTCACGCATACAAACATACGAACAATGACGGACAGGTAAAGACCATCTGGTCTATCGAGCCTGTCCCACACAATTGCGATACCTTGTGTATCACAACATACACACTCCACCCCATCCCAAACCATGTGACCTCCTGGAAGAGGCAAAAAAACAGAGAAAAATCCCCTGGCCAATTTGGAGGAAAAAATCTGGGAAATTCTTCTCCGAACCATCGAGGCGATCGAAACTAGTCCAGGAGATCACTCTGCCCATTAAATTACCTGCAGTACATACCTTCTGTAAGAGATAGTCTCCGCCGCAGCCAGAAACAAATCCAGCTTTTGCTTGAAGGAATTCAGTGAGTCTGCATCCACTGCGTGAGAGGGCAGCTTGTTCCAGAGGTCTACTGTTCTATGGGAAAAGAACCACCTCCTGACAGCTAACTTAGAATTAGCCCTGTACAACTTAAATTTGTGAGCCCTGGTCCTGCCTAAACTATTTAATGAAAATAAACGGTCAGCTGGAATACTATCTATTCCCTTCATTACCTTATATACCTCAATCATATCCTCCCTAAGTCTTCACTGCTCTAAGGTATAGAGTCCCAACTCTTTTAGCCTATCTCGATAACTCAGATGCTTTTGACTTGGAATTAATCTAGTGGCCCTCTTCTGCACCCGCTACAGAGCCTTAATATCATCCATCATGTGAGGAGACCAAAACTCCTCTGGATTGAATTCCATTTGCCACTTTTCTGCCCTCCTGACTAGACCATTGATATCTTCCTGCTGTCTACAGCTTTCTTCCTCACTATTAACCACGCAGCCAATGTTTGTATCATCTGCAACTTCTTAAGCATAACCCCTACATTCAAGTCTAAATCGTTAATATATACCACAAAAAGCAAGGGACCTAGTATTGAGCCCTGCGGAACCAAACAAGAAACAGCCTTCCAGTCACATAAACACCCATCAACCATTACCCTTTGCTTCCTGTCTCTGAGCCAATTTTGGATCCAACTTGCCACTTTCCCTTGAATCCCATGGGCTTTTACTTTTCTGACCAGTCTGCCATGTGGGACCTTGTCAAAACCTTTGCTAAAATCCACATATGCTACATCAAACAAGCTACCCTCATCGACCTTCCTTGTTACCTCCTCAAAAAATGCAATCAATTTAGTCAGACACGACTTTCCCTCAACAAATCCACACTGATGATCCTTGATTAATCCATGCCTTTCAAAATGACGATTAATACTGTCCCCCAGAATTTTTTCCAATAACTTACCCACAACGGAGGTTTGGCTGACTGGCCTGTAATTAGGGTTGACTGGGCTTTGGTAAGACCACACCTAGAACACTGTGTATAGTTTTGTTCTCCTTACCTAAGGAAGGTTATACTTTCCTCAGAGGGGGTGCAACAGAGGTTCACTAGAATGATTCTTGTGATGAGAGGGCTGTCCTTTGAGGAGATATTGAGTAGATTGGGCCTATACACTCTGGACTTTAGAAGAATGAGAGGTGATCTCATTGAAACATATAAAATTCTTAGAGGACTTGACCCGGTAGATGCTGAGAGGTTGTTTCCCCTGGCTTAAGAGTCAAGAACTACTGGGCATAGTCTCAAGATAAGGGGTCGGGCACTTTGGACTGAGATGAGGAGAATTTTCTTGCTATGTTCATCCACTAATAACTCGTGTTAACCTAGATATTACAACAACAACTTGCATTTATATAGTGTCTTTAAGGCAGTAAAACATCCCAAGGCGCTTCACAGGAGCATTATCAAATAAAATTTCAAAGCAAGCCAAATAAAGAGATATTTGGACAGGTGAGGTAGGTTTTAAGGAGCACATTAAAGGAGGAGATAGAGTAAGAGGTGGAAAATTTAATGAGAGTATTCCAGGACTTTGGGCCTAGTCAGCTGAAGGCATGGTCGCCAATGGAAATCGGTTAATATTGGTGATATCTCTACAGGGATCTCACTCTCTCCCTAATCACAACATTTCTTCACTGGTAATCTATTGACGACAGAAACTGAACTATGTCACATGCCATTTTCAGTTGGAGAAAGCATTTTGCTTGTGTTTTTTTTCTCATTCTCGGGATGTGGGCATCACTGGCAAGGCCAGCTTTTATTGCTCGTTACTAGTCATCCTCGAGAAGGTGGTGATGAGCTGCCTTTTTGAACCACTGCAATCCGTATGATGAAGCCCACAGTGCTGCTGGGGAGGGAGTTCCAGAATTTTTACCCAGAGATGATGAGGTAGCGGCGATATATGTCATGAAATCTCAGGAGAGGAGATGTATTTTATTTAGGGTATCAGTTTGGCTCCTTTTGTGATTGAGGCAGAAGGTTGTGTGTTCAAACCTCATTGCAGTTCCTCTGCCAAAGTTGCAGTGGACAAGCGGGAGAACCCCCATAAAGTGGACAGAAACTTCAGTGTACTGGTGAGTGTAATGTGTGCACATGCGAGTATGCTCACAGGCTGATAGAGTTGTTGAGTTGGGAGTGGCTTAGCCAGTCACGTGATGTTCACAAGACTCAATAAAGCCCCAGCCAGTTGGGTTCGGGGGATCCACCGTGAGGCATGTGGTTGAGAGTCTGGTGGATGAACTGGTAATATGTAATGTGACTGTTAGTCCATCGCTAATAAACCAACTAGTTCTTAATAGCAATGTGTTGCTATGAATTCTTAAGCAAAGAACCCACAATGCAAATAAATTACACTGGGGGAAAGCAGAGGTCCCGATGAGATGCTCAGGTGACTTACACCCATTCAGGTGGATATAAAAGATCCCAATGTGCCTCGAGGGAAGTTCTTCTGGTCAATGTTCATCTCGCAACCAAAATTGGTTATTCATTTATTTGCTGTTTATGGGATCTTGCTGTGTGTGTATTGACCACTGTGTTCGCCAAGATAACAATGGTGACTATACATCAAAAGTAATTAATTGGCTGTAAAGCGCTCTGGGATGTGAAGGCAAGTATATAAAGTGTATAATATATTAGGGTGACCTAATAAAAATTATTAAAGGTTTTGATAGCGTGGATAAGAGAGAATGTTTCCACTTGTGGGGAAGAGCATAACTAGAGGCCATCAATATAAGATAGTCACCAAGAAATCCAATCGGGAATTCTGAAAAAACGTATTTACCCAGAGAGTGGTGAGAATGTGGAACTCGCTGCCACAGGGAGTGGTTGAGGCGAATAGTATCGATGCATTTAAGGGGAGGCTAGACAAGCATATGAGGGAGAAGGGAATAGAGGGTTATGCTGATAGATTTAGATGAGGCATGAAAGGAGGAGGCTCGAGTGGAGCATAAATGCCGGCATGGACGGTCTGTTTCTGTGTTGTATATCCTATGTAGTTGTATGTAATCCTATGCATATGAAAATTCTTTCTGTGTAAAAGTGCACTCAAAGTAAAATAGAATCATGGAAACTTTGAATGAAAAATAGAAACATAGAAAATAGGTGTAGGAGTAAGCCACTCGGCCCTTCGAGCCTGCACCACCATTCAATATGATCATGGCTGATCATGCAACTTCAGTACCCCATTCCTGCTTTCTCTCTATACCCCTTGATCCCTTTAGCCGTAAGGGCCACATCTAACTCCCTTTTGAATATATCTAACAAACTTGCCTCAACAACTTTCTGTGGTAGAGAATTCCACATGCCCACAACTCTCTGAGTGAAGAGGTTTCTCCTCATCTCGGTCCTAAATGGCTTACCCCTTATTCTTAGACTGTGACCCCTGGTTCTGGACTTCCCCCACATCAGGACCATTCTTCCTGCATCTAACCTGTCCAATCCAGTCAGAATTTTATACGTTTCTTTGAGATCCTCTCGCATTCCTCTAAATGCCATTGAATATAAGCCTAGTCGATCCAATCTTTCTTCATATGTCAGTCCTATCATCCCGGGAATCAGTCTGGTGAACTTTCGCTGCACTCCCTCAATAGCAAGACTGTCCTTCCTCAGATTAGGAGACCAAAACTCTACACAATATTCAAGGTGTGGCATCACCAAGGCCCTGTACAACTGTAGTAAGACCTCCCTGCTCCTATACTCAAATCCTCTCGCTATGAAGGCCAACATGCTATTTGCCTTCTTCACCGCCTGCTGTACCTGCATGCCAACTTTCAATGACTGATGTACCATGACACCCAGGTCTCATTGCACCTCCACTTTTACTAATCTGTCACCATTCAGATAATAATCTACCTTCCTGTTTTTACCACCAAAGTGGAAAACCTCACATTTATCTACATTATACTGCATCTGCTATGTATTTGCCCACTCACCTAACCTGCCCAAGTCAGCCTGCAGCCTCTTAGTATCCTCCTCACAGCTCACACTGCCATCCGCTTAGTGTCATCTGCAAATTCCTTCGTCTAAATCATTAATGTATATTGTAAATAGCTGGGATCCCACCACTGAACCTTGCGGTACCCCACTAGTCACTGCCTGCTATTCTGAAAAGGACCCGTTTATTCCTACTCTTTGCTTCCTGTTTGCCAACCAGTTCTCTATCCACATCAGTGCATTCCCCCAATGCCATGAGCTTTAATTTTGCACACTAATCTCTTGTGTGAGACCTTGTCAAAAGCCTTTTGAAAGTCTAAATACACCACATCCACTGGCTCCCCCTTATCCACTCTACTGGTTACATCCTCAAAAAATTCTAGAAGATTTGTCAAACCTGATTTCCCTTTCATAAATCCATGCTGACTTGGACCGATCCTGTCACTGCTTTCCAAATGCGCTGCTATTATATCTTTAATAATTGATTCCAACATTTTCCCCATCACCGATGTCAGGCTGACCGGTCTATAATTACCTGCTTTCCCTCTCCCTCCTTTTTTAAAAAGTGGGGTTACATTAGCTACCCTCCAGTCCAAAGAGAACCGATCCAGAGTCGATAGAATGTTGGAAAATGACCACCAATGCATCCACTATTTCTAGGACCACTTCCTTAATTACTCTGGGATGCAGACTATCAGGTCCTGGGAATTTATTGGCCTTCAATCCCATCAATTTCCCTAACACAATTTGTTGACTAATAAGGATTTCCTTTAGTTCCTCCTTTTCGCTACTCATTGGAATTCAGAAGAATGAGAGGTGATCTTATCGAAACGTATAAAATTATATGGGGGCTTGACAAGGTGGATGCAGATTGGATGATGGGGGAGACTAGGACTAGGGGGCATAATCTTAGAATAAGGGGCTGCCCATTTAAAACTGAGATGAGGAGGAATTTCGTCTCTCAGAGATTTGTGGATCTGTGAAATTCACTGCCTCAGAGAGCTGTGGAAGCTGGGACATTGAATGGATTTAAGACAGAGATAGACAGTTTCTTTACTCATAAGGGAATAAGGGGTTAAGGGGAACGGGCAGGGAAGTGGACCTGAGTCCATAATCGTATCAGCCATGATCGTATTAAATGGCGGAGCAGGCTCAAGGTACCGTATGGCCTACTCCTGCTCCTATTTCTTATGTTCTTATGTTCTTATTAAGGGCATTTGGCCCATTGAGCCCCTGTCAGATCTCAGCTAGTCCCACACCCCCGCCCTTTCCCTGTAGCTCTTCATTTTTTTTTCCTTCAGATACTTATCCAACTTGCTTTTGAAAGATATGATTGAGTCTGCCTCCACCACCCTTTCAGGCAGTGCATTCCAGAAACTAACCACTCGCTGCGTAAAAAAGTTTTTCCTCATATCGCCTTTGGTTCTTCTGCCAATCACCTTAAATCTGTGACCTCTGGTTCTTCACCCTTCTGCCAATGGGAACAGTTTCTCTCTATCTACTCTGTCCAGACCCCTCATGATTTTGAAAACCTCATCAAATCTCCTCTCAATCCTCTGTTCCAGGGAGAACAACCCCAGCTTCTCAAGTCTATTCCCGTAACTGAAGTCCCTCATTCCTGGAATCATTCATGTAAATCTTTTCTACACCTTCTCTGAGGCCTTCACAAAGTGCGGTGCCCAGAATTGGACACAGTACTCCAGTTGTGGCCGAACCAGTGTTTTATACAGGTTCATCATAATTTCCCCACTTAGAATCATAGAAAAATTACGATACAGAAGGAAGCCATTCGGCCCATCGTGTCTGTGCCGGTCGAAAAAGAGCTACCCAGCCTAATTCCACCTTCCAGCACTAGGTCCGAAACCCTGTAGGTTACGGCTCTTTAAGTGCACATCCAAATACTTCTTAAATGTGATGAGGGCTTCTGCCTCTACCACCCTTTCTGGCAGTATGTTCCAGACTCTCACCAGCCTCTGGGTAAATAAATCTTTCCTCATCTCCCCTCTAATCCTTCTACCAACTACTTTAAATCAATGGCCCCTGGTTATTGACCCCTCCGCTAAAGGAAATAGGTCCTTTCTATCCGCTCTATCTAGGCCCCTCATAATTTTATACACCTCAATTAAATCTCCTCTCAGCCTCCTCTGTTCCAAAGAAAATAACCTCAGCCTATCCAATCTTTCCTGATAGCTAAAGTTTTCCAGTCCTGGCAACATCCTCGTAAATCTCCTCTGCACCCTTTCTAGTGCTATCACATCCTTCCTGTAATGTGATGACTAGAACTGCACACAGTACTCAAGCTATGGCCTAACTAGTATTGTATATAGTTCTAGCATAACTTCCCATGTGTTCTATGCCTCGGCTAATAAAGGAAAGCATTCCGTATGCCATTTTAACCACCTTATCGACCTGTCCTGCTACCTTTAAGGATCTGTAGGCATGCACTCCTAGGTCCCTCTGTTTCTCCATATTCTCTCAGTATCCTCCCATTTATTGCATATGCCCTTGCCTTGTTGTCCCTTCCAAAATGCATTAAATCACACTTTTCTGGATTGAATTCCATTTGCCACTTTTCTGCCCAACTGACCAGTTCATCGACATCTTCCTGCAATGCAAACTGGGGTCAGGTTGATGGAGGGCCTTTGTCTTACAGATGTTGAGTGTAAGGCCCATTCTTTCATACGCCTTGGTGAAGACATTGACGATGGCTTGGAGTCTCTGAATGTGCGCAGATACACGCATCATCCACATATTGTAGTTTGATGACAGAGGATGGGATGACCTTGGATCTGGCCTGGAGATAACGAAGGTTGAACAGGTTCCCACTGGTTCTGTAGTTTAGTTCCACTCCAGCGGAGAGCTTGTTGAGCGTGAGATGGAGCACTGCAGCGAGGAAGATCGAGAAGAGTGTTGATGCGATGACGCAGCCCTGCTTGACCCCAGTCCGGATGTGGATTGGGTCTGTGGTGGATCTGTTGGTCAGGATCACGGCTTGCATGTCATCATGGAGCCAGTGGAGGATGGTGACAAACTTTTGGGGGCAGCCGAAACGGAGGAGGACACTCCATAGTCCCTCACGGTTGACAGTGTCAAAGGCCTCTGCGAGGTCAAAGAAGGCCATGTACAAGGGTTGGTGCTGTTCCCTGCATTTCTCTTGTAGTTGTCGTGCGGTGAAGATCATGTCCGTTGTACCCCTTAGTGGACGGAATCCGCATTGTGATTCTGGGAGGAGCTCTTCAGCCACAGGGAGAAGACAGTTGAGGAGGATTCTAGCAATGACTTTCCAAGTGGCTGACAGCAGGGAGATTCCTCTGTAGTTGTCGCAGTCGGACTTGTCCCCTTTGTTAAAGATGCTCGTAGTTACGCCATCGCTGAGATCTCCCAGCATGCACTCCTCCTTCCAGATAAGAGAGACACGAGACTCCCAAAGCAAGCGCTCTATTCAGAACTCCTACACGGCAAGCGAGCCCCAGGTGGGCAGACGAGTACCCCTCAAAGCCTCCTTGATAAAGTGCAACTTCGCCACTGGCATCTGAGAATCCCTGGCCACAGACTGCCCTAAGTGAAGGAAGTGCATCCGGGAGGGTGCTGAACATCTCGAGTCTTGTCGCCGAGAACATGCAGAAACCAACCGCAGGCAGCGGAAGGAGCGTGCGGCAAACCAGACTCCCCACCCACCCTTTCCTTCAACCACTCTCTGCCTCACCTGTGACAGAGACTGTAATTTCTGTATCGGACTGTACAGCCACCTGAGAACTCACTTTTAGAGTAGAAGCAAGTCTTCCTCAGTCTTTAGGGACTGCCTATGATGATGATGATGCAATGTGAACCACAATGCAAATTTTTGTATCATCTGCAAATTTGTTTATCATGCCACCTACATTGAAGTCCAAATCTTTAATATATTACAAAAAGTAAGGGACTGAGTACTGAGCCCTGTGGAACCCCCCGTGCACCCCCCCCCCCCCCCCCCCGTTGTTGAGCTTGCTACATATTGGCTAAAAAAAGTTCTCCAGAATGCAATTTAGGAATTCTGTGGCCTCTGTAGCTTTTACACTGATAGTATCCCAGTTAATATTAGGGTAATTGAAATCGCCCACTATTACTGTCCTTTTGTACTCTGTGCCTCTATTTATGAAGCCCAGGATCCCATATGTCCTTTTAACTGCTTTCTCAACCTGCCCTGCCACCTTCAACGATTTGTGCACATATACCCGCAGGTCTCTCTGTTAATGCACCCACTTTTGTTTTGTGCCCTTTAGTTTATATTTCCTCTCCTCATTCTTTCTACCTAAATAACAAATATAGGATAGGAAATTCGCAATTTTGTTCGAACTTGTTTCATGTTTATTTCCCTCTTTTAAAGTTTCTCCTGTTTAAAAAAAACATTGAAGTGGATTGGCGAAGAAATGAAATTATTTATAATGGACGTGCAGGTCTCTTTTTGTCCTTGTTGTGGGGAGGTCAGGGTTCAGATATCGAGCTGTGATGGCAGTGTGCAGGGGCCGATTGACGAATGCAGTTCACTGGCCACGGGGTGACTTCATAATATGATAACATCCTCAAAACGGAAACCGCAACGACAATAAAACGTCAGTCCTCGTTAGCGATTCCCCGACGAGTTGAGGCAGAGAGTGCCTGTGAAATGCAATAATGGGACCGGCCCAGGGTGCACATTCACTACTGGCACACTGCATCCCCTTTTCATTCTTGCAGCACAGTGTTCGGGAGGCATTTTCTCAGACTCCAGTGTGTCCTTGTGCCCTTGTCCATTCTTTGCAAGAATGCCTGATGCTTTGCCTTCGGTGGGAACCACACTTTGTTTCTTCTTTTATTATTATTAATTCAGGGCTTTTCAATGCGATGGCACTAAGGCTACATTCAGTGCGCGGCTAAACGGCCACAGATTGACAGAGCCAGGCTTTGCAGGCATGGATTTGATTGGATACTTCTGCGGCTCTCAGCAGTTTCATTCAAAGCAGCAGTTCTGTAATTGCAGCGTCAGGGATCAGCATTGAGGAAGGGCCAATTAACTTTCTCAGGATCGTCCAAAACACACGTTTGCACTATAAGATGTTCAGCTGCCCCATCGAGTTTCATGTTTTTATACTACTGCATCGTGTGATATATATTTAACCATAGGAATACAACCTATTCAGCCTGACTGTACAGCTTTATTCATTCAAATTGCTGTCCTAATTCGGCTTAGCTCTTTGGGAATGTCATATTGAACATGTTTATACTTATTCTGATACTTTTCAAGGTGCAGAGCAATTTTAGAATGAATGTAGTATGCTTTAAGGGGTACGGTAACATAGTGGTTATGTTACTGGGCTAGTAATCCAGGGGCCTGGACTAATGATCCAGAGACATGAGTTCAAATCCCACCACAGCAGCTGGGGAATTAAAATTCAGTTAATTAAATAAATCTGGAATAAAAAGCTTGTATCAGTAATGGTGACCATGAAACTTCCGGATTGTCAGAAAAATTCCAAATGGCTCACTAATATTCACTTAGGGAAGGAAAGCTGCCGCCCTTACCCGGTCTGGGCCTATATCTGTCTTAGACCCACAGCAATGCGGTTGACTCTTAACTGCCCTCTGAAATGGCCTAGTAAGACACTCACTTGTACCAAACCGTTACGATAAATTCAGCACTGTGGAAGCACCTTGCCCACAAGGACTGCAGCGGTTCAAGAAGGCGGCTCACCACCACCTTCTCAAGGGGCAAATAGGGATGGGCAATAAATGCTGGCCTTGCCAGCGATGCCCACATCCCGAGAACAAATTGTTAAAAATTGTATCAATTGAAGGTTCAGTTATATGTTTGTATAAAAACTTCTCTCAAATGCATTGAAAGGAAAGTTTTAAGGTAGAACAAAAATAAAGTCAATATTGCCCAGCGAGCTGCATCTCTATCAGACAAATGCTCCTTTGGCATCTTCCTTTACTCTACACAGATTTGGCAGCCATATTTGCCAATCTAATACCATTGACTACACTTTAAAAATGATTAATTGGCTGTTAAGTACTTTGAGATATCTTGAGGAGTTGAACGATGTTGGAGAAATCCAAGTTCTTAGTCTGTCTCTGTCTCTCTCTCTTCCTCTCGCTCCACTCCCTTCACACTCCCTTCTCCCTGTCTCTCTCACACCCTCTCTTTTACTGTCTCACACTCTCTCTTTCTCTCTCTCCTCTTTCTTCTGCCAGGGACTTGAGCACAAAAATCTAGGCTGAGGGAGCGCTGCACTGTCGGAGGTGCCGTCTTTTGGATGAGACATTAAACCGAGGCCCTGTTTGCTCTCTCAAGTGGACATAAAAGATCCCATGGCACTATTTCGAAGAAGAGCAGGGGAGTTATCCCTGGTGTCTGGGCCAATATTTATCCCTCAATCAACATAACAAAAACAGATTATCTGGTCATTATCACATTGCTGTTTGTGGGAGCTTGCTGTGCGCAGCTTGGTTGCCACGTTTCCCACATTACAATAGTGACTACACTCCAAAAATACTTCATTGGCTGTAAAGCACTTTGAAGCATCCGGTGGTCGTGAAAGGTGCTATATAAATACAAGTCTTTCTTTCTTTCTTTCTCTTTCTCTCTCTCTCGCTCTCATTGATCTGGAGTGAAAGGGTAGTTCCTCTTGAGCTGGAGAATTGTGAGATTGTGCAGACGTAAGGGGATCATTTTGAACTCGGAAAACTACCATGCCATCTCACTCCCATTGCTGGAAAGATCCTGGCCACAATTCTCTTGGGCCCTGTGAACAAGGCATGTGCAGAAGGTGTTCTTCCTCAGATCCAGCACAGATTTCGATCCATCTGAAGAAAATGATCTTTGTTGCAAGACAAATTCAGGAGCGATGTAATCAAACAAACAATGGCTTGTTCACGCTCAAAGGACTGTGACATGGACAACGAAGGCTCCTGTATCCAAGTTTGGCTCTTCTGTCAAGATCACCAACATGACTTAACCATGACACGCTGGATATCAGTGAACTGGCGGTGATCATAGTCGAGTCAAATCTTGTTTGACCTGCCTTCTCAGTCTTTCAGCTATTTGAGAATATAAGAACATAGGAAATAGGAGCAGGAGTGGGCCATTCGGCCCCTCGAGCCTGCTTCACCAATCAATAAGATCATGGCTGATCTTCTAAATCAACTCCACTTTCCTGCCCAACCTCCATATCCCCTGATTCCCTTAATATTCAAAAATCTACCGATCTCTAAGAAAACAGGTGCCGGAGGAACAGGGACAGAAAATTTAGATGAAACTCAAAGTGTATGAAGTTGTGTTGCTGTTGTCTCTTCTCAAAGTTTATTAAAGACATATTAACCACAAGACATATTAACTACAAACGCAATTTGGCTGCCGCCTTCCCCACATTACAACAGTAACTACACTCCAAAAGTACTTAATTGGCTGTAAAGTGTTGAGAGCTACTGCCTAGATTATAGCCAATTTGTGGCATGGGGATTGAATCCACCACTATCTAACTTAAGAGGTGGGGGTGCGACCAACATGGCCTGAGCTAACACTAATATAAATAATGTTTGTATATAAACCGTTAACACGTTTGTTAAAAGCCCAACTGGCTCACTAATATCCTTCAGGGAAGAGTAATGCCGTGCCTTCATGTTATTTTAAATTAATTCCTGGGATGTGGGCATCGCTGGCAAGGCCGGAATTTATTGCCCATCCCTAATTGTCCTTGAGAAAGGGGTGGTGAGCCGCCTTCTTGAATCGCTGCAGTCCGTGTGGTGAAGGTGCTCCCACAGTGCTGTTAGGGAGGGAGTTCCAGGATTTTTACCCAGCAACAGTGAAGGAACTGCAATATATTTCCAATTCGGGATGGTGTGTGTAACTTGGAGGGGAACTTGGGAGATGGTGGTGTTCCCATGTGCCTGCTGCCCTTATCTAGGTGGTAGAGGTCACGGGATTTTGAGAGATGCCGTCAAAGAAGTCTTGTCAAGTCCCATACTATGTGGTTAATGCTCTCTTGAAGTGACCTAGAAAGTCACTCAGGTGTCAAACAAATGTTACTCAATAAGGCCCAGAACCTGCTCTGGGCCATAAGGGATGGGTAATAATTGTGGCAATAAAGTGTTGCCCAGATCCTGAGAACATTTGTTTAAATGGCCACATGGGCTTGGTCTGGGTATATGACATGAGCCCATGGAATTGTATCTCAGCATGAGTCATCACCTACAGGAGAGGAGGAGAAAAAGATAATTGTACAAATATAATTTTAAAACTGTAGATTTTTTGAAAAATGAAGGACTAAGTTGATTATCATTATAATGCCTCATTTTCGTCTCCTATTCCTCCTTTTTAAGCCATCCCTCAATTAGGAGGGCTTGATTTGACATTCCTAAGTTGCCTCCTTTAACCATCTGGGTTCCTGCCAATCACAGCAGAGGTCAAGGGCCAGCTTCAAAATGGAGTGGACCATTTAGGCTTTTGTGAGGGGAGGGAATTGGGTTTTTGTTGCTTTCTACTTATAGGTGAAGAAAATGTAATTAGTTGTCAACTGGGGCGTAGCAGGTTAAAGGGACATATGGTCATGAATTTGTGCCTTGGAATATGGCCAATTCTGATTATCAAAGATGTTGACAGAAATCCAATCCCACTATGATCCGTACACTGAAGATCACACCAAGCGAGCAAATGCATCATGTAAAAACATTTCAGATGAAGATTGCAGCGTTAAAATCTTCCAAAGACCGCCTTCACAGTCGAGTTGGCAATGGGCTTGCAGTTCCACTCCCATCTCCCAGTTTACAGGTCTGACCCTATCGCTATAGTAACAGCTTACATTCTCCTCCTGCTGTTCTTACAAGCGCGGCGCCCTCCACACACCCACAGAATGACACTTATCCTTTTGATGTCATGTCGAATTAAATGCCGTAAACCTGTTTTTTTTTATTTTAGAAAACCTTGGTAAGGTTTTGCATCAAAAGCTGACAGAATTATGTGAAAGAAAAGAGAAATCTTGCATTCACCCAATGACTTCCTTTTATAGATGTTCATGAAAAGGATAGACCATTTAGACAGCTTGTTTTAGTTGATAAAAAAGTTGTTACGAAAAAGTTGTTCGATTCCTCCAAAGTGCGGGCTTTCAGTCGTCTGTTTAATTGTTACGTTTTTAATTAGTGTGACAAAGTGCGTTAATTAAAGAACAGTAATTCAAAAACACTTCTCTGGAACTCCCTGCCTAAACCTCTCTACCTCTCTTTCCTCCTTTAAGGTGCTCCTTAAAACCGTCCTCTTCACCTGCCCTAATTTCTTCTTGTGTGGCACGGTGTCAAATTTATATCTTTTGTCTTCTAACACTCCTGTGAAAACCTTGGGAGGTTTTACTACGTTAAAGGCGCTATATAAATATATGATGTTGTTACCCTTAGCTCAGTATCTAGAATCAGTGAGAGCTAAATTGTGGGAAAGACTTTATTGATGCGTGTTAAAAAATGCCATTTCAAATAAATGTGGGTTTTTAATAAGAAAAAGTTCAACCATATTTCAAACTGCCCTAACAATGATGAGGCTTTAAATGTTCCGCAGCCCGTGTTTAATGTCATGCAAAAAGCGGGGCACCTGCCATCTGTGCTGTTTCCCATGCATGTGCTGATATTACATATCCCTTTCCCACAATATTACCGATGATGGGAGACTGGCAGTGAGCTGCTGTAACGTAATAGTTAAATTAAGGCTTTGATGATGTGTAATAGTTCAGGTGTAGCCGGGATAGTAAGCCAGACAGCTTGTATTTTTGCCAGGAGTCATGCAGCATAGATTTCAATAGCTGAATGCTGGAATAAATGATCAGGTAATACTCGGATAGGGACTGTGTGTGATAGCTGCAATTTTCAGATGAATATAGCATATTCAACGGGCTCCATCGGTTACTGAAAGGGACTTTTTTTCTCTCTCTCTGTCTCAAAAGCCTCGGGATGATGGTAATGAAAACCTCATCTGTCATATTTAAAAGTGACACCGGTCAGACAGATGATCTTATTCTCTCTAAAGTTGACGCCCAGAAGTAACCAGAAGCTCTCTATTAGGCTTGACAAGAGTACAGTTAACTGCTGTTAGAGCCAGCCTCCCTGTCTCATCATTCATGCCTGTGTGCCACCTGCGGGGTAGGGACTTCAAACTATTCTGTATAATGAATGTCCCGTCCCGAGGCACCCACCCACACCCACCCACACATACACACCCACAAACACCCACACACTGACCCACACACTCACCCACACACACCCACACACACACTCCCACACACTCACCGAAACACTCACCCACACACACCCATCCACACACACCCACACGCACACACCCACACACACCCACGCATACACACCCACACACACCCACACACACCCACGTACACACCCATACACACCCACACTAGCTCACACACTCGCCCATACACACCCACACACACTCCCACACACACCGATATACACACACCCACATACACACACACACTCACCCACCCACACACATACACACTCACCCATACACACACACACATACATCCCACACACACATACACACACAAACACCCACATTCACACACACTCAGCCACACACTCACACACACACACCCACACACACCCACACACACCCACACGCACACACCCACACACACACCCACCCACACAGTCACAACCTGACCCACACACACACACTCACACATTGAAACACACACACACGCACACTCACTCACTGATCCACACACTCACACACACACATTGACACACACACACACCTCCCCCCCACACACACAACCACACACGCACACACACACACCCACCCACATCCCCCCACACACTCACCCACACACATACACTCATACACACCCACACACACCCACTCACACACACCCACACACACACACACACTCACCCACACACTCACCCACACTCACCTACCCACACACATACACACTCACCCACACACACACAGCCACATACACACCCACACACACACACATATCTACACACAGATACACCCACCCACACACACACACTCGCCCCCCACATACTCACACACACACACTCACACCCACTCATGCTCACACCCCCACACACTCATACACACATTCACACCCCCACACACTCACACACACACTCACACCCTCACATACATACACACACCCACACACACCAACACACTCACATACACACTTACACCCCCACACATATTCACACACCCACACACACCCATACACTCACAGACCCACTAATACCCCCACAAACTCACACACACCCACACTCTCACACACCCACTCACACCCCCACACACTCACACTCACACCCAGACATACCCACACATTCACACACCCACTCACACCCCCCATACACACTCACACACACACACTCACACACCCACACACCCACTCACACCCCCACACACTTACACTCACACCCACACACACCCACACGCACACACTCACACACACACACCCACCCACACACACAGTCACAAACTGACCCACACACACACTCACACATTGAAACACACACACACACACACACTCACACACTGATCCACACACGCACACACTCACACACACTGACACACACACAAACACACGCCTCTCTCCCACACATACAACCACACACACACACACACACACACACACACACACCCCCACAACCCCCCCCCACACACTCACCCACCCACATACACACACACATTCACACACACACACTCACCCACACACTCACCCACACTCACCCACCCACACACATACACACTCACCCACACACACATACACACACAAACACCCACACACGCACACACATTCACACACACTCACCCACACACTCATCCACACACACACCCACACGCACACACCCACACACACACCCACACACACAGTCACAAACTGACCCACACACACACTCACACATTGAAACACATACACACACGCACACTCACACACTGATCCACACGCTCACACACATACACACTCACACACTGACACACACACACACACCTCCCCCACACACAAAACCACACACGCACACACACATACCCATCCACATCCCCCCCACACACTCACCCACACACATACACTCACACACACCCACACACACACCACCCCCACACACACTCACACCCACACCCACACCCACACACACACCCACATACACAAACACACTCACACACACACACATACACTCACCCACACACTCACCCACACTCACCCACCCACACACATACACACTCACCCACACACACATACACACACAAACACCCACACACGCACACACATTCACACACACTCACCCACACACTCATCCACACACACACCCACACGCACACACCCACACACACACCCACGCACACAGTCACAAACTGACCCACACACACACTCACACATTGAAACACATACACACACGCACACTCACACACTGATCCACACGCTCACACACATACACACTCACACACTCACACACACACACACACCTCCCCCACACACAAAACCACACACGCACACACACACACCCATCCACATCCCCCCCACACACTCACCCACACACATACACTCACACACACCCACACACACACCACCCCCACACACACTCACACCCACACCCACACCCACACACACACCCACATACACAAACACACTCACACACACACACACATACACTCACCCACACACTCACCCACACTCACCCACCCACACACATACACACTCACCCACACACACACACCCACATACACACCCACACACACACACACATACCTACACACAGATACACCCACACACACACACACACTCGCCCCCCCACACACACACACACCCACACACACACACTCACACCCACTCTCGCACAAACATACACTCACTGTCACCTACATACCCCACACACTCACACCTACTCATGCTCACACCCCCACATGCTCACACCCCCACACACTCACACACACTCACACCGCCACACACTCACACCCGCACACACTCACACCCACCCACGCTCACACACACACACACACACACACACTCACACACAAACTCACACCCCTGCACACTCACACACAAACTCACACCCACTCACACTCACACCCCACACACAAACTCACACACACTCACACAACCCCACACACTCACACACACTCACACCCACTCACGCTCACACCCCCACACACGCATACACACATTCACACCCCCACACACTCACACACACACTCACACCCCCACACACTCACACACACACACCCACACACACCCCCACACACTCACACACAAACTCACACCCCTGCACACTCACACACAAACTCACACCCACACACACTCATATACACACTCACATCCCCACACACTCACACCCCCACATACATTCACATACTCACACACACTCACATACACACACCCACACCCACACACACACCCACATACACAAACACACTCACACACACACACATACACTCACCCACACTCACCCACACTCACCCACCCACACACATACACACTCACCCACACACACACACCCACATACACACCCACACACACACACACATACCTACACACAGATACACCCACACACACACACACACTCGCCCCCCACACACACACACCCACACACACACACTCACACCCACTCTCGCACAAACATACACTCACTGTCACCTACATACCCCACACACTCACACCTACTCATGCTCACACCCCCACATGCTCACACCCCCACACACTCACACACACTCACACCGCCACACACTCACACCCGCACACACTCACACCCACCCACGCTCACACACACACACACACACTCACACACAAACTCACACCCCTGCACACTCACACACAAACTCACACCCACTCACACTCACACCCCACACACAAACTCACACACACTCACACAACCCCACACACTCACACACACTCACACCCACTCACGCTCACACCCCCACACACGCATACACACATTCACACCCCCACACACTCACACACACACTCACACCCCTGCACACTCACACACAAACTCACACCCACACACACTCATATACACACTCACATCCCCACACACTCACACCCCCACATACATTCACATACTCACACACACTCACATACACACTCACACTCCCACACACATTCACACACCCACACACACCCATACACTCACACACCCACTCACACCCCCACAAACTCACACACACCCACACTCTCACACACCCACTCACACCCCCACACATTCACACTCACACCCACACACACCCACGCATTCACACACCCACTCACACCCCCCACACACACTCTCACACACACACCCACACACTCACACACCCACTCACACACACCCACACACCCACTCACACCCCCACACACTCACACTTACACCCACACACACACACACACATTCACACACCCACTCACACCCCCCACACACACTCACACACACACTCACACACCCACACACTCACATGCAAATTCACACACACCCACACACCCACTCACACCCCCACACACTTACACTCACACCCACACAGACACACCCACACACACCCACACACACCGACACACACACATCCACACACACCCACACACCCACCCACACAGTCACAAACTGACCCACACACACACTCACACATTGAAACACACACACTCACACACTGATCCACACACGCACACACTCACACACACTGACACACACACACACATGCCCCCCCCCCACACATACAACCACACACGCACACACACACACACACCCACCCACAACCCCCCCACACACTCACCCACACACATACACTCACACACACCCACACACACCCACACGCACACTCACCCACACACTCACCCACACACACAGCCACACACACACACACGCACACACACCCACATACACACACACACACACTCACCCACACACTCACCCACACTCACCCACCCACACACATACACACTCACCCACACACACACATACACACACAAACACCCACACACGCACACACATTCACACACACTTACCCACACACTCATCCACACACACACACCCACACACACCCACACGCGCACACCCACACACACACCCACCCACACAGTCACAAACTGACCCACACACACGCTCACACATTGAAACACACACGCACACTCACACACTGATCCACACGCTCACACACACACACACACTCACACACTGACACACACACACACACCTCCCCACCCACACACAAAACCACACACGCACACACACACCAATCCACATCCCCTCACACACTCACCCACACACATACACTCACACACACCCACACACACACATCCCCACACACACTCACACACACACCCACACACACACCCACATACACAAACACACTCACACACACACACATACACTCACCCACATACTCACCCACACTCACCCACCCACACACACACTCACCCACACACACACACCCACACACACACATACCTACACACAGATACACCCACCCACACACACACACTCGCCCCACACACTCACACACACTCACATCGCCACACACTCACACCCGCACACACTCACACACACCCACGCACACACACACACACACTCACACTCACACCCCCAAACACTCACACACACACACACACACAAACTCACACCCCTGCACACTCACACACAAACTCACACCCACTCACACCCCCACACACAAACTCACAACACTCACACAACCCCACACACTCACACACACTCACACCCACTCACGCTCACACCCCCACACACGCATACACACATTCACACCCCCACACACACACACACACTCACACTCACACCACCACACACTCACACACACACACACAAAAACCCACACGCACACACCCACACACACCCACCCACACACCCACCCACACAGTCACAAACTGACCCACACACACACTCACACATTCAAACACTCACACACACACACTCACACACTGCTCCACACACTCACACACACACACACACACTGACACACACACACACACACGCCTCCCCTCCCACACAAACCACACACACACACACACACACACACACACGCCCACACACACACACACACCCACATACACACACACATTTACACACACACACACTCACCCACACATTCACCCACACTCACCCACCCACACACATACACACTCACCCACACACACATACACACACAAACACCCACACACGCACACACATTCACACACACTCACCCACACACTCATCCACACACACACACCCACACGCACATACCCACACACACACCCACGCACACAGTCACAAACTGACCCACACACACACTCACACATTGAAACACACACACACACACGCACACTCACACACTGATCCACACGCTCACACACATACACACTCACACACTGACACACACACACCTCCCCCCCACACACAAAACCTCACACGCACACACACACACCCATCCACATCCCCTCACACACTCTCCCAAACACACACACTCACACACACCCACACACACACACCCCCACACACACTCACACACACACCCACACACACACCCACATACACAAAACACTCACACACACACACATACACTCACCCACACACTCACCCACACACACACATACACACTCACCCACACACACACACCCACATACACACCCACACACACACACATACCTACACACAGATACACCCACACACACACACTCGCCCCCCACACACACCCCCACACACTCACACACACTCACACCGCCACACACTCACACTCGCACACACTCACACCCACCCACGCTCACACACACACACACTCCCACTTACACCCCCAAACACACACACACACACACACACTCACACACAAACTCACACGCCTGTACACTCACACACAAACTCACACCCACTCACACTCACACCCCCACACACAAACTCACACACACTCACATAACCCCACACATTCACACACACTCACACCCACTCACGCTCACACCCCCACACACGCATACACACATTCACACCCCCACACACTCACACACACACTCACACTCACACCCCCACACACTCACACACACACACACACCCACACACACCCCCACACACTCACACACAAACTCACACCCCTGCACACTCACACACAAACTCACACCCACTCACACCCACACACACTCATACACACACTCACATCCCCACACACTCACACCCCCACATACATTCACATACTCACACACACCCACACACTCACATACACACTCACACACCCACTCACACCCCCACAAACTCACACACTCACACACACCCACACACCCACTCACACCCCCACACACTCACAATCACACCCACACACACACACACACATTCACACACCCACTCACACCCCCCACACACACTCACACACCCACACACTCACATGCCCATTCACACACACCCACTCACACCCCCACACACTTACACTCACACCCACACACACACCCACACACACACCCACACACACCCACACACACACACCCACACACACCCACACACCCACCCACACAGTCACAAACTGATCCACGCACACACTCACACATTGAAACACACACACTCACACACTGATCCACACACGCACACACTCACACACACTGACACACACACACACATGCCTCCCCCCCACACATACAACCACACATGCACACACACACACACACCCACCCACAACCCCCCCACGCACTCACCCACACACATACACTCACACACACCCACACACACAGCCACACACACACACACGCACACACACCCACATACACACACACACTCACCCACACACTCACCCACACTCACCCATCCACACACATACACACTCACCCACACACACAAACACCCACACACATTCACACACACTCACCCACACACTCATCCACACACACACACCCACACGCGCACACACACACACATCCACCCACCCAGTCACAAACTGACCCACACACACGCTCACACATTGAAACACACACGCACACTCACACACTGATCCACACGCTCACACACACACACACTCACACACTGACACACACACACACACACCTCCCCACCCACACACAAAACCACACACGCACACACACACCAATCCACATCCCCTCACACACTCACCCACACACATACACTCACACATACCCACACACACACACCCCCACACACACTCACACACACACCCACACACACACCCACATACACAAACACACTCACACACACACAATACACTCACCCACACACTCACCCACACTCACCCACCCACACACATACACACTCACCCACACACACACACCCACATGCACACACATACCTACACACAGATACACCCACCCACACACACACACTCGCCCCCCCACACACACACACCCACACACTCACACTCACACCCACTCTCGCACAAACATACACTCACTGTCACCCACATACCTCACACACTCACATCTACTCATGCTCACACCCCCACATGCTCACACCGCCACACACTCACACACACGCACACTGCCACACACTCACACCCGCACACACTCACACCCACCCACGCTCACACACCCACACACTCACACTCACACTCCCAAACACTCACACACACACACACACAAACTCACACCCCTGCACACTCACACACAAACTCACACCCACTCACACCCCCACACACAAACTCACAAACACTCACACAACCCCACACACTCACACACACTCACACCCACTCATGCTCACACCCCCACACACGCATACACACATTCACACCCCCACACACTCACACACACACTCACACTCACACCCCCACACACTCACACACACACACACACCCACACACACACACACACACTCACACACACTCACACACACCCACACACACACACCCACTCACACACCCACTCACACACCCACACACACACACCCACATACACACAAACACTCACACACACACACCCACACACTCACCCAGACTCACCCACCCACACACATACACACTCACTCACACACACACACACACACACATACCTACACACAGATACATCCACCCACACACACACACTCACACACACCCACACACACACACCCACTCACACACCCACTCACACCCCCCATACACATTCACACACACCCACACACACATACACACACAAACACCCATACACGCACACACATTCACACGCACTCACCCACACCCACACACACACATACCTACACACAGATACACCCACCCACACACACACACACATTCGCCCCCCACACACACACACTCACACCCACTCTCACACAAACATACACTCACTCACACTCATACCTTACTCATGCTCACACCCCCACACGCTCACACCCCCACACACTCACACACACACCGCCACACACTCACACCCACCCATGCTCACACAACCACACTCTCACACTCACACCCGCACACACTCACACACACACTCATACCCCCACACACTCATACACACACTCACACCCCCACACCCAAACACACACACCCTCACACAATCCCACACACTCACACACACACTCACACCCACTCACGCTCACACCCCCACACACCCATACACACATTCACACCCCCACACACTCAAACACACACTCACACCCCCACAAACTCACACACACACACACACACACCCACTCACGCTCACACAACCCCACACACACTCACACCCACTCATGCTCACACCCCCATACACTCACATACACACACTCACACTCACACCCCCACACACTCACACCCCCACACACACACTCACAGACACACTCACACCCCCAAGCACACAATCACACACACATCCACACCCTCACATACACACTCACCCCCCACATCCATTCACACACCCACACACTCACATACACACTCACACCCCCACACACATTCACGCACCCACACACACCCACACACACCCACACACTCACACACCCACTCACACCCCACAAACTCACACACACCCACACACTCACACACCCACTCACACCCCCACACACTCACACTCACACCCACACACACCCACACATTCACACACCCACTCACACCCCCACACACACTCACACACCCACACACTCACACACACCCACGCACCCATTCACACCCCCACACACTTACACTCATACCCACACACATCCATACATTCACACACCCACTCACACCCATCACACACACTCACACACACACACCGCCACACACACACTCACACACACCCACACACCTATACACACACACATATCGCAACCCTCCTTTATTAATAGCAGTTAAAAGTATTATAAAAGAAAGATCGAATATTCCACTGCTGAATTTCGATTGTCCACAGATACTGCATTTCTGCAGCTGTAACGAAAGCAAGTGCCTTCCTGGAGCAGTCAGTTCCACAGCCTGGGAACCGCGGGTCTGGTATTAATCAACATCTGAACTGGATCAGTGCAACATGCTACTGTCAAACCGCGAAATAAGCAAACATGACTAAACTACCCATTTAATCTTCTAACTGGCTTGGGGTTTTGCTCATGGGGTCTGTAGAATTACATATTGAAGTTTTATTTTTGTTTTCTGTTCCTGTAGGTTTTGCGTTTTAAATGGACTGTAAATACACATTAGTCGTGCCTTTTGTAAGGACGCTGCGCGTTTAGCAGAGTTGGCTGCATGGACTGCACTGGTTGTTTTAATCAAATCTCCATTTCAGTTCAGACAGTAACGGTGCAAAGCGTTCAGTACTTGCTTCTGTGTGAAGCCATGTTTTGTTCATGATGGGGAGCTCTCTAAACTTAATGGCTACTTGTTTTCATAGCACGCTAATGCCAGGTCAACTCCCGACCAAGTTTTCCTGAACCAAACTCCCCCCGCCCTCCCCCCCCACCTTCCATATTGTCCATTCTATTCAGCTATTTAAAAAATGTAGAATATCCACAATAGCTTTCAATGGCGTATTGTCAACATTTGTATGAGCCAATCTGGGCTGAATGAGAAGGTCTGGGCGCTGGTGCTCTGTCAGTGCCTAGCACTGGAAGTTATGCTTCAGTGTGAGGGTGGTGAGTTTGATAAATGGGCCACTTCCCCTTCTCCCTCCTCCTGCCTCACCTGGGACCACGTCGCATCTGTAGAAAGGGCCAGGTTGCAAAAGGACATGTACACAGTGAAATGGTAAGTGCGTTCTGTTCATCCATGCTTTGTGTTCTAAATCCATCGATCCATTTTAAGAGGGGGAAGGTAGAGAAGTAGACGAGGCAAGGAGGGGTAGATAGGATGAGGTGAAGTTTATAGAGGGGCAGGAGGCTCCTGTTGGGCCGAGTGGCCTGTTTCTGTGCTGTAAATTCCTTGTAAAACAAATCGCACTAAGATCTGGCTGAGGCTGACTTATTGTTTCTTGAAATTAAAAGAGATGAGAGACCGGTTGAAATAGCTGGAGAGTGGGAGAGCAGCAGTGGCATAACTGGATCTTGTCCTTTGTGCTAAATGTGGACTGACTGAGATATGTGTAGCAATGCGTAAAGGTGCCAGACAGGGAAGAGAGGTGCGTCACTCTCATGGTAACAAGTGCAAAAGCAACATTGCATCTTAACCTAAGCATCAGTGCTTGGAGACAGAGTGAACTGCTCCCTTCTCCCAACACTTCACCAAGGCAAGCCAATAGCTTCCTCACAGAAAGATGTTGAGACCAGATCACATTATTGGGCAGGTTCATTTCCGCGTGTGTCGCCTTTGCAATTGGAAGTATCTTAACCCACAGGTTCTGCGGACCCAGAGCTGGGAAGTGGGATGAGGCCGGGATAGCTCTTGGGCGGCCGGCGCGGACACGCTGGGCCGAATGGCCTCCTCCCGTACCGCAAATTGCTATGATGCACACAGGGCTTCCAAATGATTTGAAAGCCTTGTCTTTTCAACAGTGTAACTTGTGGGGGTGGAAGGGGAGAGAAGGGGGAAGGAAAAATCCTTGCATTTCATATAGCACAACAAGCTTGATAAAGTCAAATTCAAGTCTGCAGATCACCTTGTCAGTGTCTTCACTCAACCCGCTGAAACGAACCTGTAATGTCCTCCTTCAAACTTTTGAGGCGTTCTCTGGCAGAACAATGCACGGTAATAGCTAAAACGTCTCAAAGATTGAGGTGTTGAGCAGGGAAAAGATGGGGAAAAGCCAGGGGGAAGCGAGAGACAACAGCAAACATGCATAGAAGTTTAAAGACTGCAGTGTTTTTACACCCAGTGCGTCACAGCAACTCAGTAATATTCCTTGGCAGGTTTTATGAAGTCATTGTCTGCGGAGAGAAGGAATGAGATTTAATGCAATTACTTTCTTTTTTGGGGGGTTCTATTGCATGATGAACAGCTTCTTCTCATTTTGAAGACGAACATTGAGCGACTCAGGCTTCTGCTTGAGATATTGATTTGTCTGATTCTCATTCACTCTTGTTTGGACTGCGCGTCACGTTTAAGTCGTGTTCAATTTGCTTCCCCGCCTTTATCTCCGTGTGTCTGACTGAATGGGCTGAGCGGGGAGAGTCAGGACTTTAGAGGCAAGTCGATGTAACCAGTGTGTCCCACTAGACAAGATATTATAATTTATGTTGGCATTCTGTGACTACAACATTTCAGACATAAAATGTGTATCAGGCTCAAGTCAAATATATAAACTTCCTACAACTGAAAAACTCTATCTTATATAATGTTCTGTGCCAACCATTTGATTGGCAGATCTCTTTATCCCTTAACAAGTATGTTTTAAATACTTAGAATCGCTCAGCACTGGTCCAGATCGGTGACATTAGAAATGTAATGTTTATTTATTTCAGGGCAATGGATAATTTCTAATGCGCACCATGACAGTTTATGGGAATGTTGACTGATTACAACTTCCTGTGCCCTGACTTGTTGCTGTTTCTCCTGCCCGGCCTCCCATCCTCCACCCTCTGGAAACTTGTGCTCATCCAAAACTCTGCTGCCCCGAGCCCCGCTCACCCATCACCCCCTGTGCTCGCTGACCTACATTGGCTCCTGCTCCAGCAACATCTCTACTTTAAAATTCTCATCCTTGTTTTCAAACCCTTCCCAATCTCTGTGACCTCCTCCAGCCCTACAACCCCACGAGATTTCTGCGCTTCTCCAATTCTGGCCTCTTAGTATCCCTGACTTCATCCCACCATTGGTGGCCGAGCTTTCAACTCCCTCCCTAAACCTCTCCGCCTCTCTATCTCTCTCTCCTAATTTAAGGCCCTCCTTAAAACCACTTCTTTGACCAAGTGTTTAGTCACCTGGCCTGTTGTCTCCTTCCTTGGCTCAGTGTCAATGTTTGATAACCGCTCCTTGGGATATTTTACAACATTGAAGGTGCTAGTTGTTGTTGTTCTAATGCAGCTTGTTATAAGAACATAAGAAATAGGAACAGGAGTCGGCCATACAGTCCTTCGAGCCTGCTCCGCCATTCAATAAGATCATGGCTGATCCGATCATATACTCAGGTCACTTCCCCACCCGCTCCCCATAACACCTTATCCCCTTATCGTTTAAGAAACTGTCTATTTCTGTCTTAAATTTATTCAATGTCCCAGCTTCCACACCTCTCTGAGGCAGCGAATTCCACAGATCCACAACCCTCTGAGAGAAGAAATTTCTCCTCATTTCTGTTTTAAATGGCAGCCCCTTATTCTAAGATTATGCCCCCTAGCTCCAGTCTCCCCCATCAGTGGAAACATCCTCTCTGCATCCACCTTGTCAAGCCCCCTCATAATCTTATACGTTTCGATAAGATCACCTCTCATTCTTCTGAATTCCAATGAGTAGAGGCCCAACCTACTCAACCTTTCCTCATAAGTCAACCCCCTCATTCTTTCGTAAATATGGAAACCAAAACTGCACGCAGTTTCCAGGTGTGGCCTCAATAAAACCTTGTATAGCTGTAGCAAGACTTCCTTACTTTTATACTACATCTCCTTTGCAATAAGGGCCAAGATACCATTGGTCTTCCTGATCACTTGCTGCACTATCCTTTTGTGTTTCATGTACAAGTACCCCCAGGTCCTGCTGTACTGCAGCACTTTGCAACCTTTCTCCATTTAAATAATAACTTGCTCTTTGATTTTTTCTGCATGACCTCACACTTTCCAACATTATACTCCATCTGCCAAATTTTTGCCCACTCATTTAGCCTGTCAATGTCCTTTTGCAGTTTTTTTGTGTCCTCCTCCTCACACATTGCTTTTCATCCTATCTTTGCATCGTCAGCAAACTTGGCTACGTTACACTCAGTCCCTTCTTCCAAATCGTTTATATAGATTGTAAATAGTTGGGGTCCCAGTACTGATCCCTGTGGCACCCCACTAGTTACTGGTTGCCCACCAGAGAATGAACCATTTAGCCCAACTCTCTGTTCTTTGTTAGTTAGCCAATCCTCTATCCATGTTAATATATTACCCCCAACCCCGTGAACTTTTATCTTCTGCAGTAACCTTTTATGTGGCACCTTGTCAAATGCCTCTGGAAGTCCAAATACACCACATCCACTGGTTCCCCTTTATCCACCCTGTTTATTACATCCTCAAGGATGCACATCTGAGGTACATGTGACAGTCAATGTAGCTGATAGAAAAAAAAGAGATTTAGGGGATAATTTCCACCTTCACCACTTGCGTAGTAAACTGGCAGAAATTAATACCAAGCAGGTTCGATGACAGGTGGTCGATCCATTGCACCAGTTTACCACTAGATGATGATGGTGAGAATTACCCCCCAATTTTCAATAGTTGACCTGTTAAAATATCTGTCAACTTGGACATAAAAGACCCAAGGCACTACTTTGAAAAAGAGCAGGGGAGTTCTCCCCAGTGTCTTGGCCAATATTTATCCCTCAATCAACAAGATCATCTGTTTTTGTAATGAGGGATAAATATTAGCCCAGGACACTGGGGACAGGAGAAGCGCATGAGAAAGACATGATGTGTCAAGGAGACCCAATTGTTACACCCTCTGGGTAACACGATAATATAAGTAGATATTGGGCAAGATGAGTTACCCTGAGATGTGGGATCACTAATGGCAGTGTCTGATGCCAGGGAACCTGATAAGTTATCAATGTCAGACCCAAATGTGTAACAGCAAAGCATAAATACAATGTCTTAACACACTTGGGCTGCTATCCCCATTTGAACTGCCTGGGTTAATCCCTTTATTGTAACTCTGCTGATCAGAAGTTCTATCCAGTTCTGACGAAGAGTCACAGATCTGAAACGTTAACTCTGTTTCTCTCCACAGATGCTGCCTGACGTGCTAAGATTTTCAGTATTTTATGATTTTATTTCAAATTCCAGCATTTTACTTTTTGTATTCTGACGGGATTGGACAGGTTAGATGCAGGAAGAATGTTCCTGATGTTGGGGAAGTCCAGAAGCAGGGGTCAAAGTCGAAGAATAAGGGGTAAGCCATTTAGGACCGAGATGAGGAGAAACTTCTTCACTCAGAGAATTGTGAACCTGTGGAATTCTCTACCACAGAGAGTTGTTGAGGTCAGTTCATTAGGTATATTCAAAAGGGAGTTAGTTGTGGCCCTTATGGCTAAAGGGATCAAGGGGTGTGGAGAGAAAGCAGGAGTGGGGTACTGAAGTTGCATGCTCAGCCATGATCATATTGAATGGTGGTGCAGGCTCGAAGGGCCGAATGGCCTACTCCTGCACCTATTTTCAATGTTTCTATGTTTCTATCCTCATGCTTTCACCCATGTATATTTCTGACCATAATTTCTCAGCTTATCTAAATTCAGTTGCCGAATAAATGATTAAATAGGCAGCAGTGCAAAGATTAGCAAGTTAGTTTTTTAAGTTCCATCGCATAGAAAGCTTGAGCCAAATATAACATTTAGTGACAAGTAAATCAACGCAATGTTGTATATTGCTCTCCTTCGAGCAGAGAAGGCTGAAGAGAGATGTAATGGAAGTGTTCAAAATTATTAAATTGGGATAGGGAGAAATTGTTTCCACTGGCAGGAGGATGGTAACCAGAGGACACAGATTTAAGAATAATGGTAGACGGGAAATGAGGAGAATGTTTTTCCCGTGTTGGGTTGTTGTGATCTGGAATGCGCTGCCTGAAAGGGTGGTGGAAGCAGATTTAATGGTAACTTTTAAATGAGAATTGGATAAATACTTGAAGAGGAAAAATTTGCAGAGCTACGGGGAAAGAGCAGGGGGAGTGGGACTAATTGGATCACTGTTTCACAGAGCCGGCACAGACACGATGGGCCGAATGCTGCCTCCTGTGCAGTAAGATTCTATGATATTCAGTAAATGTTAAGTTGGAGATTGAAAAACTCTCAGGGTTGAAATTGTGGAATTGCCCAAATCTGCCGTTGGCTGAGGGTGCAGTATCCTACGATGGCGAACTCCCAGCCCACCATTCTCCAGTCATTAGCTTTAACGGATGGGATCGCAAGCTGAGAGTGAGCGTGCAATCTCATGATATCGATATCTGTGTGCACTAGGAGTGTGCGCATCAGAATGTTTATCCCTAAGTTGTTTGCATTGGAGTGGGAGTCACTGGGATGAAATAAGAATATAAGAACATCAGAAATAGGAGCCGGAGTAGGCCATCTGGCCCCTTGAGCCTGCTCCGCCATTTAATAAGATCATGGATGATCTGATCCTGGACTCAGCTCCACTTCCCTGCCCGCTCCCTATAACCCTTCACTCCCTTATCATTTAAAAATCTGTCTATCTCCGCCTTAAATATATTCAATGACCTAGCCTCCACAGCTCTCTGGGACAGAGAATTCCAAAGATTTGCGACTGTCTGAGAGAAGAAATTCCTCCTCATTTCCGTTTTAAATGGACGACCCCTTATTCTGAAACTATGCCCCTAGTTCTAGATTCCCCCATGAGGGGAAACATCCTCTCTGCATCTACCTTGTCGAACCTGCTCAGAATCTTATACATTTCAATAAGAAACCCTTTCATTCTTCTAAACTCCAGTGAGCATATACCCAACCTGCTCAATCTTTCCTCATAAGACATCCCCTTCATCCTCGGAATCAACCGAGTGAACCTTCTCTGAACTGTCGCCAATGCAAGTATATTCTTCCTTAAATACGGAGACCAAAACTGAACGCAGTACTCCAGGTGTAGTCTCACCAACACCCTGTACATTTGCAGCAGGTCTTCCCTACGAATCAACGATAAAGCTGCAGTAAAAAAAATCTGGATATTAAAAACTGGCCTCAGTAAAAGTGATCATGAAGCTGTCGTATTGCCGGAAACATAAGAACATAAGAAATAGGAGCAGGAGTTAGCCACCTGGCCCCTCGAGCCTGCTCCGCCATTCAATAAGATCATGGTTGATCTGATCATGGAATCAGCTCCACTTCCCTGCCCGTTCCCCATAACCCTTTACTCCCTTAGCGCTCAAAAATCTGTCTATCTCCACCTTAAATATATTCAATGACCCAGCCTCCACAGCTCGCTGGGGCAGAGAATTCCACAGATTTAAAAACTTCTGAGAGAAGAAATTCCTCCTCATCTCAGTTTTAAATGGGTGGTCCCTTATTCAAAAACGATGTCCCCTAGTTTTAGTTTCCCCTATGAGTGGAAATATCCTCTCTGCATCCATCTTGTCGAGCACCCTCATTATCTTATATGTTTCGATGAGATCACTTCTCATTCTCCAATGTGTTTCAGCCCAACCTACTCAACCTATCTTCATAAGTCAACTCCCTCATCTCCGGTATCAACTGAGTGAACCTTCTCTGAACTGCCTCCAATGCAAGCAAACCCATCTGGCTCACTAATGTGCTTTAGGAATGGAATTTTGCCTCCCTTACCCAGTCTGGACCTATATGTGACTCCAGACCCACACCAATATGGCTGACTTTTAACTGCCCTCTGAAGTGACCGAGCAAGTCACTCAGTTATATCGAGACTGGTATTCGGGAAAACGGGATGGGGAAATAAATGTTGGCCTTGCCTGCGACGCCCACATACCCGAGAACGAAGAATAAAAACAAAATGACACTCACACATGGCTTTGAACACGATTCGCCGATGGCGATCAGTCCCAAAGAAGAGGGAATTTAGGCAATGTGCCCCAACAAATGCCAAAAGATGACAGTTCCAATGAGGCTTTTGAACGTGGGCTGAGAACATAAGAAATAGGAACAGGAGTAGGCCATATGGCCCCTCGAGCCTGCTCCGCCATTCAATAAGATCATGGCTGATCTGATCTTAGGCTCAGCTCCACTTCCCCACCCATTCCCCATAATCCTTGACTCCCTTATCATTCAAAAATCTGTCTATCTCCTTCGACTTGGAAGGGTGTAAGGGGGGGGGCAGGTGCTGAAGAAACAAGATTAGCAGTAACAACAGCAACATGTATTTATATAGCGCCGTTAGCACAGTAAAAATGACCCAAGACATTTCACAGGAGCATTACCAGATGGTCACTGACACCGAACCACGTAAGCAACAGGGGGGAAAATGTTTGCGGGATATTTACGTAATGATTTAAAAGACCCTGTACAGTTTAGCTGAGTTTCCAAGGTGTGGGACACTTTCACATTCTGTTTACAGTCTGTTTTCTCCTCCCATTTATTTATACTCTGAGCACGGAATATCAACGCCTTACCCTTTCGTTTGTTAGTGGGTTTGTATGGCTTGATTCATTACTTTTTTTTAAACAATACGCTTTAAGGCCGGACTCCGGAGTCATTATATTCTCCTTTATCTCTGTCTTTCTCCTTTTCATTAGGCTGGTCAAGCTTGCCATTATGTTTCCTCAGCTCCTTATCCATTATCCTGTCAGCAGGCCGGGCAGAGTTACCCTAACCTCACTGTCTGTGTAAAGTGGAGAGCCCAAACCTAATGAAATCATCAGTAACCCAAAGCTAATTATTTCAGGTGGCAGTTAATGAAATACTTGCCAAAGTGCAGCAAGTTCCTAAGCTAATTATGGTTCTTCAATAATACCTGAGTCATATCAGAAATATAACGTCAATTACCAGCCAGTGTTCGACAGTGTCAGTGTGTCACTTTCACAAGAAGCCGAGGTTGATGAAGTAGAAGAACAATTAGACATTTATAAAACCCAGTTTGTTTCCTTTTAACAAGGCTTTATATATGTGTGATGTTAATTCCTGCCACCTCATTACCTTCAGCAAAACCAGTAGTCGTCCTATTAATACGCAAAATATTGCCATTTTATTAATTATGATGGCAAGTAAAGATAAAATGTTAACACAATTAATCATGTGGAAGGTTTCACCGTTAATTAATTTTTTTTTATCGAACTGATGAAAAGCCTTGAGCTATTTTACACACGTCAGTTTCTGCCCTTGATAGCGCTTGCCATTTCACACATGGCCCATCCCTGATTTCCATCACTCCACCATTTTCAGTAACCTCCTCCAGCCCGACAAACCAATGCTCCCCCTAACAGCCCCCTGCCAGCCCCATGCAGGCCGAGATCGGCTTTTACAATCTTAACGTTCGTGCAGCCGCCAAACCGTGAATGGGCCATGCAGCCCCTTAAAGGGGCCTTGCACCCAAAATCAGATTAGGGGTAGCATTGCCTACACCATTGTTTTTTGCAATGAAAAGATGGCAAGCCAGCTGCACGGGGTCGCTGGAGTGCCACACATCCGTGCAGCTTCAAGGGAACGTTGTCTCCAACTCTCCGAGATCTCTGCACTCCTCCAATTCTGGCCTCTTGAGCATCTCTGATTTCCTTCACCCCACCATCGGTGGCCGTGCCTTCAGCTGCCTGGGCCCTAAGCTCTGGAATTCTCTCCCTAAACCTCTCTGCCTCTCCACCTCTTTCTCCTTTATGTCACTCCTTAAAGCCGAACTTACTGTCCTAATATCTCCTTATGTGTGTCAAATTCTGTTTTATAATCGCTCCTGTGAAGCGCCTTGGGACGATTTACTACGTTAAAGGCGCTATATGAATTCAAGTTGTTATTGTTGATGTGATGCTAACAGTCTAGCAAGGTTGCATTCAGAGCAGAGCCGGTGTTGATCTTAACTCAAGAATGATTAGAAATGTCAAACGGATGAAACGGAACGCATCACTAATAGGCATTATAAAAACACAGCACATATATTTAATGTTGCAGAAAGCTTTGGTTTTCTGCTTACTTCATTTGGAATACAAAAAGATTGTCTTTTTAATTACTGTAATTTCAATTTAAAAAATAAGATTGATTTTCTTGCCGCGGTCTATTCATCGATAGAATGACCCTGAGTGTCTGTGCCTCACTGACAATCCCCAGTCTATGTGATGTGTCGTAAATGAACGGGTGGATCAAAACAAAATAGCTTGACAGCTTTGGAAGACACACAGTCCGACATTAAATACAACTGAAAGATAATACGGGTAAGTAAGCTAAAGTCGAAAGCAACAAGTCAAACTAAGTTGCCTTTAGCTGTGATCTTAAGGGGGAATTGCCATCGGCGTGACAGAGATTCCAGTGAACAAACCATCGATTGGTTCCGAGCATCAAAGGTGGTGAAATGGGCCACAATTTTGAGATGTTTCTGAGGAGGTTGTGACGAATGGCTTGGCACGAGTAGACCAGAGGAGCCCGTGGGTAAGGACACCACGCTACGTTAGCACTGGTTGCAAATTACGTTCCTGAGTGGTGTTGAGTCAGTCAGTCTCACCCGAGGCATGCTGTTGGGGACAAAATGGGGCACAGTGGCCTTGGACTGCAGAGCAAGGGAAAGAAAGCATGTCGGTGGACCCGGTCCTGAGTGCTAGCCTTTTGATTTCTGATGGGAGGCGTGTGCGTGTGTGTGTGTGTGTGTGTGTGTGTGTAGCTGTGCGTGTGTATGTGCATGTGTGTGTATATGTGTGTGTATCTGTGTGCATGTGCGCGCATGTGTGTATCTGTGTGTATGTATGTGTATCTGTGTGTGTGTGTGTACGCGCGTGTGTACGCGTGTGTATATGTGTGTTGTATATGTGCGTGTGTATGTCTGTGTATCTGTGTGTGTGTATGTGCGCGCGTGTGTGTATCTGTGTGTATGTGTGTGTATGTACGCGCGTGTGTATCTGTGTGTGTTGTGTATGTGCGTGTGTGTGTATCTGTGTGTGTGTGTCTGTGTGTATGTATATCCGCGCACATTTATTTGCACATGTGTGTGCATGAACTTGTGTACACACATATGCGTTGGACTGGGCTTGGTTGTGAAACTTTCCAAGGTTGAGTACATCCCATGAGCATTGACCGTTTACATAAGGCAAACTGTAGGGGGAAAAGGATCTAAAGCCACATGGAAAGATCCAATCCCAGCCGAGCTGTTGGGTACTGGTGAGCGAAGGCCTGGCGCTTCCCAGAGAGGAAAAAACTCTGAGCCCAGCTGAACCTGGATGACCTCTCAGCAGGTGACCCCTGAGCATGGGCTCAGAGGAAAAGACCACCAAGACCATCACCTGCCCAATCCGTCGGAGATTGAGTCGTGCACAGCAAACAAAGCCCCCGGAAGAAATGGACGGAAATAAAATGAACGAGCTGACGATTGCCTCTTTGCGGTTGGCCGTGGGGAACTGGATGGCGCAGTGGGTCAGACAGTGAACTTTCACCTCTGGCACCTGGATTCAGCTCGGGCCTAGACTGATGGGATGGAAGCTCCTTCTGGCTACAAGAAACTTAAGTGAAATGAGTTTTAGTAGTCTCAAGCTCCTGGAGTTTAAGCTGACATGTTACTAAAGGTCAAGTTATGTAGCCCGGACTCCAAGTCCAGTGCAATATTGAAGCAGTTCTGTGTTGCTGGAGATGCAGAGATGTTAAACCGAGGACCTGTTTAGGTGGACTAAGTGAAGATAGGGAGGGAGTTTCTGAGTGTTCTGGCCAATATTCATCCCTCTACCAAGACAACCAAAAGAAAACTGGTCCTTTGCCTAATGTGCTGTTGTGGGAACTTGCTGTGTACAACTAGTGAATGTTACAGCACCGAAGGGGGTCTTTGGCCCATTTTGCTTGAGCCGGCACTTTGAAGGAGCAGTCCAAATTAATCCTACTCCCCTGCTTTTTCACTATAACTCTGCAAATTCGTTCTCTTGATTTTTGAAAGTCCTTATGAAATTGCCAGTTACTTTTGCCTGCAGAACAACAGTGACTGTGCTTCAACATAGTTCATTGCTTGTGAAGTGTGTTGGAACCTCCTGAGGTCATGATAAGGCACTGTGTGAATGCAAGTTCTTGCCTCCAATTGGCCATGCCTGTCAAACAAGCCGAACGATGGTTGAGGTGGGCCACCCTCCCTAAACCTCTCCCCCTCTCGCACTCTCAATTCTGAGTCAGAAGTTATGGGTTCAAGTCCTACTCCAGGGAATTGAGCACAAAAATAATCTAGGCTGACGCTCCTAGTGCAGGGCTGAGGGAGCGCTGCATTGTCGGAGATGCCGTCTTTCAGATGAGACGTTAAACCGAGGACCCATCTGTCCTCTCAGGTAGACGTAAGTGATTTTATGGCACTATTTTGAAGAGCAGGGGAGTTATCCCCGGTGTCCTGGGGCCAATATTTATCCCTCAACCAACATAACAAAAAAAAACAGATGATCTGATTATTATCACATTGCTTTTTGTGGGAGCTTGCTGTGCGCAAATTATCACGTTTCCTACATTACAACAGTGACCACACTTCAAAAGTACTTCATTGGTTGAGCTTTGGGACGTCCGATGGTCGTGAAAGGCACTATATAAACGCAAGTCTTTCTTTCTTCCTTTTGTTGCAGGCGCTGGCACTGGATGGCTGATGGGGAAAATGTTTCATCCCCCGGTACTAACTTCCCTCATTCTTAGCACCAAAACACCCTAAATGAACTTCATGATGAAAACTGCAGGAAACATATATTACCCTTTGTGCATTATCATGATCTGGAACGCGCTGCCTGAAAGGGCGGTGGAAACAGATTCAATAGCAACTTTCAAAAGGAGAAATGGATAAATACTTGAAGGGGAGTAAATGTTCCAAGACTGTGGGGAAAGAGCAGGGGGAGTGGGACTAATTGGATCGCACTGTCACAGAACCAGCACAGGCATGATGGGCCGAATGGCCTCCTTCAGTGCTGTACGATTCTATGATTCATACTTTGAGCAGGATATTGCTTCTGCACATCAAAAACCCCCAACAACAATTCCACGGTAATATTCGACATTTAAATGTAGCACTTCTGTTATTAATATTACTTATTATTTTATTATGACAGATACAATTTTAAAATATAAAACGCTTTAAGGTATCGTGGGGCTCGTCAGATCAAGCACTGAAATGGCTTTGGAACAGTTGTGTGTGCAGCGATCTGCATCCGAATGCATTGACATTGGAAACCGCCGTGTCTATTCTTTTTAAAGTGTGTTTGGACACATTCTGACTATAATTAAAGGCCCTATTTAGTCCCTCTCATTTTGACTGATGCGGGGTCAGCAGTGTGCAGCTGAGATACAGTTTCACCAAAGATACGTTACTGCCAAATATTAAAAGAATATACAAATTATTGTGGGTCGGAGGGGTGATTACAATGATTGTTTTTTTTTAGAAAGGACGATTCAAGTGGCATCTTCATAAAGGCCTCGAATGGAAGTGAATTAACACAGGGACTTCATAGAAACATAGAAACATAGAAAATAGGTGCATGAGTAGGCCATTCAATTGGTTCATGGCTGAACATGCAAATTCAGTACCCCATTCCTGCTTTCTTGCCCATACCCCTTGATCCCTCTAGTAGTAAGGACGACATCTAACTCCTTTTTGAATATATTTAGTGAATTGGCCTCAACAACTTTCTGTGGTAGAGAATTCCACAGGTTCACCACTCTCTGGATGAAGAAGTTTCTCCTCATCTCCATCCTAAATGGCTTACCCCTTATCCTTAGACTGTGACCCCTGGTTCTGGACTTCCCCAACATTGGGAACATTCTTCCTGCATCTAAACTGTTTAAACCCGTCAAAACTTCAAACATTTCTATGAGATCCCCTCTCATTCTTCTGAACTCCAGTGAATACAAGCCCAGTTGATCCAGTCTTTCTTGATATGTCAGTCCCGCCATCCCGGGAATCAGTCTGGTGAACCTTCGCTGCACTCCCTCAACAGCAAGAATGTCCTTCCTCAAGTTAAGAGACCAAAACTGTACACAATACTCCAGGTGTGGCCTCACCAAGGCCCTGTACAACTGCAGTAACACCTCCCTGCCCCTGTACTCAAATCCCCTCGCTATGAAGGCCAACATGGCATTTGCTTTCTTAACCGCCTGCTGTACCTGCATGCCAACCTTCAATGACTGATGTACCATGACACCCAGGTCTCGTTGCACCTCCCCTTTTCCTAATCTGTCACCATTCAGATAATAGTCTGTCTCTCTGTTTTTACCACCAAAGTGGATAACCTCACATTTATCCACATTATACTTCACCTGCCATGCATTTGCCCACTCATCTAACGTATCCAAGTCACTCCGCAGCCTCATAGCATCCTCCTCGCAGCTCACACTGCCACCCAACTTAGTGTCCTCCGCAAATTTGGAGATACTACATTTAATCCCCTCATCTAAATCATTAATGTACAATGTAAACAGCTGGAACCCCAGCACAGAACCTTGCGGTACCCCACTAGTCACTGCCTGCCATTCTGAAAAGTACCCATTTACTCCTACTCTTTGCTTCCTGCCTGCCAACCAGTTCTCAATCCACGTCAGCACACTACCCCCAATCCCATGTGCTTTAACTTTGCACATTAATCTCTTGTGTGGGACCTTGTCGAAAGCCTTCTGAAAGTCCAAATACACCACATCAACTGGTTCTCCCTTGTCCACTCTACCAGAAATATCCTCAAAAAATTCCAGAAGATTTGTCAAGCATGATTTCCCTTTCACAAATCCATGCTGATTTGGACCTATCATGTCACCTCTTTCCAAATACGCTGCTATGACATCCTTAATAATTGATTCCATCATTTTACCCATTACCGATGTCAGGCTGACCGGTCTATAATTCCCTGTTTTCTCTCTCCCCCCTTTTTTAAAAAGTGGGGTTACATAGTCTACCCTCCACTCCATAGTCTATGGAATGTTGGAAAATGACTGTCAATGCATCCGCTATTTCCAAGGCCACCTCCTTAAGTACTCTGGGATGCAGACCATCAAGCCCTAGGGATTTATCGGCGTTCAATCCCATCAATTTCCCCAACACAATTTCCTGACTAATAAGGATTTCCCTCAGTTCCTCCTTCTTACTAGACCCTCTGACCCCTTTTATATCCGGAAGGTTGTTTGTGTCCTCCTTAGTGAATACCGAACCAAAGTACTTGTTCAATTGGTCTGCCATTTCTTTGTTCCCAGTTATGACTTCCCCTGATTCTGACTGCAGGGGACCTACTTTTGTCTTTACCACCCTTTTTCTCTTTACATATTTTTTGCAGTCCGTTTTAATGTTCCCAGCAAGCTTCCTCTCGTACTCTATGTTCCCTACCCTAATCAAACCCTTTGTCCTCTCTGCTGAGTTCTAAATTTCTCCCTGCCCCCGGGTTCGCTGCTATTTCTGGCCAATTTGTATGCCACTTCCTTGGCTTTAATACTATCCCTGATTTCCCTTTATAGCCACGGTTGAGCCAACTTCCCTTTTTTATTTTTACGCCAGACAGGGATGTACAATTGTTGTAGTTCATCCATGCAGTCTCTAAATATCTGCCATTGCCAACCCCTTAAGTATCATTCGCCAATCTATCCTAGCCAATTCATGCCTCATACCTTCAAAGTTACCCTTCTTTAAGTTCTGGACCATGGTCTCTGAATTAACTGTTTCATTCTCCATCCTAATGTAGAATTCCACCATATTATGGTCACTCTTCCCCAAGGGGCCTCGCACAATGAGATTGCTAATTAATCCTCTCTCATTATACAACACCCTGTCTAAGATGGCCTCCCCCCTAGTTGGTTCCTCGACATATTGGTCTAGAAAACCATCCCTTATGCACTCCAGGAAATCCTCCTCCACCGTATTGTTTCCAGTTTGGTTAGCCCAATCTATATGCATATTAAAGTCACCCATAACTGCTGCACCTTTATTGCATGCACGCCTAATTTCCTTTTTGATACCCTCCCCAACATCACTACTACTGTTTGGAGGTCTGTACACAACTCTCACTAGCATTTTCTGCCCTTTGGTATTCCGTAGCTCCACCCATACCAATTCCACATCATCCAAGCTAATGTCTTTCCTTACAATTGCATTAATTTCCTCTTTAACCAGCAACGCCACCCCACCACCTTTTCCTTTCTGTCTATCTTTCCTAAATGTTGAATACCCTTGGATGTTGAGTTCCCAGCCTTGGTCACCCTGGAGCCATGTCTCTGTGATGCCAACCACATCGTATCCGTTAACTGCTATCTGCACAGTTAATTCGTCCACCTTATTCCGAATACTCCTCGCATTGAGGTTCAGAGCCTTCAGGCTTGTCTTTTTAACACACTTTGAACCTTTAGAATTTTGCTGTAAAGTGGCCCTTTTTGTTTTTTGCCTTGGGTTTCTCTGCCCTCCACTTTTACTTTTCTCCTTTCTGTCATTTCCTTCTGTCTCCATTTTGTTTCCCTCTGTCTCCCTGCATTGGTTCCCATCCCCCTGCCATATTAATTTAACTCCTCCCCAACAGCACGAGCAAACACTCCCCCTAGGACATTGGTTCCGGTCCTACCCAGGTGCAGACCATCCGGTTTGTACTGGTCCCACCTCCTCCAGAACCGGTTCCAATGCCCCAGGAATTTGAATCCCTCCCTGCTGCACCACTGCTCAAGCCACGAATTCATCTGAGCTATCCTGTGATTCCTATTCTGACTAGCATGTGGCACTGATAGCAATCCTGAGATTACTACTTTTTTGAGGTCCTACTTTTTAATTTAACTCCTAGCTCCCTAAATTCGTCTCGTAGGACCTCATCCCGTTGTTTACCTATGTCATTGGTACCTATATGCACCACGACAACTGGCTGTTCACCCTCCCTTTTCAGAATGTCCTGCACCCACTCTGAGACATCCTTGACCCTTGCACCAGGGAGGCAACATACCATCCTGGAGTCTCGGTTGCAGCCGCAGAAATGCCTACCTATTCCCCTTACAATTGAATCCCCTATCACTATTGCTCTCCCACTCTTTTTCCTGCCCTCCTGTGCAGCAGAGCCTGCCACTGTGCCATGAACCTGGGTGCTGCTGCTCTCCCCTGACGAGTCATCCCCCTCAACAGTACCCAAAGCGGTGTATCTGTTTTGCAGGGAGATGACCGCAGGGGGCCCCTGCACTACCTTCCTTGCACTGCTCTTCCTGTTGGTCTTCCATTCCCTACTATCTGGCTGTGTACCCTTCACCTGCGGTAAGACCAACTCACGAAATGTGCAATTCACAGCATTCTCAGCATCGTGGATGCTCCAGAGTGAATCCACCCGCAGCTCCAGTTCCACAACGCGGTTTGTCAGGAGCTGGAGATGGATACACTTCTCGCACACGTAGTCATCACACCGGAGGCGTCCCTGATTTCCCTCATCGTACAGGAGGAGCATGACACGTGTCCGAGCTCTCCTGTCATGACTTAACCCCTAGATTAACTTAATTTGGCAACCACAATGCTAAAGGTTACTTACTGAAATCGAAAAAAAAAAGAAAAACTACTTACCAATCACCAGCCAATCTCTTACCCCTTTGGCTGTGACGTCACCTTTCGCTTTCTCTCTACTTCTTTTTTGCCTTCTGTCCCCGCTGCAGCTGCACAAGCACGCCTTTTGTAGGCCTCTCCACGCACCCCAGACTCGCGCTGCTCGAACTGCCGCTCCTCCTCCGACGTTGGGCCTTTATCGGCCTCTCCACGCACCCCGGACTCGCGCTGCTCGAACTACCGCTCCTCCTGTGACGTTGGGCTTTTATAGGCCTCTCCATGCATACTGGACTCGCGCTGCCCAAACTCGCGAGAGACCTGGGCGTAACTATAGACTGGTCGCATTCATTGCCCAAATCGTGCCATAAAGAAATTTAGAAAAATAAAAGTGAATAGAAAACGGGGATATAGAGCCAGAAGAGTGGAGTGCAGGTCTTCAGCGGATAAGCTAAGTGTTTATCAGATCGCACAAGTCCCGCTTCAGAGATTTGAGCACAAAAATCTAAGCTGACACTCTCAGTGCAGTGCTGAGGGAATGCTGCACTGTTGGAGATGCCATATTTCAGAGAGATGTTAAACCAAGGCCCCGTCTGCCCTCTCAGGTGGATGCAAAAAATCCCACGGCACTATTTCGAAAAGCAGGGGAGTTCTCCCCGGAGTCCTGGGGCCAATATTTATCCCTCAACCAACATCACTAAAAATTCAGATAATCTGGTCATTATCACATTGCTGTTTGTGGGAGCTTGCTGTGCACAAATCGTCTGCTGCATTTCCTACAGTGACTACACTTCGAAATTACTTCATTGGTCGTAAAGCGCTATGGGCCATCTGGTGGTCATGAAAGGCGCTCTAGAAATGCAAGTCTTTCTTGTTTCTTTCTGGGTTCAGCTCTGGTCCACACACAGAAGCTTGCATTGGAGAGGCTATCGAAAGAGGCAAGACGATAGATCCCAAGTGTAGAAGGCGTGAGCTGTGAGGAAAGATTAGATAAACTTAAGATCAACGGTCCAGAAAGAGAGCAGCTAAAGGGAATCTTTAAAGTGTAAAATAAAATATTATGCAGCATAAATAAGGTGAAGCAAGCAAATTACTTCGGAGCAAGGCAGGAAAACAGGATCAGGGCGCCCACATTTACAGGAGTGACACATTTTCACATTGTATTTACGTAACAAATGAAAAGTTAGTTCCGAATACCCTTTGAAATTACAGCAAGTGATTAAATGATGCTGGAATTGAGTTTACTGTCGCTCTTCTTTCATACAATACAAAATATCAATGGCTTGGAGATTTAAAAATAATCGTAATTGGAATGTTCCCGTCATTTGCACGCATAGTGTCCAGGGTAAAGGGCAATGAAATCTCCTCAACTCACTCCACTCCCCTCACTCCCTCTCCCCTCACTCTCTCTCCCCTCACTCCCCCTCCCCCTCACTCTCCCCATTCCCCCTCACTCCCCCTCTCCTCACTCCCCTCTCCCCTCACTCCACCCTCCCTTCTCACTCTAACCCTCCCCCTCACTCCCCCTCCCCTCCCCTCTCACTCTCCCCCTCCCCCCTCACTCCCCCCTGCACCTTACTCCCCCTCCAACCACTCACTCCCCCTCACTCCCCCTCCCCCTCACTCTCTCCTCCCCCTCACTCCCCCTCCCTGTCACTCCGCCCTCATTCTCCCTTCCCCCACTTACTCCCCCTTGACTCCTCCTCACTCCCCCTCCCCCTCACTCCCCCCTTACTCCCCGTTCCCCCCTCACTCTCACTCCCCCTCTCCCTTGCTCCCCCTTCCCCCACGCTCTCCCCCCCACCCCCTCACCCCTCACTCTCCCCCTCACCCTCCTCACTCCCCTCCCCCTCACTCCCCCTCTCCCCTCACTCCCCCTTCACTCTCCCCCTCACTCACTCCCCCCTCACTCCCCCTTTCTCTCTCTCCTCTCTCCCCCCTCACTCCCCCTCATTCCCCCTCCCCTCACTCCCCCTCCCCCTCACTCCCCTCTCCCCTCAATCCACCCCCCCTTCTCACGCTATCCCTCCCCCTCACTCCCCCTTCCTTCCCCTCTCACTGTCCCCCTCCCCCCTCACTCCCCCCTCCACCTTACTCCCCCTTCCACCACTCACTCTCCCTCCCCCTCACTCTCTCATCCGGCTCACTCCCCCTTCCTTCACTCACTCCCCCTCCCCCTCACTCTCCCCCTCCACCCTCACTCCCCCTTCCCCCACTCACTCCCCTCTCACTCCTCCTCTCCCCTCACTCCCCCGCCCCCTCACTTCCCCTCTCTGTCACTCCCCCCTCATTCTCCCTTCCCCCACTTACTCCCCCTCACTCCTCCTCACTCCCCCTCCCCCTCACTCCCCCCTCACTCCCCATTCCCCCTCACTCTCCCTTCCCCTCTCCCTTGCTCCCTCTTCCCCCACTCACTCCCCCTCACTCTCCCCCTCACTCACTCCCCCCTCACTCCCCCTTTCTCTCTCTCCTCTCTCCCCCCTCACTTCCCCTCACTCCCCCCTCCCCCTCCCCCTCACTCCCCTCTCTCTCTCCCCTCTCTCCCCCTTACTCCCCCCTCACTCCACCCTCACTCCCCGCTCACTCTCCCCTCACTCTCTCCTCACACCCCCCTCTCTCTACCCTCTCTCTCTCCTTCCCCACTCTCCCCTCTCACTCTCCCTCCATTTGATATATTCACAGATTTTTGCAAAAGGATTTGTTTTTAATTAGTGAGGTAGTTTTATAAAAGTAATGATTTTTGCAGATTTACGATAAACGCATTTGAATAATTTTATTATGCAGTTAGTAAAACGACTGGATGATGAAGCACAAGTGGGGAATTGACTCTTGGCAACATTGATGGTAAGCAGAATTCATCTGACAAGCTGTGTCACTTAAAATAAATGGGTTTATCCCTACGTTAAAATAGAGAAAGAAAGACTTGCATTTATATAGCACCTTTTATAATCTCCGGACATCCCAAAGCGCTTTACAGCCAATGAAGTACTTTTTGGAGTGCAGACACTGTTGTAACTTAAGAAACGCGGCAGCCAATTCGAGCACAGCAAGCTCCCACAAACAGCAATGTGATAATGACCAGATAATCTGTTTTTTATTATGTTGATTGAGGGATAAATATTGGCCTGGACTCCGGGGATAACTCCCCTGCTCTGTAAAAAAAAGCACCGTGGGATCTTTTATGCCCACCTGATGGAACAGAAGGGCCTTGGTTTAACGTCTCATCTGAAAGACGGCACCTCCAACTGTGCAGCACTCCCTCAACACCGTACTGGAGCATCAGCCTAGAATATGCACTCAATCTCTGGAGTGGGATTTGAGTGTGCAACCACTGAGCCACAACAGACTAAAGAGTGGATAGAGGAATGTCACATGAAGAGTGAATCTGTTGATATCACAGACAGTTGTTCTAGTCCGTGAAGATAGTTCTACATTTACACAGGGGAGAAATGTAATGAATTCCAACTCCTAAGGTGAACTTTTTCCCATAGACAATGCATATAACCAACGTCAGTGTTCTCGACCAGGCCACCATCCCCAGCATCGAAGCACTGACCACACTCGATCAGCTCCGCTGGGCGGACCACATTGTTCGCACGCCTGACACATGACTTCCAAAGCAAGCGAGCCAAAGGTGGGCAGAGGAAACATTTCAAGGACACCCTCAAAGCCTCCTTGATAAAGTGCAACAGCCCCACCGACACGTGGGAGTCCCTAGCCAAAGACCACCCTAAGTGGAGGAAAAGCATCCGGGTGGGTGCTGAATAGCTTGAGTCCTGGCCTTTTTTTTGTCGTTGTGTTTTTGAGTGTCACAAACCTTTGGACAAATCCTCCAAATTTTTCTTGAGTTTCCTTCCCTGGGGGCAGGGCCGGGGAGTGGAGGGGGAGGGATTCTTATTTATTAAAAGCAGTGATCTGTTTTCTGAACTCACTCATCATGATGTTTATTTGAAATATAATTAACTGGATCAACAAGCATCCCATATTGGACTGTACAGTCACCTGAGAACTCACTTTTAGAGTGGAAGCAAGTCTTCCTCAATTCCGAGGGACTGCCTATGATGATGACTGCGAACTTTGGGAGCACGCTCCCTTCAATATAGTATCCTAAGGGATGGAAAATGGGCTGGGAAAGTGGGTGGTAGTTCGGGATAGATTGAGGTAAGCAAAAAGCAGAAGCTACTTCTCAGGAGTTCTCTACCCCAGAGGGCTGTGGAGGCTCAGTCGTTGAGTATATTCAAGGTTGAGATCAATAGATTTTTGGATACAAAGGGAATCAAGGGATATGGGGATTAGGCGGGAAAGTGGAGTTGAGGTCGAAGATCAGCCATGATCTCATTGAATGGCAGAGCAGGCTCGAGGGGCCAAATGGCCTACGTCTGCACCTAATTCTATGTTCTTATATTCATAACCCGATGATCTTCTGATTTCTGTTAGCCCGGTGGGAACATCACAACAACTTCCGCGCTCCAGTGTGAGTTTACGTGAAGAAAGACTGGATCGATTAGGCTTATATTCACTGGAATTTAGAAGAATGAGAGGGTATCTCATAGAAATATATACAATTCTGACGGAATTGGACAGGTTAGATGCAGGAAGAATGTTCCTAATGTTGGGGAAGTCCAGAACCAGGGGTCACAGTCTAAGCATAAGGGGTAAACCATTTAGGACTGAGATGAGAAACTTCTTCACTCCGAAAATTGTGAACTTGTGGAATTCTCTACCACAGAAAGTTGTTGAGGCCAGTTCGTTAGATATATTCAAAAGGGAGTTAGATGTGGCCCTTACGGCTAAAGGGATCAAGGGGTGTGGAGAGAAAGCAGGAATGGTGTACTGAAGTTGCATGATCAGCCATGATCATGTTGAATTGTGGTGCAGGCTCGAAGGGCCGAATGGCCTACTCCTGCACCTATTTTCTATGTTTCTATGTTTCTATGTTGTCATCCGATTGGCCTTTTCAGACCCTGATTAGCACATTTAAAGAAGGACCCTGCTGGATTCAGACAGGAGTCTGTGCTACCTATTTAAAAGTGATGGTTAAATTCAGAAACAATAACAAATTGCATTTCTATAGCGCATTTAATATAGTAAGGCGCTTCACAGGAGCGATTATCAGGCAAACGAGCCACAAAAAGAGATACTAGGGCAGAGATCAAAAGCTTGATCAAACAGGTAGGCTTTAAGGAGTGTCTTAAAGGAGGAGAGAAAGGCGGAGAGGTTTAGGAAGGGAATTCCAGAGCTTGGGGCCCAGGCAGCTGAAGGCACGGTCTCCAATGGTGGGGCAGAGGAAATCAGAGATGCTCAAGAGGCCAGAATTGGAGGGTCTAGAGCTTAGAATTGAGTGTCGTGAGCTTTTAATACAGCCAATGATTCAGTGCATTGTTGATCCAGTTAATAATATTTCAAATAAACATCATGACGAGTGAGTTCAGAAAACAGATCACTTCTTTTAATAATTAAGAACCCCCCCCCACCCCCCCACCCCACCAGGGAAGGAAACACGATAAAAATTTTTGGGATTTATTCACAGGTTTGTGACCCTCAAAAACACGACGGCAAAAAAAAAGGCCAGGGGTCCATGTGGTGGGGTGACTTTCAAAATAATCTTTAATGTCTTCTGTTACTGTGTCAGATCTAATTTAGCCTGAATTACATGGTCATGGTTTGTCTGCTCTTGACAGGATGGGGTTAAATGAGATTACAGTGTGTAGATGCATGTCAGCAGCATCTGCTGATCACAGCGCTGAATGTTGATCTAATGATGAAGGCCATTAGAGCCCGGGCCATTGTGAAAGCCTGCGTCTATAAGCAGCCACTACAGCCGGATTAATTGGGTGGGCGCTGGCGCTGGGGGTTCCGATCTTCGTTGCTCCTGTTCAGACATTACTGCGATCCGCTCTGTTCTGATCCATTAGCGAGATTGGTGCTCCAGGGAACTACCGACGGCGGATTAATTGGAGACGGTGTCTTAGTCGGCTCTGCTTGTTGCTCAGGCCTAGTTTTACAGCACAGCTCCAACAAGAGCAGATTACATTGCGGGTGCTACTTACAACAACAACTTGTATTTATACACAACAACAAAGACTGCACTCCAAAAGTTCTCCATTGGCTGTAAAGCACTTTGAAGATGTCCGGTGGTTGTGAAAGGCGCGATATCAATGCAAGATCTATTTCTTTTTATAGCGCTGTTAACATCGTAAAACATCCCAAGGCGCTTCACAGGAACATAATCAAAAATAAATTTGGCCCCTGAGCCACATTAGGAGGTATTAGGACAGGTGACCAAAAGCTTGGTCAAAGAGGTCGGTTTTAAGTAGCATCTTGATGGAGGAGAGAGAGGTAGAGAGGCGGAGAGGTTTAGGCAGGGAGTTCCAGAGCTTGGGGCCTTAGCAACTGAAGGCATGCCATCAATGGTGGAACAATTAAAATTGGGGATGAGTAAGAGACCAGAATTGAAGGAGAGCAAATATCTCGGAGGGTTGTAGAGCTGGAGTAGGTTACAGAGATAGGGATACAAACTTGAGCAGTCGTCAGGCAGGAATATATTCTTTAAAAAAAACACACACGTACTGTTTCATGTAGAAAAGTACCTGGAGCAAGATGGTATGTACAGGGTGTCCAATGGCAGCCCACAAGCCCTTGCAATACAACCCTTGACTCTAAACAACTCAGCCCTATTAACATCTATATTTCTCATACACCGGCTTCTTCTGTGGGTCTGGTCTTTGAAAAAGACCTGCTTTTAAAGTTATTGCCTCATTGGACAAATAATCTGTTTTAGAGTGATGTTGATTGAAGGATAAATATTGGCCAAGGATGCCAGGAAGAACTCCCCTGCTCTTCTTTGAAATAGTGCCACGGGACTTTTTACATCAACCAGAGGTAGATGGGGCCTTGGTTTAATGTCGCATCTGAAGGATGGTACCTCCGACAGTGCAGCACTCCCTCAGTTCTGCACTGGGAATGTCGGCCTGGATTAAGTGCTCAAACCTTGGGAGTGGGTCGTGAACCCACAATCTTCTGACTTGAAGGCGAGAGTGCTACCCACTGAGCCATGGCTGATACTCGTCCAGCAACATAACCACTACACTAACCATACCCACTTGTTCATATGTTCACTCGTTCAAAAAGATAGCTCATCTTTACAAAATGAAACTTGATCAATTACTTCAAACTTGAAATTAACTCATAGAAACATAGAAAATAGGTGCAGGAGTAGGCCATTCGGCCCTTCTAGCCTGCACCGCCATTCAATGAGTTCATGGCTGAACATGCAACTTCAGTAATTTTATAATATTTATAGTACTCAATAGTATTTTTTTAAGAGGACCGGGGGTGTGGAGTGTCTACACACAGAACTCCCATCAACATGATGCAGAGTCTCCCAATCGGGTTATTGAGTGCTATCTTTCCCTTTACAGATACTGACTGGCCTGCTGTGTATTTTCAGTGTTTTACGTCCTTATTTCAGACTTGCACACTTCCCTTTTGATTTCACTGAGAGATGCACAGTCTGTGTTTCTGTTTGCCCGATGTGAAGTGCGCTCACTCTCCCTGCAGAGATGCACCCTACTCACTCACTGTGGTAGCATTTAAAATGCTTTCCTCCCATCGAATAGTGACAGATGATCTAAAACAGGCAACTCCCCTGCCCATTATTGCACAGTCGATTTGAAATAAATTTAGAGAATGGAGCACTGTAGTTATTCAGAAAGTCTTGAGATACTGGGGATTAGTTCCACCGGAGGTGCATCAGATTGTGGAAGAAATTTGACGGGTTGAATAGAAAAAGATTATTTCCATGGTTGGGTTGTCAGTGATGAGGTGCCATTGAAACTTAGCTTGCAGGTACAGCAGGTGGTGAAGAAGGCAAATGACATGTTGGCCTTCATAGCGAGAGGATTTGAGTATAGGAGCAGGGAGGTCTTACTGCAGTTGTACAGGGCCTTGGTGAGGCTACACCTTGAATATTGTGTACAGTTTTGGTCTCCTAATCTGAGGAAGGACATTCTTGCTATTGAGGGAGTTCAGCGAAGGTTCACCAGACTGATTCCCGGGATGACAGGACTGACATATGAAGAAAGACTGGATCGACTAGGCTTATATTCATTGGAATTTAGAAGGATGAGAGGGCATCTCATAGAAACATATAAAATTCTGACGGGATTGGACAGGTTAGATGCAGGAAGAATGTTCCCGATGTTGGGGAAGTCCAGAACCAGGGGTCACAGTCTAAGGAAAAGGGATAAGCCATTTAGGATTGAGATGAGGAGAAACTTCTTCACTCAGAGAATTGTGAACCTGTGGAATTCTCTACCGCAGAGAGTTGTTGAGGTCAGTTCATTATGTATATTCAAAAGGGAGTTAGATGTGGCCCTTACGGCTAAAGGGATCAAGGGGTATGGAGAGAAAGCAGGAATGGGGTACAGAAGTGCATGATCAGCCATGATCATATTGAATGGTGATGCAGGTTCGAAGAGCCGAATGGCCTACTCCTGCACCTATTTTCTATGTTTCTATGATATGAAATTGTTACGAAGTGAGGTGAAGGTTAAGGGAAATGTTCTTGATGCAGAGAGCTGTTGGAGCATGGGCTGTTTTGCCGTGTGGAATAATTGAGGCAGAGACCATAGCATCATTTATGGAAAATTGCATCAGTGTGTGAAGTAGAGGAGGATTCAGAATGATGGGAGAGAGCAGGGTAGTGGACTTAGTTTTGGATTGTTCAATAAAGACCTGATGGGCTGAATGCGATGTTCCCTGTTAGTTTGTTTGGTGCTGTGAGGCCCCTTTAAGGGTTCGGCGCGGGTCATTCAAAATGCCGCGCATGCATGGTCCTTCTCATTGAAAGGCTGGCTGCATGGGGTCGCTGGAGTGCTGCGCAGCCTCGGATCTTAAAGGGAACATTGGCTGAATGGCCTCCTTTTCAGCTGAAGCCCGCAATGGTTTTGGCTACGCAGTGAAGCCCAGACTGCAGTCAATGTTCCCACACCACGTTACGCAGCCACACAGCAGCATGGAGGACCCGCGCAGGCCACTTACCGGCTTTTCAATGCGAGAAACCACGCACGGGCGAAAATTTGAATGGGTCGCGCAACCCATTAATGGGAACACGCACCAAAAAAAAATACAGCAAACATTATTTGCAGCATCTCGACTCTGGAGGGAAGTGGTACGAGGCTCCTTAAAGGAGACAATTTCGCATTAAGAACATAAGAACATAAGAAATAGGAACAGGAGTAGGCCATACGGCCCCTCGAGCCTACTCTGCCATTCAATAAGATCATGGTTAATCTAATCATGGACTCAGCTCCACTTCCCCGCCTGCTCCCCATAACCCCTTATCCCCTCATCTTTTAAGAAATTGTCTTAAATTTATTCAATGTCCCAGCTTCCACAACTCTCTGAGGCAGCGAATTCCACAGAATTACATGTTTCGATAAGATCACCTCCATTCTTCTGAATTCCAATGAGTAGAGGCCCGACCTACTCAATCTTTCCTCATAAGTCAACCCCCTCATCTCTGGAATCAACCTAGTGAACCTTCTCTGAACTGCCTCCAAAGCAAGTATATCCTTTCGTAAATATGGAAACCAAAACTACATGCAGTATTCCAGGTGTGGCCTCACCAATATCCTGTATAGCTGTAGCAAGACTTCCCCACTTTTATACTCCATCCCCTTTGCAATAAAGGCCAAGATACCATTGCCCTTCCTGATCACTTGCTGTACCTGCATACTAACCTTTTGTGTTTCATGCACAAGTACCCCCAGGTCCCGCTGTACTGTGGCACTTTGCAATCTTTCTCCATTTAAATAATAACTTGCTCTTTGATTTTTTTTCTGCCAAAATGCATGACCTCACACTTTCCAACATTATATTCCATCTGCCAAATTTTTGTCCACTCACTTAGCCTGTCTATGTCCTTTTGCAGATTTTTTGTGTTCTCCTCAAACATTGCTTTTCCTCCCATCTTTGTATCGTCGGCAAACTTGGCTACGTTACACTCAGTGCCTTCTTCCAAATCATTAATATAGATTGGTTGCTTGGGTCTGACACCGATTGGAGTACAATTCCAGTGCTGCGCCAAACCTGGTTTAAAAAAATATTTCAGAATGTAATTCATTGGCTGTGAAGTGCTTTGGGACATCCTGAGGTTGGTGAGAGGTGCTATAGAAATGCAAGTCTTTTCTTTTCTATATTCCATTGTCACTGCCGATTAAACTGCTCCAAATTGTGAAAGAAAAGAACGAAAGACTTGCATTTCCATAGCGCCTTTCGCCAAACTCAGACCATCCCAAAGCACTTTACAGCCAGTGAAGTACTTTTGGAGTGTAGTCACGGTTGTAATGTGGGAAACACAGCAGCCAATTTGCGCACAGCAAGCTCCCACAAACAGCAATGTGATAAATGACCAGTTAATCTGTTTTCTGGGTCAACCATTGACCAGGACGCCGGAGATAACACTCCTGCTCTTATTCAAAATTGTGCCATGGGATCTATTATGCCGATCTATGACAGCAGACGCGGCCTCGGATTGACGTATCATTTGAAAGACGGCACCTCTGACAGTGCAGCACTCCCTCAGTACCACACTGGGAGTGTCAGCTTTGATTTTGGTGCTCAAAGTCTCTGTTGTGGGACTATGAACCCGTGATCTTCTGACTCAGATGCAACTGACAACTGAGCCACGGCTGACAATGTGGGTCATTCAGTCCATCTCGCCTGTGGCAAAAAGCCAATGGCAGGGCAATGAGTATCCTCTGTTTATTTAGGCAGCGAGTTGCCACACTGTGCTGCCTAACTGGTGGAACGACTGTTAGTGTGTGACGATATTGATGTGCTGTGTTTACCAAAACATTTGCACTCAATTTCGGGCAGCACACAGCTGGAGGAATATCGAGTGGGGAATATGATAGGAAATGTTGCAGGGGAAAATAATGTAGAATTCCTAAGCTTCTGTAATAATCCTGTCACAGTCACAGATAGTATCTGAGAGAAAAAAAAGAGCTTACTACTTAGCCCTATTCTGCACAGTTAAAACCAGGCAGGAATGTACAGGATTACAGTGTTTAATATCCCGTGAAGTCATTTATCAATACCAACCATTCTCAGACAAGCTAGAATAAACACGGCAGCCAATCGAGGCACAAAAGAAAGTGAATGGTCTAGTTCTGGAACAATAGAAGCAAACAAACTGACACCATGTCAGGATATGTGTTTTTACGATAAAATGACAAAGCAAGCCTTTCTCACCCTTCTGGATGGGTTAAAAATCCCACAAGTATTTAGCACATCAACAATGAAAACTTTAAACTATAATCCTTTCACCATTAACTCTTTGCCCTCACTATCCAGACACTGCCCGCTGAAGCAATAACTGCTGTGACGGAGGGAGAGGGTTTTATAGCATTGGGAGCATGCTGTGCACAAATTGGCTGCCGCGTTTCCCACATTACAAGTGACTTCACTCCAAAAGTACTTCATTGGCTGTAAAGCGCTTTGGGATGCTGTGAGGTTATGAAAGGCGCTATATAAATGCAAGTCTTTCTTTTTCTTCCTTTTACAACACGCTGTCACAGATCAGGTCAGGTCAGGTCACAGGTACCAAATAGACTGAAGGACACCAGGCAGAATAATTGACATCAATGTTGTCACAAAAATATTCATCGCTCTTCTGCCAAGTTCCTCCCTCTCCTGTTTGAGAATAAAATGTTAACACCTCCAGCATAGAGAGGAATTTGGTCGTAACATTGCTGACTGAAATTTCTACCCAACAACAACTTATATTTATACAACATAGTAAAACATCCCAAGGCGCTTCACAGGAGCGAGTATCAAACAAAATTTGACACCGAGCCACATAAGGAGATATTGTTGTTGTTGTTGTTGTTGTTGTTATTAGGACAGGTGAACAAAAGCTTAGACAATGAGGTAGGTTTTCTCTCTCTCTTAGGCAGTCCCCCGGTGTCAAGGATGACTTGCTTCCACACTAAAATGGGTTCTAAGGTGCCTGATGCCTGGTCCCGAACTTCATTCTCGAGGGTGGAAGATGCCTGTGGGTGAATTATTTTAACGTGGGGTGGCCGTTGCACACCAGCCACCACACGGGCTTGGCGGAGCACGGTCTTGGTCCAGTGGCAAGGGGATCCAAGACGACTGGAGACCAGGCTCTGCTGCATGGGCCTGGTACACACACACACACATTCCTAAATCCCCTCCCTCCCTCCCTCAGGTCCTCTCTCGATGGTTTTCAGAGATCGCAGTGTAGGTGAGCTCTTTAATTTTGGAGCAGCTTGTGTATTTGTCCATAGAATAGTGACACTATACCCCAGTCCACCATCCCAGCCGCCCCTAGACCCCCCGGGCCCCTGCGCCCCCCGGACCCCTGGCCGCCTCAGCCCCTCACCCGGCCCCCCTGACACCCCCCCTCGGTCCCCCCCAGCCTCCCCTGAGTCTCCTGAGAGACCCCCCACGACCCTCTGCCCCCCCCGGCCCCCCTGACCTCACCCCAGGCCCCACGGGACCCCCACGGCCCCCTGAGACCCGGACCCCAGCTCACACATGCTGTTCTCCATGCACAGGCTCTGCTGCATTTTTTCTGCGCTCTCTCCAGCCGCTCACGCTTTGGTCGTACACAGTATCACTGCTGAGATTGCCAACTGAAATCAGTTTATTTCCAGCTGACTGCCAGTGCGTCAATGAGCAACAGGTGACAGGAACAGTGTGATCACAACCGTCACCGCCATCTGCACTGTGCTCACAACCAAAGCACTAGTCAGCATCCCAAATGAGGATAAACTCAAAGGACCATCTCTAGTTGAGATTGAGCCAGAGCACTGCATCTTCATAGAATCCTACAGCACAGAAGGAGGCCATTCGGCCCATCGTGCTTGTGATAGCTCGTTGTCAGAGTGATCCAATTAGTCCCACTCCCTGCCCTTAACCGCTTCTATTTTCTCCTCTTCACGTATTCATCCAATTTCATCGCTGAGAGCTTCCCAGCTGACTCAGTGATGCCCAGGTGGTGGGTTCAGTACAGACCAGCAGCCAGGCCGGGACCAGGGGTCAGAGAGAGATCAGGACCAGGGGTCAGCAGCCAGGTCAGGATCTGGGGTCAGAGAGCGATCAGGACCAGGGGTCAGAGTGGGGTCAGGACCCGGGGTCAGAGAGAGATCAGGACCAGGGATCAGAATGGGGTCAGGACTAGGGGTCAGAGTGAGGTCAGGACCAGGGGTCAGCAGTGAGGTCAGGACCAGGGGTCAGCAGTGAGGTCGGGACCAGGGGTCAGCAGTGAGGTCGGGACCAGGGGTCAGCAGCAAGGTCGGGACCAGGGGTCAGCAGTAGGTCAGGACAGGGGTCAGAGTGAGGTCAGGACCAGTGGTCAGCAGTGAGGTCTGGACCAGGGGTCAGCAGTGAGGTCTGGACCAGGGGTCAGCAGTGAGGTCAAGACTAGGGGTCAGAGCGTGGTCAGGACCAGGGGTCAGAGTGAGGTTAGGACCAGAGGTCAGATTGAGGTCAGGACACAGGGTCAGAGTGAGGTCAGGACCAGGGATCAGAATGAGGTCAGGACCCAAGGTCAGCAGTGAGGTCAGGACCAGGGGTCAGAGTGAGGTCAGGCCAGGGGTCAGAGCAAGGTCAGGACCAGAGGTCAGAGTGTGGTCAGGACCAGGAGTCAGCAGTGTGGCCGGGACACGAGGTCAGAATACGTGTGGAAGAAGTGTCATAAAGGACGAGAGAAAGGTGGCAAGGCGGCCGCCAAGGATGGAGCGATAAAAATCCGCAAGAGGCTAGAATTGGAAGAGCGTAGAGATCTCGGCGGGTTATAGTTTTGAAGGAGGTTCAAGAGATAGGGAGGGGTGTAGAGGCTGAAGGAGGTTCGAGAGATAGGGAGGGGTGTAGGGGCTGGAACAGGTTACAGATATAGGGAGGGGTGTAGGGGCTGGAGGAGGTTACAGAGATAGGGAGGGGTGTAGGGGCTGGAGGAGGTAACAGAGATAGGGAAGAGTGTAGGGGCTGGAGGAGGTTACAGAGATAGGGAGGATGTAGGGCTGGAGGAGGTTACAGAGATAAGGAGGGGTGTAGGGCTGGAGGGGGTTACAGAGATAGAGAGGGGTGTAGGGGCTGGAAGAGGTTACAGAGATAAGGAGGGGTGTCGGGCTGGAGGGGGTTACAGAGATAGGGAGGGGTGTAGGGGCTGGAGGAGGTAACAGAGATAGGGAAGGGTGTAGGGGCTGGAGGAGGTTACAGAGATAGGGAGGATGTAGGGCTGGAGGAGGTTACAGAGATAAGGAGGGGTGTAGGGCTGGAGGGGGTTACAGAGATAGGGAAGGGTGTAGGGGCTGGAAGAGGTTACAGAGATAAGGAGGGGTGTAGGGCTAGAGGGGGTTACAGAGATAGGGAGGGGTGTAGGGGCTGGAAGAGGTTACAGAGATAAGGAGGGGTGTAGGGCTAGAGGGGGTTACAGAGATAGAGAGGGGTGTAGGGGCTGGAAGAGGTTACAGCGATAAGGAGGGGTGTAGGGCTGGAGGGGGTTACAGAGATAGGGAGGGGTGTAGGGGCTGGAAGAGGTTACAGAGATAAGGAGGGGTGTAGGGCTAGAGGGGGTTACAGAGATAGGGAGGATGTAGGGCTGGAGGAGGTTACAGAGATAAGGAGGGGTGTAGGGCTGGAGGGGGTTACAGAGATAGGGAGGGGTGTAGAAGCTGGAAGAGGTTACAGAGATAAGGAGGGGTGTAGGGCTAGAGGGGGTTACAGAGATAGGGAGGGGTGTAGGGCTGGAGGGGGTTACAGAGATAGGGAGGGGTGTAGAAGCTGGAAGAGGTTACAGAGATAAGGAGGGGTGTAGGGCTAGAGGGGGTTACAGAGATAGGGAGGGGTGTAGGGCTAGAGGGGGTTACAGAGATAAGGAGGGGTGTAGGGCTAGAGGGGGTTACAGAGATAGGGAGGGGTGTAGGGCTAGAGGGGGTTACAGAGATAGGGAGGGGTGTAGGGCTAGAGGGGGTTACAGAGATAGGGAGGGGTGTAGGGCTAGAGGGGGTTACAGAGATAGGGAGGGGTATAGGGCTAGAGGGGGTTACAGAGATAGGGAGGGGTGTAGGGCTAGAGGGGGTTACAGAGATAGGGAGGGGTGTAGGTCTAGAGGGGGTTACAGAGATATGGAAAGGTGAGGCCATGGCAGGATTTGAACACAAGCATAAGAATTTTAAAATCGGGGCGTTGCCAGACCGGGAGCCAATGTAGGTCAGCGGGCACAGGGATGATCGGTGAACTGGTGTGAGTTAGGACACGGCTATCCAAGCTTTGGATGAACTCAGGTTTACGGAAGGGGTAAGTTGAGAGGCAGGCCAGGGAGAGTATTGGAAGAGTCAAATGCAGGTAACATAAGCATGGATGAGGGTTTCAGATCAACTTTCACAAGGACAGAAAGCAAGAAGGAAGCAGACTAAAAAAAACAACAAGCTTTCACTCATATAAAGCTTTTTACATCATCAGGACGTCCCAGAGTAATTCACAACCAGTGAAGTTTTGAAGCATACTTACTGTTACCATATCGACAAATGTGATCGAATAGATTGCTGCCTTTGCAAATCCCATGAACATAGTAAAAACACTTTCCCAACACTTTTGTGTTCACAGCTAAAACCCATTTGCAAACACAGTCCAATTGTTGGTTTCTCTTTTTAATAACCAAACGTTTTGGGGTGCATCTGAGGAGAGAAAGTGAGTCATAAGTGTTCTCAAAGTCTACTACCTGAAAAGTGTCAGTAAAAGGATTAACATCCCAGAAAGTCCTCTTTAAGGTTCACCACCAGGTGTGAATGGGGTCAAGGGGCATCGCTAACACTTCCGACCCATTTCTTGCAACTCCTACCCCAAATAATTAAAAAAAAAATTAGTTCCTGAGATGTGAGCATCGCTGGCAAGGCCAGCATTTATTGCCCATCCCTAATTGCCCCTTGAGAAGGTGGTGGTGAGCTGCCTTCTTGAACCGCTGCTGTTCGTGTGGTGAAGGTGCTCCCACAGTGCTGTTAGGGAGGGAGTTCCAGGATTTTGACCCAGTGACACTGAAGGAACGGCCGATAGATTTCCAATCAGGATGGTTGGTGAGTTGGAGGGGGACGTGGAGGTGGTGGTGTTCCTATGCGCCTGCTGCCCTTGTCCTTCTAGGTGGTAGACGTCGCGGGTTTGGGAGGTGCTGCCAAAGCAGCCTTGGCGAGTTGCTGCAGTGCATCTTGTAGATGGATTACGTCCACTTATACAAGTGGCATTACAAGATGACGGAGGTTTATTCCTGAGGCAGATACCACAGTGAGGAGGCCATTTAATCTGCTGCTACGGAAAATTTAACTTTTCCTGCATCTCCATCTCTTTCATTCTGTGGAGATGCAGTTGGGACCTTTACAGCCAGCTTTATTCTGCTTTGCTCAGAGGACTGCCTTCCACTGCGGCATGGATATCCCAATGGAAGCTCCACTAGAAAGAAAGACTTGTATTCTATAGCACCTTTCATGACCTCAGGATATCCTAAAGCACCTTACAGCCAATTAAGTACTTTTGAAGTGTAGCTGCTGTTGCGATGTGGGCAACACAGCAGCCAATTTGTGCACAGCAAGCTGCCAAAAACAGCAAAGTGATAATGACCAGATAATCTGTTTTTTAGGTATCGGTCGAGGGATAAATATAGCCCAGGACACCAGGAGGAACTCCCCTGCTTTTCTTCAAATAGTGCTGTTGAATCTTTTACATCCACCTGAGAGAGCAGATGGGGCCTCGGTTGAACGTCTCATCCAAAAGACGCACCTCTAAAAGTGCAGCATTCACGCAGCACTGCAATCGGAGTGTCAGCCTGGATTATGTGCTCAAGTCTCTGGAGTGGGACTTGAACCCAAAACCTTCTGACTCAGAGGTGAAAGTGTTACCACTGAGTCATGGCTGACACACCATGGTGGAATTTGAACTCACATTCTCTGGATTATTAGCCCAGGCCTCTGGATTACTCATGCAGAAACATACACTACCATACACTTTCTACATGGAGGGCTAAAACACAGGTGTTACATATCGCATGTGAATCCTCAGTCAGTCAGTGATGTTGATTGAGGGATAAATATTGGCCAGGACACCAGGGAGAACTCACCTGCTCTTCTTCAAAAAGGTGCCATTGGGATTTTTGGATTCACCAGGACCTTGGTTTAACATCTCATCTGGAAGACTACATCTCCGACTATCCAGCACTCCTTCAGTACTGCACTGGGAGTGTCAGCTGAGATATTATTGTTCAAGTCCCTGGAGACTTTAATTGCTGAATAATGCGAGGGTGCTACCCACTAAGCCACAGATTACACGATATTCTTCTGTAATGAAGGGAAGGAGGATTAGGACATAGAAGAGGCTAGATTGTGGGCTCTTAGAGTGAGGCATCACTGAAGTTCACTGTTCCCTTCATGCACAAACCAATTCACCAGGTTCTACCAATCCGGAAGAGTTTAGTTAAACTTTTCTCACTGTCATCTGTGCTTCCCGCTGGAGGCCATGAAGGAAATATGCAAATGGCTGGCTCATGACCTACAGTCCTCTTACACCTATACAACAGCATGGTCTGCATGGTCAAGGTCATCACTGCCTTGAATTTCTTTGTAACTGGATCCTTCCAGGCAGCATCAGGCGACCTTTGCCACATTAATCAAGCAGTTGCTCACCACTATACCAAAAAGGTGACTGATGCGATATTAGAATATAAGAACATAAGAAATAGGAGCAGGAGTAGGCCATTTGGCCTCTCGAGCCTGCTCCGCCTTTCAATAAGATCATGGTTGATCTGATCTTGGGCTCAGCTCCACTTCCCCACCCGCTCCCCATAACCCTTTATTCTCTTATCACTCAAAAATCTGTCCAACTCTGCCTTCAATATATTCAATAACCCAGCCTCCACAGCTCTCTGGTACAGAGAATTCCATAGATTTACAACCCTCTGAGAGAAGAAATTTCTCCTCATCTCAGTTTTAAATGGGTGGTCCTTTATTCTAAGACTATGTCCCCTAGTTTTTGTTTCCCCTGTGAGTGGAAATATCTCTCTGCATCCACTTTGTCAAGCCTCGTCATTATCTTATATGTTTCATTAAGATCACCTCTCATTCTTCTGAACTCAAATGTGTATAGGCCCAACCTACTCAACCTATCTTCATAAGTCAACCCCCTCATATCCAGAATCAACCTAGTGAACCTTCTCTGAACAGCATCCAATACAAGTATATCCTTCCTTAAATACGGAGAACAAAATTGGACGCAGTACTCCAGGTGTGGCCTCACCAATACTCTGTACAGTTGTAGCAGGACTTCTCTGCTTTTATACTCTATCCCCCTTGCAATAAAGGCCAACATTCCATTTGTCTTCCTGATTACTTGCTACACCTGCACACTAACTTTGTGTGTTTCATACACAAGGACCCCTAGGTCCCTCTGTATTGAAGCACTTTGCTATTTTTCTACATTTAAATTATAATTTGTTTTTCTATTTTTTCTGCCAAAGTGGATAACCTTACATTTTCCCAATTATATGCCATAGCCAAATTTTTGCCCACTCACTTAGCCTGTCTATATCCCTTTTCAGATTGTTTGTGTCCTCCCCACAATTTGCTTTCTCACCCATTTTTGTATCGTCAGCAAACTTGGTTACATTACACTTGGTCCCTTCATCCAAATCATTAATATAGATTGTAAATAGTTGAGGCCCAGCATCGATCCCTGCGGCACCCCATTAGTCACTGTGCCAACCGGAAAATGACCCATATATCCCGACTCTGTTTTCTGTTAGTTAGCCAATTCTCTATCCATGCTAATATATTACCCCCAACCCCGTGAACTTTTATCTTGTGCTGCAACCTTTTATGTGGCACCTTATCGAATGCCTTCTGGAAATCCAAATACTCGACATCCACTGGTTCCCCCTTATCTACCCTGCTCATTACATCCTCAAAGAACTCCAGCAAATTTGTCAAACATGATTTCCCTTTCATAAAACCATGCTGACTCTGCTTGGTTGAATTATACTTTTCCAAATGTCCCGCTAGTGCTTCCTTAAAAATGGACTCCAGCATTTTCCCAATGACAGATGTTAAGCTAACTGATCTATAGTTTTCTGCTTTTTGTCTGCCTCCTTTTTTAAATATGAGCATTACATTTGTGGTTTTCCAGTCTGCTGGGACCGCCCCAGAATCCAAGGAAATTTGATAGATTACAACCAATGCATCCACTATCTCTGCAGCCACTTCTTTTAAGCCCCTAGGATGCAAGCCATCAGGTCCGGGGACTTGTCCGCCTTTAGTCCCATTATTTTACCGAGTACTACTTCATTAGTGATAGTGATTGTATTAAGTTCCTCGCTCCCTATAGCTACTTGATTATCCACTATTGGGATGTTTTTAGTGTTTTCTGCAGTGAAGACCGATACAAAATTTTTGTTCAACATCTCTGCCATTCCCCTGTTCTCCATTATTAATTCCCCAGGAGAGTTACATAATTCATATCCTTCTACTGGAAGCAGAGAAAGAGAGAGGACAAGTGCAAGGAGCGATTGATAGAACACATGTGCCACTCAGAACTCTGTATGACAATTAATTTTATGAACACTAACGGCTTTATTAATGCACAGATGGTGTGTGATGGTACTCATGTTATCGCATAAATGCCAGATACCCGGGAAGCTGCAAAGATACTTTCACCATCTGACAATTCCTCCATACCAGCCCTCAATACTAGAACCATGAATCAGGGTGATTGATTAATGATCAGGGCTCCTCCCTGAAGTCATGGCTTATGATGCCAGTGTGGCCTTCACATACAGACGAGTTGCAACAGATAAAACGAGGACTTCTTCTGTCGTATGGTAGTAGCAAAGCAATTCAAATGTCAATATCTAAGTCAGATATCCAGGCCAAAGCTTCCGGTGTAACAGCGTGGATATCCTGTAGGTTGCCTGCCAATTCACTTTGAGGACAGTGCTCGATGATGTGCTCCAGGGTCTGATTGGGAGCTCCACAGTCGCATGATGGGGAGGCTTTAATCTTCCACCTATGGAGAAGGTGGCAGCTTCGACCATGACCGGTTCTGAGGCGGTCGATGGTTGTCCACTGTTTGCGAGGAAGGTTTGATCCTTCAGGTTGTACTGTGGGCTCCTCTGTAAAAAATCCATTCTGTATGTTGCAGTTCTTCCAAGCATTTCGCCGTCCGTCATCAAGGCTGAGGGGAGGTCGCTGAAGGGCTTCGGCAACGGTCCAAAATGGCCTTCTAAATTTGAGACAGGTTGGTGGCAGGTTGTTCAAGTCGGCCTGGATCGGCAGGTCTTTGCTGGTGTAGCGGTTGCATTCTCTGGACACTGCATATTCGTGGCGTAGGTGTGGTGGTTTGAGCGTCTGCTCCCCATGTGGATCCAGCAAGTTTCTGGATCAAGTTGACCTGACTCTTTAGTTTCTTTCCAAGGTTCTGGAGATGGTGTCTATATGACAGGGTGTGATCAAACATGACTCCTATATAGAAGGGTTGTTTGGCATGATTTACCTCTGCGCCACAAAAAGAGACTTTCAAAGCTTGGTTTGCTTGATAGGTGTTGAGGTGGAATGTCGAGGTATCGGTCTTTTGCAGGTTTGGCCGGAGTTGCCATCAGCAGAAATAGGCCTCCATCCTCTGTAAATCACTTGTCAAGGTCTCTTCGGTGATGGATAGAGTCGCTTTTTGCGTGGCCAAGGCAATGTCATCAGTGTATATGAACTTGCGGGACGCTGTTTCAGGCAGGTCACTGGTGCAAACGTTGAATAACATGAGTGCCAGGACAGAACCATGTGGGACTCCATTGTCCAATGCCCTATATCTGCTCTTCTGGGTGCCAGAGTACACACAGAAGTGCCGGTTGCTTGAGAAGATGGATCATTGTTCTGCAGGGTAACATTGTGAAGAGCTTGAAAAGCCAGCCATGCTTCCGTCCTGTGTCATTCGCCGCTGACAGGTCCACGAGTGCTATGACGGTCTTCAGCTAGCGCTGGAAGCCTGCTTCGATGTACATTGTTAAAGCAACCATTTGGTCACAGCAGTTATGGCCGCTTGCTCCTTAGGGATAGTTGGCTTGATGATGGGGGCTAGTCTGTGGAGTAGTAGCCCCTCCAGCACTTTATAACAAGTACATAGTAAGGAGATAGATGAAGTCCTTACTACTAGGGGGATCAAGGGGTATGGCAAGGAAGCAGGAATGGGGTACTGAAGTTGCACGTTCAGCCATGAACTCATTGAATGGTGTGCTAGAAGGGCCGAATGGCCTACTCCTGCACCTATTTTCTATGTTTTCTATGTTTTCTATGTTTTCTATGAGATCGGGCAGTAACTGGAGGCTTCACAAGCATTCCTCCCCTACGTCAGGAGGGCAATTAGTTTAGTCTCTCTCCAAATAGGTGGAATTTTACTGGTTGCCAGAACCTCGGGGAAGAAGGAGGTCAACCATCTTTTCACTTTGGGTCACAGTGCTTTTAAGAATTCTGGGCAACACAATCTGGACCAGCAGCTTTTCCAGATCTGGTTGTCGACAGGGCTGTGTTTAGTTTGTCCAAGATGAATGAATCAGACACAGTTGACGATCTTGGTGCTGCCATCAAATTTGCCGAAAGCTGTCGCTTCACCTGGCGTCGAAATTCTTTGTCCACCGGAGCCTTTGTTGTTTGAATCGAGTGGGATGCAATGGCGCCCACTCTGATGGCCGTGCCTTCAGCTGCCAAAGCTCTGCATTCTCCTCCCTAAAACTTTCCCCCTCTCCACGTCTCTCCACTCTTTTAAACATACTTCTCTGACCTAGTTTTTGTCACCTGTACTAATGGCTCTTTCTTTGGGTGGTGTCAATTTGTGAGGAGCCTTGGAACGTTTTACTACATTAACGTCAATATATAAATGCAACTTGTTGTTGTTCACGTCTATGAATCTTCCTTCAACCCGGAGGGTGAGCGAATGGGTGAAGAACTCCTCATTGGTCGGCGTCACCACTATCTAGATTTACTTGACAGGGTGTGTGCTTTGCTAGTTCCCCCGCTCCGCCCCACCCCACACAGTCATCATCATCATAGGCAGCTCTCGGGGTCGAGGATGACTTGCTTCCACACTAAAAGTGAGTATTCAGGTGACTGATGAACTCAAATGGTGTAAGATGCCTGTGCGTGAATTCTTTTAACATGGGGTGGCCACCACACGGGCTTGACGGAGCAAGGTCTTGGCCCAGTGGCAAGGAGATCCAAGACGACTGGAGACCAGGCTCTGCTGTATGTGCCAATACATACACACAAACTCAAACATACTCCTCCTGCCCTCCTTCCTGCCTCCTTCCCACAGGACCTCTCTCTATGTGGCATTCATAGTATACAATGTGAGCCTCACCACCTCACAGCCTCACTATTGGCCCGTGCTGCGCCTTCCCTTGGTCTTGTCCACGCTGCTCCAGCTCTGGGCTCCGACCTCTCTGCTCCTCTGTGCCTCGTCCGTCCTCTCCACTCACCTTCCGATCTTCGGACCTCGCCGTTTCCAACCTCCGGACCTCACCGGTCCCAACCTCCGGGCTTCACTCGTCCCGACCTCCGCTCCTCTCTGCTTCCAATCTCCGGACCGCACCGATTCCAACCTCCAGACCTCACCAGTCCCAACTTTCGGACCTCACCGGTCCCAATCTCCAGGCTTCGCTCGTCCCAACCTCCGCTCCTCTCTGCTTCCGATCTCCGGAGCTCACTGGTCCCGACCCCCGGACCTCACCAGTCCCAACTTCTGGACTTCACTCGTCCCAACCTCCGCCCCTTGTACATCCCTGTCTGGCGTAAGAATAAAAAAGGGATGGTAGCTCAACCGTGGCTAACAAGGGAAATTAGGGAAAGTGTTAAATCCAAGGAAGAGGCATATAAATTGGCCACAAAAAACAGCAAACCTGAGGACTGGGAGAAATTTAGAATTCAGCAGAGGAGGACAAAGCGTTTAGTTAGGAGGGGGGGAAATAGACTATGAGAGTAAGCTTGCAGTGAACATAAAAACTGACTGCAAAAGCTTCTATAGATATGTGAAGAGAAAAAGATTAGTGAAGACTAAAGTAGGTCCCTTGCAATCAGAATCAGGTGAATTCATAATGGGGAACAGGGAAATGGCAGACCAATTGAAAAAATACTTTGGTTCTGTCTTCACAAAGGAAGGCACAAATAACCACCCGAAAGTACTAGGGGACCGAGGGTCTAGCGAGAAGGGGAACTGAGGGAAATCCGTATTAGTCAGGAAATGGTGTTAGCGAAATTGAAGGGACTGAAGGCCGATAAATCCCCAGGGCCTGATAGTCTGCATCCCAGAATACTTAAGGAAATGGCTCTAGAAATAGTGGATGCATTGGTGGTCATTTTCCAACATTCCATGGACTCTGGTTCAGTTCCTATGGATTGGAGGGTAGCTAATGTAATCCCACTTTTTAAAAAAGGAGGGAGAGAGAAAACAGAGAATTATAGACCGATTAGCCTGACATCGGTAGTGGGGAAAATGTTGGAATCAATTATCAAAGATTTAATAGCAACACATTTGGAAAGCAGTGACAGGATCGGTCCAAGTCAGAATGGATTTATGAAAGGGAAATCATTCTAGATTTTTTTGAGGATGTAACTAGTAGAGTGAATAAGGGAGAACCAGTGGATGTGGTGTATTTGGGCTTTCAAAAGGCTTTTGACAAGGTTCCACACAAGAGATTAGTGTGCAAAATTAGGGCACATGGCATTGGGGGTAATATATTGATGTGGATAGAGAACTGGTTTGCAGACAGGAAGCAAAGAGTGGGAATAAACGGGTCCTTTTCAGAATGGCAGGCAATGACTAGTGGGGTGCCGCAGGGCTCAGTGCTGGGACCCCAGCTATTTACAATATACATTAATGATTTCGACAAAGGAATTGAATGTAATATCTCCAAGTTTGCAGATGACATTAAGCTGGGTGGCAGTGCGAGCTGCGAGGAGGATGCTATAAGGCTGCAGGGGGTCTTGGACAGGTTAAGTGAGTGGGCAAATGCATGACAGATGAAGTATAATGTGGATAAATGTGAGGTTATCCACTTTGGTGGCAAAACCAGGAAGGCAGATTATTATCTGAATGATGACAGATTATTAAAAGGGGAGGTGCAACGAGACCTGGATGTCATGGTACATCAGTCATTGAAGGTAGGCATGCAGGTACAGCAGGCAGTAAACAAAGCAAATGGCATGCTGGCCTTCATCGTGAGGGGATTCGAGTATAGGAGCAGGGAGAGCAGGCAGTTGTACAGGGCCTTGGTGAGACCACACCTTGAGTATTGTGTTCAGTTTTGGTCTCCTAATTTGAGGAAGGACGTGATTGCTATTGAGGGAAGGGTCACCAGACTGATTCCCGGGATGGCAAGACTGACATATGAGGAAAGACTGGATCGGCTAGTCTTATACTCACTGGAATTTAGAAGAATGAGAGGGGATCTCATAGAAAATTCTGACGGTCCTGGTTAGGTTAGATCCTGGGAAAGAAGAATGTTCCCGATGTTGGGGAAGTCCAGAACCAGAGGACACAGTCTAAGGATAAGGGGTAAGCCATATAGGACCGAGATGAGGAGAAACCTTTTCACCCAGAGAATTGTGAACCTATGGAATTCTCTGCCATAGAAAGTTATTGAGTCCAGTTCCTTGGACATATTCAAAAGGGAGTTAGATGTGGCCCTTACGGCTAAAGGGATCAGGGGGTATGGAGATAAGGCAGGGGTGAGGTACTGAAGTTGCATGATCAGCCATGATCATATTGAATGGTGGTGCAGGCTCGAAGAGCCGAATGGCCTACTCCTGCACCTATTTTCTATGTTTCTATGTTTCCTTGCCGCTTCTGACCTCCACTCCTCTCCGGTCCCGACCTCCGCTCCTCGCCACTTCCAACCTCTGCTCCTCGCCACTTCTGACCTCCGCTCCTCGCCGCTTCCGACCTCCACTCCTCTCCGGTCCCGACCTTCACTCCTCGCCACTTCCGACCTCTGCTCCTCGCCACTTCCGACCTCCGCTCCTCGCCGCTTCTAACCTCCGCTCCTCTCCGGTCCCGATCTCCACTCCTCGCCACTTCCGACCTCTGCTCCTCGCCGCTTCTGACCTCCGCTCCTCTCCGGTCCCGACCTCCGCTCCTCGCCACTTCCAACCTCTGCTCCTCGCCACTTCCGAACTCCGCTCCTCGCCGCTTCTAACCTCCGCTCCTCTCCGGTCCCGACCTCCGCTCCTCGCCGCTTCTAACCTCCGCTCCTCTCCGGTCCTGATCTCCACTCCTCGCCACTTCCGACCTCCGCTCCTCGCCACTTCCAACCTCCGCTCCTCGCCACTTCCGACCTCCGCTCCTCGCCACTTCCAACCTCCGCTCCTCACCACTTCCGACCTCCGCTCCTCGCCACTTCCATCCCCGCTCCTCGCCACTTCCAACCTCCGCTCCTCGCCACTTCCAACCTCTGCTCCTCGCCACTTCCGACCTCCGCTCCTCGCCGCTTCTAACCTCCGCTCCTCTCCGGTCCCGACCTCCGCTCCTCGCCGCTTCTAACCTCCGCTCCTCTCCGGTCCTGATCTCCGCTCCTCACCACTTCCGACCTCCGCTCCTCGCCACTTCCGACTTCCGCTCCTCGCCACTTCCAACCTCCGCTCCTCGCCACTTCCAACCTCCGCTCCTCGCCACTTCCAACCTCCGCTCCTCGCCACTTCCAACCTCCGCTCCTCACCACTTCCGACCTCCGCTCCTCACCACTTCCGACCTCTGCTCCTCGCCACTTCCGACCTCCGCTCCTCACCACTTCCGACCTCTGCTCCTCGCCACTTCCGACCTCCGCTCCTCGCCGCTTCTAACCTCCGCTCCTCTCCGGTCCCGATCTCCACTCCTCGCCACTTCCGACCTCCGCTCCTCGCCACTTCCAACCTCCGCTCCTCGCCACTTCCGACCTCCGCTCCTCGCCACTTCCGACCTCCGCTCCTCGCCACTTCCAACCTCCGCTCCTCGCCACTTCCGACCTCCACTCCTCGCCACTTCCGACCTCCACTCCTCGCCACTTCCGACCTCCGCCCCTCGCCACTTCCGACCTCCGCTCCTCGCCACTTCCAACCTCCGCTCCTCGCCACTTCCAACCTCCGCTCCTCGCCACTTCCGACCTCCTCTCCTCGCCACTTCCGACCTCCGCTCCTCGCCACTTCCAACCTCCGCTCCTCGCCACTTCCGACCTCCACTCCTCGCCACTTCCGACCTCCACTCCTCACCACTTCCGACCTCCACTCCTCGCCACTTCCAACCTCCGCTCCTCGCCACTTCCGACCTCCACTCCTCGCCACTTCCGACCTCCACTCCTCACCACTTCTGACCTCCGCTCCTCGCCGCTTCTGACCTCCACTCCTCTCCGGTCCCGACCTCCGTTCCTCGCCACTTCCGACCTCTGCTCCTCACCACTTCTGACCTCCGCTCCTCGCCACTTCTGACCTCCGCTCCTCGCCGCTTCCGACCTCCGCTCCTCTCCGGTCCCGACCTTCACTCCTCGCCACTTCCGACCTCTGCTCCTCACCACTTCTGACCTCCGCTCCTCACCACTTCCGACCTCCGCTCCTCGCCACTTCCGACCTCTGCTCCTCGCCACTTCTGACCTCCGCTCCTCGCCGCTTCTGACCTCCGCTCCTCACCACTTCTGACCTCCGCTCCTCACCACTTCCGACCTCCGCTCCTCGCCACTTCCGACCTCTGCTCCTCGCCACTTCTGACCTCCGCTCCTCGCCACTTCCGACCTCTGCTCCTCGCCACTTCTGACCTCCGCTCCTCGCCGCTTCTGACCTCCGCTCCTCGCCACTTCCGACCTCTGCTCCTCGCCACTTCCGACCTCTGCTCCTCGCCACTTCTGACCTCCGCTCCTCGCCACTTCCGACCTCTGCTCCTCGCCACTTCTGACCTCCGCTCCTCGCCGCTTCTGACCTCCACTCCTCTCCGGTCCCGACCTCCGTTCCTCGCCACTTCCGACCTCTGCTCCTCGCCACTTCCGACCTCCGCTCCTCGCCGCTTCCGACCTCCGCTCCTCTCCGGTCCCGACCTTCACTCCTCGCCACTTCCGACCTCTGCTCCTCGCCACTTCCGACCTCTGCTCCTCGCCACTTCCGACCTCCGCTCCTCGCCACTTCCGACCTCTGCTCCTCGCCGCTTCTGACCTCCGCTCCTCTCCGGTCCCGACCTCCGCTCCTCGCCACTTCCAACCTCCGCTCCTCGCCACTTCCGACCTCCGCTCCTCACCACTTCCGACCTCTGCTCCTCGCCACTTCCGACCTCCGCTCCTCGCCGCTTCTAACCTCCGCTCCCCTCCGGTCCCGATCTCCACTCCTCGCCGCTTCTGACCTCCGCTCCTCTCCGGTCCCGACCTCTGCTCCTCACCACTTCCGACCTCTGCCCCTCGCCGCTTCTGACCTCCGCTCCTCTCCGGTCCCGACCTCCGCTCCTCGCCACTTCTGACCTCCACTCCTCGCCACTTCCGACCTCCGCTCCTCACCACTTCTGACCTCCGCTCCTCTCCGGTCCCGACCTCCGCTCCTCGCCACTTCCAACTTCCGCTCCTCGCCACTTCCGACCTCCGCTCCTCGCCGCTTCCAACCTCCGCTCCTCACCACTTCCGACCTCCGCCCCTCGCCACTTCCGACCTCCGCTCCGCGCCACTTCCGACCTCCGCTCCTCGCCGCTTCCGACCTCCGCTCCTCTCCGGTCCCGACCTTCTCTCCTCGCCACTTCCGACCTCTGCTCCTCGCCACTTCCGACCTCCGCTCCTCGCCGCTTCCGACCTCCGCTCCTCTCCGGTCCCGACCTTCTCTCCTCGCCACTTCCGACCTCTGCTCCTCGCCGCTTCCAACCTCCGCTCCTCACCACTTCCGACCTCCACTCCGCGCCACTTCCAACCTCCGCTCCTCACCACTTCCAACCTCCGCTCCCCTCCGGTCCCGACCTTCTCTCCTCGCCACTTCCGACCTCCGCCCCTCGCCACTTCCGACCTCCGCCCCTCGCCACTTCCAACCTCCGCTCCTCGCCACTTCCAACCTCTGCTCCTCACCACTTCCAACCTCCGCTCCCCTCCGGTCCCGACCTCCGCTCCTCGCCACTTCCAACCTCCGCTCCTCGCCACTTCTGACCTCCGCTCCTCGCCACTTCCGACCTCCGCCCCTCGCCACTTCCGACCTCCGCCCCTCGCCACTTCCAACCTCCGCTCCTCGCCACTTCCAACCTCTGCTCCTCACCACTTCCAACCTCTGCTCCTCACCACTTCCAACCTCCGCTCCCCTCCGGTCCCGACCTCCGCTCCTCGCCACTTCCAACCTCCGCTCCTCGCCACTTCTGACCTCCGCTCCTCGCCACTTCCGACCTCCGCCCCTCGCCACTTCCGACCTCCGCCCCTCGCCACTTCCAACCTCCGCTCCTCGCCACTTCCAACCTCTGCTCCTCACCACTTCCAACCTCTGCTCCTCACCACTTCCAACCTCCGCTCCCCTCCGGTCCCGACCTCCGCTCCTCGCCACTTCCAACCTCCGCTCCTCGCCACTTCTGACCTCCGCTCCTCGCCGCTTCCGACCTCCGCTCCTCTCCGGTCCCGACCTTCACTCCTCGCCACTTCCGACCTCTGCTCCTCGCCACTTCCAACCTCCGCTCCTCGCCACTTCTGACCTCCGCTCCTCGCCGCTTCCAACCTCCGCTCCTCTCCGGTCCCGACCTTCACTCCTCGCCACTTCCGACCTCCGCCCCTCGCCACTTCCGACCTCCGCTCCTCACCACTTCTGACCTCCGCTCATCTCCGGTCCCGACCTCCGCTCCTCGCCACTTCCAACTTCCGCTCCTCGCCACTTCCGACCTCCGCTCCTCGCCGCTTCCAACCTCCGCTCCTCGCCACTTCCGACCTCCGCTCCTCGCCACTTCCAACTTCCGCTCCTCGCCACTTCCGACCTCCGCTCCGCGCCACTTCCTACCTTCGCTCCTCGCCACTTCCGACCTCCGCTCCTCGCCGCTTCCGACCTCCGCTCCTCTCCGGTCCCGACCTTCTCTCCTCGCCACTTCCGACCTCTGCTCCTCGCCACTTCCACCCTCCGCCCCTCGCCACTTCCGACCTCCGCCCCTCGCCACTTCCAACCTCCGCTCCTCGCCACTTCCGACCTCCGCTCCTCGCCGCTTCCAACCTCCGCTCCTCACCACTTCCGACCTCCACTCCGCGCCACTTCCAACCTCCGCTCCTCACCACTTCCAACCTCCGCTCCTCACCACTTCCGACCTCCACTCCGCGCCACTTCCAACCTCCGCTCCTCACCACTTCCAACCTCCGCTCCTCGCCACTTCCAACCTCTGCTCCTCACCACTTCCAACCTCCGCTCCTCGCCGCTTCCGACCTCCGCTCCTCGCCACTTCTGACCTCCGCTCCTCGCCGCTTCCGACCTCCGCTCCTCGCCGCTTCCGACCTCCGCTCCTCGCCGCTTCCGACCTCCGCTCCTCGCCGCTTCCGACCTCCGCTCCTCGCCGCTTCCGACCTCCGCTCCTCTCCGGTCCCGACCTTCACTCCTCGCCACTTCCGACCTCTGCTCCTCGCCACTTCCAACCTCCGCTCCTCGCCACTTCTGACCTCCGCTCCTCGCCGCTTCCGACCTCCGCTCCTCACCACTTCCGACCTCCGCTCCTCGCCGCTTCCGACCTCCGCTCCTCTCCGGTCCCGACCTTCACTCCTCGCCACTTCCGACCTCCGCCCCTCGCCACTTCCGACCTCTGCCCCTCGCCACTTCCAACCTCCGCTCCTCACCGCTTCTGACCTCCGCTCCTCTCCGGTCCCGACCTCCGCTCCTCGCCACTTCCAACCTCCGCTCCTCGCCACTTCCGACCTCCGCTCCTCACCACTTCCAACCTCCGCTCCTCTCCGGTCCCGACCTCCGCTCCTCGCCACTTCCAACCTCCGCTCCTCGCCACTTCCGACCTCCGCTCCTCGCCACTTCCAACCTCCGCTCCTCGCCACTTCCAACCTCCGCTCCTCGCCACTTCCGACCTCCGCCCCTCGCCACTTCCGACCTCCGCTCCTCACCACTTCCGACCTCCGCTCCGCACCACTTCCAACCTCCGCTCCTCACCACTTCCAACCTCCGCTCCTCTCCGGTCCCGACCTCCGCCCCTCGCCACTTCCGACCTCCGCCCCTCGCCACTTCCGACCTCCGCCCCTCGCCACTTCCGACCTCCGCCCCTCGCCACTTCCGACCTCCGCCCCTCACCACTTCCGACCTCCGCTCCGCACCACTTCCAACCTCCGCTCCTCGCCACTTCTGACCTCCGCTCCTCGCCGCTTCCGACCTCCGCTCCTCTCCGGTCCCGACCTTTACTCCTCGCCACTTCCGACCTCTGCTCCTCGCCACTTCCGACCTCCGCTCCTCGCCACTTCTGACCTCCGCTCCTCTCCGGTCCCGACCTTCACTCCTCGCCACTTCCGACCTCTGCTCCTCGCCACTTCCGACCTCCGCTCCTCGCCACTTCCGACCTCTGCTCCTCGCCACTTCCGACCTCCGCTCCTCGCCACTTCCGACCTCCGCTCCTCGCCACTTCCAACCTCCGCTCCTTGCCACTTCCGACCTCCGCTCCTCGCCACTTCCGACCTCCGCTCCTCGCCGCATCCAACCTCCGCTCCTCGCCACTTCCAACCTCCGCCCCTCGCCACTTCCGACCTCCGCTCCTCGCCACTTCCGACCTCCGCTCCTCACCACTTCCGACCTCTGCTCCTCGCCACTTCCGACCTCTGCTCCTCGCCACTTCCGACCTCCGCTCCTCGCCGCTTCTAACCTCCGCTCCTTGCCACTTCCGACCTCCGCTCCTCACCGCTTCTGACCTCCGCTCCTCTCCGGTCCCGATCTCCACTCCTCGCCACTTCTGACCTCCGCTCCTCGCCACTTCCAACCTCCGCTCCTTGCCACTTCCGACCTCCGCTCCTCACCGCTTCTGACCTCCGCTCCTCTCCGGTCCCGACCTCCGCTCCTCACCACTTCCAACCTCCGCTTCTCGCCACTTCCGACCTCCGCCCCTCGCCACTTCCGACCTCCGCTCCTCGCCGCTTCCAACCTCCGCTCCTCACCACTTCCGACCTCCGCTCCGCGCCACTTCCAACCTCCGCTCCTCACCACTTCCGACCTCCGCTCCTCACCACTTCCAACCTCCGCTCCTCACCACTTCCGACCTCCGCTCCGCGCCACTTCCAACCTCCGCTCCTCACCACTTCCGACCTCCGCTCCTCACCACTTCCAACCTCCGCCCCTCGCCACTTCCGACCTCCGCTCCTCGCCGCTTCCAACCTCCGCTCCTCACCACTTCCGACCTCCGCTCCGCGCCACTTCCAACCTCCGCTCCTCGCCACTTCCGACCTCCGCTCCTCACCACTTCCAACCTCCGCTCCTCACCACTTCCGACCTCCGCTCCTCACCACTTCCAACCTCCGCTCCTCGCCACTTCCGACCTCCGCTCCTCACCACTTCCAACCTCCGCTCCTCACCACTTCCGACCTCCGCTCCGCGCCACTTCCAACCTCCGCTCCTCTCCGGTCCCGACCTCCGCTCCTCGCCACTTCCAACCTCCGCTCCTCACCACTTCCGACCTCCGCTCCTCGCCACTTCCGACCTCCGCTCCTCGCCGCTTCTGACCTCCGCTCCTCTCTGGTCCCGACCTCCGCTCCTCACCACTTCTAACCTCCGCTCCTCACCACTTCCAACCTCTGCCCCTCGCCCCTTCCGACATGCAAAGAGGTTAAGCGCTACTCATCTGATGGTTGGAACGGGAGACTTGCAGTGAGTGCATGGCTCAGGTCAACATTCAGCCTGATGTCCAGTCAAAGCAGCGTGAAGTGGCCACTAACAGGCAGGCCATAATCTGCTTGTATGCGTTCATAAGAAGATAAGAGGTTTCAGAATGGCAGGCTGTTTGTTGTATCACATCACATTATCTCGACAGCACCTGTATTAACTGGCCCAGCGTAATATATAGGCTGCTGTATTTCTTTTATAAAATTGACAGGGTCAGCATCATGTCATGCGATTATTGTCTCTCTGTGAGTGTTGTGACTGCAACTTTCAATCTCTCTCTGTGAACACAGCTTCTTCCTCAACACTTTTATTTAGGCTCCCACTTGGTAAAATCTTTCAATTTACGCCGACTCATTCACTCAAATTCTGTTTCTGTTTCTATCCTGAGATTTCTCTGCTCTTACGGGGGGATAACTCCTGGGAGGGCCAGACAAGCCAGGCCGGTTGAAAGGTAGGATCCTGAATAAAGGCCAGTCCGCCAGTCCTGCTGGTGAGCTTGAATGCGTAAAGACACCTTTCGTTACGGGAACAACCCAGGTACAAGACTGCTCTGTTACAGCCATGCGAATATAAACATCAATTGTGGAGAAAAGATAATAATTATTTGAATTTGTACAGCGTATTTCCAATCTTCTGACTCAGAGGCGAGACTGCTACCCACTGAACCATGCTGACACAGAACCACCTAACGCTTGGAGTCCAATATCTTGCTCTGGACAGGCAGCAGTGCAGGAAATGGGTGCACTCAAACGAACTCAACTCACATGTAGTCTTTGAGTCCTCCAGTCCCATCCTTAATGCTCAGGCAACTCATGCACTTGTGCTTATTTGCTGGTTTGCCTGTTTTGAATCTTGTGGGCATGAAGGTTTGGAAAGAGCTGCTTTTAACATGTTGATACATAAATTCTCCATCAGGACACCAAGATCTTTTAGTAACAGTCACTTGAGATATATGCAGATGACTACTCTTATATATTTAACCCCTTGTAACTTGCATTACACCTGACCACCAGAGGGTCCACCTGTTGGAGTCCCAAGGGATCTCAGCATCCCTTGGGAGCACAGTATATAAGCAGGCCACCCACGAGGTACCTGCACTCTGGAACCTTAATAAAGGAGCTAAGGTCACACTTGCTCATTACACACAGTACTCAGTCTCACCATTTATTATGAGTGTAACAATTGGCGACAAGGTAACGAACCATGCTAAAATGCAATGAACAGTCGGCATCCTGGAGAAGTTCTCAGAAGAGGACGATTGGGAGGCCTTCGTGAAGAAACTCGACCAATACATTGTGGCCAATGAACTGGAAGGGGATGAGAACGCCACCAAACGAAGGGCCATCCTCCTAACTGTCTGTAGGGCAACAACCTATGGCCTCATGAAGAATCTCCTGGCCCCGGCAAAACCAACAGAGAAATCCTACGAAGAATTGTGCATGCTGGTCCGGGAGCACCTAAGGAAAGCATTTTGAAGGCGAGATATTGGTTCTACACATGTCAACGATCGGAAGGCCAGGAAGTGGCGAGCTACATCGCCGAACTAAGACGTCTCGCAGGACATTGTGGGTTTGAGGGATTCCAAGAACAAATGAGACTTTTTTGTACTGGGCATCAGACATGAGACAATCCTTCGCAACCTGTTGACTGTAGAAACTCCGAATCTGAGTAAAGCCATAACGATAGCCCAGGTATTTATGTCCACCAGCGATAACACCAAGTGGATTTCACAGAACAAAGAAGTTTCGGCCAGTATTGTGCATAAAGTTACGTCGGTTTTGAGCAGAAATATACATGGCAGAACATACACGCCGGCTGCTGTGGCCCGACCTCAATTGACCCAGAGTCCGCCATCATCTGTTAATGCGAGGCAGTTAACTCCCTGTTGGTGCTGCGGAGGTGATCATCGGCCCCATCAATGCCGCTTTAAGCACTATGTGTGCAATGTTTGCAGAACAATGGGACACCTCCAACAAATGTGCAGGTGAGCTACAAACCCTGCAAATCCTGCAAACCACAACCTTGCAGAGGAAGATCGATCCACAGTGGATCAGACAGACTTGGAAACTCGTATGGAGGAGGCAGAAGTGTACGGGGTACACACGTTCACGATGAAGTGCCCACCAATAATGTTGAAAGTTGAACTGAATGGCATTCCAGTATCTATGGAGCTGGGCACTGAGGCAAGTCAGTCCATAATGAGTAAAAAAGCCTTCGACAGGCTTTGGGGAAAGAAGGCACACAGGCACAAGCTCAGCCCCATTCACACTAAACTAAGGACTTACACCAAGGAACTGATCCTTGTAATTGGCAGTGCAGAAGTCAAAGTCTTCTATGATGGAGCAGTACATGAACTCCCACTGTAGATTGTGTCAGGGGATGGCCCCATGTTGTTTGGCAGAAGCTGGCTGGGGAAAATCCGCTGGAACTGGGATGACATCCAAGCGCTCTCGTCCGTCAACGACGCCTCATGTACCCAGGTTCTAAGCAAGTTCCCAACGCTATTCGAGCCAGGCATTGGAAGCTTCTTGGGGGCGAACGTGCAGATCCATTTGATTCCGGTACGCGACCCATCCACCACAAGGCTCGAGCGGTACCGTACATGATGTGTGAAAAAGTGGAATTTGAGCGGGACAGGCTGCAACGTGAAGGCATCATCGCACCGGTGGAATTCAACGACTGGGCCATTCCGATTATCCCGGTACTCAAGGAGGACGGTACGGTTACAATTTGCGTGGACTATAAAGTAACGATTACATTTTTCGCTGCAGGACCAGTACCCACTACCCAAGGCAGAGGACCTATTTGCGACTCTGGCTGGAGGGAAGAGGTTCACTCAGCTGGACCTGACCTCGGCCTACATGATGCAGGAATGGGAGGAGTCTTCGAAAGACCTCACCTGCATCAACATGCACAAAGGTCTGTTTATCTACAACCGGTGCCCGTTTGGGATTCGGTCAGTCGCGGCAATCTTCCAGCGGAACATGGAGAGCCTGCTAAAGTCGGTTCCTTGTCCCGTTGTTTTCGAGGACAATATATTGCTTACAGGTCAGGACACCATGGAGCACTTGAAGAATCTGGAGGAGGTTCTTAGTCTGTTGGATCGCGTGGGGCTCAGGTTGGAATGCTCGAAGTGTGTTTTCCTGGCACAGGACGTCAAATTCTTAGGAAGGAGAATCGTAGCAGACTACATCAGACCCACAGATGCCAAGATGGAGGCCATCAAGAACATGCCGTGACCACAGACCGTGACGGAGCTGCGGTCGTTCCTGGGACTCTTTAACAATTTTGGTAATTTCCTACTGGGTTAAGCACCCTGCTAGAATCCCCACATGCTCTACTGCGCAAGGGAGATGATTGGGTATGGGGGAATTCACAAGAGGCTGCCTTTAAGAAAGCCAGAAATTTATTGTGTTCTAACAAACTGCTTGTCCTGTCTAATCCATGTCAACGATTAGTGTTAGCTTGCGATGCGTCGTCATACGGGGTCGGGTGTGTGTTACAACAGGCTAATGATTCGGGGATTTTGTAACCGGTTGCGTATGCATCCAGGAGTTTGTCCAAGGACGAAAGGGCCGACAGCATGGTTGAAAAAGAGGCTCTGGCGTGCGTTAACGGGGTAAAAAAAATGCACCAGTACTTATTTGGCCTCAAGTTCGAGCTTGAAACTGACTACAAGCCGCTCATATCGCTGTTCTCTGAGAGCAAAGGAATTAATACCAATGCCTCTGTCCGCATCCAAAGATGAGCGCTCACGCTGTCGGCATACAACTATGTAATCCGCCACAAACCGGGCACAGAGAAATGTGCAGATGCTTTCAGTCGGTTACCATTGCCCAACACTGGGGTGGAAATGGCACAGCCAGCGGACTTGCTCATGGTCATGGAGGCATTTGAGAAGGAGAAGTCTCCCGTTACTGCCTAGAAGATCAGGACCTGGACCAGCCAGGATCCTTTACAGTCCTTGGTTAAAAAACTGTGTCCTCCATGGGAGCTAGTCCAGTGTCCCAGTGAAGATGCAGGAAGCAATTAAGCCGTTCCACAGATACAAAGACGATTATCCCTGCAGGAGGACTGTATTTTGTGGGGCAATCGTGTGGTCTTGCCCAAGAAAGGCAGAGACACATTTATTTGCGAATTGCACAGCACCCACCCAGGCATCGTGATGATGAAAGCCATAGCCAGATCTCACGTGTGGTGGCCTGGCATCGACTCAGATTTAGAGTCATGCGTGCACCAGTGCAACACTTGCTCTCAGTTGAACATAAGAACATACATAAGAATTAGGAACAGGAGTGGGCCATCTAGCCCCTCGAGCCTGCTCCGCCATTCAACAAGATCATGGCTGATCTGGCCGTGGACTCAGCTCCACTTACCCGCCCGCTCCCCGTAACCCTTAATTCCCTTGTTGGTTAAAAATCTATCTATCTGTGATTTGACTACATTCAATGAGCTAGCCTCAACTGCTTCCTTGGGCAAAGAATTCCACAGATTCACAACCCTCTGGGAGAAGAAATTCTGTCTCAACTCGGTTTTAAATTGGCTCCCCCGTATTTTGAGGCTGTGCCCCTTAGCTCTAGTCTCCCCAACCAGTGGAAACAACCTCTCTGCCTCCATCTTGTCTATTCCTTTCATTATTTTAAATGTTTCTGTAAGATCACCCCTCATCCTTCTGAAGTCCAACGAGTAAAGACCCAGTCTACTCAATCTATCATCATAAGGTAACCCCCTCATCTCCGGAATCAGCCTAGTGATTCCAAAGCTAGTATATCCTTCCTTAAGTAAGGTGACCAAAACTGCACGCAGTACTCCAGGTGCGGCCTCACCAATACCCTGTACAGTTGCAGCAGGACCTCCCTGCTTTTGTACGCCATCCCTCTCGCAATGAAGGCCAACATTCCATTCGCCTTCCTGATTACCTGCTGCACCTGCAAACTAACTTTTTGGGATTCACGCACAAGGACCCCCAGGTCCCTCTGCACAACAGCATGTTGTAATTTCTCCCCATTCAAATAATATTCCCTTTTACTGTTTTTTTTTCCAAGGTGGATGACCTCACATTTTCCGACATTGTATTCCATCTGCCAAACCTTAGCCCATTCGCTTAACCTATCTAAATCTCTTTGCAGCCTCTCTGTGTCCTCTACACAACCCACTGTCCCACTAATCTTTGTATCATCTGCAAATTTTGTTACACTACACTCTGTCCCCTCTTCCAGGTCATCTACATATATTGTGAACAGTTGTGGTCCCAGCACCGATCCCTGTGGCACACCACTAACCACCAATTTCCAACCCGAAAAGGACCCATTTATCCCGACTCTCTGCTTTCTGTTCGCCAGCCAATTCTCTATCCATGCTAATACATTTCCTCTGACTCCGCGTACCTCTATCTTCTGCAGTAACCTTTTGTGTGGCACCTTATCGAATGCCTTTTGGAAATCTAAATACACCACATCCATCGGTACACCTCTATCCACCATGCTCGTTATATCCTCAAAGAATTCCAGTAAATTAGTTAAACATGATTTCCCCTTCATGAATCCATGCTGCGTCTGCTTGATTGCACTATTCCTATCTGGATGTCCCGCTATTTCTTCCTTAATGATAGTTTCAAGCATTTTCCCCACAACAGATGTTAAACTAACCGGCCTATAATTACCTTCCTTTTGTCTGCCCCATTTTTTAAACAGAGGCGTTACATTAGCTGCTTTCCAATCCGATGGTACCTCCCCAGAGTCCAGAGAATTTTGGTAGATTATAACGAATGCATCTGCTATAACTTCTGCCATCTCTTTTAATACCCTGGGATGCATTTCATCAGGACCAGGGGACTTGTCTACCTTGAGTCCCATTAGCCTGTCCAGCACTACCCCGCTAGTGATAGTAATTGTCTCAAGGTCCTCCCTTCCCACATTTCCGTGACCAGCAATTTTTCGCCTGGTTTTTGTGTCTTCCACTGTGAAGACTGAAGCAAAATAATTGTTTAAGGTCTCAGCCATTTCCGCATTTCCCATTATTAAATCCCCCTTCTCATCTTCTAAGGGACCAACATTTACTTTAGTCACTCTTTTCCATTTTATATATCGGTAAAAGCTTTTACAGTCTGTTTTTATGTTTTGCGCAAGTTTACCTTCAAAATCTATCTTTCCTTTCTTTATTGCTTTTTTAGTCATTCTTTTCTGTTGTTTAAAATTTTCCCAATCCTCTAGTTTCCCACCAACCTTGGCCACCTTATACGCATCCGTCTTTGATTTGATACTCTCCTTTATTTCCTTGGTTATCCACGGCTGGTTATCCCTTCTCTTACCGCCCTTCTTTTTCACTGGAATATATTTTTGTTGCGCACTATGAAAGAGCTCCTTAAAAGTCCTCCACTGTTCCTCAATTGTGCCACCGTTTAGTCTGTGTTTCCAGTCTACTTTAGCCAACTCTGCCCTCATCCCACTGTAGTCCCCTCTGTTTAAGCATAGTACGCTCGTTTCTGACACAACTTCCTCACCCTCAATCTGTATTACAAATTCAACCATACTGTGATTACTCTTTCCGAGAGGATCTGTTACGAGGAGATCATTTATTTTTCCTGTCTCATTACACAGGACCAGATCTAAGATAGCTTTCTCCCTTGTAGGTTCTATTACATACTGTTCTAAGAAACAATCCCGTATGCATTCTATGAATTCCTCCTCCAGGTTACCCCTTGCGATTTGAGTTGACCAATCGATATGTAGGTTAAAATCCACCATGACTACTGCCGTTCCTTTTTCACATGCCTCCATTATTCCCTTGATTATTGCCCGCCTCACCGTGAAGTTATTATTTGCGGGCCTATAAACTACGCCCACCAGTGACTTTTTCCCCTTACTATCTCTAATCTCCACCCACAATGATTCAACATTTTTTCATTAGAGCCAATATTGTCTCTCACAACTGCCCTGATATCATCCTTTATTAACAGAGCTACCCCACCTCCTTTCCCTTCTTGTCTATCTTTCCGAATCGTCAGATACCCCTGTATGTTTAATTCCCAGTCTTGGTCACCCTGCAACCATGTTTCTATAATGGCCACCAAATCATACCCATTTGTAATGATTTGTGCCGTCAACTCATTTACTTTATTTCGAATGCTGCGTGCATTTAGGTCGAGTGTTTTAATCCTAGTATTTAAACCATCATTTTTAGTTTTAACCCCTCCTACAGCCCCTTTATATTCAGTGGCCCTTTTTGTTTTTTGCCTTGGGTTTCTCTGCCCTCCACTTTTACTCATCTCCTTTCTGTCTTTTGCTTTTGTCTCCTTTTTGTTTCCCTCTGTCTCCCTGCATTGGTTCCCATCCTCCTGCCATATTAGTTTAACTCCTCCCCAACAGCACTAGCAAACACTCCCCCTAGGACATTGGTTCCGGTCCTGCCCAGGTGCAGACCTTCCGGTTTGTACTGGTCCCACCTCCCCAGAACCTGTTCCAATGCCCCAGGAATTTGAATCCCTCCCTGCTGCACCACTGCTCAAGCCACGTATTCATCTGCGCTATCCTGCGTTTCCTACTCTGACTAGCACGTGGCACTGGTAGCAATCCCGAGATTACTACTTTTGAGGTCCTACTTTTTAATTTAGCTCCTAGCTCCTTAAATTCATCTCGTAGGACCTCATCCCTTTTTTTACCTATGTCGTTGGTACCAATGTGCACCACGACAACTGGCTGTTCTCTCTCCCTTTTTAGAATGTCCTGCACCCGCTCCGAGACATCCTTGACCCTTGCACCAGGGAGGCAACATACCATCCTGGAGTCTCAGTTGCGGCCGCAGAAACGCCTATCTTTTCCCCTTACAATTGAATCCCCTATCACTATCGCTCTCCCACTCTTTTTCCTGCCCTCCTGTGCGACAGAGCCAGCCACGGTGCCATGAACTTGGCTGCTGCTGCCCTCCCTTGATGAGTCATCCCCCTCAACAGTACTCAAAGCAGTGTATCTGTTTTGCAGGGGGATGACTGCAGGGGACCCCTGCACTACCTTCCTTGCACTGCTCTTCCTGCTGGTCTTCCATTCCCTAGCTGGCTGTGGATCTTTCACCTGCGGTAAGACCAACTCGCTACACGTGCTACTCACGTCATTCTCAGCATCGTGGATGTTCCAGAGTGAATCCACCCTCAGCTTCAATTCCACAACGCGGTCCGTCAGGAGCTGGAGGCGGATGCACTTCCTGCACTGGAAGTGTCCCTGAATTCCCACATGGTACAGGAGGAGCAGATCATGTGACCGAGCTCTCCTGCCATGACTTAACCCTTAGATACCCTTAAGTTGACAACAACAATGTTAACAGAGAGAGAAAGAGAGAACAAGAGATAGAAAGAATGAAAGAAAGAAAAGCAAGAAAAGAAAGGAAAGGAGTTGCATTTATGCAGCACAATTCATGACCTCAAGATGACCCAAAGCACTTTACAGACAATGAAGTACTTTTTGGAGTGTAGTCACTGTTGTAATGTGGGAAACGCAGCAGCCAATTTGCACACAGCAAGCTTCCACAAACATCAATGAGATAATGAGCAGGCAATCTGTGAGGTTGGTTTGAGGGATAAATATTGACCAGGACACCGAGGAGCACTTTCCCTGCTCTTCTTTGAAATAGTGCCATGAGATCTTTTACATTCACTTGAGAGTGCCTCAGATTAACATTTCCAATAAAGGCAACTGGACGACATCTTCTCAACGTCAGTACTCACTGTCAGGATTAGATCCTTTGTATATGCTATTCATCCTAAGTGGGGTAGGGGAATAAATTTGCACGATCATGGTACATGCTTTTTGATGCCGCCTGTCCTCGACATGATCATGGAGACCAGGGTGGACTAGAGAGAGCCTTGTTTTGAGTGCCCTTTTGATGAGCAGTTCGGCAGGGGGAACCCCGGTGAGCAACTGGGGTCTTGTGCGGTAGCTGAGCAGGACTCTGGACAGGTGGGTCTGCAGGGAGCCTTCCGACACGTGTTTCAAGCTTTGCTTGATGATTTGGACTGCCCATTCTGCCTGGCCATTAGCTGCGGGCTTGAGCGGAGCTCATGTGATGTGCTTGATCCCATTGCGGGTCATGAATTCCTTGAATTTAACACTAGTGAAGCACGGCCCATTGTCACTGACAAGGACATCAGGCAGGCCCTGCATGGCAAAAGTGGCTCGTAGGCTTTCGATGGTGGCAGTGGACGTGCTTACTGACATTATTACACACTCAATCCATTTTGAATAAGCATCCACAACAACCAAAAATATTTTGCCTAGAAACGTGCCAGCGAAGTCAACGTGGATCCTAGACCACGGTTTGGAGGGCCAAGACCACAAACTTAGCGGTGCCTTCCTGGGTGCATTGCTCAGTTGAGAGCAAGTGTTACATTGGCGCATGAAAGACTCCAAATCCGATTCGATGCTGGGCCACCACACATGGAATCTGGCTATAGCTTTCATCATTACTATGCCTGAGTGGGTACGATGTAAGTCGCGTATGAACATTTCCCTGCTTTTCTTAGGCAAAACCACGCGATTACCCCACAAAAGACAGTCCGCCTGTATAGACATTTCATCTTTGCACCACTGGAACGGTTTGATCTCTTCATGCATCTCCGCTGGGACGCTGGACCAGCTCCTGTGGAAGACACAGTTTTTTGCAAGGGACAGTAAAGGATCCTGGCTGGTCCAGGTCCTGATCTGACGGGCTGTAACGGGTGACTTTTACTTTTCAAATGAATCCATTACCATGAACAAGTCTGCAGGCTGTGCCATTTCCACCCAGGTGGTGGGCAATGGTAGCCGACTGAGAGCATCAACGCAGTTCTCTGTGGCGAATTACATAGTTATATGCAGCCGACGGCATGAGCGCCCATCTTTGGATGCGAGCAGAGGCATTGGTATTAATACCTTTGCTCTCTGAGAATAGCGATATGAGTGGCTTATGGTCAGTTTCTAACTCGAACTTAAGCCCAAACAGATGCTGGTGCATTTTGTTCACCACGTAAGCGCACGCCAGAGCTTCTTTTTCAATCATGCTGTTGGCCCTTTCGGCCTTGGACAAACTCCTGGACGCATAAGCGACCATTTGCAATGTTCCCAATTTGTTTGCTTGTTGTAACACACACCCGACTCCATACGAAGACGCATCGCAAGTTAGCACTAAATGTTTACATGGGTCATACAGAACAAGCAGTTTGTTGGAACATAACAGATTTCTGGCTTTCTCAAAAGCAGTCTTTTGTGATTTTCCCTATAACCAGTCGTCTCCTTTGCGTAGCAACATGTGTACAGGTTCTAACAGGGTGCTTAACCCGGGTACGAAATTACCAAAATAGTTGAGGATTCCCAGGAACGACCGCAGCTCCGTCACGTTCTGTGGTCTTGGTGTGTTCTTGATGGCCTCCATCTTGGCATCAGTGGTTCTGATGTTATCTGCCGCGATTCTTCCCTCTAAGAACTCGCCCTCTGGTGCCAGGAAGACACACTTCGAGAGCTTCAACCTGAGTCCCACGCGATCCAACCAACTTAGAAGCTCTTCCAGATTCTGCAAGTGTTCGATGGTGTCCCGACTTGTGATCAATGTGTTGTCCTGGAAAACCACGGTGCACGGAACCGACTTTAGCAGACTCTCCATGTTCCTTTGCTAAATAGCCGCAGCTGATCAAATCCCAAATCGGCATCTATTGTAGATGAACAGAGCTTTGTGCATGTTGATGCAGGTGAGGCCTTTCGAAGATTCCGCCAGCTCCTGCGTCATGTAGGCCGAGGTCAGGTCCAACTTGGTGAACAACTTCCCTTCCTGCAGCGTTGCAAATAGGTTGTCTGCCTTGGGTAGTGGGTACTGGTCCTGTAGCGAAAAATGGTTAATCGTTACTATATAGTCCCCACAAATTCTGACCGTGCCATCGCCCTTGAGAACTGGAACAATCAGACTGGCCACTCATTGAACTCAACCAGCGCGATGATGGCCTCTCGTTGCAGCCTGTCCAGTTTGATCTCCACTTTCTCTCGTATCATGTCTGGCACCACACGTGCCTTGTGGTGGATGGGTCGTGTACCCGGAACCAAGTAGATCTGCACCTACGCCCCAGAGAAATTTCCGATGCCTGGCTCAAACAATGACGGGAACTTGCTCAAAACCTGGGCACATGAGGCGTCGTCAACGGACGAAAGTGCTCGGATGTCGTCCCAGTTCCAGCGGATTTTTCCAAGCCAGCTTCTGCCGAACAGTGTGGGGTCATCTCCTGGTACAATCCATAGTGGATAGTTCATGCACCGCTCCACTGAGACTTTTACTGCTGCACTGCTGCACTGCTGCACTGCCAATTACAGGGATCAGCTCTTCAGTGTAAGTTCTCAGCTTGGTATGAATAGGGCTTAGCTTGGGCCTTTGTGCCTCTTGAAGGCCTTTTTGCTCATGATAGACTGACTCGCACCCATGTCCAATTCCATGGAAACTGGAATTCCATTCAGTTCAACTTTTAACATGATCGGTGGACATTTCGTGGTGAAGGTGTGTACCCCGTACAGTTCTGCCTCCTCGATTCGAGTCTCTAGTTCAGTTTGATCCGCCGTGGATCGGTCTTCCTCTGCAATGTGGTGGTTTGCAGGTTTTGCAGCTCGTCTGCACATTCGCTGGAGGTGTCCCATTGTTCCACAGCCTTTGCACGCATAGTGTTTGAAGCGGCATTGATGGGCTCGATGATCATTTCCGCAGCACCAACAAGGTGTTAATTGCCTCGCATTTACACTTGATGGCAGACTCTGAGTCATCTGAGGTTGTGCAGCTGCAGGCGTGTACGTTCTGCCATATGCATTCCTGCCTGAAAATGACGTTACTTTGTGTACAGTACTTGCTGATGCATCTTCATGCTGCAAAATTTGTTTGGTGTTATCACTGGTGGACATAAATGCCTGGGCTATTGTTATGGCTTTGGTCAGGTTTGGTGTTTCAACTGTCAATAGTTTGCGAAGGATAGCCTCATGGCCAATGCCAAGCACAAAAACGTCTCTTAGCATTTGCTCCAGGAATCCACCGAATTTGCATTGTCCAGCAAGGCACCTTAGTTCAGCGATGTAGCTCGCCACTTTCTGGCCTTCAGACCGTTGACATGTATAAAATCGATACCTTGCCATCAGAACGCTCTCCTTCGGATTTGGGTGCTCCCAGACCAGCGTACACAGTTCTTCATATGATTTGGTTTCTGGTTTCACCGGAGCAAGTAGATTCTTCATGAGGCCATAAGTTGTTGCCCCGCAGACAGTAAGGAGGATCGCCCTTCGTTTGGCAGCATTCTCATTCCCTTCCAGCTCGTTGGCCATGAAGTATTGGTCGAGTTGCTCCACAAAGACTTCCCAATCATCACCTTCTGAGAATTTCTCCAGGATACCAACAGTTCTCTGCATTTTCGCGTGATAGTTCATTATCTATTACTCGTCGCCAGTTGTTATGTCTCAAATAAAGCAATGTGACTGAGTACTGTAGACTTGAGTCCGACCTTAGTCTCTTTATTCAGACTCCAGAGTGTTGGCACAGCATGGGAGGCCTGATTATATGCAGTGCTCCCAAGGGATGCTGGGATGCCTTGGGACTCCAAAAGATGCGCCCTCTGGTGGCGGTAGAATGCTGGTTACAAGGTGTTGCATACATAGCAAAAACTGTACGCAGTATTCCCGGTGTGGCCTCACCAATACCCTGTATAACTATAGCAAGACTTCTCTGCTAGTATGCTCCATCCCCTTTACAATAAAGGCCAAGATTCCATTGGACTTCCTGATCACTTGCTGTACCTGCATACTAACCTTTTGTGTTTCATGCACCAGGACCCCCAGGTCCCGCTATACTGCAGCACAATGCAATTTTTCTCCAATTAAATAAAAACTTGCTCTTACATTTTTTCTGCCAAAGTGCATAACCTCAACTCTCCAATATTATATTCCATCTGCCAAATTTTTGCCCACTCACTTCGCCTGTCTATGTCCTTTTGCAGATTTGTTGTATTCTCCTCACACATTGCTTTTCCTCCCATCTTTGTATCATCAGCAAATTTGGCTACGTTACACTCAGTCCCTTCATCTCAGTCGTTAATATAGATTGTAAATAGTTGGGGTCCCAGCACTGATCCCTGCGGCACCCCACTAGTTATTGATTGCCAACCCAAGAATGATCCATTTATCCTGACTCTCTGTTTTCTGTTAGTTAGCCAATCCTCTATCCATGCTAATATATTACCCCCAATCCCGTGAACATTTATCTTGTGCAGTAACATTTTATGTGGCACCTTGTCAAATGCCTTCTGGAAGTCCAAATACGCCACATCCACTGGTTCCCCTTTATCCACCCTGTTCGTTACATCCTCGAAGAATTCCAGCAATTTTGTCAAACATGACTTCCCCTTCATAAATCCACGCTGACTCTGCCTGACTGAATTATGCTTTTCCAACTGGCCTGCTACTGTTTCTTTAATAATGGACTCCAACATTTTCCCAACCACAGAAGTCAGGATAACTGGTCTATGGTTTCCTGCTTTTTGTCTGGCTCCTTTTTTAAATAGGGGCGTTACATTTGTAGTTTTCCAATCTGCTGGGACCTCCACAGAATCCAGGGAATTTTGATAAATTACAACCAATGCATCCACAATCCCTGCCGCTACTTCTCTTAAGACCCTAGGATGCAAGCCATCAGGTCCAGGGGGTTTATCTGCCTTCAGTCCCATTATCTTACTGAGTACCACCTCCTTAGTGATTGTGATTGTGTTAAGTTCTTCCCCCACATAGCTCCTTGACTATTCACTGTTGAGATATTTTTCGTGTCCTCTACCGTAAAGACTGATACAAAATATTTGTTCAGAGTTTCTGCCATTTCCATTGCCCATTACTAATTCCCCGGTCTCGGTGAACATCCTGCTCTTCTTCAAATAGTGCCATGGGATCTTTTACAAGCTCCTGAATCACAGGAAGCGGCAGACCGAGCCTGGCTTTAACATCTTATGATATATATTCTTTGTAAGTAAAGGTCTGTAACATGTCGGATTATTGAGATAAGTTACTCAGAAATAATTTGTCATCCTTCAAACGTCTCTTTTTGGTGACTGTGTCACTGAACCACAGATATAGTCTGTTCATTTTGTGTCATGCTGCAGGCATAGATAATGTGATACACTGAAACACAAAAAGGTTTCTCATCCTGTGAAGCAAGCGTGACAACACTGGGTTATCAACGAGTCTCTGTGATTGCATCATTCCTTCGGGCAGTTGTACCATGGTAGCAAATGACTACTGTAGTCTCCAGCCATAAGGGGTGCACATATATAATGAATTGCAGAGTTAAGACTGTGAGAACATAGAATGATACAGCACAGACAGAGGCCACTTGGCCCATCATACCAGTGCCGGCTCTTTGAAAGAGCGATCCAATTGGTACCACTACCCCGTTCTTTCCCCATAGTCCTTTAATTTTCTCCTTCTCAAGTATTTATCCAATTCCCTTTTGGAAGTTGTTATTGAATCTGTTTCCCCCGCCCTTTCAGGCAGCGCGTTCCCGATCACAAGAACTCGCTACGTAAAACAAATCCCCCTCACTTCCCCCAATTACCTTAAATCGGTGTCTTCTGGTTACCGACCCTCCTGCCATTGGAAACCGTTTCCTGAGGGGAAAAGTTCCATTGCCCCTGTTCGGTGGTAACATCTGGGAGGCGGGACATTTTGCGCCAGGCGCGGGAGTCCCCGTCCCAATCTCTGACTTCCGGTTACTACCACCGATAGGAAATGGAGCGCAAAATAGCGCGTAATGCTGCCGCATAGGAGGGGCTCTTTCCTGAATTAACGGGAAGGGCACAAGGTGCAAACTCTGCAGTGATGAAAGGGGCCTCCCTGGACCACCGGGGAGCAGGGGTGCCGAGCCAACAGCAAGTGCCGGGATGACCGATCGCGGCACGGACCCCGCTTTCAAAATCGCCAGAATTTCTTTTTCAATGGCCCACACACCCCAGCCGCTCCCCTTTAACTTTCACGAGCAGCCACCTGGTACGCGTCCCTTGAAGCTGTTGCTGTCATCGCCCACCACAGCTTCAGGGGGCACTAACGGGTCGCTGCGCACGGTGAAGACGTCATCATCGCCGGCGCAGCAGTGCGGGACGCTATGGGTTCGAACCGGCGCTAAACTCCCGCCGGGTGTAGCAAGAGTCGTTAGTGGCGCCGTGCCTGGGCGCAAAGTTATTTGTGCCCGGTTAGCGCCCGCTAGGGGGCACTAACAGGAGGTGTAAACCACCCGAAATGCTCGGCCATAATTTTGAAGACCTGTATTAATTCTCCCCTTTAGCTTCTGTGCTCGAGGAACAACAATCCCAGCTTTGCCAGTCGCTCCACGTAACACAACACGTATAGGAACAGGCAGTTTCTTCCGTATTGATGTGTAGAGTGCCTGAGATCCTCTGTGAGTGGGTAATATCGACAGCCAGTGTGCCAACACCATGGTGGCGATGGCAGGAAGCTCCCTCCTGCCTCAGAATCCGTGTGCCTCCATTGTGGAATGGAATCGTAAGGCAGATTTAGATTGCATGAGGCTGGTGCTGCTATGGTTAGGGTCACAAACTCGCAGCTGCCAGTTGATTGTAAGATTAACGGGAACACGAGACAAACTATTGCATGTGCTGGAAATTGGAAAAAAAAAGCAGAAAATGCAGGGAACACTAAGCAAGTCAGGCAGCATCTGTAAATAAAGAAACGTATTGGGGTGGTGAAATTGGGCTCCTTTGTGCCTCCGGGGGGCGCTAATGGGGCACAAATGGTTTTGCAACCGGGTGTGGTGAGATCAACGACTGTCGATAAATTCGGCAGAAGCTTTGCGGTGGCACTATGGTGTGGTGCTCCGATCTCCTTCACCGGGAGATCATGATGTCAGCACCGAGCACATCGCCCCGGTATTGCCTTCCAACCCTGCAGCATCGCCGGGCGAAAACACCAGCAGCTGCAGGAGGCGATCATTGGGAGGCCAGGCATTCTGGGGGCGAGGCCAAGGTAAATTAAAAAAAACTTATCTCCTCACTTGCAGTTTTTTTCATGAGTTCCTGCCCCCGATCGATTAGCCCGGCACTCTGCTGCGGTGCATCCGGCCAATCAGGCTGGATCGGGGCTGTTGTTGGGGAGAAGGTAAGTTTTTCCTTTGCCCGCTGCCCATCGCGCTCCAGGAAGGAAGTGAAACGCCTGATTTAGCCACTCCACTTCCTCCCTGGAGCGCAAATGCAGAATGCTTTAAAAGTTTGAAATCTTCTCTACTCCAAGGAGAACGACTCCATGAGTTCCTCCTAGCTTCCTGGCTTTTGTACTCCATTGGCCCGAATTTGGTGAAGGCCTCTGGCCGCCCAAGTGCTGCTCAAGGACCGCTGATGGCCGCCGAGGTACCTGATGGTACTTTGGGCGAGATATTCATCGCCGAGGTCCCTCGAAGGTCGGCGGGCGGCAAATGGATGACGTACGCCGCCAATCTGGGCGGCAGCAAGCGGGAGCTCCCAATCTCGATGGCAGAGGCGCTTGCCGCCCAAGTGCCGCCGAGGATGGAGTCGGGCCCACGGAGGGTCGAAGAGCTGAAAAGCAAAAGCATCAAAAAATAACATCTGAAGATCTTCAGGGGACCCCATCCAGGTAAGTCCTTGTGAAAAAAAAAATTACAAAAAGTTCACTAACCTTTTTTTCACCATCTCCCTACCTACCGCCGGGGACAGACCAGCCTCCAGCCAATGATCCAGCCCTGTTCTGCCGCCGACTCCCGCCCGCATCAATATCGCAGCTTGACAGGCGGGAGCTCAGTTGCACGACTCAGCCGTCCGCTGACATCGGCGGGTGCTTCCCAGCGGCTCTCCCCTCCCGCCCGCTGCAGCCCGTTCCAGACCGCATTGAAAGTGGCACTGGGCGATTCGACCAGAGGAATGTCAGTGGCAGCGAGCAGCAGTGGGCGGTGAGTTCTTCATCTTCGGGCCCCATGCCTCTATTTATGAAGCCCAGGATCCCATAAGCTTTTTTAACCGCTTTCTCAACCTGCCCTGCCACCTTCATTATTAAATTAATGATTTGGACGAAGGAATGAGTGTAATTTCTCCAAGTTTGCAGATGACACTAAGCTGGATGGCAGTGTGAGCTGTGAGGAGGATGCCAAGTGGCTGCAGGGTGACTTGGACAGGTTAGGTGAGTGGGCAAATGCATGGCAGATGCAGTATAATGTGGATAAATATGAGGTTATCCACTTTGGTGGCAAAAACAGGAAGGCAGAATATTATCTCAATGGTGACAGATTAGTAAAAAGGGGAGATGTTGAGTCCAGTTCGTTAGATATATTGAAAAGTTAGATGTAGCCCTTACAGCTAAAGGGATCAGAGGGTATGGAGAGAAAGCAGGAATGGGGTACTGAAGTTGCATGATCAGCCATGATCATACTGAATGGTGGTGCAGGCGCGAAGGGCCGAATGGCCGACTCCTGCACCTATTTTCTATGTTTCTATGTTTCAACAATTTGTGCACTTATACCCCCAGGTCTGTCTGTAATTGTATTTCATTTTGTGTGAAGTAATGTGCTAAACTATTCAATAAGTGCGGGTCCTTTCTTTCACCGAGGCCTATCAGCTGAAGGAAAGGGATAAAGGTAGGGCGGATAGTTCGAGGACAGTGTGGATGGCAGTGGAGTTTTTGGCACCGACAGCTCTCTGGGGAGCTCCAGAATTGGTGAAAGAAAGGAGCGAGGTTGAGTCATCGGCATTCTAAAAAAAAAGCCTTTTGTCCGTATATTTCTTTGCCTGCAAGAGCAACGATCTCCAGCTATAAATCTGCATCTGCTTTTGGTTTGACTTATTGCCTCATATGTTTGTTATCTGCAAACACTGACCTCTGACGCAGGCCTGTTTGCATTGAAAGGCAACCTGTTCATTCATGGTGCACAGCCCGACTTGCCGAAGCCATTTTTTTTTTGGCCAGCACTAAATCTCGGAAACCAACCAAAAAAAGATTTGATTTACAGCCTGGTTATTTTAGAATCGGACCACTTCACGCATCGATTTGACTCCCGCTAGCAAACAGTTGCAACCTGGAATCATTGATTAAAGCAAAACTGCGTGATCTGATCCCAAACTAAGCGGTAGTTTCCACTCTGCCTCAAAAAGGATGATGGTGCAGGTTTGATGTGACACGTTTTGAAATGTGTTGGCCTGCAGGGTTACTAAAAAGGAACAGCCTGCTCTTCGAACCAGCATTATTCATTCGTAAAGCTTTCCAAAATGACAGTTTCTGTAACATGTCCTTCGCAGGAGTCGCCCCTGTTGATGAGAGGCCTGTGCTGCAGGCTACGTGGACACAGTCATTTAGAATAATGTTGGAGTAGGAGGAGGCCATTCAACCCCTCGAGCCTGTTCCACCATTCAATTAGATCACGTCTGAACTGTATCTTAACTCCATCTACCCACCTTGGTTCCGTAACCCTTTAATCCCCTTACCCAACAAAAATCTATCCATCTCGGTTTTGAAATTTACAGTTGACCCCCAGCCTCGACAGCTTTTTTGGAGAGAGAGTTCCAGATTTCCTCTACTCTTTGTGTGAAGATCATCATCATAGGCAGTCCCTCGGAATTGAGGAAGACTCGCTTCCACTCTAAAAATGAGTTCTTAGGTGGCTGTACAGTCCAATATGGGAATTACAGTCTCTGTCACAGGTGGGACAGAAGGAAAGGGTGGGTGGGGAGCCTGGTTTGCCGCACGCTCCTTCTGCTGCCTGCGCTTGCTTTCTGCATGCTCTCGGCGATGAGACTGCAGAAAGCAAGCGCAGGCAGCGGAAGTGTTCTCCCGGATGCTCTTCCTCCACTTAGGGCGGTCTTTGGCCAGGGACTCCCAGATATTGGTGGGGATGTTGCACTATATCAAGGAGGCTTTGAGGGTATCTTTGAAATGTTTTCTCTGCCCACCTTGGGCTCGCTTGCCATGTAGGAGTTCCAAGTAGAGCGCTTGCTTCGGGAGTCTTGTGTCAGGCGTGTGGACAATATTGCCCATCCAACGGAGCTGATCGAGTGTGGTCAATGCTTTGATGCTGGGGATGTTGGCCTGGTCGAAGACGCTAATGCTGGTGCGTCTGTCCTCCCACGGGATTTGCAGGATCTTGCGGAGACATCGTTGGTCGTATTTCTCCAGCGATTTGAGGTGCCTAATGTATATGATCCACGACTCTGAGCCATACAAGAGGGCAGGTATCACTACAGCCCTGTAGACCATGAGCTTGGTGGCAGATTTGAAGAAGTGCTTCCTTATATTACCCTTGAACGGCCTGGCTCTAATTTTAAGGTAGTGCCTCCTTGTTCTGGATTCTCCCTGTCAGCTGTGTGAACAGTAAGAAGTTGGAAACCATTGGGTTGAGATGGACGTGTAAGAAATGTTCGAGTTGTATGCATTGCCCAGGAATTACTGCTGGAGATGTTAAGGGCAAACATTTAACATGACTGAGTGACATTCCCCTGCCCACTTTATTAGCAGAGACATTAACCTATTAAAATCAATGGGTTAGCCCCTACCTTAAAATGGTGTCAGCTCTGACACTCTCGTCTCTATACATCGTAGAATCAGAGAACGGTTACAGCACGGAAGAAGGCCATTCGGCTCGTCGAGCCCGTGCTGACTCTCAGCTAGTCCCACTCCCCCACCCTTTCCCCACAGCCCCGCAAATTTTTCCTTCAGGTACTTATCCACATCCCTTTTGAAAGTTGTGATTGCGTCTGCCTCCACCACTCTTTCAGGCCGTGCATTCCAGATCCGAACCACTTGCTGTGTAAAAAAGCTTTTCCTCATCTCTTTGATTCTTTTGCCACACATCTTAAATCTGTGTCCTCTGGTTCTTGACTAGGTTCAATAGTCTGGTTCAAAAGTTCTTCAGTGACTGTAAAATGTTTTGGGATGTTCTGAGGCCATGAAAGTTGTTAATAAATCCACGTCTTACTTTTTTTCTCTAAGAATGTCATACAAACATGTTAAGGGTTCGTCCACTAACACTGAAACCCATGATGGCTCAACTGGTCGTCCCAAAGAAACTTACGGCCAGTGAAGTACTTTTGGAGCGTAGTCACTGTTGTAATGTAGGAAATACGGCAGCTTCTTTGCGCACAGCAAGCTCCCACAAACAGCAATGTGATAATGAGCGGATAACTTGTTTTAGTGATGTTGGTTGAGGGATAAATATTGGCCAAAATACTGGGGAGGACTCTACTGCTCTTCTTCGAAATATTAGCATAGGATTCTTTTATGTCCACCTGAACAGGCAGACAGGGCCTCGGTTTAACATCTCATCCGAAAGACTGCACCTTCGACAGTGCAGCGCTCCCTCAGCACTGGACCGGAGTGTCAGCCTACAATATATGCTCAAATCTCTGGAGTGGGACTTGAAGCCACAAACTTCTGACTCCGAGGTGAGAGTTCGACCATCTGAACCACGGCTGACACAGAGGGACATAAAGTGAAGGAAGGAAAGAGGTGGGCAGTGAAAATCTGATATTTGAATAGAAAGCTAGATTTGGTGAGGTACATGTTTCAAAAGGGTGCATGAATATTCTTACAACAATACCGCACAGAATACATAAGAACATAAGAAATAGGAGCAGGAGTAGGCCACCTGGTCCCTCGAGCCTGCTCCACCATTCAATAAGATCATGGCTGATCCAATCATGGACTCAGTTCCACTTCCCTGCCCACTCCCCATAACCCTTTACTCCCTTATCGCTCAAAAATCTGTCTATCTCCACCTTAAATATATTCAATGACCCAGCATCCACAGCTCTCTGGGACAGAGAATTCCATAGATTTACAACCCTCTGAGAGAAGAAATTCCTCCTCATCTCAGTTTTAAATGAGTGGCCCCTTATTCTAAGATCATGCCCCCTAGTTTTAGTCTCTCCTATCAGTGGAAACATCCTCTCTGCATCCACCTTGTCGAGCCCCCTCATTATCATATACGTTTCGATAAGATCACCTCTCATTCTTCTGAACTCCAAGGTGTATAGGCCCAACCTACTCATCCTTTCCGCATAATTCGTAAGTCTCGGAGTAGTTGGTTGTAATCTCTAAACCGTTGGATCTTGTTGAGTTGTGAATTAAGATGTTGCTAGAGTTTGACAGTGTGTTAAAAGTATTGAAGATTAAATCTCGCAGTGGCTGAACAAGTCGGTGGCAGAACGATGCAGACTAGGACGATCCCCAATCCCTGGTCCTTGTTGCCTGGGAAGGTATCACTGGATATGGAGCAAAGGTGACTAAATGAAATATATTTTTCCATTTTAAAGCAGCTAAATCTCAGGACATTCCAAACACTTTACAGCCAATGAAGTACGGTCACTGTTGTTATGTCTGTAGTGCACTTATGAATGACTCCACGAGGCAATGTGTTGTATTCAAACTGTAGTGACGTTGGTCCTTTATTTGTAACTCCAGACTGAGACACAGCATGGTGGGCAGCCTTTTATACTGGGCCCTGCACATCTCAGGTCTCTCACTGCAGTGCCCTCTGGTGAATAGCCTCTGCCACAGGGGCAGGAAACTCCGGTCTCCACCAGTTGCACCCTCTAGTGGTGCCAGCATAATATATATACACAGTGTAAACCTTATTGAAAGTACATCAGGGAACGAATCTCCATCTTATACAACTAAACATTGACTACACAGAGAGTATATCTATAGTCTGCATGTATAATATTATAATGTCAGAAACATGGCATCTATTTCTGTGATGTTGGTTGAAGGATAAATATTGGCCAGGACACCAGGGATAACTCTACTGCCTCCCTTTGAAATAGTGTCATGGGATCTTTTACACCCACCTGAGAGAGCAGACAGTTTAACGTCTCATCTAAAAGAAGGCACCTCCGACAGTGTAGCACTCCTTCAGTACTGCACTGGGAATGTCAGCCTGGATTTTGTGCTCAAAATCAAGCTTTTATGCAGCGAGTGGTTGGGTCCTGAAATGCACTGCCTCAAAGGGTGGTAGAGGCAGACTCAATTTTATCTTTCAAAAGGGAATTGAATAAGTATCTGAAGAGAAGAAAATTGCAGGGCGACAGGGAAAGAGCAGGGGAGTGGGATTAGTTGAAGTGCTCTTTGGGATTCCTAAAATGCATTCAGGGGAACTTACTTAGCTAGTATGTAGCAAGCCTAACACGGGAGGGGGCGATTCTAGATTCAGTTTTAGGGAATGAAGCTGGGCAGATGGAAGGGGTATCAGTGGGAGAGCATGTAGGTGCTAGTGACCATAGAAACATGGAAACATAGAAAATAGGTGCAGGAATAGACCATGTCGCCTTCGAGCCTGCACCACCATTCAATAGGATCTTGGCTGATCATTCACCTCAGTACTCCTTTCCTGCTTTCTCTCCATACCCCTTGATCCCTTTAGCTGTAAGGGCCATATCTAATTCCCTCTTGAATATATCAAATGAACTGGCATCAACAACTCTCTGCGGTAGGGAATTCCACAGATTAACAACTCTCTGAGTGAAGAAGTTTCTCCTCATTTCAGTCCTAAATGGCTTACCCCTTATTCTTAGACTATGTCCCCTGGTTCTGGACTTCCCCAACATCAGGAACATTCTTCCTGCATCTAACCTGTCCAGTCCCATCAGAATTTTATATGTTTCTATGAGATCCCCTCTCATCCTTCTAAACTCCAGTGAATACAGGCCCAGTCGATCCAGTCTCTCCTCATATGTCAGTACTGTCATCCCGGGAATCAGTCTGGTGAATCTTTGCTGCACTCCCTCAATTGCAAGAACATCCTTCCTCAGATTAGGAGACCAAAACTGAACACAATATTCCAGGTGAGGTCTCACCAAGGCCCTGTACAATTGCAGTAAGACCTCCCTGCTCCTATACTCAAATCCCCTAGCTATGAAGGCCAACATACCATTTGCCTTCTTCACTGCCTGCTGTACCTGCATGCCAACTTTCAATGACTGATGTACCATGACACCCAGATCTCGTTGCACCTCCCCTTTTCCTAATCTGCCGCATTCAGATAATATTCTGCCTTCGTGTTTTTGCCCCCAAAGTTGGATAACCTCACATTTATCCGCATTATACTGCATCTGTCACTCATTTGCCCATTCACCTAATCTGTCCAAGTCAACCTGCAGCCTTTTAGCATCCTCCTCACAGCTCACACCGCCCCAGCTTAGTGTCATCTGCAAACTTGGAGATATTACACTCAATTCACTCATCAAAATCATTAATGTATATTGTAAATAGTTGGGGTCCCAGCACTGAGCCCTGAGGCACCCCACTAGTCACTACCTGCCATTCTGAAAAGGACCCGTTTATCCCAACTCTCTGCTTCCTGTCTGCCAACCAGTTCTCGATCCACGTCAATACATTACCCCCAACCATGTGCTTTAATTTTGCTCACCAATCTCTTGTGTGGGACTTTGTCAAAAGCCTTTTGAAAGTCCAAATACACCACATCCACTGGTTCTCCCTTGTCCACTCTACAAGTTACATCCTCAAAAAATTCTAGGAGATTTTTCAAGCAGGATTTCCCTTTCATAAATCCATGCTGGCTTGGACCGATCCCGTCACTGCTTTCCAAATGTGCTGCTATTTCATCTTTAATAATTGATTCCAATATTTTCCCCACTACTGATATCAGGCTAACCGGTCTATAATTACCTGCCTTCTCTCTCCCTCCCTTCTTAAAAAGTGGTGTTACATTAGTTACCCGCCAGTCCATAGGAACCAATCCAGAGTCGATAGACTGTTGGAAAATGATCACCAATGCATCCACTATTTCTAGGTCTACTTCCTTAAGTACTCTGAGATGCAGACTATAAGGCCCCGGGAATTTATTGGCCTTCAATCCCATCAATTTCCCTAATACAATTTCCCACCTAATAAGGATTTCCTTCAGTTCCTCCTTCTCACTAGACCCTCGGTCCCTTAGTATTTCCGGAAGGTTATTTGTATCTTCCTTCGTAAAGACAGAACCAAAGTATTTGTTTTACTGGTCTGCCATTTCTTTGTTCCCCATTATAAATTCACCTGAATCTGACTGCAAGAGACCTACATTTGTCTTCACTAATCTTTTTCTCTTCACATATTTATAGAAACTTTTGCAGTCAGTTTTTATGTTCCCAGCAAGCTACCTCCCATATTCTATTTCCCCCCTCCCTATTAAACCCTTTGTCCTCCTCTGCTGTATTATAAAATTCTCCCAGTCCTCAGGTTTGCTGCTTTTTCTGGCCAATTTATATGCCTCTTGCTTGGATTTAACACTATCCTTAATTTCCCTTTTTAGCCACGGTTGAGCCACTTTCCCCGTTTTATTTTTGCTCCAGACAGGGATGTACAATTGTTGAAGTTCATCCATATGATCTTTAAATGTTTGCCATTGCCTATCCACCGTCAACCCTTTAAGCATCACGCACCAGTCTATTCTAGCCAATTCACGTCTCATACCATCGAAGTTACCTTTCCCAAGTTCAGGACCCTAGTCTCTGAATTAACTGTGTCACTCTCCATTTTAATAACGAATTCTACCATATTATGGTCATTCTTCCCCAAGGGGCCTCGCACAACTAGATTGCTAATTAGTCCTTTCTTATTACACATCACCCAGTCTAGGATGGCCAGCCCTCAATTGGCTCCTCGACATATTGGTCTAGAAAACCATCCCTATACACTCCAGGAAATCCTCCTCCACCGCATTGCTACCAGTTTGGTTAGCCCAATCAATATGTAGATTAAAGTCGCCCATGATAACAGCTGTACCTTTATTGCATGCATCTCTAATTTCTTGTTTGATGCTGTCCCCAACCTCACTACTACTGTTTAGTGATCTGTACACAACTCCCACTAACGTTTTCTGCCCTTTGGTATTCCGCAGCTCCATAATTTAGTTAGATTTAAGGTAGTTATGGAAAAGGACAAAGATAGACCAGGAATAAAAGTTCTAAATTGGGGGAAAGCCAATTTTGTTAAGCTGGGAGGTGATTTAGCCATAGTCGACTGGAAACAGCAACTTGAAGGTAAATCAGTGTCAGAGCAGTGGGAGGCATTCAAGGAGGAGATCTGGAGGGTTCAGAGGAGTATAGAAAGTGCAGGGGTGACCTTAAAAAGGATATTAGGAAAGCAAAGAGAGAGCATGAAAAATTCTCAGCAAGTAAAATCAATAAAAACCCAAAGATGTTTTATAAATATAAAGAGCAAAAGGAGAACTAAAGAAAGGGTAGGGCCTATTAGAGATCAGGAGGGTAATCTGTGTGTGGAGGCAGAAGATATGGGTATGGTTCTTCATGAAAACTTTGCATCTGTTTTCACAAAAGAGAGGGGCGATGCAGACATTGTTATTGGGGGAGGGGGGGTGGCATGTGAAATATTAGATGAAATAAACATAGTGAGAGAGGAGGTTTTAAGGAGTTTAGCAGCTTTGAAATGGGATAAGTCCCCAGGCCCGGATGAAATGTATCCCAGGCTATTAAGCAAAGCAAAAGAGGAAATAGCAGAGGCTCTGACCATAATTTTCCAATCCTCTCTGGCTTCAGGTGTGGTGCCAGAGGACTGGAGGACTGCTAATATGGTATCTTTGTTTAAGAAGGGAGAAAGGGATAGACCAAGTAATTACAGACCAGTCAGCCTAACCTCGGTGGTGGGACAATTATTGGAAAAACTTCTGAAGGACAGGTTAAATCTTCAGTTAGAAAGATACGGATTAATTAAGTACAGTCAGCATGGATTTGTTAAAGCAAGGTCATATCTGACTAAATTGATTGAATTTTTTGAGGAGTTAACAAGGAGGGTGGATATGGGTAGTAGTGCCTTTGATGTAGTGTATATGGATTTTAGCAAAGGTTTTGATAAGGTCGCACATGGCAAACTGATCATGAAAGTAAAAGCTCATGGGATCCAGGGCAAAGTGGCAAGTTTGATCCAAAATTGGCTCAGAGCGTAATGGTTGATGGATGTTTTTGTGACTGGAATGTTGTTTCCAGTGGGGTTCAGCTGGGCTCAGTACTAGGTCCCTTGCTTTTTGTGGTATATATCAATGATCTAGACTTGAATATGGGGGGTATGGTTAAGAAGTTTGCAGATGATATCAAAATCAACTGTGTGGTTGATAATGAAGAAGAAAGCTGCAGACTGCAGGAAGATATCAATCAACTGGTCAGGTGGGCAGAACAGTGGCAAATAGAATTCAATCTGGAGAACTGTGAGGTAATGCATTTGGGGAGGGCTGAAAAGAAAGGAAATACACATTAAATGGTAGGACATTGAGAAGTGTAGAGGAACAAAGGGACCTTGGAGTGCATGTCCACAGATCTCGGAAGGTAGCAGGCCAGGTCGATAAGGTGGTTAAGAAGGCACACGGAATGCTCGCCTTCATTAGCTGAGACATAGAATACAAGAGCAGGGGGGTTATGCTTGAACTGTATAAAACACTGGTAAGGCCACAACTAGAGTACTTTGTGCATTTCTGGTCACCACATTACAGGAAGGAAGTGATTGCACTGGAGAGGGTACAGAGGCGATTTATGAGGATGTTGCCGGGAGTGGAGAATCTTAGCTATGAGGACAGATTGGATAGGCTGGGTTTGTTTTCGTTGGAACAGAGGAGGCTGAGGAAAGACCTCATTGAGATGTATAAAATTATGAGGGGCCTAGATATAATGGATAGAAGGGGCGTATTTCCCTTGGCAGAGGGGTCAACAACCAGGGGGTATGAATTTAAAGTAACTGGCAGAAGTATTACAGGGGATTTGAGGGGAAATGTCTTCACCCAGAGGGTTGTGGGGGTCTGGAATTCACTGCCTGAAAGGGTGGTAGAGGCAGAAACCCTCACCACATTTAAAACATCCTTGGATGTGCACTTGAAGTGCCGTAACCTACAGGGCTATAGACCTAGAGCGGGAAAGTGGGATTAGGCTGGATAGCCTCTTGTTGGCTGGCACGGACATGATGGGCTGAAATGGTCTCCTTCTGTGCTGTAATATTCTATGTCTCTGGAGTGGGACTTTAACTCACAAGCTTCTGACTGAGGGATGAGAGTGCTGCCCACTGAGTCATGGTTGATACTAATAAAAAAGCAAAATTCTGCAGATGCTGGAAATCTGAAACACAAATAGAAAATACTGGAAATAATTAGCTGGTCAGGCAGCATCTGTGTGGAGAGAAACAGAGTTAGTGTTTCAGGTTGATGACCCTTTGTCAGAACTGGGAAAAGTTAGAGATGTAACAGGTTTTAAGCAATTGCAGGGCCAGGGAAAGGGGGTAAGGGCAGGGAAAGGGGGGAGGTGCATGGAAAGGGGGGAGGGGTACGGAAAGGGGAGGGGCAGAGAAAGGGGGAGGGGCAGTGTAAGGGAAGGGGCAGGGAAAGGGGAGGGGTAAGGAAAGGGGGAGGGGCAGGGAAAGGGGAGGATCAAAGAAAGGGGAGGGGCAGAGAAAGGGGGAGGGGCAGGGGACGGGGGAGCAGTAGGGAAAGGGGGAGGGGCAGGGAAAGGGGAGGATCAGAGAAAGGGGGAGGGACAGGGGACGGGGGAGGGGCAGAGGACGGGGGAGCGGTGGAGAGAGAACAAAAGGGAAGGTCTGCGATAGGGTGGAAGGCAGGAGAGATTAAATCACAAAAGGGATGGTGTGAGGCAAAAGGCAATGTTAATGAGGAAAGTTAAGAAACAAAAGAAAAGTCTAGAAGAGCTGTAAATGGGAATGGCAGAATCAATAGCTGCCATGTGAACAAATAGGGGCAGAGGTTATGGTCTGAAATTGTTGAACTCAGTATTGAGTCCGGAAGGCTGTAAAGTGCCCAAGCGAAAGATGAGGTGCTGTTCCTCGAGCTTGCGTTGAGCTTTGTTGGAACAGTGTAGGAGGCCGAGGATGGAGAGGTCTTAGTGGGAGTGGAGTGGAAAATGAATGTGACAGGCGACCGGAAGCTCGGGGTCACACTTACGGACCGAACGGGAGTGTTCTGCAAAGCGGTCACCCAATCTACGCTTGGTCTCCACGATGTAGAGGAGACCACATCGTGAGCAGTGAATACAGGCTATTAAATTGATAGAAGTACAAGTAAATCACTGTTTTACCTGGAAAGAATGTTTGGAGCCCTGGACAGTGGGAAGGGAGGAGGTAAATGGGCAGATGTTGCATCTCCTGCGCTTGCGTGGGAAGGTGCCGTGGGAAGGGGAGGGGGTGGTGGGGGTGACTGCGGAATGGACCAGGGTGTCACGGATGGAGCAGTCCCTTCAGAACGCTGAGAGGGGAGGGGAAGATGTGATTGGTAGGATCACGCTGGAGGTGGCGGAAATAGCGGAGGATGATCTGTTGAACGTGGAGGCTGGTGGGGTGAAAGGTGAGGACAAGGGCAACCCCATTGTAGTTCTGTGAGGGAGAGGAAGGGGTGAGAGCAGAAGTGCAGGAAATAGAGCGGACTCAGTCGTGGCTCGTATTAACCATAGTGGAGGGGAATCCTCGGTTGAGGAAAAAGGAAGAGATATCGGAAACACTAGTGTGAAAGGTGGCGTCGTCAGAGCAAATGTGATGGAGACGAAGAAACTGTGAAAATGGAATGGAGTCCTGACAGGAAGCGGGGTGGGAGGAAGTGTAGTTCAGGTAGCTGCGGGAGTCAGTGGGCTTATAGTGAATGTTTGTCAATAGTCTATCCCCAGAAATGGAGACGGCGATATCGAGGAAGGGAAGGGAAGAGTTGGAGATGGATCAATTGAAGGTGAGGGAAGGGTGGGAATTGGAAGCAAAGTGAATGTAATTTTCAGGGTGAGAGCAGTTAAAGGCACCGATACAGTCACCAATATAGCAGGAAAAGAGTTGAGGGAGGGAATCCGATTAGGACTGGAACAAAGAATGTTGCACATATCCCGTTAGGGCCCATGCAGGTTCCCATAGCAACACCTTTAAGGAAATTAGTGTAGTTAAAGGAGAAGTTGTTCAATGTGAGAACAAGTTCAGCCAGGCAGAGGAGGGTGGTGGTGGATGGGGATTGGTTGGGCCTCTGCTCGAGGAAGAAGCGGAGCGCCCTCAGGCCATCCTGGTGGGGGATGGAAGTGTAGAGAGATCGAACGTCCATGGTGAAAAGGAGACGGTTGGGGCCAGGAAACTGGAAACGATTAAAGTGGCGGTGGGCATCGCAGGAGTCGCGGATGTGGGTGGGAAGAGAGTGGACAGGGGAGAAAAAAAATAGAGTTGAGATTTAAAATGATGCTAGGTAGCCATTGTGAGTGTTATTTCTGGTCAATCTTCCCCTGTCTAGCTCACCAATTGTTGCATCCTTTCTGCCACTCCACACTGGTGATTGAACTCTCTCCACAACTTGCCTACTCATTGTACACACTACCTAAGCTGTCCTATCCCCATTTTGATTATATATTCTCAGACTATATTTTAAATGAATTTTAAAACAAAGTATAATGATTACCAGGTATCAGTAAGAAACAAGTAGATAGTAGAGTTTGAATGAAGTATGATACTGAAATACAATTACTCTATAATTTGGCCATCCACAATCTGTCATATCAGTAAAATGTAACTCTGTAACTTTAACCAAAGAGCAGCAATTTTATTTGGAAATATTTCCAGCCTCATTCTGCTCTTTGACAAAGTATAATTTTCAATTGTATATATTATTTTTCATGTTTACATTTGCATTATAGATATATATCTATGTATGAGGTAAGGGTATATAGGGATATGGAAGCAAGGCAGGTAAATGGGGTTGAGATACAGATCAGCCATGGTCTAATAGCATGGTGGAACAAGCTCGAGGGGCTGAATGACCTCCTCCTGTTCGTACATTCCTTATATAATTTATAGCTGTTTATTGGAATCATAAATTATACAATTATTTTTAAAATGTGCTCCAACAAACAGCACACACTATTGTTTATAGCCCAGAATATGTTTATTCTTCTCTAATCATGAACCTTATTGCCAAATGAAGAGTAGCAACATATTAATAAGATAAATGGAGCTCATGTATAAACACCCTTGGAGATCATGTAATTTAGTGCAATTTTCTCTAATTCAATGTATGCTTGCTCGTCGAATGCAACTGCACTTCTGTTTTATCATGAGGCACGAACCACACATGAGCCAGGGTCTTGAGAGCTCTAGATAGCTGCCGCTATTTCCAGTAATTCCGACAGAAAACAGGCTTGGAATAATAAACACTGGCCTCAGAGACCGTGTAAGAAGAGACAGGAGCGACGAATTATGAACTGGAGTTAAAATTTAAATGACCAGGCAGAACAGCTCAGATATCGATTTCAGTTTTCATTAGTAATGTCTATGGTGAACACACAAATTATTCTATTAGGCTAAGTATTTCAGTCACAGTCCATTTTCAAAAAAAAATTCTAATCTCAACCCATTTTCTCTTTGAAACTTTCAATAGATGATTATTAGAAATCTTCAATAGATGACTATTTCACTGCAGGTTAAATTACAGAATCATTTCCTGGAAAGAGAAGAAATTTAAACAAAATTCATCAGATGGAAGATGTACAAAATAAGGGTAAGGATCTAGAAATGACTGGAGTCTAGAAATTACTATTAGCATTATTAATGAACAAATGGTTAAAGTGTTTTAATGATACCCTTCTCTTCATTATTTTGGCAGAGACTTTAATTAATTTAAAATAAAGAGGTTTAAGCTGGCATTAATGAGGAGGACACATTGTGTGAAAATGTCGCCTTGCATGAAATATATATTTAGTCGTTAAAAAATTGCTGTGCTTGTCTACTGTTAAAACAAATAGAATTTGGAATGCCCCCGCTTGACGAACTTGTTTGCAGACTAGTACGGACAATGGGGTAAAGATGTTTCGTGGGAAATACAGGAAACAGATGCATATGTCCAACTGTCTGTTGTCAAATTATTCATGGGGACTGATTCAGTAGAGTTGCTTAACTTGCTCGTCTGCGCACCTTCAAATCAATTTGAAAATCCTTGCCCGTTCCTTCAAGGGTGTCAGCTGTGTCTCAGTGGATAGCACTCTCGCCTCTGGGTCAGAGGGTTGTGGGTTCAAGTCCCACTCCAGAGACTTGAGCATAAAAATCTCGGCTGACACGCCAATGGAGTGCTGAGGGAATGCTGCACTGTCGGAGATGTCGTCTTTCGAATGAGAAGTTAAACCAAGTCTGCTCTCTCTGTAACACTATTCCGAAGAAAAGCAGGGGAGTTATTGGTGTCCTGGCCAATATTTGTCCCTCAACCAACATTACTAAAACAGATTTGTTGGGTCATTATCTCATTGCTGTTTGTGGGAGCTTGCTGTGCGCAAATTGGCTGCTGCGTTTCCTACATTATAACAGCATTTTTTTTCCTTCATGGGATGTGGGCGTCGCTGGCAAGGCCAGCATTTATTGCCCGTCCCTAGTTGCCCTTGAGAAGGTAGTGGTGAGTTGCCTTCTTGAACCACTGCAGTCCATGTGCTGAAGGTGCTCCCATAGTGCTGTTAGGGAGGGAGTTCCAGGATTTTTAACCAGCGACAATGAAGGAATGGTGATATATTTCCACATCTGGATGGTATGTGACTTGGAGGGGAACGTGGAGGTGGTGGTGTTCCTATGCGCCTGCTGCCCTTGTCCTTCTAGGTGGTAGAGGTCATGGGTTTGGGAGGTGCTGCCAAAGAAGCCTTGGTGAGTTGCTGCAGTGCATCTTGTAGAAGGGACACGCTGCAGCCACGGTGCGCCGGTGGTGGAGGGAGTGAATGTTGAAGGTGGTGGTGGGCTGCTTTGTCCTGGATGGTGTCGAGTTTCTTTAGTGTTCTTGGAGCTGCACTCATCCAGGCAAGTGGAGAGTATTCCATCACACTCCTGACTTGTGCCTTGTAGATGATGGAAAGGCTTTGGGGAGTCAGGAGGTGAAACACTCACCACAGAATACTCAGCCTCTGACCCGCTCTTGTTGCCACATTATTTATGTAGCTGGTCCAGTTAAGTTTTTGGTCAATGGTGATCCCCCTGGATGTTGATGGTAGGGGATTCAGTGATGGTAATGTCGTTGAATGTCAAGGGATGGTGGTTGGAGATGGTCATTGCCTGACGCTTGTGTGGCGTGAATGTTACTTGCCACTTATCAGCACGAGCCTGAATGTCGTCCAGGTCTTGCTGCATGCGGGCATCGACTGCTTCATTGTCTGAGGAGTTGCGACTGGCACTGAACACTGTGCAGTCATCAGCGAACATCCCCACTTCTGACCTTATGATGGAGGGAAGGTCATTTGATGAAGCATCTGAGATGGTTGTGCCTAGGACACTGCCCTGAGGTATGCCTGCAGCGATGTCCTGGGGCTGGGATGATTGACCTCCAACCACCACAACCATCTTCCTTTGTGCTGGGTATGACTCCAGCCAGTGGAGAGTTTTCCCCCTGATTCCCATTGACTTCAGTGACAGTGAAGTAACTACAACAGTAACTACACTTCAACAGTATTGGCTGTAAAGCACTTTGGGACGTCCTGAAGTCATAAAAGGTGCTATAGAAATACAGGACTTTCTTTTTTTTTCTTTTTTCAAATGCCTCCGCAGCCTTGCCACACGCACCCTCCGAGACCCCCTTCAGCTCATTGTTCTGACTCACCTTCTTTCCTCTGTCACTGGTTGACTCTCATTTCCTGCCTTCTCGTTCCACTATTGCTGCCTGCTCTTTCAGCCATTGTGCCCCTGCAAATCCCTGCCAAGAATCCTCCTCCCTCCCCGGTTTTAAAATGCCTCTTTCTGTCCATTTTTTCTTCTCTATGCTGCAGAGTTCTGAGATGTTCTTTCAAATGTTAGGAAACAAATAATTGCATTTCTATTGCATCATTCATGACCTCAGGATGTCCCAAAGTGCTTTACAACCAGTGAAATACTTTCTGAGTGTAGTCACTGTTTTAATGTGGGAAACGCAGCAACCAAATTGCACACAGTAAGCTCCCCACAGGCGCGATTGAGATCATGACTGGTTTAGTGATTCTTTTGGAGTGTTTTTCTTTTTAATTTTTCACTAAGATCGGCGCTGCCTCTTTAATTGCTTTTTTGATTTACTGCAATTCTGTATGTCATCTTAAAAATTGAAAAACGTTTGCGATTTTTTTTTTTTTATTTGTTCATGGGATGCGGGCATTGCTGGCAAGGCAGGCATTTATTGCCCATCCCTAATTGCCCCTTGAGAAAGTGGTGGTGAGCCACCTTCTTGAACCGCTGCAGTCCGTGTGGTGAAGGTGCTCCCACAGTGCTGTTAGGGAGCGAGTTATTTTTGTAGCAGTTTGGTACAGCTGAGTGTCTCGCTGGGCCATTTCAGAGGGCAGTTAAGAGTCAACCATGTTGCTGTAGGTCTGGAGTTAAATATAGGCCTTCCCTAACCAGATATTAGTGAGCCAGATGGTTTTTACAGCAATCCGGTAGTTTCACAATCATCATTACTGATACTAACTTTTTATTCTAAATTTATTTAATTAACTGAATTTAAATTCCCCCAGCTGCTGTGGTGGCATTTAAACTCATGTCTCTGGATCATCAGATCTGGATGCAGAGAGGATGTTTCTCCTCGTGGGGGAATCTAGAACTAGGGGCCATAGTTTAAGAATAAGGGGTTGTCCATTGAAAAGGGAAATGAGGAGGAATTTATTTTCTTAGAGGTTTGTGAATCTTTGGAATTCTGTACCCCAGAGAGCTGTAGGGGCTGGGTCATTGAATATATTTAAGGTGGAGACAGACAGATTTTTGAATGATAAGGGAGTCAATGGGTTATGGGGAGCGGGCGGGGAAGTGGAGCTGAGTCCATGATCAGATTAGCCATGATCTTATTGAATAGCGGAGCAGGCTCGGGGGGCCAAATGGCCTACTCTTGCTCTTATTTCTTAAGTTCTTATGTTTAGACCTCTGGATTACTAGTCCAGTAATATATCCTCCTCTTCTTACGCAGTCCCTCGAATCAAGGATGACTTGCTTCCATGCCAAAAAGGGATGAGTTCAATGAATTCACAGGTGTTTCAATGAAGGACCTAATATTCCAGATCCCGAGCTGCATGTTGAAGGGTGTAAGATGCCTGTGCATGGATTTTTTTAACGTGTGGTGACCGTTGCACACCAGCCACTACAAAGGCTTGACAGAGCTAGGTCTTGGTCCAGTGGCAAGAGTTAACCACGACTGGAGACCAGCTCTGCTGCACGGACTTAGTGCGCACACATATCACAGTTTGGGCTGGCCCAAGCTGCCCCTGGGTCCACTCCTCGCCTGGGGTCTTTTTTTAACTCCCCCCCCACCTCCCGCAACTTGCCAATTTTCTCCTCTCCCCCGAGACGCAGTCTCCTTGACTCTCATATCGTTCAAAAATCTGTCTATAACCACCTTGAAAATATTCAATGACTCAGCCTCCACAGCTCTCTGGGGCAGAGAATTCCAAAGATTCACGACCAGTTTAAATAGCTACCCCTTATTCTGAAACTATGCCGCCTAGTTCTAGATTCCCCCACTGGGGGAAACATCCTTGCTGCATCAACCCTGTCAAGTACCCTCAGAATCTTATACATTTCAATAAGATCACCTCTCAGTAATATGTCCACTAGGCTACCGATCCCCTGATACTGCAGGTTCTTGAACATGCTGTACCTGATATGCGTGAATAAATTCAAACTTTAATTTTCATAAGTGGCGTGAGTTTAATATTTTCCTTGAGCCCCGATTGTTTGCTCTGATTTACACCCATTTTACGTTTGATGTATTCGAATGAGATTGACAGCAAATTTGAGTGTAACTTGAGATCGGTAGAATTGGCCTATTTTCGGGTTTAACTTCCAGGCTGGGTCCAGGGAGGAAATTCCAACCCGTTGTGCCAGCACGGTTGGCCGTGGCGTTCCTGACTCTGCAAGGGGACATTTGGCAGAGGTTCAGGCTGCCGATCGCCAGCAATATTCCTGGCTGGAAGTTAACGTGTGTGAATGTTGGGCGAGGGCAGGTTCGGGCTGGGACCTGATGCCCGCTTTTACCTGAGGTCAGTTTGTCAAAGCTCACAGGTACAAGCAACAATCAAAAATGCTAACGAGCATGTTATCCTTTATCTCCAGGGGGTTTGGAACACAAAGGGGAGGAAGTGATGCTTCAGTTGTGCCGAGCCTTGATCAGACCTCTGGATACTGCGTTTAGTTTTGGGCCCCGGACCTCAGGAAGGATATATCCGCCTTGCAGGGAGTGGGTGCAGTGCAGATTCACCAGAATGATACCGGGGCTGTAAAGGTTAAATGATGAGGACATCATTATACTCCATCTACCAAATTTTTGCCCACTCATTTAGCCTGTCTATGTCCTTTTACAGACGTTTTTGTGTTCTCCTCACACATTGCTTTTCCTCCCATCTTTGTATTGTCAGCAAATTTGGCTACATTACACTCAGTCCCTTCCTCCAAGTTGTTAATATAGATTGTAAATAGTTGGGGTCCCAGCACTGATCACTGTGGCACCCCACTGGTTACTGATTGCCAACCCAAGAATGTACCATTTATCTCTACTCTCTGTTTTCTGTTCGTTAGCCAATCCTCTATCCATCCTAATATACTACTCCACCCTGTGAACTTTTATCTTGTGTAGTAACCTTTTATGTGGCATCTTGTCAAATGCCTTCTGGAAGTCCAAATACACCACATCCACTGGTTCCCCTTTATCCACCCTGTTTGTTACATCCTAAAAGAATTCTAGCAAATTTGTCAAACATGGCTTCCCCTTCATAAATCCATGCTGACTCTGCCTGACCGAATTTTGCTTTTCCAGAGCAATTATTTCCTCTGGTGGGGGAATGAAGAACGAGCAGATAAAGGGGCAGAAATTACCCCTTTCTATCAGAGCCGTGACTGCCTCAGCCATGGGTTGGTAAGGACTCACCGCTCGGTCGGCGCTGGGTGGTCGCCATTTTGTAAATTACGCTCCTTTATTTTCAGAGCAGTGTACAGGACCACCCTGGCCATCTTCTCGCTCCATCAGGCACACACCAACCCCTTACTGACCAGCAATGACCCGCTTTCTGACCCCAGTGGGAAATTGCCCCGTGGGAGCACCGCCGCCGGTCGGTGCCATTGACCGTTTTCCCGACGGGGTGCTGTCTTTGGCTGGACGGTGCATCCGCCCTTAAAGTGGAGGTCGCACTGCCAGTGACTCCATTTTATTTTTTCTAGTTGGTCAACAGCCAGGTCAGGCCAACAATATGCCCACGGATTCAGCCGGACTGCCAACAGGCAGCCTGGCACCCCGGCTGCTGGCCGGCCGAAACCCTTCCTTGTGGCCCAGTGTTTGCCATTAAAGTGGCTGCAGAGTTCGCAGTGGCCTTCCCCTTTAACTGAAGGGGACCGTCACGTCCCCGGCGCTGATGACTTGGAGCGACAGCCATTCTGCCCCGCCCCCAATTCCGCTCCACTAGTGATGGGCACTCTGCCCCGCCCCCACTTCCGCCCCACTAGTGACGGGCGCTCTGCCCCGCCCCCACTTCCATCCCACTAGTGACGGGCGCTCTGCCCCGCCCCCACTTCTGCCCCACTAGTGACGAACGCTCTGCCCCGCCCCCACTTCTGCCCCACTAGTGACAGGCACTCTGCCCTGCCCCCACTTCCAACCCGCTCCCAACACCAACATCGCTCCAACCGGAAACAAGATCCAAAGAGCTGAAAATCGGCGGATTGTCCGCCCCTTGCATTGGGATGGATGGAACACTTAAAACTCGGTCGGTGCCCCGTGTTTGGCGGAGGGCACTTCATCCCCATAATCTTGAAATTAGAGGTGAATCATTTAGGAGGGAATTCATGGAGCACTTTTTCACACAAAGGGCTGCAGAAATCTGGAACTCTCTTTCCCCAAAAGTCTGTGGATGCTAGGGGGATAATTGCAGCTTTGAAGCCTGAGATGGGTATAGTTTTGTTGGGTAAGGGTATCGAGGGATATGGAGCAAGGGCGGGTAAATGGAGTTGAGGTGCAGATCAGCCGTAAAGTGGCAGAACAGGCTCGAGGAGCCAAATGGCCAACTCCTGTCCCTTTGTTCCTATGGCCATTTGGACAAGATTCCAAAGAAGATCCATTATCTGTGGTACATTGTGACAATAATTTCACACCTTTAGAAACTAGCTCAGAAGAAAGAAATTCCAGTATCCAATTATCTTTTATTAAATACTTAGAACACATCTCCTGTATTTATCTCCCTGCACTAATTTGTTTTATCGTCTCATCTAAACAGGAAAAACAATTTCCTTAATTAATCATATATTACCGGGGCAGATGGATAGCAAGCGTTTATCATCAGCTGCTGATACACTCATCTTCCGACTGCGAGTGAGACAAAAAAAAGGACAATAACTTGTATTTATATAGTGCCTTTAGCATAGTAAAATGCCCCAAGGCACTTCACAGGAGTATTATAAGACAAAAATGTTATCGCCGAGCCACATAAGGAGAAATGAGGGCAAATGGCCAGAAGCTTGGTCAAAGTGGAAGGTTTTAAGGAGCGTCTTAAAGGAGGAAAGAGAGGTAGAGAGGGGGAGAGGTTTAGGGAGGGAATTCCAGAGTTTGGGGCCCAGGCAACAGAAGGCACGGCCACCAATGGTGGAGCAAAGAAAGTTGGGGACGCACGAGTGGCAATTTGAGAAATGCAGAGTTCTTGGAGGGTTGTAGGGGCTGGAGGGGGTTACAGAGATAGGGATGGGTGTAGGGACTGGAGGACGTTACAGAGAAAGGGAGGGGTGTAGCGACTGGAGGAGTTTACAGAGATAGGGAGGGATGTAGAGGCTAGAGGGGTTACAGTGATAGAGGGGTATAGGGCTGGAGGAGGTTACAGAGATAGAGAGGGGTGTAGGGATGGAGGGGGTTACAGAGATAGGAAGGGGTGTAGGGCTGGAGGAGGTTACAGAGATAGGGAGGGGTGTAGGTGCTGGAGGGGGTTACAGAGATAGGGAGGTGTAGGGCGGGAGGAGGTTACAGGGATCGGGAGGAGTGTAGGTGCTGGAGGAGGTTACAGAGATAGGGAGGGGTGTAGGGCGGGAGGAGGTTACAGAGATAGGGAGGGGTGTAGGACTGGAGCGGTTACAGAGATAGGGAGGGGTGGAGGACTGGGGGAGGTTACAGAGATAGAGAAGGGTGTAGGGTGGGAGGAGGTTACAGAGATAGTGAGGAGTATAGGGTGGGAGGAGGTTACAGAGATAGTGAGGGGTGTAGGGTGGGAGGAGGTTATAGAGATAGTGAGGTGTGTATGGTTGGAGGAGGTTACAGAGATAGGGAGGGTTGTAGGGCTGGATGAGGCTACAGAGATAGTGAGAGGTATATGACTGGAGGAGGTTACAGAGATAGGGAGGGTATAGGACTGGACGAGGTTACAGAGAGGGTGGGGTGTAGGGCGGGAGGAGGTTACAGAGATAGGGAGGGATGTAGGGGCTGGAGGAGGTTACAGAGATAGGGAGGAGTGTAAGACTGGAGGAGGTTACAGAGATAGGGAGAGGTGTAGGGACTGGAAGAGGTTACAGAGGTAGGGAGGAGTGAAGGGTGGAAGGAGGTTACAGAAATAGGTGGGGGGGTGTAGGGACTGGAGGGGGTTACAGAGATAGGGAGGGATGTAGCCAAGGAGATATTTGAACATGAGGATGAATATTAAGAAAATTAGATTAAAATTTGCTGTCGCGCACAGTTACTTAAATGTAAAATCTATTGACTTGTGTTGCTATTTGTGTCATTGGATGATTACATCATTGTACCGCACTTTAGGAAAAATAATTAAATATCTTGGCAATCATTTGATGTCACTTGATACCAGAGCTTACTCCCCAAATAGCTCGTGTTGCTCCCTGATCTGCTCACCAGAATGCCAGTGGCAGAAAACTAGTTCCAGTAAATCACATTGGGATTCTGTTGTGCTATAATGCTCACCTTCCTTAGCATCTCTGTGTCAGCTATGGCTCAATGGGTAGCACTCTTGCCTCTCAGGCAGAAGGTTGTATGTTCAAACCCCATTCTAGAGACTTAAGCATAAAAATCAATCTGATACTCATATCCAGTACTGTGGGAGTGTTGTAATGTTGGGGGTGCTACCTTTCAGATGTGACATTAAACTGAGGCCCTGTTGACACTCACAGGTGACTGTAAAAGATTCCATGGTGCTCTTTTGAAGAAGAGCGAAAAGAAAGAATTGCATTTATATAGCGCCTTTCACGCCTACCAGACATCTCAAAGCGCTTTACAGACAACGAAGTACTTTTGGAGTGTAGTCACTGTTATAATGTGGGAAAGATGGGAATAAGGGAGCTATCCCTGGTGTCCTGGCTAATATTTATCCCTCAACCAACATTGCAAAAAACAGATGATCTGGTTAGTATCACATTTATGTTTTTGGGGCTTGCTGTGCGCAATATGGCTGCCGCATTTCCCACATTACAGCAATGAATAAATTCCAAAATTACTTAATTGGCTGTAAAACACTTTGAGACGTCTGGTGGACGTGAAAGACGCTATATAAATCCAGGTCTTTCTTTCTTTTCACCCACCACTGATCCCTCTAAATTTCAAAGTGACTGACTGAAAATCAGTCCAGGAACAAGTAGTGAGGGAGAGGGTGCCTGTTCATTTGTTTTGCTGAAGGTTTTTTTTATGTTATGTGTGAAGTTGGCCTTTACTTTAAAGTTGAAGCATCAATATCTCTTTTAACAAAATCCAGAGAATGTTCATCGCCCCCCCCCCCTCCCCCCACAACACAATCGGTAATGAACCCCTAATAAGCTCTTGGTGATTTGGTTAATATACTAATCGTTATGGGAGAATATAGGCATTCTCGCACATTTCGTTCAAAGAGGAATTCCATCTGAGATACTGAGATACTGATCGCCACACTGGCTCAATCTCATCAGCCAATACTCATCCTCTGCACCGGGATCGGGAATGAAATTCCCAACTTTTCTCTCTGCAGACAGTGCTGTAGAAGTGTGAGAGCTTGCATTCATTCCCTTTCTGAGATTTGTTCCCACATGTTGGCTCACGATGATTTGGTTCAACCTAGTTGAGAAACAGTTAGTTTTACTGAGATGCTATAAAATGTTCTCCAGCACATCGTTTACACTTATTCTACAACGAAAGAAATGCCGCTATTGAGGGATGAAAATATACACAATGTATTTTATTAAACCATGGCCAAAGCCCATCCACTATATATGGTCACTGCTTTAAAGAAAATGATATATTTCAAGAACACAATGCAAATATATTACACACACACACACACACACATATATGCACACACTCATATACAACAACAACACCTTATATAGCACCTTTAACTCAGTAAAATGCCCCACGGCGCTTCACAGGAGCGTAATCAAACATAATTTGACACCGAGCTACATAAGGCCATATTAGGGCAGAGGTAGGTTTTAAGAAGCATCTTGAAGGAGGAGAGGTAGAGAGGCGGAGAGGTTTACCGAGGGAATTCCAGAGCTTAGGGCCCAGGCAGCTGAAAGCACAGCCACCAATGGTTGAGTGATTAAAATCTCAAATGTCTCGTCGTCGAGAGCATGCAGAAATCACGCGCAGGCAGCGGAAAGAGCATGCAGCAACCCAGTCCCACCCACCCTTTCGCTCAAGGACTATCTGTCCCACCTGTGACAGGGACTGTGGTTCTCGTATTGGACTGTTCAGCCACCTAAGAACTCATTTTTAGAGTGGAAGCAAGTCTTCCTCGATTCCGAGGGACTGCCTATGATGATGATAAAATCGGGTATGCGCAAGAGGGCAGAATTAGAGGAGCGCAGATATCTCGGGGAGTTGTGTGGCTGGAGGAGATTACAGAACTAGGGAGGGGCGAGGTCATGGAGGGATTTGAAAACAAGGATGAGAATTACATACACACACAGACACACACATATATGGTACGCTTATTGAAGTATTGTTTATGAGGGACTAATCGGCCTGTAATGAATTGGACCCTGAATTGTGTCGTAAATTGTTGGGCTGAATTATTAAGGAAGTTGAGTTGATAAGTGAGACCTTTATGGGGCGAGATTATATATTACTCGCGTACGCAACACGAAAGCTTGTGGGGCAGGAATGGTGGGGTTATGAAAATAAGCCTGCGTGGTTTTCTCCAAAACCTAATGAACAGCTGTAATTGAAAAGCCGGAGCTGGATTAAAGAGCTACTGTGAAGAGCGTGGGTCATCCCATTTTCTTCTGATCGCACGCTATTGTCTGAGGTGCAGCTAATTTATTTCTGATCAAAAGGACCCACAGCGTTGAAAGAACTGTAATGACTATTCATTCTCACCAAACCTCTGCTTGTGCTCAAGCTTTCTTCACCCTCCTACCTGACGATATCATTATATTGCAAACTATAATTTCATTTCAGAAAGGAAGGGGGGTGCTAATTTGCACCGAAAATAATGTCAATTAATCCGGCATCTATTTTAATTATTTATCCCAAACGAAAGACGTATTGCCGCATAATTATCCAGGCCTGTTTGTTTTGCCTTAGGTTTCTTTTTGCACTAGCCTGCCTTATAATAACACTTGCAAACGAATGTCGCCCCGCTAATGATACCCCTTTCATGTGAGATAGCACGTGTTTCGTTTTAATTTGGCCGTAATGAATAGTTTATTTGCACCTAATTAGTCGGCTGGATTACTGCAATTATGTATCTGAGTCGCTTATAAAAGAATAATGGTGGAAGACTTGTTGTAATGGCTGAGAGCCGTATCAAGTCTTGTTAGTGCAATGCTGTGCATTTAATACAGGGTTATATTCCGTGTAGACAGCCCACTCTGTAACCTGGCTGAACCCAAGTTAATGAATACAAGGTAAAAAAAAAAGCTTATTGCGCAGCACATCATCTGAAACAGGGCGTTTACAGGGAGAAAGTGCACCCCATGCTGTTGTCAGATACAAGAAATGGCAGATCTAATTAAAACATCTTCACTGTAACACAGCCCAGTCAGTGATACATTAATACTCTGTGTGTGTGTGTGTGTAAATATACAAGGAAACGTCAGCACACTGCAGGCCTTTCTAGCCATGCTTATTTACCAGATACCTGACAGTCTGTGGTTCATGCTGTATATCAGCCCAGCTGTGTTTCATTGCAGCAAAATAAAAAAAATAAGCTCAAATTAAAAATGAGACAGAAATGAAGGGAAAAAAATATCCAGATGCAACACCAGGTCCCCTTTTAAAAAGGTCCCTCGTCTCTCCGACTGAATGCAGGCAGGAATTGGGGAAATATTACACGTCTCTCTAATCGGAAAATCTTGAAAGTTCAGTCGCAATGGCTGTTGCATTTCCAGCGCGCGAGTTTGCGATCTATTTTAACTCCTGTCGGTTCGAAAGGCTGTTGAATATATTTTTTAAGACGCGCCTCTCGTGTTGTCAGTTGAACTTTTCACAAATCTAGAAGATTTTTTTTTCCCCCCAAACGCAAATCCTGTTCCCCCATTCCAGGGGATTTAAACAGTGGCGGTTCCCAATATTTCAGTAAAGGTGTGATTGAAGGGATGCTGCAGATATTAAATATTGCGTTTCGACAGGTTTCTGCAAGATGAGAATGTCAGCTTGCCACTTTAAAAAATGCAAAATATATAAATACGATTTTTTTAAAGCTCTGGCTCCGTATTATGATTTTTTTTTAAGACTGCGTTTCGTGGTTTGCACCTCCAGCACAGCAAGGTTTGCATGTCATACTCAGAGCACTTGCTGTGCGGGTTGTGGCGAATTCACTTTTATTTCATTCAAATCAAACGAGCCGAGAGTTTGCAGGGCGCTCTGGTGACAGGTAAACACATTGAGCCTGGAGCACCTCGCTGGTGTTTGATATCGTTCTGATCCGGATGAGAATTTCCAGCATTTTCTGTGTTTTTTTTTAAATTTGAGTTATTTATACAGAGGAGATCAAATGGAACTCTAATACGAACGATAGGGGACTTCCCCCGATTCCCACAAACGAATTTCCCTCAAGAGCGGGGTTCAGGGGATTCAAAATAATCCGCCGCGTTTGTTTCCATTGAAGTCCGCAAACAATTATTGGTACCAACAAAAAGTGGGTTTTAAATAGAACCAGGTGCAAAATCCAACAACCGCGTCAATTAGTACTAGCATTTGTTAGTGATGTATTTATATTAATAGCTGGGACCTAGATTCTACTTTTAACATTGTTGGATTGATCTGGATCGTTGCACGTTCATATTCCGCTCCGAATACCTGAGCTCGCCGACTGCTGCACTGGAACTCGGTGTGCATTCGTTAGTCTGTGCAACTCTCGATGTCTGTGTGCAGCGTGGGATGGAGACGATACATGTTCAAGGGCGGCTTAAATAAATGTTAGGATCATTTGACCATTCGTTTTACCTTAAGTGTAGGGGGGAATTATTTTTTTTTAAATTATTTCAAGCATGTTTTCTGAGCATCTTTTGAATTCGACTTCAATACAATGTCAACATAGGAAGAAGATTTCAACTACTAATAGCAGGATGGTGCCATTGGTAATGACTTCCATGTGCGACAGATTATATTAATGCTCATTATATTCCGCTATATTAATAAACACAAAATGAACAGGAAACAGTAATCTGATATTTGGCTGAGATCATTCGCATGATTCTGTTTGTAACAAAACTGTTTCAGTCGCAAGAAAACTTTACACAATAACCATTGATTTTAAAAGTATAAATTCGGGAAAAACTTGCACAGTTTTACATTTCACTATTCACTGAGACAGACCCACTCTAACTTGAGCATTGTAATGTTATTTTGGATCAATTATACAGGGAGTTTAAACATATTGTGTTCAGTTCCTTTAACAGATATTTGTAATAGTTTATGTAGGTAGTGAGGTTGCCTTTTGACCACGGACCAATCTTTACCAGCTCACACACACACACACACACACACAGGTGTGAGTCCCGCACAACTCAGTGAATCTCACTGCACAGATTGGTGAACAAGGTGTGACTCGCCCCACCACTTCACGCTGCGGCGTGTAGCGACCCGGTGCTGGCGAACTGACCCGTTGGTGCGTGTGATGGTCTGACATTTTCATTTCAATTTTAATCCCAGTCCTATAAACAAATCAAAATTGTGTGAGCACACCTGCAGATTAAAGCTTTAACTCTAGCGCCGTGTCCCGCGTATAAATAGTGACTAAAGAGGAAGGAAGGTGGTGGGGCGAGCAAGTGAAGGATTTCTTTTTGATTTCTCTCTCTGTGTTTGGAAGAATGTTGAATTTAAGAGCCGATGTCGGTGGTCGATGCCTCGCTGCTGTTAATTAGGAGCGTGGAAAAAAATCTTTATTAAGAAGCTGCACTTTCAGGCTCCCTAGCAATTCGTATTCATTTCCATATGCACGGTACAAGGCGCTCAGTTTGTCAGATACGAAGATGTGTGTGTATATATGTATATATATATATATACATGTCGATGAAGTACCCGAATTGGGATGCATTGGGTTTGCTACGAATTAATTGCTGATAACTGCTATCTGGATAAAATTGCGTTATGAACGAATTGTCAGACATCTCGGCTGAATAACACACCACGGGGTCTTTCTTTTGGACCTAAGTTTCCTTTCAGATACCAAATGAGGGTAACCATCGTTCATCTGACCCCCCGAACTTCTGTAGGTAGAGAGGGGAGCAGAGAACAAGACAGTTCCGGGCATTTAACTAACGTCTTGCTCAATTGAAGAGGCTCTGCTTTTAAGTTGAGTTTTGGGGAAAAAAATATCTATTTCTGCCCCAATCAGTTAGAGAGCATTAGTTTCTTAAAATGCTCAATCCCACGTAGAATAGCTGGCTGACAATCGATTGCAGATCTGCTGGACAATCGGATAAATGTGTATTTTTAAAGAAATGTTGCAGAATGATGCAATATTTTCCACTGCTTGGAATGTTTGAACGTTTAACAGAACCCGATTGATTCTGAATTCCCCAAACAGATTTTCTAATTGAATAACAGGAAGATAGTAAGAGTATTTTTTTTCTTTACAAATTACAGATTTGACAGAGCGAGTGGATCCGAAGCATATTTCCTCTTCGACATTAGCGACGGGCAGGAGAGGATTTTAGCAACGTGGAAACATTTGCCTGCAGAATTAGCCAGTTTCTAACATTATTAGGGCAATCGATCACAGACTGCAATAGCCCCACTGACCCATTCCGCGAGCGGTGGGCACCGGAGGGACTGGAGAGGATCAGCACCCGAAGGATTAGTATTTTAATTTAATTTATTACGTTCCCTTTTAATGTTTTTTTGTTAAATTACAGTGTTTTATTGGTTGCATGCTTAACTTCCAATGGGCAACTGCCTGACACAAGAAGCACACTGAGATTCGGCCCCACTGATTTCGCCTCTCGACAGATGAGCAGTGCCTATTCTTAGCAGAGCGAACAGCACACCGGCAACTGTCTTTATTTGCAAACCCTGAACCTTGCTTATTGGAAACAAGCAAGCACAGCAGTAAGAGAACGAAACCTTTGTGTCCCCTTTCCAGGGACGAGATCTCTCTCTCGCTCTCTTTTTTAAATGTCGAGTATTATAGAGCTTGCAATAATCCCACCTAAATCGTCCCTGTCGACAAACGTATCGTGTCTTGCAGGGATCCGTCACTCTCTTTTATTTTTCTGCAAGACTTTGGGGCAAGATTTGATATAGGCTAAAGAGAAGTTAAAAACAAATTAAAGCGGCGTCCCCACGTTATGGTGGGTATGTATTAACCGTTATAACAAGCAGTGGGGCGAATAGCCCATCGCTTTCACTGCTCAAGTCAGTGGCTGACCATGGAAGTAATGGTCAAAGGTTTGTTTTAACTGATTTCAACTGGCGTGTGTGGGTATGATGAGAGACACGGGGTATTTAAGCACGTTTTTGGCACAGCATCATCCCGTCTTGTTTCGCGTGTTTCTCTCCGAATAGCTCAGGGCCCGCAATTCCTTGTTTTTCCAAACTATTACAAAGCGCCCTCTTCCTCAGCTTGATGCTATGGATGAAGGGTGCTTATTTCTGGACTATGGTAAAGAGCGCTATCAAGAACATCACTATGGCCAAGCCTGCTTCCTTGCAATGGATGGCGGTGGTTTTCTTGCTACACTTACCGAAATAATCGCATTGTCTACTCTTCAACATGCACACGGCAGTAGGTGCTTTTATTGAGAGCCAAATATCTTTTTTTTAAAGCAACAATTCCGTATTGTGTGAAAATCGGGATGAATATATTCGTGGCTGGGACTGTTTTAAAAAACGAGGTGTTGGTGACAAACTGCGCTCTCCGGATTACTGCTAGAATATGACGCCTTTGAAATGATGCCTCGGTTCTTAATACACGCGTTTTTTTTAAATATACATGATTATAATTGGTTGTATCCTGTTTTAGGTGCGAGGATCTGAGGGCCCTGTCACTGTATTGAACAACAGCAGGGAAAAATGAGAGAACTCTCTCTGAGACGGGTAGCAATGTGAGTTGTATGTATCTCTAACAGTACATCACCTAACACGGGTTAGTTGAAGTGTTTGTATGGTATAGATGATACGAAAGTGTCTCCGGTTTAAGTGCATGTGTCATCTGTCTTCCCTTCTCCAAATATGTGGCAATCTTTTTTTGATTCTATCTTTTCAAGTCATTTTTCCACCAAAAAAAAGTTGTTTTGAGGCGTTCAGTTAATTAGAATCACGAACGTCGGGCTATGGAGTTGTCATGCTGTGATACCAAGAATCAGGAGCTCTGTGATGTAGGTGTGATATTAAATGTTCACCCGCGCCGCTTTTGTGTTGACACTGAACGGGGAACATTTGCACCCGCCAGGGGGCGACAGAGTTTCGCTCGCTCACTTTCAGAATAGTCCCAATAGAATCTGCTTCAGGAGATCAAGGCCCACAGGAAGAGGCCACTCAGCCCCTCGAGCCTGTACCGCCATTCCATCATCATCATAGGCAGTCCTTCGGAATCGAGAAAGACTTGCTTCCACTCTTAGAATGAGTCCTTAGGTGCTTGAACAGTCCAATATGAGAGCCACAGTCCCTGTCACAGGTGGGACAGATAGCGGTTGAGGGAAGGGGTGGGTGGGACTGGTTTGCTGCACATTCCTTCCGCTGCCTGTGCTTGATTTCTGCATGCTCTCCGCGACGAGACTCGAGGTGCTCAGCGCCCTCCCGGATGCACTTCCTCCACTTAGGGCGTTCTTTGGCCAGGGACTCCCAGGTGTCCGAGCGGATGTTGTACTTTATCAAGGAGGCTTTGAGATCATGGCCGATCTGCAACCTAATTCCATATACCCGACTTTGCCCCATATCCCTTTGGTTAACACAAATCAATCAATCTCCGATTTAAAATTAACAATTGATCCAGCATCAACTGCCGTTTGCAGAAGAGAGTTCCAAATTTGTACTGCCCTTTGTTAACCCACTTAGACTGGGAATTAAACCCAAGCACTGAAAGAAGACATGATCCTTAAAAAAAAATTGTTGTGTCTTAAATATTTATTCCTGGTTACAGAATTCAACAATTCCAGAATAAGAACGATTCTGGAATTCTCCACAAATTGGGATTTAAAAAAAATTATATAAATATATCCAAATATATCACAACTTCACAATGAAGTACTTTTTTGAAGTGTAATCACTGAGGTTTCCTACATTACAACAGTCTCTACACTCCAAAAGTACACATTGTCTGTAAAGCGCTTTGAAAGGTCCGGTGATCGTGAAAGGCGCTATATAAATCCAAGTTTTTCTTTAATGTAGGAAACACGACAGCCAATTTGCACACAGCAAGCTCCCACAAACAGCAATATCATGATGACCAGACAATCTGTTTTAGTGATGTTGCTTGAGGGATAAATATTGACCTCCTGAGAGCAGGCGGAACCCTAGTTTAACCTCTCATCCAAAAGACGGCACCTGCGCCAGTGCAGCCCTGCACTGGGAGTGTCCGCCGACATTTATGTTCAAGCCTCTGGAGTGAGACTCAGAGGAGAGCGCTACCCACTGAGCCATGGCTGACATTTATTATCCATATAATATACCATATTTTTTTGTCTCAATATTCCTGTGAAGCGCCGTTTCACCACTTGAAGGGCCCTATATTAATACAAGTTTTAGTTGCTGTAGATCATGCACATACGTATGCAGATATATAGATAATATTCGGCTAGGTATGCTACACAGAGATTTACCTGATTTAGATTTTGCAGAATTGCCTATGTGTTTTTTTTTGTAAGACGCTATTTCTGCGACTGAGTCAAGTGTTATTGTCACTTAAATAATTCTCCGAGCCGCTTACAGCCAGATGGTTTGTCAGCCATACCTGTTCAGTCTGATATAGTGGGTACGTCCCATCCCGCCCGCAAGAATAAGAATTCGTTTTACAACTTCCTTATGTGTGTTTTGTTTCCGGTTGCTGTTTGGAGCACGAGTCAAGCGTCAGAAATTAGACTGTAATTTCAAAAAAAACGCACACACAATTCTAGATATATTTAATTGCTCAGTTGTCAGAATGCGTGCCCTTCCTTTAGAGTGAAGAAGTTTATAAATCTTTTTACTGTGGAATTACTTTACAAAAGTGAGCACAGCACTTATAAAAGTTGCAAAAAAAGTTATTTTAAAAACCAGTGTATTTGAAAGCAATTGCATTTCTATAGCGTTTACACATCGTTACAGCCGGTGCAGTAACGTAGTGCAGTCACTGTTGTAATGCAGGAAATTTTGACTAAAGTATGTCCCAGTAAATGCTGTTATTCATTCGGTGAAGATGACGATGGAGGTTGGAGGATTCCTTGTGCTGAATTTTGAAGTGGGTCGACAGAAAAGAGAGGGTGGGGGGAGACCTACTCCATATTTAAGGGAAAATCCGCCTCCCCCCAATATGAGCGGCGCTGCGTGCCGCAGGGTTGATCCGCACAGAGTCAAGCGGCCGCCAAAACTCCGCTGGACTTCTTCCAGAAGTGACGAGCTGATGCGGTTGCCATGGCGGCCCAAAACAATGTGAAATGGGGACACTGGCCGCAGAGAGTTTGATTGACATGTGGGGGAGCTGTCAATCAAACAGCGCCCTAGCTCCCTTTTTTCCCCCTAAACACCTGCAATTTACTTGTGTTTTCCACCCGAAACCCGATATCCGGATTTAAACTAGGAGTGAATCGGCAAAGGGAGATACAGAGAGGGGGTCAGAATTACACGTCATACTTGGTGATAGATAATTGCTCAAAACATACCAGCAAATTCAGTTGCACATTCGGGTGAGTCCTGTAAAACACATCCCCGTGATTTTTTGGAAACACAAAAAATCATCAAAATTGGAGAGTATTTAAATTGTGCCTGTTTTGGGCAGGAGCAGCCCTTCTGAAATGTGGCCGCACTTTTTCTAAATGAATGCCAAGCTATTTTGAAAGTGAATATCTTTGTGAGTTTTGCTGCTTTTAATGCGACACTTGAGATGGCTAATTCCTGTTTATTCGAGAGGGGCAAGCGCCTCCTAAATTCTCACCTAGTTTGTGTGTGTGTGTGTTTTTAACGTCGAGTGAAAATTGTGCCCTTCACACTAAATAGCAATCTATCAGGACCTGTCCTGGGAGAGAGCTGCCATTGGCTGGGAGCGGCTCATTTACAACCCGTCAATCTACATCACATGGAGAGGTGTCTATTAACTCCTGTACAACAGCACAAGTTTGGCACAAGTCTCCGGCAGTTTGCGTGATCGCTGCGTCTTTGGGGGCTGCTGGAATCGCCTCAGGATCTCTTTGCCCCCACTTGCCTAGATATATATATATATTTTTTATTTTGCTGCTCGCCCGTTGGCCCCGGTACGAGAAGCTGAATGTATAGCATGATGGAAACCGAGTTGAAGTCGGCTGTTTCCCAGTCCAACACGGGGACAGTCGGGAGCGGCGCTCCCGGGAGCAATAGCAAGAACGCCAACAATAACCCGGACCGGGTGAAGCGGCCCATGAATGCGTTCATGGTGTGGTCCAGGGGCCAGCGCAGGAAGATGGCCCAGGAGAACCCCAAGATGCACAACTCGGAGATCAGCAAGCGACTGGGCGCCGACTGGAAACTTCTGTCGGACTCGGAGAAGAGGCCGTTCATCGACGAAGCCAAACGCTTGCGAGCCTTGCACATGAAGGAGCATCCGGATTATAAATACCGACCCCGGCGGAAAACCAAGACCCTCATGAAGAAGGACAAGTACTCTCTGCCCGGCGGGTTATTGGCCCCAGGTTCCGTCCCGGTCAATAGCGGCGTGGGGGTCAGCCAGCGAATGGAGAGTTACCCTCACATGAACGGGTGGGCCAACGGGACTTACCCGCTGATGCAGGACCAGTTGGCTTATTCTCAACATCCAGGTATCAACAGCCCGCAGATCCAACAGATGCACCGCTACGAGATGGCCAGCCTCCAGTACAGTCCCATGATGTCCACTGCCCAGGGCTATATGAACGCGGCATCCACCTACAGCATGTCTCCAGCCTACGCGCAGCAGAGCTCGCCCGGAATGAGCTTGGGCTCCATGAGTTCCATGGTGAAGACGGAACCCACCACACCTCCCCCACTAACGTCCCACTCCCGGGGAGCTTGCCTGGGTGACCTGCGGGATATGATCAGCATGTATCTGCCTCCGGGAGGAGAAGGAGGAGACCCCTCTTCCCAGAGCAGCAGACTACACAGTGTGCACCAGCACTATCAAAGCACGGCTATACCGGGCACAGGGGTGAGTGGGACACTACCTCTAACCCACATCTAAAAAAAAAGATTAAGAGCCAGAACTAATTCCCCCCCCCCCCCCACCTCTCATCCCTCCCTCATTTGGACAGACTTTTAACATTCGAGCAAAAAAAAAGCGAATGATTTGACGCACGGCTTTCCCATCAGATTGCAGTTGTTGTGGTTGCGTGTGTGTGTGTGAGCGAGATCTGGAGGAGGCTCTCCACGGCTTAGAACAACCTTTTAAAAAAAAAAGTTGGTTTAAAAAAAAAATTGGTTTCTAAATGCTGAAGTTTCTCTTCTTTTCTCACCAGTTGGGACAGTCAACATTTCTACACGGACGAGACTCCTTTTAGATGCCAAGTTTTATAAAACAAAAAAAAAGGCCTTTTTTTGTGACTTTTAATGGCTTCAGATATTGTCCAACAACAGCGGGACTGCCGAGGGGGAAGCGAACTTTGAGCTGCTCTCTCTCTCTCTTTCGTGTGCTTGTAGATAACTGTTCAATGTGTCACTTGGTTTAATTCAAAAATCACGCGAAAAAGTAAACCTTTTGTCGGGTTTGTTTTAACCTGTTCCCTTCCCTTCCCCCCCCCCCCCCCCCCCTTGTTTTTAGGTTCTAAAAGAGACTGCGGGTCGCAACGCTAAAGTTTTAATTTATAGTATTTTTTTGGTTGTGTTTTTACACTTTTTTTTTTGACGCTTGTGAACAATTTAAACTTCTATATCTGGACCCCTCTCCTCTTCCCCTCTCCCCGTTTCTGGATTTGTGAGTTTTAATGGGACTGTGCTACCATATCGGTTGAGTAACTATATCGAACAAACAGATGTTCTAGTTTACTAATAGTAAGGTTTCTTATATAAAAACATCTCCGACTCCTGTTCCTGAAATGAGGATGAATAAATTTTTACAAAAAAATACGCACGCGGCCAAGGTTTCTTGCATTCCGTGTTTCAGGTGGGGACGACTGGGTGAGTCTTTTAAGGATTAACAATTTATATAATGCCTGAACATGTAGTCTTTTAATTCTATGAACTCGTATTTAAATGCTTCCTACTTAGAATTTGAACTAAATTAATTACTTAAGGGAGATAGCTTTATTGGTGAATTTGACCTCTCTTTTTATAGGTTTAATGTAGAATTGTGTGCATTTCTAATCCTTTCTCTATGAAATCAGCTCCTCTTCAGACGTGTATCGAAATTCCTTTTCGTCTAGTTGAAAAATCCCCCGCCCCCCCCCCCCCCCCTCTTTTTTTCGGGGAATGAAGAGGTGAATTTAAAAAAACAGGATCTGGGAACTGTTTGGTGCTTACCGGCCGATTGTCGCTCTGTGAATGGTCGGTAATCAGCGGTAATTAATGAGCGATAATCGGTTGCAAACTTGTCCCGATTCGCTGCTACTTCAGACCAAGCGCTTAAAAGATCCCAGCTCCTAAAACTAATGGACAACCTTTGATAAAGCAGGTGCTTAATCTGGGCTACAGTCGGGCTGATTTCTGGTAGTATGAAGCGAGAACGAAAGGCAGGTTCAAACTCTTTAAATGTCCAGCACAAATTCCAATATCTGCAATTAGATTGTCTCTCCTTTCCCCCCTTTCTCTCTCTCTCTCTCTCTCAAAACCAGCTGTAACTGGCGTGTAGAGAGAAAGAATCGAATCCACAAGTGTTTAAAGAAAAATCTCATTTGTGAGTCTAACTCCAATCGTGCACACTTTATATAAAAAAGAATGCCCTGGAAGGTTATTCGACCTGTTCTCCCGGGAGAAATTGTGCTCCATGGGGAACTATTGAAGGTTGCTTAGTTGGTGTAGCTTTCCACCATGTATGTTTTAGAGCATTTAAAAAAAACAGTCCGTACCAGCGGCCCCTTGTATGTTAATTTAATCTCCCGTCTTTGTTAAAGGATTGCGGTTCCATTCGAAAATTAGGCCTATAATTCCTGCTGCATCTGCGCGGCGTTTGGAGGTTAATATTCTAAATATCTCTTTCAAAAAATATATAAACTTAAAGCGTAATGTTTCTCTCTGCAGAAGTTAACGTTGGGTCATTGGCTTGTGTAGATATCGCTTAAAGGGTAATTTCCCCTCTAAGTCGGGTCGTTCTGGGGTAATAGAATGTGAACTTTAACTGGGACTCTAGCTATTGAACCTTTCCCATGTTCTCCTCTATAAACTCACTGCTTGATAACCACAAAATTGCTGATGGCTTTAGTTGTGACCGATTATATGTTTATATTCTAGATAACTTCAGCCACAGCATCTAGTGGCGTATTTTGCATTGCACGGCCAGTGACGGATTAATTGTTTACGAGCAATCTGTTTATTACTCCCTGGAGCCTGTACTTTTTTTTTAAATTTAAAAAATCAATTTTTCACAGGCCGTTTTATTTCAAAGCGGGTTAATGCTCACTCACTGCACCGACCCGGCTTTGAATGGAATTGGGCCGCCTGATGCAGGCTTCTATTACTTGCAATTTACTTTATTTCAGAAGCGTTTAGGAGTTCACCTGCCCCGAGAATCTTCACACTAATGTCATTAAAATAATCCTCGGCGCCCCTCAATGCGGAGACCGCCACGGCACACCAGTTGTATTGCTGCGGGTCGGGGCGCGGACTAGTTTGTTTTTTTGTCGGTGTGTGTGCAGAGGTCTGTCGGGTTTTGCAACCGACCCTGCTGCAATGGTTCTGGGAGGGAGGTTGAGGCAACAGTGCAACTTGTGGACTGTGTGTGAGAGAGAAATGGAAGCTTCTGAACGAACTAAATCTGGAGAAACTCGCAGTTTAGCGGCGATGCCTCCACGGTAGCAGTTTGAACTCTTGGAACCGTAATTAATGTGTATTTTTAAAAAAATAAATAAATCATTTCTGGGTGATACTGTGTTGCCCCAGTATTTCTAATAAAAGGTTCCCCTCTCCAATTGGAAAAGCACCGCTAATATGATTCAACAGAAAGGGTTGTGGAGTAGTGAGACGACGACAAGTGAATATTTGAATGTAAACAATTTTTTAATAAAAGCTTATTAACTCCCTGCTTTTATTTAAAATAAAGTTTAGATGATGGATAAGTGAGGATGGTCTGGTGGAATATTATGAAGCATTTAAATTGAAGGGAGTTGAAATGGTAGCCACACTAGATGACTTGTTTTCCATTGCAGTATGTCTTTCTCTCTTTTCTCCTCTCTCTCTCTCTTCTCCACACCCACCCCCCAGAAGTGGTCAATTACAGAGTGTTGGGCTAAGCTCGTTCGCAACAGAGAAATGTACTGGTTACATTTTGAAAGTGAATTTTTAAAAAAATATTTATTTGATCCTTACTTTGTAGGAGGGCGCATCAAAGAGAGGATTAGCTTGTCCGATTCGCCTGGTCTGCAGAGGGGCTGTAACCCTGACCCTAATGCAATGTGTCTTTTTGTTGATCATAATGCAGGCCAAGAATTCTAATTTAATACCGAGTCCGAGAGACCTGTCTTGGAGTCCAGTCGGAGGACAGTGTCGAGACTGGGGAGATTGCAATCCCAGAATCTAACTTCAATGGTGGAAGTAGAGAGAGCGCATCACTGTTCAATCTAAATTTATTGGTGGATAGTGGAGTTTATTGAAACTTTCAGCGGGCAAGTTTACTTTGAAAATTCATTAAATGATGCCGAGGCTCATTGGATACAAACAGGCTGCCGCAAGGAAAGATACTCTCGGCGATTCGTTATATTTCTAACCAATTCAGCCCGGTCTCAATCCATCTGACTGTCGGAATTAAAGCGGTATGAACATGCAGGAAGTGTGCACCTCCTGGTTAGCGCTGTATTGTTTCAATAATTCGGGGAACCCGCCCTCAACTCTTGTCAATATCACCATACAAAGGAATTCAAGACAAAAGTTTGAACATTTTTAAGAGGTCCGCCTACTGAGCACAGATATCCTCTTGACAAGTCGCATAGAAACAAACTATAATTGGAATTTAAACAAAATCTACTTTTAATTAATTTATGATGGGGAGATTTTTTTAAAATAAATTGGGACATATCTATTTAAAATAGTTAATTGCGGTTTCAGTGGCCGGATGAGGTTTGTGGAGAGGTGGGACCGAGATGGCAGACTCGAACGGTATTTTCCCACTTATAGCTGGCTCTGGGCTGTTCTACAATCTCTCCAGCCCACTAACCCTCGCCCACTAACCCTCTTTTTCCCTCTCCCCCCTCGCCCATTAACCCCCTCTCCCCATGCCCACTAACCCGCTTGCCCCCTACTTTACGTATTTAGTTCCGCCTTGGATTGAGAAAGTCTTTGGTGACTGGATTTTGCCATACCTTGGTTGGTTAAAGAGAGTCAGGTCACAGCTCGCAACTTTTTATGACCTCCCCGCTACTTGTTCCGAGTTCCAGTAGAAACGGCAGGCGCCGTAAGCCCACCAACCTGTGTAAATCGATTAAACCCCATTCCGCTGACGGACCTACTCTCCTCTGCATTTTTGTTTATTAACTTCTTAAGACCGCACCGTCGTCCTTTTTAAAAAACAAACAAACGCGACCCCTAAGTGAGGAGATAAATGAGCACCCAGTTAATGTTGAAGCCGTGCCCCAGAGCCAGTGAAGAAGCCGGCGGGACTTTCCCGAGGCAGACCATGTTTCCACTTTGCTCGGTGGGATAGCCTGGCGGCACCGGGATCAGTCCAACCCTCGTGTACAAAACAGAGCGACCCTTCCCGCCCACTGCCCCACTCTTCAATCTCACTTTCCCGCCCCCGTTTGCTTGAAGTTTTTTTTATTACCTATTCATTTATTACACCAATTCGGAATATTCATTTACTCCAAACCCATCCTCTTCCCCCAGCCCCCCGGGGGCTCTATCACTGTTGGCAAACGGTCTAGTGATTATATTTAAACCCCCTTCCCTCGTTTTATTCTTAACACCCCGCTATATATTAAGCCATCCCGGGGCGCTTTTTTTGTCTGATAGCGCTCTTGTGCGGTGGACGTTAAATGCGCGACACAAATACACGTTGTTGGTTTTTCGCATCCTTTTTGAAGTTCCATATTTCTGGCACTTTCTCCATCCCATGACGTTTTAATTGATTATAACAGTGGCCCACCTCACTTCAAAAGGTACTTGGCTGGCTGTGAAACACTTTGGGACGTCCAGAGGTCGTGAAAGGCGATATAGAAATGCAAGTCTTGGTTTGCTTGAGGGACAGCAAAGTAAACACGATTGTCCCTGGGTCTCCAGCGAGGAGAGAGAGTGCACGACTGACCACCACACAGAAGCAAGTTCTTGAACGCTGCGCCGGAGTTGCCCCTGTTCTCCGCTGCTCGCCACCGCTGATTCGGAATAATTTGAAGACGTTTGCATGGAGGAACGAATCTGTAAATATTGTTGGTTCAAGGTGTTTGAGGGGGAACGTTTATTATGGGGAGAACTTGATGCAAGGCGGAGATAAAGTGAGGCGGGGAGAGTGTGTCCATCACCCGGGCTTAGATCCGAGTCTCCCAAATCCTATACACCACCCAAACTGCGGGCTGCTCCAAACAGCTCTTTCTGTACCCCCTCTCTAATGTGAAGTTGTCGCTGCTTCCTGCATTTATTTTAAAAAATGGTTTCTATTTTTAAACAATGAATTTTCCGAACACAAGAAATAAGGCGGTTGTTAACCCGTCTACAGCAGCACAGCCCGTCGCTCTCCTCGCCAGCCTCGCCTCTCAATACTTTTTTATGGCAAGTATGCGCCATGCCTTACTTGTAACGGAATCTTTCCTCCGGGGTTTGCGACATCGCTGCTCACACAGGAAATTCCCCTCCTGCCGCGTTACCCCATTTATTGCAGAGAGAAAATTATAAATTCGCATCAGCACGCTGTACTGCGCCGAGCTGGCAATCGCAGTCTTACCAATATGTGATAATAACCGAAATCAGTCTACAGATTCGGGCACTATATATATACAGTCCGGGATCTTTAAACTCAGGGTCGTGTGAACAGAAGTCCCAATGCTGAGGAGGGGCAGTGAGCATTTATGTATCCTCACCTTTTTAATCCTCTTCCTGCATTGGCTGTGATCCAACCAAAGCTAAGACATCCCGGTTTTTACTTGCAGAGCTAATTACAGATCTAACGTTATTAAATTAAATACGCAGATATAATCTATGGAACCACGGAATAGTAGAGCCATTCTGCCCGTCGAATCTGCGCCGGATTTGTCCAGGATCCCAAACGAAGACTGTCAGCGAATTTTGGAGGATTTTCTGACTATCTGCAGACATGCATGCGATTTAGCGAATAAAATAAGATTAGTGTTATCATTTGACAAAAAAAAGTCCAATCTGAGATGGTCACAGAATGTAAGCTCACAGTACGAGTCAGTCACATTTCTGTTGTGTTTTCTAACATTAATACCCGGCACCGGACCGTGGAAAAGCTCATCTCCAGAAACAGATGGGTGACATTTAACTTCGGTTTTTAGTTTCCCTCCAGGTCTTTGGCTACACTTCTTAAGGCAGCGTCTGTTGCCGATTCCTGCTCCCTGACAATGTTACTGTTCTTCCTGTGCAAGCTGTGAACAGTTGAGTTTAAAAACACAATAAATGCTGTACGAGGACGGGCTGACAGTGTTTGTGTGGGAATGTGTTTGCGTGTGTTTCCTGTAAACATTGTCCTATTAAAGTGGTGGACCTGATGGATTGCAGCGAGAGATTGGAATGGCCCTCTCTCTCGGATTCCGCTGTTCCCAGCTCAGCCCAACTTTCCGCTGAGTTATGATGACGAGTGTCTTGTTATTATTTGCCTTGCTGTTGAAACACTATTCCAGTGGGGAGAAATAAATCTTAAAACAAAAAGCTTTGTGAATTTTTCAGCATTTTTAAATTTATGATTTAAAAAATCCCGATCTCAAAAATCCCCCAGTAAATTTGTAATTGAGTTGTTTTTAGATGGATAAAGTTTTAAATGTTAGTGACATGTTTAGACTTCATTGTACACCAGTTACAGAAAGCATCTCTGCATTTCCTACATTGCCAGAGTGATCATACTTCAAAAATACTTCATTGGCTGTAAATCACATTGGGAAGACCTGAGGTCATGCAAGGTGCTATAGAAATGCAAGTCTTTCATCTTCAAGATGAACATCTTGACCCACAATTTGCTGGAGCGGGGCATTTCATGATGAGCACTACCAGCTAGACTTTTCTCCCCCACCTTTCGGCTCCAATTATTTTTGCGCTGCAAATTGCCTCGAGTGCGAGCGGATAATAGCGCAGTGAGGGCCTTGGTGAACGGGACCAACAGTTCATCTCTTTTATGGGGTGTTCACATCACTGGCAAGGCCGGCATTTATTGCCAACCCCTAATTGCCCCTTGAGAAGGTGGTGGTGAGCCATCGCCTTGAACCACTGCAGTCCATGTGGTGAAGGTGCTCCCACAGTGCTGACTTTGTCATAGCGGTTTGGTACAATTGGGTGGCTTGCTGGGCCATTTCAAAGGGTCAAGAGTCTGGAGTCATGTAAAGGCCAGACCAGTTAAGGACAGCAGATTTCCTTGCTATTAGTGAACCTATTATTTCTGATATTAGCTTTTTAAATTTCAGATTATTTAATTAACTGAATTTAAATGATCCAGTTGCTGGGGTGGGATTTTGAACTCATGTCTCCAGATCATTAATCCAGGCTTCTGGATCATTAGCCCAGTAATATAACCACTATGCTACCATACCGCTAACCAATGAGATTGATAAATAAACATAGAAATGATGGAGAAGGAAAATTAGGTGAATTAGAGTCAAATAAAATACAGAAAGAAATAGAGAGAGGGAAAAAAATTGGATTAAGAGAGCGAGATAAAAATACTCTGTCGAGTTTAATTCGTATTTATGGTGCAAATGCAACAATTTTTTGACATTCAACGGTGTAGGTCATTCAGCAATTTGTGGCGATTCGCAGCTCACCAGTGTATCTCTTCCTCGCTGCGAATTGCTGAGTTATTTACACGTTAATAATGGGGCACGCATTAAACCCGTCATTGTGTTTCCCGCCAAATTCTGGGCCCTTGACTTTTCCTGCAGTTATTCAACCATTGAGTATTAAATGGAGAAGGGCAGTGGTTTGAAACCACACCACAAGTTGCAATATTTGCACACTCCGGCTGTGGAGGGGCACAATCTCGTGCTAATGCACCCCCGGAGGTTTTTATTATACCCCATTGCAACATTTAAATTAAGTTTAAGTAACTGAGGCTTTGTTACTGTGGAAATGTATCCTTACATAAAGAGCTTGGATTGGTGAGGCAAGTGGGACTTGAATTGGGTGAAGTGAGATGGAGAACTGTTCAGTTCTATAACTGAAATTGGGGTGAGATTATTGGCCAGGGTTTTCTAGCTGAATCTTACCGTTCTCAACTAAAACTTAGATCAAGTACAGTTTTTATTTAATTTGCTGATTTTTGTAGAAGGACAGGTGCATTTTACACACTTTTAAATTGAATGTAAAAGCCATAAAAGTTATAACACATTTGTTTAATAATTATAGATTACTATTAAGAATGGTGATACATAATATTCAATTTCCGATAGTTTCAGTGAGGTATGGTACAACTAGAATGACCAGACCTAACTTACAAACTAAACTGAGACACCACCTCAATGAAAATGGGAGAATACCAGAGTGGGTTCACTGCATTCTGTGATACGTTTCTTTCTTGTCTTCATATCTTAACACTCTTCCCTTGGAGACAGATTTATGAGGATGTCACCAGGACTGGAGAATTTTGGCTATGAGGAAAAATTGGAGAGGCTGGGGTTGTTTTATTTGGAACAGAGAAGGGTGAGGGAATAACATCACGAGGGGCTGAGACTCAGTGGATAGGAAGGACCTATTTCCCTTAGCAGAGGGGTCAATAACCAGTGGGCATTGATTTACAGTAATTGGTAAAAGGTTTAGAGGGGATCTCGGGAGATTTTTTTCACCCAGAGGATTGTGGGGGTCTGGAACTCTTTGACTGAAAGGGTGGTAGAGGCAAAAACTCTCACCACATTTAAAACGTACTTGGATGTGTACTTGAAGTGACGTCACCTGCAGGGCTATGGACCAAGAGCTGGAAAGTGGGATTAGGCTGGATAGCTCTTTGTCAGCCAGCAGAGATATGATGGGGCAAATAGCCTCCTTCCGTGCTGTAAATGTCTATAGTTCCATGAACAGTGTGGAGTAGTGCCAGGATGATTAATAGTGTTGGCCTCCTGCTTCCATGGCTGTGACCATCTTTATCTCAAGTCAATAGGGGGGGGGGGGGGGGTGTTAGTCCTATCCGGGCAGAGAGGTTTATGGGCTCTCACAACCTATATGATGGGGTGGGTTATCACCCACACTCACTGAATGTGAGAGTCCTGCTGGATGTGATCCTGGAATTGCAAACTGGAGCTTCCGCCTCCACTCACTGGGATTGTCTGGAGTGGGGTTCGAACCCAAGACCTCCTGACTCAGAGGCCGGAATGCTCCCAGGGAGCCAAAAGTTGCTGGTGGCCTTCCAATACCTTGGTCAGTCAGTCAGTCATTGCTCACATGTGACTAGAAGACAATAGATATTGCAAGGTTATTCAACAATGGAGAGCGTCACAGCTGAGCCCGACTCTATCCTCATCCGATATCCACCCACGCACATTTCCTGGCACCAGTTGCTGTGTAGCAATCAGAAGCTGATTAATTTCCTTTCCGTGTCCTAGGGCCTCTGAAGCCGTTTGTCGTGCAGGCCTGGATTTGCTCACGCAGCACGGACCATAGAACTCAAGCTGCAACCTCTGGTCCATATTAATTACTGTTCCATCAGTCAGTGCTTTTACCCAGTAGGCCATCCAGGGAAACTAGAAGCTCAATGCTTGTGAATCAATGGTTTACAAAACTTGTTTCTTGCAGCCATTGCCTGAGTATTGCTGATAAATATGCAGAAATGCTTAATATCCTCCTTACCTAGTCCTGACTGAAGGAGCGCCGCACTGTCGGGGGGGAGTACTGAGGGAGTACTTCACTGTCGGAGGGGCAGTACAGAGGGACTGCTGCACTGTCGGAGGGGCAGTACTGAGGGAACGCTACACTGTCAGAGGGACAGTACTGAAGGAGTGCCGCAATGTCGGAGGGGCAGTACAGAGGGTGTGCTGCACTGTCGGAGGGGCAGTACTGAGGGAACGCTACACTGTCGGAGGGGGAGTGCTAAGGGAGTGCTGCACTGTCGGAGGGGCAGTACTGAGGGAGCACCGCACTGTCGGAGGAGGAGTACTGAGGGAGTGCTGTACTGTCGGAGGGACAGTACAGAGGGAGTGCTGCACTGTCGGAGGGGCAGTACTGAGGGAACGCTACACTGTCGGAGGGGCAGTACTGAGGGAGTGCTGTACTGTCCGAGGGGCAGTACTGAGGGAATGCTACACTGTCGGAGTGGCAGTGCTGAGGGAGCGCTGCATTGTTGGAGGGGCAGTACTGAGGGAGCACCGCACTGTTGAAGGGGCAGTACTGAGGGAACGCTACACTGTCGGAGGGGCAGTACTGAGGGAACGCCGCAATGTCGGAGGGGCAGTACTGAGGGAGAGCTGCACTGTCGGAGGGATCAGTACCAAGGGAGCGCCACACTATCGGAGGGGATAGTACTGAGGGAGCGCTGCACTACTTAAGAACATAAGAAGCAGGAGTAGGCCATACGCCCCCTCAAGTCTGCTCTGCCTTTCAATAGGATCATGGCAGATCTTCTACCTCAACTCCATTTTCCTGCCCAATCCCCATATCCCTCGATTCTCCTGGAGTCCAAAAATCTATCGATCTCAGCCTTGAATATACTCAATGACTCAGCATCCACAGTTCTCTGGGGCAGAGGATTCCAAAGAATACCACCCTCTGAATAAAGAAATTCCTCCTCAATCTCAGTCTTAAATGGCTGACCCCTTATCCTGAGACATTGATCCTCTAGTTCTAGATTCTCCAGCCTGTGGAAACAACCTCTCAGCATGTATCCTGTCATTCCCCATCAGAATCTTATATGTTTCAATGAGATCACCTCTCATTCTTCTAAACTCCGGAGATTATAGTTCCAATTTACTGAATCTTTTGCACCATTGGTGGATGGTGCTGCACCGTCGGAGGTGCTGTCTTTCAGATAATATGCTAAACCAAAGCCCCGTATGCCCTCCCAGGTGAATGTAAACGATTCCCTGGGACTACGTGAAGTGGAGTAGGAGATTTATCCCTGTGTCCTGACCAGCATTCAGCTCTCAACAACCCTACTAAAAACAGACTAATTGGTCATTTTATCTCAATGCACTGCACAAATTGGCTGCTGAGTTTCCCTACATAACATGAGTATAATTCAAAGGCTGTGAAATGTGTTAGGATGTCCCATGGAAGTGAAGGATGCTGTATTTTTTTTTAATTGTTCATGGGATGAGGGCATTACTGGCAAGGCTTGCATTTATTGCCCTTCAACAACTGGAGGGATGACTTGCTGGGGCATTTCAGAGGACAGTTAAGAGTCAACCGCATTGCTGTGTTTCTGGAGTCACATAGAGGCCCAGACCGGGTAAGGACAGCAGATTTCCTTCCCTAAAGGACATCAGTGAACCAGATGGGTATTTACGACAATCCGGTGGTTTCATGGTCACCATTACTGACACTGGCTTTTTAATTCCAGATTTATTTAATTAACTGAATTTAAATTCCCCAGAGCCATGGTGGGCGAACTCACATTTCATTAGTCCAGGCTCCTGGGTTACTAGTCTAGTAACATAAACACTACACTATCATTCCCAGCATTAAATCAAGCTCTTTCTTTTAGTGAACGTAGAATCATCGCATGGATACAGCATAGAAGGAGGCCATTTGGCCCACCATGCCTGTGCCAGCTCTCTGAAAGAGCAATCCAATTAGCCCCACTGCCACCGCTCTTTCCCCTATAGCCCTGCAAATTTTGCCTTTTCAAGTATCTGTCCAATTGCCTTATGAAACATCTGCAGGTTATTTTATTTCATCTGTGTAATGGGAATGTCATCTCTGGTTAGAGGTATCCCCAGAGGTTCCATCATCTGATCTGCGTCCCTCCTTCCAGTCAATCATTTTTCCACATCTCCAATACTTTTATAACTTATAAACAAAAAGACTCAAAGAAAATGGAAAAATAAACAACGCAATTTTTACTTTGCCCCCATGACTTTTCTCCTGTTATTTGCTCACAGCAGTGTCCAGGAGATTTATTGAAACATATAAGATACTGAGGGGGCTCAACAAGGTAGATGCAGAGAGGATTTTTCTCCTCGTGGGGGAATTTAGAACTAGGGGGCATAGTTTCAGAATAAGGGGTCACCCATTTTGAACTGAGATGAGGGATTTATTCTCTCAGAGGGTTGTAAAACTGTAGAATTCTCTGCCCCAGAGAGCTGTGGAGGCTGGGTCATTATTTAAGGTGGAGATAGACAGATTTTTGAACGATAAGGGAGTCAAGGGGTTATGGGGAACGGGCAGGAAAGTTGAGTTAAGGCCAGGATTAGATCAGCCATGATCGAGGCGCCAAATGGCCTACTCCTGTTCCTATTTCTTATGTTCTTAAAGATGGATCTCTAATTCCTGGAGACTCCAGAGAAATCCTAGAGGGTTGACCATCCCTACTGTTTAGTCAAAACAACTGCGTTTTGAATGAAACGTTTATCACTAAGTCTACGTGATGTATATCTCAGTATATTGTATGGGGGGGGAGGGCAGTGAGGGCAGACAGTGATACAACAAAATGTCAATAGCAACCACCATTTCACATTAATATCTTAATATAGATTAAAGGCCATTTCATTAAGTTATTATTTGGACATAATAATGAGCGGCTAAAGCAGTCGTTTAATTTAAAACAACATGCAAAATATATAAATATAGGATTAGCAGCATAATCATGTTTGTGATAGGTATATAAAGACCTGGATAACGATTTGTTACCAGGACAACAGGAAATTCCCAATTCTTGTAATGCCCTGCTCCATAATAAAAAACACACACATTCATTTCTTTTAAACTATGATTGCTCGAATGTTGTTGACTGAGGCATGCAATCGTGTCCAACCCTTTAGTAGTCCACTTAGATGGCGATTCCATGCTCCAATTGATTTCCAGATTTCTTAAGTCACTGATAGCACCAGAGTTGGCACTGGCACGACGGGCCGAATAGCTTCCTTCTGTGCTGTAAGATTCTACCATCTACAAGTTCTGATTTAGGATTTCTCCACCTGAAAATAATAAGCCTCCACTCTCGACACTAGGTTTCCTCCATGGTGTTAGCTGTGGTTCAGTGTGTAGCACTCTCACCTGTGAGCTCATGAAAGGTGGGTTCCAAGTCCCACTCAAGGGGAGTTGAACACAAAATTCTAGGCTGACATTCCAGTGCAGTACTGAGGGAGAGCTGCACTGTCAGAGGTGCTGTCTTTCGGATGAGACGTTAAACCGAGGCCCCGTCTGCCCTCTCAGGTAGATGTAAGAGATCTCATGGCACTATTTTGAAGAAGAGCATGGGAGTTATCCCCGGTGTCCTGGCCAATATTTATCCCTCACTCAACATCACTAAAAACAGTCGATCTGGCCATTATCACGTTGCTGTTTGTGGGAGCTTGTTGGGCACAAATGGTCTGCCGTGTTTCCTACATTGCAACAGTGACTACGCTTCAAATGCACGTTATTGGCTGTAATGCACTTACTTGCTTACTTTTGGTTTAGAATGATACATCACAGAACGAGACCATTCGGCCCATCGTGCCTGTGCCGGCTCTTTGAAAGAGCTATTCACTTATTTGCATTCCCATCACCACCACACTCTGTTTCTTGTCACTGAGCCAATTCCGCATTCATGCTGCCACTGTCCCTTTTGTTGCATGGGCTTCAACTTTTCTGGCAAGCCTATTATGTGGCACTTTATCACACGCATTTGGAGATCCATGTACACCACATCAACTGCATTGCCCTCATCAACCCTCTCTGTTACCTCATCAAGTTAGTTAAACACGATTTGCCTTTAACAAATCCATGTTGGTTTTCCTCAATTAATCCACACTTGTCCAAGTGACTGTTAATTTTGTCCCTGATTATCATTTCTAAAAGTGTCCCCAGTACTAAGTTTAAACTGACCGGCCTGTTGCTGAGTTTATCCTTACACCCTTTTTTGAACAAGGGTGTAACATTTTCAATTCTCCAGTCCTCTAGCAACACTCCTGTTCCAAAGAAGGATTGGAAGATTATGGCCAGTACCTCCGCAATTTCCACTCTTACCTCCCTCAACATCCCAGGATGCATCCCATCCAGTCCCGGTGACTTATCTACTTTATTATGTACAGCCTCCTCCTTATCAACTTTTATCCCATCCAGAATCTCCTCTACCTCATCTTTCACAATGACTTTGGCAGCATCTTCGTTCTTGGTGAAGACAGATACAAAGTATTCATTTAGAACCTCAGCCATGCCCTCCGCCTCCATATGTAGGTCTCCTTTTGGGTCACGAATTGGCCCCAACCCTCGTCTTACTACCCATTTATTTTTTATATGCCTATCGAAGACTTTTGAATTCCCTTTTATGTTAGCTACCAATCTATTCTCATACGCTCTCTTTGCCCCTCTTATTTTCTTTATCACTTCTCCTTTGAACTTTCCATATTCAGCCTGGTTCTCACTGTATTCTCAACCTGACATCTGCCCCCTATTTCTGCTTCATCTTACTCTCTATCTCTTTCGTCATCCAGGGAGCACTGGCTTTGGTTGCCCTTCCTTTCCCCCTCATGGGAATGTACCTCGACTGTACCCGAACCATCTCTTGTTTAAAGGCAGTCCATTGTTCGATTACAGTTTTGCCTGCCAATCTGTGATTCCAATTTACCCAGGCCAGATTGGTTCTCAACCCACTGAGATTGGCCTTCCTCCAAATAACTATTTTTACTCTAGATTGCTCACTGTCCTTTTCAATAGCTAATCTAAACCTTATGATACTGTGATCTATCCTATCTACCCTATCAACTACTGTAATCATCTTAAACACCTCAATCAGATCACCCCTTAATCTTCGACACTCAAGGGAATACAAAGCCTAGTCTGTGCAAAGCAAAACACTGTGGAGGCTGGAAAACTGAAATAAAAACAGAAAATGCTGGAAACACTCAGCGGGTCAGGCAGTATCTATGGAGAGAGAAACAGAGTTAACGTTTCAAATCATTGAGCATTGCAACCTGCCCTCAAAATTTACCCCATTCAGCCCTGTACTCTCATACGAGGATACCTCCATTTGTGAGCCAAGGGTGCTGGCTGCTGAGCCAAATTCACACTGTTAAAGCAACAAGTAAATCTTCATAATCCCTAATATATTATAAATAATTGCAATTTTTTTTTCAGAAAAGCATGAAAACAGTTTCTCCGTGATGCTACTTTGATTACAAGCTGAGTTTGAAGAGACTAGGCCGATATTCCCTAGAGTTTAGAAGAATGAGAGGTGATCTCATTCAAACATACAAAATACTTACAGGGCTTGAAAGGGTAGATGCAGGGAAGATGTTTGCCCTGGCTGGGGAGTCTAGAACGAGGGGTCACCGTCTCAGAATAAGGGATGATGTCCCGATGTTTTTTAAAACAAGTGCAAAAGATCGCAGAAACTGGCGTTGCACTGAATGTAATTTCCGCTTAATATTCCGTGATCTCCTGCGTTGCTTACACTGATATTGGCTGAATTGCGTTGCAAAGAATGCTAGCGTGATTGAGCGGAAACTCCAGGTCCACTTGCCCTAATTTCTCCTCATGCGGCTCGGTGTCAATCTTTTGGTCTTATAGAAACATAGAAACATAGAAAATAGATGCAGGAGTAGGCCATTTGGCCCTTCGAGCCTGCACCACCATTCAATAAGATCATGGCTGATCATTCCCTCAGTACCCCTTTCCTGCTTTCTCTCCATATCCCTTGATCCCTTTAGCCATAAGGGCCATATCTTACTCCCTCTTGAATATATCCAATGAACTGGCATCAACAACTCTCTGCGGCAGGGAATTCCACAGGTTAACAACTCTCTGAGTGAAGAAGTTTCTCCTCATCTCAGTCCTAAATGGCTTACCCCTTATCCTTAGACTGTGACCCCTGGTTCTAGACTTCCCCAACATCGGGAACATTCTTCCTGCATCTAACCTGTCAAGTCCAGTCAGAATTTTATATGTTTCTATGAGATCCCCTCTCATCCTTCTAAACTCCAGTGAATAAAGACCCAGTCGATCCAGTCTCTCCTCATATGTCAGTCCTGCGATCCCGAGAATCAACCTGGTGAACCTTCGCTGCACTCCCTCAATAGCAAGAATGTTCTTCCTCAGATTAGAAGACCAAAACTAAACACAATGTTCCAGGTGAGGCCTCACCAAGGCCCTGTACAACTGCAGTAAAACCTCCCTGCGAAGCGCCTTGGGACATTTCACTACATTAAAGGCGCTATATAAAAACAATTTGTTGTTGTTAGTTTCACTTAGTTGTACTACGAAGCAATGGTATTTGTTTTGATATAGTTAAACATTTCACTATCAGTAAATTTAACAGCTCGAAATTTGCGGTCAGGAAGATGGCAAATTGGCAGCGTTTTCCATCATTCCGCCGAACGCGACCTCGGGGTTTGGCACAGGCATATGCGGAAATCCTGAAGTTGCAGTCTGCCATTCACTGCTCCGATACAGTCTGTTCTGTTCCCCACTCCCCCCAACCACAGAGCCGGCAATCTGTGTAATAACCCAAGTTAATGAAACGGGCAAAACCTTTGGCTCTTCCGCAGTAATTACACTGCTAAATTCCTCACAAAAAGTTGGACCCAAAGAGATTGGGTGTAACTGGGGCTTTGACAGCATATTGACTGTTAAACAAAGGTTATGGGCCTGGAAAACTCATTTCATTTTCTTCAACGTGAAATTTGTTCATTTTTAATAAAAATTGATATTTTTTAGAAACTTAAGAAAATATATATGTTTTTTTTTTATATGTTCATCTTTATTTCAGGTTTGCCTTTTCCCCAAGTAAGAGCCCCCAATTTTGTTTTGCTCTCTAACTAATTTTTTAAAAGTTAGAATTTTAAGAGCTTACACACTTCCTGGTTTGCTGTCTGTGAGAATTCTGTGTTTTGATTGGCTGCTCAGACGAATTGTTGAGGTCACAGCAGCTCGCACCAGGGGATCCTCATGAAGCTCCACTGATTTGAATTGAATATCAGAAAGCTCGAAGTTCACGACATTGGGATCTCGAGATACTTGTGCGAAGCTTACCGCAAATGCCAGGCAACTATAAATTGCGGAGTTGTCATATGACAGGAAAAATCTGCTTATTTTGAAAGGTAAAAGCATATCGGAGTCCTTAGAGACTTATCGAACAGAAACATTAGGAATGGGAGGAGACTATTCAACCCCCTCAATCCAAACCGTCACGGACATGATGGGCCAAATGGCCTCTTTCTTTGTCGTAAATATTTCTATGATTCTTTGATTCTATTCTAATCGATCACAACTGATCTCGACCGTAACTCCATTTTCCTTCTATAGCTCCATATCCCTCGATACCCTTACCCAACAAAAATCTATCGATGTCAGCCCGATTAAACACTGCCCACTCCCCGCCATCCACAGGCTATTGGGGAAAGAGAGTTCCGGAATTCCTTTGTGCGCACTTCAACAGCACCATTTCGAAGAGTTCAGAATATTTTACAGTCGCGTGGGTCAAGAATAAATAACGTAAGAAACTGCAAATGTTGGAAAACTAATCGTAAAAAGACAAAATGCTGGAAATATAGAACAGGTCAATCAGCTTCTGTAATCAGAAAGGATGGCATCATGTTTTGGGCGTGACTCCCTATCGGAGCTGAGTCCTGACGAATGATTCACACCTGAATGTCAATTCGTGCTACAGATGCTACGCGTAGTTCCAGCATTCTCCCTCCTTATCTCAGGTTCATCTGGTAGTTCACCGAGTGCCTTCTCGCACATATATTTTGTACCACTGTTCAACTATGTGTCATCAACCTCGAAAATAGTTTGTGCAAATCATTTTTTTTTTCTTTAGTCTGTCAATTTTCTAAATAGCACTTTGGAATGTTAAGAATTTTTTCTTCTTAAAAGAGTGTGTCAGCTTTGTTCGGTCTGCAAATTCTTGTCTTACGCAGAAAAACTATCTACACCAGTCAGTGCATGCTTTTTGCTTCATTCAACAACATTTATATGGTACCTTTAACGTAGTAAAATGTCCCAAGGCGCTTCACAGGAGCAATTATCAAACATAATTTGACACCGAGCCACGTAAGGTCGAAGAGGTAGGTTTTAAGGAGCGTCTTAAAGGAGGAAAGAGAGGTAGAGAGGTAGAGAGGTGGGGAGGGTTAGGGAGGGAATTCCAGAGCTTGGGGCCTAGGCAACAGAAGGCACAGCCACTGATGGTGGAATGATGATAATTGGGGATGCACAAGAGGCCAGAATTGGAGAAGCGCAGATATCTTGGAAGGTTGTGGGGCTGGAGGAGATTACAGAGAGAGGGAGGGGCAAGGCCATGGAGGGATTTGAAAACAAGGAAGAATATTTTTAAGTTGATGTGTTGCCGGACCAGGAGATAATGTAGGAATAGCGAGCACAAAGGGTGATGGGTGAGTGGGATTTGGTGCAAGTTAGGACACGGGCAGCAGAGTCTTGGTTGAGCTCATAGTTACGGAGGGTGCAACGTGGGCGGTTGGCCAGGAGTGGGTTGCACTAGTCGAGTCTAGAGGGAACAAAGGGACAGATGAGGGTTCCAGCAGCAGATCAGCTGAAACAAACACATTCTCAAAATAAAACAGACCGGAAATAAAATTGCCCCAATCATTGCGGGGTAAGAATGATTTCACTTTCCTCCAAAACGCTCTCTTTTTTCTGCTTCTTGCTTTTTCTTCCCCTACGGAGCGAAGCGATTCTGAACAGGTTGGACGTTAACCTAACCCAAATAATTATTCTCTGATATTTACTGAGCGCAGGAAAAACAAAAAACTAAGGAAGGGCACAAGAGGAGATGAAGTGAAGGGGAAAGTAATGGAAAAGAATAGAAAGTGACTGAGCTAAACTGAAAAAAGTAAAATAAGAAAAGATAAGAAAAGGGACACTTTCAGAAAAACATTTCAGCACCAATAAGTGAAGATTAAAAAAATAATTTAAACATTTTTTATCATATCTTGGGGGGAAAAAGTATCAATTGAAGCAAATGGCTTTTTGGTGCAAATGTCTCTGTGGGAGGGCAGAGATCAGAACTATTTACATAGTAATGGTTCCATTAATTCCTCTTAATAACTGACGACTCACTGTTAGGCTGGTGACAACTAGTGTTAAATTTGCATGTTAAATTTAAATTGGTTATGACTGTGATCTTCAATATTAGAAAAATTAGAGGATTAAATATGCAGTGTTGTGACATTAAATTAGATAAATTGGAAAGGAATAGACTGCAGTTAATGTTGCATTCCGGAATAAATGGACGATGATAGGGAACAGAGTGATGAATGGCTTATACTCCGTCTCCACTCTCACGGCTGATTTGTGTATGCTCGTCACAGTTTAATATTGAGGGCTACCTCCTCATTGATTGTAAGGGGAACGGTAACATAGTGGTTATATTATTAGACTAGTAATCTAGGGGTCTGGCTTAATGATCCAGAGACATGAGTTCAAATCCCACCATGGCAGCTGGGGAATTTAAATTCAGTTCATTCACTAAATCTGGAACAAAAAGCTAATATCAGTAATGGTGACCATGAAACTTGTAAAAACCCGTCTGCCTCACTAATGTCCTTTAGGGAAGGAAATCTGCCGCCATTACCTGGTCTGGGCCTATATGTGACTCCAGACTTTAACTGCCCTCTGAAATGGCCCAGCGAGACAGCCTCACCACCAGCTTCTCAGGGGCAATTAGGGGTGGGCAATAAATGTCAGCAACACCCACATCCCAGGAATGAATTTTAAAAAGTTGGACATCCAGCAAAAGGGGAATATCTGAAAGGCGAGTTGTAAATTAGAACATTTTCATTATTTGTTGATTTATTCACTTCAACTGGTTTCAAACAATGTCCAGTATCAGATCTGCTTGGAACCTTTCAAATTATGCATTTTTTAAGGGGTGCATTATTTATATTTGTTGAATAATATAAATTAAAATTTGAAAACCTACAGAGCCGTGAAGCACATGTTTCATTAGAATACTTTCAATAAAATTAAAGCCAATCATACTTTAGACATGGAGCAAAAATACTACGGGTTATGTTATTGGACTAGTAATCTAGGAGTCTGGCTTAATGATCCGGAGACGGGTGTACTGAAAATTCTACGGTGCTTGTGTGTGTGTGTGTGTCTGTGTGTGTGTATATGTATCTGTGTGTGTGTGTCTGTGTGTGTGTATATGTATCTGTATGTGTGTATCTGTCTCTGTGTGTGTGTGGCTGTGTGTGTCTGTCTGTTTGTGTGTGTATGTGTGTCTGTCTGCGTCTGTGGAGTCAAGTTTCAGCCGCCCGCTAGAACGACGCACATCGGAGAGGCCCGCCTAATTTAGAGAACAAAAATTGTGCCGAATACTTACCTTGCGATTCTCTGATAGCTGTAGGCCCATTTCTACCTCGGCGAAGCGTAGCTGGGGGCGGAGCTACAGCCCTGCGCCGAAAATAGTGCTGGCAACTGCGCGCATGCGCAGTAGCTGCCATTGTCCTGTCTCCGGGGCGACGACCCTATCCCAGGCCGAAGGGACGTCGCCCCTATCCCCGGCCATGTGGCGTGCGCATCTTACCTCAGCGGCGGGGCCCGCCCGCCCAGCCTCTCGCTGGGGGTGGGCCCCGTTCGAAGAGATGGCAGCAGTGGCAGCCTGGCATCGGCTGCGTGCGGACCCCGCCCGAAGTCCTCGGCGGGGCCCAGCTTCTTCGTCAGTGACGGGGCCTGCCCGCCCGCATCTCGCTGGGGCGGGTCGCACCCGAAGAGACGTTGGCAGCCCGGCATCGGCTGCATGCAGGCCCCGCCCGACATCCTCAGCGGGGCCCGGCATCGTCGTTGTCTTCTCTCTCCCTCCCACCTTCCTCTCTTCTCCCCCACCATCTTCTTCTCTTCTCGCCCCCCGCCATCTTCTTCTCTCTCCCCCCATCTTCTTCCCCCCCGCCACCCCTCTTCTCCCCAATGCTGCAGAAGGTGAGTAGAAATATGTTTTTTTATTTATTGAGTGATTTAAAAAAATTTTTTAATGTTTTAAATTTTTTAATTTATTTGAATTGATTTATTGGTTTATTTATTCATTTATTTATCATTAATTATTGATAATGGCTCTTTATTTGTAAAAATGAAGTGTTTAATGTTTGTAAACCCCTCTCTCCCCCCCCCCCCCATCTTTCGTTCCCTACATCTGATTTCCAAGTGCAGGCAAGGTTTTTCTGAGCGTACAAAAATCTGCACTTACTCCATTCTAAGTTAGTTTGGAGTAAGTTTTCACTGCCTAAACTTGCAAAACAGGCGTAAGTGGCCAGACACGCCCGCATTTGAAAAAAAATATCTGTTCTAAAATGAAATTGTTCTAACTCACTAGAACAGGAGCAAACTAAAGGCCGAAAATTGCAATTTCTAAGATACTCTATTTTAAACTAGTTGCTCCAAAAAAGTAGGAGCAACTCAGGCCAAAACTTGACCCCTGTATGTGTACGTGTGTATCTGTCTGTGTCTATGTGTGGTTGTGTGTATGTGTGTGTCCACTTGTGTGTGTGTCTCGGTGTGTGTGTTTATCTGTGTTTATCTTTATATGTGCCTGTTTGCATGTCTGTGTGCATGTGTGTGTGTGTGTGAGTCTGTGTGTGTGTGTGTGTGCCTGTTTGTGGGTCTGTGTGTGTGCGTGTGTCTGTCTGTGTGTGTGTTTGTGTATCTGTGTGTGTGTGTTTTTGTCTGTGTGTGTGAGTTTGTCTCTGTGAGTTTGTCTGTGTGTGTGTTTGTCTGTGTGTCTGTGTGTCTGTGTGTGTATGCCTGCGTGTGTCTGTGTTTGTCTGTGTATTTTTAAAATTTCAGTCATGGGTTGTGGGTGTTGCCAGCAAGGCCGGCATTTATTGTCCATCCCTAATTGCCCTTGAGATGGTGGTGGTGAGCCGCATTCTTGAACCGCTGCAGTCCGTGTGATGAAGGTGCTCCCACAGTGCTGTTAGGGAGGGAGTTCCAGGATTTTCACCCAGCGATGATGAAGGAACAGCATGTAACTTCCGAGTCAGGATGGTGTGTGACATGGAGGGGAACGTGGAGGTAATGGTGTTCCCATGCGCCTGCTGTCCTTATCCTTCTAGGTGGTAGCAGTTAGAGGTTTGGGAGGTGCTGCTGAAGAAGCCTTGGCGAGTTGCTGCAGTGCATTTGTAGATGGTACACACTGCAGCCACGGTACATCAGTGATGGAGGGAGTGAATGTTTAAAGTGAACATAAGAACATAAGAAATAGGAACAGGAGTAGGCCATACGGCCCTTCGAGCCTGCTCCGCCATTCAATAAGATCATGGCTGATCTGATGATGGACTCAGCTCCACTTTCCTGCCTGCTCCCCATAACCCTTTACTCACTTGTCGCTCAAAAATCTGTCTATCTCCGCTTATATATATTCAATGACCCAGCCTCCACAGCTCTCTGGGGCAGAGAATTCCACAGATTTACATCCCTCTGAGAAAAGACATTCCTCCACATCTCAGTGTTAAATGGGCAGCCCCTTATTTTGAGACTATGCCCCCTACTTTTAATTTTCCCTATGAATGGAAATATTCTCTCTGCATCCACCTTGTCGAGCCCTCACACTATCTTATACGTTTTGATAAGATCACCTCTCATTCTTCTGAACTCCAGTGTGTATAGGCCCAACCTACTCAACCTATCTTCATACCCCCCTCATCTCCAGAATCAACCTAGTGAACCTTCTCTGAACAGCCTCCAATGCAAGTATATCCTTCCTTAAATACGGAGACCAAAACTGCATGCAGTACTCTAGGGGTGGCCTCTCCAATACACTGTTCAGTTGTAGCAGGACTTCTCTGCTTTTATGTTCTATTCCCCTTGCAATAAAGGCCAACATTCCATTTGCCTTCCTGATTACTTGTACCTGCATACTAACATTTTGTGTTTCATGCACAAGGACCTCCAGGTCCCTCTGTACTGCAGCACTTTGCAATTTTTCTCCATTTAAATTATAATTTGCTTTTCTATTTTATCTGTCATGTGGATAACCTCACATTTTCCCACATTATACTCCATTTACCAAATTTTTGCCTACTCACTTAGGTTGTCTATATCCCTTTCCAAATTTTGTGTGTCCTCCTCACAATTTGCTTTTCCACACATCTTTATATCATCAGCAAACTTTACACTTGGTCCCTTCAGCCAAGTCATTAATATAGATTGTAAATAGTTGAGGCCCCAACACTGATCCCTGCGGCACCCCACTAGTTACTGTTTGCCAACCGAAAAATGACCCATTTATCCGGACTCTCAGTTTTCTGTTAGTTAGCCAATCCTCAATCCATGCGTATATATTACATCCAACCTTGTGAACTTTTATCTTGTGCAGTAACTTTGATGTGGCACTTTATTGAATGCCTTCTGGAAATCCAAATACACCACATCCACTGGTTCCCCCTTATCCACCCTGCTCGTTACATCTCCAAAGAACTCCAGCAAATTTGTCAAACATGATTTCCCTTTCATAAAATCATGCTGACTCTGCTTGATTGAATTATGCTTTTCCAAATGTCCTGCTACTGCTTCCTTAATAATGGACTCCAGCATTTTCCCAACAACAGATATTGGTCTATAGTTTCCTGCTTTCTGTCTGCCTCCTTTTTTAAATAGGGGCGTTACATTTGCGGTTTTCCAATCTACTGGGACCTCCCCAGTATCCAGGGAATTTGGTAGATTACAACCAACGCATCCTCTATCTCTGCAGCCAATTCTTTTAAGACTTTAGGATGCAAGCCATCAGGTCCAGGGGACTTGTCCACCTTTAGTCCCATTAGTTTATCGAGTACTACAACTTTAATCATAGTGATAGCATTAAGTTCCTCCCTCCATATAGTCCCTTATCGACTATTGGATGGTTTTAGTGTCTTCTACCATGAAGTGGTAAAGTGGTGGATCAAATAGCCTGCTTTGTCCTGGATAGTGTCGAGCTTCTTGAGTGTTGTAGGAGCTGCACTCATCCAGGCAAGTGGAGAGTATTCCGGCACACTCCTGACTTGTGCCTTATACAAGGTGGAAAGGCTTTGCAGAGTCAGGAGGTAAGACTCTCACCGCAGAATACCCAGCCTCTGACCTGCTCTTGTAGCCACAGTATTTATGTAGCTGGTCCAGTTAAGTTTCTGGTCAATGGAGATCCCGAGGATATTGAGGATGGGGGATTCGGTGATGGTAATGCCGTTGAATATCAAGGGTCGGTGATTAGACTCTCGCTTGTTGGAGATAGTCATTGCCTGGCATTTGTGTGGTGCAAATATTACTTGCGACTGATCAGCCCAAGCCTGAATGTTGTCCAGGTCTTGTTGCATGCGGGCATGGACTGCTCCATTATCTGAGGAGTTGTGAATGGCACTGAACACTGTGCAGTCATCAGCGAACAGCCACACTTCTGACCTTATGATGGAGGGAAGGTCATTGATGCAGCAGCTGAAGATGGTTGTGCCTAGGACACTGCCCTGAGGAACCCCTGCAGCGAGCAATGTCCTGGGGCTGGGATGATTGACCTCCATCCACCACAATCATCTCCGGTATGCTAGGTATGACTCCTGATTCTCATTGACTTCAGTTTTGCTGGGGCTCCTTGATGCAACACTTGGTCAAATGCTGCTTTGATGTCAAGGGCAGTCACTCTTACCTCACCACCCTAACCTGTGTGTGAGTGTCTGTTTGCATTTCTGTGTTTGTCTGTATGTTTGTGTTTGTGTGTGTGTCTGTCTGTGTGCTTGTGCATGTGTGAGCATGTTCGTGCATAGAATCACAGAATCACTGGGCCCGAAATTGAAGGAATTACCACCCATTGCCGCCAACATTCCTCTGGTCGAACCGCCCAATGCCACTTTCGACGAGGCCAGGGGAGGGCTGCAGCGGGCGGGAGGGGAGTGCTGCCAGGAAGCGCCTCCGACATCAGCGGATAGCCGAGTCGTGCAACTGACCTCCCGCCCGCCAAGCTGCGATATTGATGCGGGCGAGAGTTGGCAGCAGTCGGTGGCAGAACGGGGACGGTCTGCTGGCTGGAGGCTGGTCTGTCCCAGAGGGTAAATAGGGATATGTGGAAAAAAAGGTAAGTGAACTTTTTGTAAGTTTTTTCTTCACAGGGATTTACCTGGATGGGGGCCCCTGAAGGTCTTCAGATGTTTTTTTAATTTGTTTTTTCTGGTTTTGCTTTTCAGGTCTTCGACCCTCCATGGGCCTGACTCCCTCCTCGGTGGCACTTGGGCAGCAAGCGCCTTTGCTGCTGAGAATGAGAGCTCCCGCCTGTTGTTTCCCAGATTGGCGGCGGAAGTCCCTCATTTGCCGCTCACCGACCTTCGAGGGACCTCTCCGATGAAAACCACGCCCAAAGTACCGTCCGGTACTTCGGCGGCCATCAGCGGTCCTTGAGCGGCATTTGGATGGGCGGCGGCCTTCATCAAATTCGGACCCATAGAAATTTACAGCATGGAAGGAGGCCACAGTTGGCGCCGGCCAACAAAGAGCTATCCAGCCTAATCCCACTTTCCAGCTCTTCGTCCGGAGCCCTGTAGGTTACAGCACTTCAGGTGCACATCCAAGTACTTTTTAAATGTCGTGAGGGTTTCTGCCTCTACCACTCTTTCAGGCAGTGAGTTTCAGCCCCCACCACACTCTGGGTGAAGAACGTTCTCCTCAAATCCCCTCTAAAACTCCTATCAATTACTTTAACTCTATGCCCCCTGGTTGTTGACCCCTCTGCTAAGGTAAATAGGCCCTTCCTATCCACTCTATCTAGGCCACTCACAATTTTATACATCTCAATCAGGTCTCCCCTCAGCCTCCTCTGTTCCAAAGAAAACAACCCCAGCTTATCTAATCTTTCCTCATAGCTAAAATTCTACAATCCAGGCAATATCCTCATAAACCTCCTCTGTACCTTCTCTAGTGTCATCACATATTTCCTGTAATGTGGTGACCAGAACTGCATGCAGTACTCTAGCTGTGGCCTAACTAGTGTTTTATACAGTTCAAGCATAACCTTCCTGCTCTTGTATTTATGCCTCGGCTAATAAAGGCAAGTATTCTGTATGCCTTCTTAGCCACCTTATCTACCTGGTCTGCTATCTTCAAGGATCTGTGGACCTGCACTCCAAGGTCCCTTTGTTCCTCTACACTTCTCGGTGCCCTACCATTTAATGTGTATTCCCTTGCCTTGCTAGCCCTCCCCAAATGCATAACCTCACACTTCTCCAGTTTGAATTCTATTTGCCACTGTTCTGCCCATATTTTGGTGTGTGTGTTTGTGTGTGTGTGTGTGTGTGTGTGTTTTTGTGACTATGTTTGTGTGTGCGTGTTTGTTTGTGCTTGTGTTTTTCTGTGAGTGCGCGTGCGTGTTCATGCACGAATGCAATTGCACATGTGTGTGTCATTTGTGTCTCCTTGTATGTGTGTTTATTACTGTGCGTGTGCATTGATAATACCTTGTGTATATATAGCAACTTTAAGGTAGAAAAATGTCCTACAGTGCTTCACAGAAACCACATTGAGAAGGCAGAGACCAAGCCAAAGGAGATGTTCAGAGGAGTGACTGTAGTTTTGTAGGCACCTTTAGTAATGACTCCACGAGGCAGGGTGATGGTACTTAAACTGTGCAGATCTGCAGTCCTTTATTAGCAGCTCCTGAGTGCTGACAACAAGCTGTGTGTTCCTTTTTATACTGGGTTACCTGCCGTGTGCAGGTAACCCTGGGTCTCCAGCAACAGCACTCTCTAGTGTACCGGTAAGGTGTGTACAGTACAAGGGTGCATTCAATGTTGCATGACAGTGTTACAAGCATCACACAGTGAACAGGCATGCCTACACAACAGTGACCAAAAACCTTTGTTGAAGAAATTTTAAGGAGTCTTTCGAAAGAGGAGAGAAAGGGAGCGAGTGCATCTTGGGAATCCTTTCAAGTTAAGTCCTTTCTCTATCCTTCCTTTTTCCCAAGAAGTCTAATGAATACCAGAACCTAACTGACATATTAGGTTAAGATTCATTCTCCGCTGGGGCTGATTCATAAAATCACCTGACAACATCCTTCATTATTTGTCAACAAAACCATTTCAGTTTACATTGTCCAATTGGATTGAAGCTATCAATATTGTGATAAGTACTAGCAACGTGGTGAGAGTGGTTTCCGAGGTTGCAGAAAAGACTTGCAAGCTCTAGACACCTAGGGCTCAATTTTCCCCAAAGCTTTTTTTGGGGGTACTTGAAGAGTTACGCCTGTTTTCTGGGGGCCCAAGTACGGCAAAAAAAAATGTTCTAAGTTTCCCCGTTGTATTTCTTCATTTTGGCGCAGCCTAACCTGTTCTTTAGTTTCGGGGGTGGAAAGCGGCAAAATGATCGGGTTGCCACGGTAACTAGGGATACAATGCGAGCTGAGCCTGCAAAGTGAAACATACAGCCAGCTCCCAATGTATTAAAATATATTGCATCAACTTAAAAACATATTAAAATATATTGCAGCAACTTACCTCCAATTATTAAATTCAGTCCTGCTCCTCACCCCTATCCCAGGCCGAAGGGCTTGTGGGTCTGCTTCCTGAGCCTGCCCCGAGCCCCTTGCCGGTGCCGGTCCAGGTCCAGCTCCCCCGCCCACCCCCCCAGCCCCGAATGCCTTGCTGGTCCCGCTCTCCCCTCACCCCCACCATCCCCCCCCCAGCACCGAGTGCCTTGCTGGTCCTGCTCTCCCCTCACCCCCGCCCCCCCCACTCCACCAGACCCGAGTGCCTTGCCGGACCCAGTCCCCCGCTCCTAGCCCTGGTCAAAGAGCTTGCTGGTCCATTCCCCTGCCCGACCCTGGCCCAGAGTGCCTTGCTGGCCCTGTCCCTAGCCCAGGCCGAATGGCCTCCCGGTTTGCTCTCCCTGTCCCTATCCCAGATCGAATCGCTTCCTCCCGCCCAGTCCCCGCACCTAACTACACCCGAAAGATTTGCCCCCACCCCCAGTCCTCTCTCTTCCCCCCGCCTCTCTCGATCCCCTCCACCACTCTCTCTCCCCCACTCTCTGACCTCTCCTGCTGCTGCTGTCCGGGCATCTGCTGCACTTATCTGCACCGATTTCCTTATCTGCACCGATTTCCTTACCTGCACCGATTTCCTTAACTCTCCAGAAGGTTTTTCTGCAGAGGCCACATACGCTGGCCTAAGCAGAACTGGAGTAACTCTCAGTGTGCCAAACTTGCCTAAGTGGCCAGAATTAGCGTGGGTGGCTGGTTACACCCCCTTTAGCTGGAAAGAAAACGTACCTAAAAAAATCGTAACTAACTGAGTGACGCTGGTGCAAATTGATCAGGGAAACCGTGGTTTTTTAAGTTAGCCCAAAAAAATCGGCCTGCTCCAAAAAAATGGCGCAAATCACTGGAGAAAATTGAGCCCATAAATCTGTGCTCAAAATGCACTCAACAAGAGCCTTTCCCTTAGGCAAGTAAGTAGGAGTCATGTGGGAGTATTTATTGGGATTTCCATGCCTGCATTAACACAAAAATAAAATACTGCGGATGCTGGAATCTGAAATAAAAACAGAAAATGCTGGAAATCTCAGCGTCTGTGGAGAGAAACAATGTTAACGTTTCAGGTCGATGACCCTTCGTCAGAACTGGAGAGTGCTTGAAATTAACAGATTCTTAACGAACACTGAAAGGGGGAGGGGAGGAAAGAACAAAAGGGAAGGTCTGTGATAGGGTGGAAGGCAGGAGAGATTAGAGAGAAAAGGGATGATGGGCCGAATTGAAATGGTAATGACAGAAGTTAGAAAAAGATTAATCTGGATTGGGTGTGAATGGCGGAATAATGATCAGCTGCCATTGGAGACAAAGAGAAAAAAACATAAGATCGTGGTGGGCGGGGAAGGGAAGGAAGCCAAAAATGGGCAGGGGTTATGGTCTGAAATTGTTGAACTCGATGTTGAGTCCAGAAGCCTGTAAAGTGCCTAAACTAAATTTGAGGTGCTGTTCCTCGAGTTTGCATTGAGCTTCATTGGAGCAGTTTAGGAGGCCGAGGATTAATCTGCATTAATAACTTTGATCAATGGACACTGAACATCCGTCTTAGCTTGAGAGACGCGGTTCCCGATGCTGCGTGATTCTCGTGCTCATCCAGTGAAATACAAAAGGTCTGGCTACAAACATGTCAAGGGTCTCACGACAGAGGAGCTGATGAGATTACTTAAGTCACCCGCTTCTGCCGTTCGGGTCCTTGGCGCGCTGGCAAACGTGCCCGAGTTAAAAGCGCGAGAAGGCGGGGATGATGGCACGTTCCCCGACCCGCTCCCATCTTCTGCAAAGTTTACTGCCGGCCCGTCTCCAAACCCGCACGCGTGGCAGCGGGAACATTACGACCAATGTAATTTAAAATCGTGGAATTGTCATCATCACCATAGGCAGTTCCTCAAAATCGAGGAAGACTTGCTTCCACTCTTAAAATGAGTTCTTAGTTGGCTGAACAGTCCAATACGAGAGCCAGAGTCCCTGCCACAGGTGGGACAGATAGTCGTTGAGGGAAAGGGGTGGATGGGACAGGTTTGCCGCATGCTCTTTCCGCTGCCTGCGCCTGATTTCTGCATGCTCTCGGCGACAAATCGGCCATGATCTTATTCAGATCAGCCATGATCTTATCAGATCAGCCATGATCTTATTGAATGGCGGAGCAGGCTCGAGGGGCTAGATGGCCTACTCCTGTTCCTAATTCTTATGTTCTTATGACAAGACTCGAGGTGCTCAGCGTCCTCCCAGATGCGCATCCTCCACTTAGGGCAGTCTTGGGCCAGTGACTCCCAGGTGTCGGTGGGGATGTCGCACTTTATCAGGGAGGCTTTGAGGGTGTCCTTGTAACGTTTCCTCTGCCCACCTTTGGCTCGTTTGCCGTGAAGAAGTTCTGAGTAGAGCGCTTGCTTTGGGAGTCTCGTGTCTGGCATGCAAACTATGTGGCCTCCCCAGCGGAGCTGATCAAGTGTGGTCAGTGCTTCAATGCTGGGGATGTTAGCCTGGACGAGGACACTGATGTTGGTGCATCTATCCTCCCAGGGAATTTGTAGGATCTTGCGGAGACATCGCTGGTGGTATTTCTCCAGCAACTTGAGGTGTCTACTGTACATGGTCCATGTCTCTGAGCCATGCAGGAGGGCGGGTATTTCTACAGCCCTGTAGATTATGAGCTTGGTGGTAGTTTTGAGGGCCTGGTCTTCAAACACTCATTTCCTCAGGCGGCCGAAGGCTACACTGGCGCACTGGAGGCGGTGTTGGATCTCGTCATCCATGCCTGCTCTTGTTGATAAGAGGCTCCCAAGGTATGGCAAGTGGTCCACGTTGTCCAGGGCTGCGCCATGGATCTTGATGACTGGGGGGCAGTGCTGTGCGTCGAGGACAGGCTGGTGGAGGACCTTTGTTTTGCGGATGTTTAGCGTAAGGTCGATGCTTGGAATTGTACCGCCTATAAGGAGGCCATTCAGCCCATTGCATCTGCGCTGTAAAATGCAGTGGGTCAGGTCTTGACTCTGGGCGATAATGTCAAATGGGCAATAGCTAGTCGGCAGCCCGTTTTACATCTCTCCAATTGTATTTCCATTAACTGCCGTAGTTTTACTCGATCGCTCAAAGTCAAGACCTGCCCCAATAATTCGAAAGTTCTGGCTCTGTGAAAGAACTATCCATTTGTTCCCATTCCACAGGCCTTATTCCATCTATTTCTAAGTTTTTTGTTTATTAAGATATTTACCCAGTTTTCTTTTCAAAGCATGACTACGTTCAGCTTCCAGCGCTGCTCCTGATAGAGCCTGCCGTGTGCTCGGCACCAGTTCCTAATCCCACCCTTTGATCTGTTCGTGATGGTCTGAAGTTTCTGGTCTCTTATGTTTCTGTAATAACATCAGTATGGACAATTCTCCATAATAACAGAAAAAAAAAGCAGACGTCACTTCAGATATAAGGCTGCTAATATTTATCATTGTTATTCCAAAATATTTTTGAAAATACCCTCGTAAAGCAGTAGGAACAGCAACTTGCATTTATATAGCGCCTTTAATGTAGTAAAACGTCCCAAGTCGCTTCACAGGAGTGTAAGCAGAGCAAAATTGACATCGAGCCACGCAAGGAGATATTAGGACAGGTTGGTCAAAGAGATAGGTTTTATGGAGCATCTTAAAGGAGGAGAGAGGTGTGGAGAGGTCTAGGGAGTGAGTTCCAGAGTTTAGGGCCCAGGCAGCTGAAGTCACGGCCGCCGATGGTGGGGCGAAGGAAGTGATACAGTGTGTTGATGTATATTTAATACCATGGGACTTGAGAACATTGGTCAGTTAGTTAATCACATCAACAAAAAATTCAGCACGGCTTCAGACTTGGGATATCAGAAAAACAACAGTGATAATGTTTACATTGAGTCATGTTCATTCTCGTCCTTTTTTGTCTGAAGTCATGTATCATTTCCCATTTCACTCGTAGGCTTCAGCTTGAACCAGGACAGTAACGGCAGCTTCATTCATTAATCTCCGTTTGCTAATGACACTGACACTGGTATGCAGCTACGCACCTATTAAGAAAGACAGGCCATTCAGCCCATCGTGTCTCTGCCGGCTCTATGAAAGAGCAATCCAATTAGTCCCACTCCCCCAGCTCTTTCCTCACAGCCCTGCAGATGATCTCTCCTTCAAATATTTATCCAACTCCCATTTGAAAGTTATTATTGAATCTGCTTCCATCGCCCTTTCAGGCAGAGCATCCACATCATAACATCTCACTTCTGGTTCTTTTGAATTACCTTAAATCTGTACCCTTTAGTTACCGACCTTCCTGCCACTGGAAACCATTTCTCTTTATTCACACGATCAAAACCATTCTTAATTTTGTGGGTTTTTTAATTTTAATTTAATATACAGAAATATGGAACCTTGGTTAGACCACACTTGGAGCACTGTGTACAGTTTTTCTCGCCATATTATAAAAAGGATATCAAGGCACTGGAGAGGGGGTAGAGACGATTTACAAGGATGATATGAGAAACGCGAGGGTATACATATCAAGAAAGGATGAACAGGCTGGGTCTCTTTTCTCTTGAAAAAGGAAGGCTGAGGGGTGACCTAATAGAGGTCTTTAAAATTATGGAAGGTTTTGATAGAATGGATACAGGGAGAGTGTTTCCACTTGTGGGGAAGAGAATAACTAGAATATAAGATAGTCAGCAAGAAATCCAATAGGGAATTCAGGAGAAACTTCTTTACCCAGAGAGTGGTGAGAATGTGGAACTCGCTACCACAGGGAGTGGTTGAAGCGAATTGTATCGATGCTTTTAAGGGGAGGCTGGATAAACATATGAGGGAGAAGGGAATAGAGGGTTATGCTGATAGATTTAGATGAGGAAAGATGGGAGGAGGCTCGAGAGGAGCATAAACGCCGGCATGGACTGGTTGGGCCGAATGGCCTGTTTCTGTGCCGTATATCCGATGTAATCCTATGTAAATAGTTTTTTAAGGAAATTTTGATCACACTGATCAGATTACCAATCCAACCTCATTTGCAGAAATTGCCATTGACAGTACAGTAGGATAGTGTTCGCTAAAGCATCAGTGCTATACTCACCATGTGGGAAGTCAGGAGAGTTCTTCCTGTCACCCCCCCCCTCTCCCAGCACCCCCCCCCCTCCCTGTGAATGGTTCCATAGCACTGTATTATCAGTGCTTTCACCCCTTTCTTCCAAAAGAGTCCCGTGCTCTTTCGGTGGAGCCAGTCTGGCCCTGTAAGGCATGATCATTTAGTATATGGACACCTAGCCTGTCTCCCGAATAGCTCTTTGCAAGGTCAGGTAAAGATTGTGGTGCTTCAACAGCAACTAGCATTTATATCGTGCCTTTAACACTGTAAAACATCCCAAGGCTGCGCAATCGATGCTGTGCCAAAGGAGGAGACATTAAGGACAGGCGACCAAAGGCTTGGTCAAAGAGGTAGGCTTTAATTAGGGTCTTAAAGGATGAGAGTGAGGTGGAGCGGCGAAGAGGTTTAGGGAGGGCATTCCAGAGCTTGGGGCCCAGGCAGCTGAAGGTACGGCCACCGATGGTGGGTTAGTAATTCACTGCAGTGATATATGGCACTCTTCGGATTAGAGTTAAATGGGATTAGATTTCTTTGCCGCCTGAGTGATCCTCAATACTTGAATATGCACTTGAAGTGCCGTAATCTACAGGGTTACAGACCAAGAGCTGGAAAGTGGGATTAGGCTGGATAGCTCTTGGTCGGCCGGCACGGACACGATGGGCTGAAATGGCCTCCTGCCGTGCTGTAAATTTCTATGATTCTATGATTCTTCATTGCCTGGGTGAAGCACAAACTGGAAAATCTGGTGGATCTGCACTTTTGCCAGGACTTTCTGACTCAGAGGCGAGGGTGCTGCCCACTGAGCCACGACTGACACCTAATATGAGTAGAGAAGGATTGAGGGAGATGAGGAGAGGCCAAGCTTTTGCGCATAAGCAGATTCACTGTTTCTAATCCTGATGGACTCTACCCTTAGAGCTAGTTTCTTCTGCTAACTCCACGGTTGTCTGTAATAATTAGGGTGATGGATTCCATAGGTGAGAACTCACTGTGAGTAATGCTATTGTACAGAAGCTTAACGCGGCCGTATCGTATTACTCTCTCTGCTATTTCACAACAGGGTTTTGCCTGTTTATTTTAAAACAGCGTTAAAATAGCAGACTGAGGAATTCAGGAAGTGTACATTAAATGTTCCTGCAAACCATCTCTGAACATCTTTTCTGCTGACAAATTCTATATATTTATTAAATCCGTTTCCAGAAAATTTATTAAACACATATTTGTAATGGGTAAAGTTTATTCTGCATGTTAGCAAATTCTTTTTCTCACACTTTCCCATATTTCTGGTTGTTGCAATTATGGAGTGTATGTGATTTATCCATCCATGCCTGGATGAGTGCAGCTCCAACAACACTCAAGAAGCTCGACACCATCCAGGACAAAGCAGCCCGCTTGATTGGCACCCCATCCACCTCCTTCAACATTCACTCCCTCCACCACCGATGCACTGTGGCTGCAGTGTGTGCCAGCTACAAGATACACTGCAGCAACTCACCAAGGTTTCTTCGGCAGTACCTCCCAAACCCGCGACCTCTACCACCTGGAAGGACAAGGGCAGCAGGTGCATGGGAGCACCATAACCTGCAAGTTCCCCTCCAAGTCACACACCATCCTGACTCGGAGATATATCGGCTGTTCCTTCATCGTCGCTGGGTCAAAATCCTGGAACTCCCTCCCTAACAGCACTGTGGGAGCACCTTCACCACATGGACTGCAGCGGTTCAAGAAGGCGGCTCACCACCACCTTCTCAAGGGGCAATTAGGGATGGGCAATAAATGCTGGCCTTGCCAGCTATGCCCACATCTCAGAAATGAATGAAAAAAAGTTAAAAATAATAACATAGCAATGCTTTGGGAAGCACAAGTGCATTTGTTCATCTAGCCGACCCTTGCAAACCCATTAGTTTCCTTACCCTGATCCCCCCTATCTCTGTAACATCCTCCAGCCCTCCGAGATCTCCGTGCTTCTCCAATTCTGCCCTCTAACGCATCCCTGATGTTCATTGTTCCACCGTTGGCGGCCGAACCTTCAGCTGCCTGGGCCACAAGCTCTGGAACTCCCTCCCTAAACCTCTCCATCTCTCTACCTCTCTCTCCTCCTTTAAGATGCTCCTGAAAACTGCCTCTGCACCAGTCCTAATATCTGCTCATGTGGCTTGGTGTCAAATTTTGTTTGATCATCGCACCTGTAAGGCACCTTGGGATGTTAAAGGTGCCATATAAATACAAATTGTTGTTGTTGTTATTGTGAAGATGTGAAAATGCCAGAAGGGAAAAGACCCACTGGTCCATCCAGCGTGTCCCACACAATTATAAGGCCTTATACACTCCCCACCCACCCGGTGTCACGTAATCTCCTGGGAGAGGTGCAAAAATAAAGAAAAACCCGACAAGTTTGGAGACAAAAACTCAGGGCAACTTGCATGTATTGTCAGCTGAGAATAAGGAACATTCATCAGTACATTGTAGATTTGTGGTATTGTATTCCTTCATGGAGTGGCTTATTGCCAGCCGTGGATCAGTGGGCAGAACTCCCGCCTCTGAGTTAGAAGGTTGTGGGTTCATAAATCTAGGCCGCCACTCCAGTGCAGTGCTGAGGGAGTGCTGCACTGTAGGAGTTGCCATCTTTCAGATGATCGATTAAACCGAGGCCCCGTCTGTTCTCTCAGGTGGATGTAAATAATCCCATGGCACTATTTCGAAGAATAGCAGGGGAGTTATTCCCGGTGTCCTGGGGCCAATATTTATTCCGCAATCAACATAACAAAAACAGATTATCTGGTCATTATCATATTGCTGTTTGTGGGAGCTTGCTGTGTGCAAATTGGCTGCCGCGTTTCTCACATTACAACAGTGACTACACTTCAAAAGTACTTCCTTGGCTGTAAAGCGCTTTGAGACGTCTGGCGGTTGTGAGAGGCGCTATAGAAATGCAAGTTTTTCATTTCTTTCTTTCCTGGTCAGGTCTATCATTATTATATTGGTCTGGAAATCCCGGCCTCCCCAGGTCCGTACGGAGTGTGTACGGGGCGTGTACGGAGCATGTACGGAGTGTGTGCGGAGTGTGTACGGAGCCGGGAAGGCATTGCAAAAGCCGATGTTGAGGGCACAATGCGCATGTGTTGAAAACCGGCTTTTCCGATCTTTCGAGCTGGAGCCATTGTTCAAGATGGATTTGCCCATCTCTTGCCCAGCAAATGTCTTCAAAACTCTCGCGCCTGATAAAAAGCTGGCGCATAGCCTACAGTTACAGGCATAAGAGTTTTAAAACATACAAAAATATAATAAAATTAAAAATACACATTTTATTGTTAAAAACCCTGCCCACTAAGATAAGTTTATTTTTAACCCTAATGACAATATTTTTTTAAAAATCGGAAAAATATATATTTTTTCGAAGGCATTTATTAACTTTAATTTAAATTAATTTTAATTATGTGAGGTGTGTTTTTTATTTTTTATTATGGTGTTTAGTGTGTTTGTTTTTTCTCATTAATAGCAGTGAGCATGCGTAGATACGGAGCTCCCATTGCTATTAATGAGAAAGCTGTGGAATACTGTACCTGATTGGCTGAGCAGTCACACGTGACTGCACCATCTGCGTGGGAACCTGGAGGATGGGAGCGCGCTCCGCAGCACGGGAAGAGATGGTCTCCCCAACGGAATCCCACGCCCCTCCGGGACCACCAGGTACTTTCGTAAAAATTCTCCGGTCAGAGGCGTACGTCCAGAATTTCAGGGCCGTTATCTTTCAGCATATCCATCAAACCATGCCCTTTCTTTTCGTGATATAGGTGGGAACTCCTCTACTCACCACGAACCATTCCCAGACTGATGGGGCAGAAGAGGACACATAGGATTTCGAGCTACAAGTGGTTACTATACTTTTATCTTCCCTTTATCGCGCAGTCACCTGAGAACTCACTTTTAGAGTGGAAGCAAGTTTTCCTTGATTTTGAGGGACTGCCTATGATGATGATGATCCTTTGACTTTGTTGAAGAAACATTTCTTTGTGGGATTTGATGGCACAAAGCGGGCAGTAGCGAATCAGACGTCTCAATTTATACACATCGCCTGGTTTTCTTCTTCTTTGACTGCAATGAAAAAGATAATCAGGCAGAGTGTAAAACAGGCTTCCGATTGGCTACCACCCAAGACCAATTTGTATCCCTTTCTGCCCCCAAGAACTTTGACCCCACGGGGGCAACAGAAAGCCTTGGGGAGCATGATAGCTACATCGCAAATCGCAGTGCGTTCCTTCAGGAACCGCGGGAGTGAAGTTGAGAATGGGCGGGTTGTTACCAATTACAGGGTGCAATCTCCTGCACCTGATCACCCCCGGAAATGTGGCAGGTGCCAAATTGGAAGCCAAGGACGCCTGTTAGAAACAGGTGTTGGGCGCCTTGAATATGCTAATCAGGGAACTGTTTCAGGACCCCGCTCGAAATTCATCATAGAACGTGCAGAGCACAAGGCACACGTAAATAATCCACAGGTCATGGGTTCAAATCCCATCAACGGTAAACTGTGAATTGAATTCAATAAGTAGCCTTCAAAAGGGGATTAGTTGAAGATTAGACCCTCAAATCTGCCACCAAGCTTATGGTCTACAGGGCTGTAGTGATACCCGCCCTCCTGTATGGCTCAGAGACATGGACCATGTACATTAGACACCTCAAATTGCTGGAGAAATATCACCAACGATGTCTCCGCGTGATCCTGAAAATCCACTGGGAGGTCAGATGCACCAACGTTAGTGTCCTCTACCAGGCCAACATCCCCAGCATCGAAGCACTGACCACACTCGACCAGCTCCACTGGGCGGGCCACATTGTTCGCATGCCTGATACAAGACTCCCAAAGCAAGCGCTCTACTCGGAACTCCTTCACGGCAAGCGAGCCCCAGGTGGGCAGAGGAAACATTTCAAAGACACCCTCAAAGCCTCCCTGATAAAGTGCAACATCCCCACTGACACCTGGGAGTCCCTGGCCAGAGACCACCCTAAGTGGAGGAAGTACATCCGGGAGGGTGCTGAGCACCTCGAGTCTTGTCGCTGAGAGCATGCAGAAACCAAGCGGAGGCAGCGGAAGGAGCGAGCGGCAAACCAGACTCCCCACCCACCCTTTCCTTCAACCACTGTCGGTCCCACCTGTGACAGAGACTGTAATTCCTTTATTGGACTGTTCAGTCACCTGAGAACTCATTTTTAGAGTGGAAGCAAGTCTTCTTCGATTCCGAGGGACTGCCTATGATGATGGATAAACACTTGAAGGAGGACAAATTCTAGGTAGCACGGAGTGCAGCAGTGCAGAGTGGGACACCTGGGAGTTTGGTAAAAGGGAGAGTTCAGTGAAGTGGGGGCAGGAGCTGTTGCTTTGCCTTGTTTTTCCTAACTTTTTCCGCAGAGCGGCGGCGTAGCTGAGTGGGAGCAGACCGAGACCTGAGAGTGGGATAAAAACCACAGCAGACCTACAACTTCAAGGAATCTAATACGGCCAGTGTGATCTCCTGGACTGGTTTCAATTGCCTGGTTGGGTCGGAGTGGAATTTTCCCAGATTTTTTCCGCAATTGGCCTGGCTTTTTATCTGTTTTTTTGCCTCTCCCAGGAGATCGCAGGGCTCCGGGTGAGGAGAACCCTGCTGTGTGACATCGCAGGTAAGGCAGGTAAGTGATTGGTTGTGATTGTGGGCAAAGTTTTGTTTAAAATTAATATATAGCATATAACTAAATTCTAAAAACTAACCTTTATTTGTTTAACTAATTCAATAAACTATATAAGGTAAATACTTTGATTAACACTAAGCTAATTAATTAAATAATACAATGGGAAAACAGGAGATGTGTTGCTGCTGCAAGATTTGGGAGCTTCTGGATGTTTTGGTCCAGGGCGACTACATCTGCGGTAAGTTGAGGAGCTGGAGTCCGAGCTGCAGACATTGTGAGACAACAAGGAGGGAGAAAGTTACCTGGACGTTTTGCTCCAGGAGGCAGCCAAACCCTCTAGATTAAATACATTAGAATTGACATGTGGTCAGGGACAGGAGGATGTGACTGCGAGTAAGGCAGGTTAGGGGATTCAGGAGGTAGTATTGCAGGAGCCTCAGTCTCTGTACTTGTCCAATAGATTTGAGGTTTAGACAACCCTTGTGGACAAGTGTGCAGACTGCGAGGTGAACGAGCAGACTGACCAAGGCACTGTGGTGCAGAAAGCCATTCAAGTGGGGTGAGTAAAAAGGCAGGTGGTTGTAGTAGGGGACTGTATAGTTAGGGGGATAGATAGGGTTCTCTGCAGCCGAGAGCGTGGGTCACATTCCCTACCTGGTGCCAGGGTAAAGGACATCTCCTCTGGGCTGGAGAAGAACTTGGAGTGGGAGGAGGAGGATCCAGTTGTCGTGGTCCCCGTCGGTACCAATGACATAGATAGGACTAAGAAAGAGGTTCTGCTGAGAGAGTTTGAGCAGCTAGGGACTAAATTGAAAAGCAGAACCACAAAGGTAATAATCTCTGAGGGAGGGGGAGGGGGAAGAGGGTCCCAGTAGAGAGCAATCTAGAATGCTAAAGAGAAAAGAAAAGGAAACAATGCAGGAAAATGATTGCGGTAAGGATAACCAGATTATGCCAGGAAGGGACAGAACATACAAACAAAAGAGTGCACTAACAAATAGGGTCCAGGTAAGAAAAAATAGCTAATTCAAATACAGCTATAGTACAAAATAATGTTAAGATATCTAATAATGTTAAAAAGACAAATCTAAAAGCACTGTATCTGAATGCACGAAGCATTCGTAATAAGGTAGAGGAATTAACAGCGCAAATAGATGTAAACGGATACGATACAGTTGCAATTAAGGAGACATGGTTGCAGGGTGACCAGGATTGGGAACTGAATATCCAAGGATATTCGATACTTAGGAAGGACAGGCAAAAAGGAAAAGGGGGTGGTGTGGCGTTGTTAGTAAAGGTTGAAATCAGAGCAATAATGAGAAATGATATTGGATCAGAAAATTAAAATGTAGAATCAATCTGGGTGGAGCTAAGGAGCACCAAGGGGCAGAAAACATTGGTGGATGTGTCTCTCGGCCTCCAAACAGTAGTGGTACTGTAGGGGACGGCATCCAACAGGAAATTAGAGATGCATGTGACAAGGGTACTATAGTAATCGTAGGTTACTTTAATCTACAAATAGACTGGCCAAACCAAATTAGTAATAATACTGTGGAAGATGAATTCCTGGAGTGTTTACGAGATGGTTTTATAGACCAGTACATTGAGGAGCCTACTAGGGAACAGTCTATCCTAGATTAGGTATTGCGCAATGAGACGGGGTTAATTAACAGTCTTGTTGTGCAGGGTCCTTTAGGGAGAATTTATAATGGGAAACAAGGAAATGGCAGAACAATTAAGTAATTACTTCGGTTGTGTCTTCATGGAAAAGGGTACAAATAACGTCCCAGAAATGCTAGGGAACCAAGGGTTTAGTGAGCAAAAGGAATTAAAGGAAATTATTATTAGTAAGAACATAGTGCTGGAGAACCTAACGGGACTGAAGGCAGATAAATCCCCAGGGCCTGATGATCTGCATCCCAGAGTACTAAAAGAGGTAGCCATGGAAATAATGGATGCATTGGTTGTCATCTTCCAAAATGCTATAGATTATGGAACAGTTCCTGCAGATTGGAGAGTGGCAAATGTAACCCCACTATTTAAAAAAGGAGGGAGAGAGAAAACGGTGAACTATAGCCTAGTTAGCCTAACATCAGTAGGAGGGAAAATGCTAGAGTCTATTATATAGGATGTGATAATGGGACATTTAGAAAATATCAATGGGATTAGACAAAGTCAACATGATTTTATGAAAGGAAAATCATGCTTGACAAACCTACTGGAGTTTTTTGAGGATGTAACTGATAGAATAGATAAGGGAGAACCAACGGATGTGGTGTATTTGAATTTTCAGAAGGCCTTTGATAAATTCCCACATAAGAGGTTAGTGTGCAAAATTAAAGCACATAGGATTGGGGGTAATGTATTGGCATGGATTGAAAATTGTTTAACTGACAGGAAATAGAGAGTAGGAATAAACGGGTCTTTTTCGGGGTGGTGGGCAGTGACTAGTGGGGTACCACAGAGATCAGTGCTTGGGCCCCAACTATTCACAATATATATATAAATGATTTGGATGAGGGAACCAAATATAATAGATCCAAGTTTGCTGATGACACAAAACTAGGTGGGATTGTGAGTTGTGAGGAGGATGCAAAGATGCTGCAAGGCGATTTAGATAGGTTGAGTGAGTGGGCAACACATGGCAGATATAGTACAATATGGATAAATGTTTGGTTCTCCACTTTGGTAGGATAAACATAAGGACAAAGTATTATTTAAATGGTGATGGCTTGGGAAGTATCGATGTACAGAGGGACCTGGGTGTCCTTGTACCCCAGTCATTGAAAGCAAACATGCAGGTGCAGCAAGCAGTTAGGAAGGCAAATGGTATGTTGGTCTTTATTGCAAGAGGATTTGAGTACAGGAGCAAGGATATCTTGCTACAGTTATACAGAGCCTTGGTGAGACCACACCTGGAGTATTATGTGCAGTTTTGGTCTCCTTACTTAAGAAAGGATATACTTGCCATAGAGTGAGTGCAGTGAAGGTTCACCAGACTGATACCTGGGATGGCAGGATTTTCTTATGAGGAGAGATTGGGTCGACTTGGCCTCTATTCACGAGAGTTTAGAAGAATGAGAGGAGATCTCATTGAAACGTATAAAATTCTGACTTTGTTGGATAGACTGGATGCAGGGAGGATGTTTCCCCTGGCTGGGAAGTCTAGAACAGGGATCACGGTCTCAGGATACGTGGTAGGAAATTTAGGACTGAGATGAAGAGAAATTTCTTCACTCAGATGTGGTGAACCTATGGAATTCTTTACCACAGAAGGCTGTGGAGGCCAAGTCACTAAATATATTTAAGAAGGAGATAGATAGATTTCTAGACACAAAAGGCATCAAGGGATATGGGGAGAAAGCGGGAATATGGTGTTGAGATAGAGGATCAGCCATGATCATATTGAATGGCGGTGCAAGCTCGAAGGGCCAAATGGCCTACTACTGCTCCAATTTTCCATGTTTCTATGTCTGTGGGGAGAGAGCGGGGGCGGGGGCATGGGACTAAATGGATTGCTCTTCGAAAGAGCTGGCACAGACTCGATGGGCTGAAAGGCCTCCTTTTGTGCTACAGTATTCTATGCTACTATGAAATCAGATAAAGATAAAAATGGACGTGAACACTACTAGATCGTTGTAAAAACCCAACTGGTCCCTTCAGAGAAGGTAATCGGCCACCATTACATGTTGCTCCAATCTGATCCCATGTGGCTGACTCTTAATGGCCAAGGGCAGCTTGTCCGTGTTGTCCACATCCTTGAAATAAAGAGACGCAATCGGAACCTAATATCTTTGTACTGTTGTATTCCTGGGGTCTACAGTGGCACAACTGATGCTCATTAATGGGAACAATGAAAGCCATCGATGAAAAGATATGTTAATTTTATACTTGCATTTATGTGGAGCCAGGAGGCTCAGTCTTGCACCTCACCCGGTGTGCCTTCTACCCACCACCCCCCCCACACCCCATCTCCCATCTTCCCCCCCCACGACCCACCCACGGGCCAGCTCACCTTCAGAGCGGGAGGTCCTGACTGGCCAGCTGAATCGGGGACGTCGGATTGGAGACAGCAGCTTATCCATTTTACGCAGGTGAGGCCACATTTCCAGCGAGCCCTGTCCCAAGATCTTTGGGCACCCTTTCCAGTCACATCACCCATTTCACATCAGTTTCCGGCGCTGCACAAATTTCTCAGCTGCCTGCTCTGTCCCACATTGCAACAGTGACCACACTCCAAAAGTACTTCATTGGCTGTAAAGCACTTTGAGATGTCCGGTGGTCGTGAAAGGCATTACGCAAGTCTTTTTTATAGAATCGTATAAACCTACAGCACAGGAGGAGGTCATTCGGCCCATCATGCCTGTGCGGGCTCTTTGAAAGAATGATCCAATTAGTCCAATTCGCCTGTCCTTACCCTGTAGCCCTCCAAATTTCTCCTTTTTCAGGTATTTATCCAATTCCCTTTTGAAAGTTACAATTGAATCTGCTTCCACCGCTCTTCAAGGCAGTGCATTCCACATCACAACAACTTGCTACATTAAAAATAAATTCTTCTCATCTCCCCCTCTGGTTCTTTTACCAATCACCTTAAATCTGTGTCATCTGGTTACCCACCTTCCCGCCAGTGGAACCAGTTTCTCCCCATCTACTCGATCGAAATCTCTTGTACCGCAGATTTACAGCCCCTTGGAGTGATGCTGCCTTCTGGGGTTGGGGAGAATCACCCTTTCATTTTCATGCACTCAAGTTTGGGGTTTGCAGGGTAGAGGTGGTACGGGGGAGGAGGGAGAAGGTTGGATGAGGAGGGAGGTGATGGAGGATATGTGGGAGGTTGGAGAAGGATGGAGGAGGAGGGAGGTGTTGGGGGAGAAGAGGGAGGAGGGAGAAGGGGTGAGGGGCGAGGGAGGAGGGAGTATGTTTGATCAGATCAGGATTTTCCTTCCTGCTGGCTTTCTGGGACTAGTGGATTTCCTCCGAAGCTTCTGATTTCCTTCCCTGCAATGTTTTTGTTATTAATGTTTCACCAGTTAGTTATCCTTTGTTGCATCTTACTTGGTATCAGCTTACTATTTCTACTGTTGTCTGTATTTTCATCTCTTACAGTCATCATCCCAAATTAGAAGGGAGACCCAGAGGGAAAGTTTCCCCTCCCCTGGTTCTAGTTACCTTATTGTCCTCCTTGTACACTGTTACTTATATTTTATTATCATCCTGCAATATTTTCCCTCCTCCATCTCTCCCCTTGGGAGCCATGGAGCGATATCATAGCTGTTAAGTCTAGGTCTGGTTTCATGCAGTGCAGTAAATGAACAGTATCCCATTTCCTCCACTGAAGTCCGTGTCTCATGGTTCTTAGTACTTTCAATATCAGGCTGTCAAAGTGGGAGCTTTGTAATGATGTGGATATTTAAACCCAACTTAACCTCACCACACTTTGGCTTTTTCATTGGTTGGCAACAAGAGCTGTTCGCTATCAAGCTCCTTAGAATGAAGATGAATGCTCATAATTTGGCGGGGGGGGGAGGAGAAATCTTTTTTCTGCCCCTTTCATCTCCTGAAGGCATTGATTCTCTTGCTGGGATCTCACTCCAGTACCTCACCCAAGTCATAGAATCATAGAAAATTACAGCACAGAAGGAGGACATTCAGCCCATCATGTCCGTGCTGCCCGACCAAGAGCTATCCAGCCTAATCCCACTTTCCAGCTCTTGATCCGTAGCCCTGTAGGCTATGGAACTTCAAGTGCGTATCCAAGTACTTTTTAAATGTGATCATGGTTTCTGCCTCTACCACCCTTTCAGGTAGTGAGATCCAGACCCCCACCACCCTCTGGGTGGAAAAGGTTCTCCTCAACTCCCCTCTAATCCTTCCACTAATTACTTTAAATCTATGGCCTCTGATTATTGAAAGTCGCCATTAGTTATGTGAGAGCCTCGACAGTTAGTGTCAGTAGACTATCCAACTTTGGAAGTCATCATAGTCAAACCCAACACAACATCCATTGGAGAGCAATTCTCGGACTTTCCTTGTCCAAATTGCTCATTGGTGGAAATGTTACCTTTGAGTTCAATTGCTTACAATCTCTCATCTCTGAGTCAGAAGGTAGTGGGTTCAAGCCCCACTCCAGAAACTTGAGCACAAGATCCAGGCTGACACTCCCAGTGCAATGCTGAGGGAGCGTTGCCACTGTCCGAGGTGTCGTCTTTCAGATGAGAAGCTAAACCAAGTCTGCCCTCTCAGCTGGATATAAAAAATCCATTGGGACTGTTTTGAAGAAGAGCTGGGGAGTCCTGGCCAATATTTATCCCGCAACCAACATCATAAAACCCTGGTCACGACTGTTAAGCTCATAATAAAGTAATGCAACTGAGTACTGTAGACAATGAGTAAGTGTGACTTTAACTCCTTTATTCAAATTCAAATTCCAGAGTGCAGGTACAGCGTGGGAGGCCTGCTTATATACATTGCTCCCAAAGGATGCTAGAATCCCTTCGGACTCCAACAGATAAGCCTTCTGGTGGTGGTATGGTACAGGTTGGCTAGGGTTGCATATATAACAACGACCACATTGCTGTTTGTGGGAGCTTGCTATGCGCAAATTGTCTGCCGCATTTCCTACATGACAACAGTGACTACACTTCAAAAGTACTTCATTGGCTGTAAAGCGCTTTGGGATGTCCTTTGGCTGTGAAGATAAACAAGTACATTGCACGTAGTCAGTTGACCAACCCTAATGTAAGTGTTCCCCCGGGAGTTCTTTTGTTGATGGCATCAGATTTTGTGGGGTCAGCGTAAGGTCCGCAATTTGTCATCGATGGGCCAATAGGGGTATATCCAGGGCATCTGTATACTGCCACATGACTTAAATTCTAATGAAAATTGCCTGACTGGAGGTGCTATGTACTCCATCTCCAAAAAGAAAGACTTTCAAGTGCCACCAGACGCCCCCTTTGTAATTTAAATGATTTAAAAAAGAATGTCCACTCTTCATTTGGTGGTCCATATACACCATTTGGCAGCCTGGTGCAATCTAGTCTCAACAGACATCCCTCTGCCAATGAAACTCCAGGTTCCTGAGATACTGAGGGCATGGGACACTCCTGGTGATGGGCATCTCCTGCCCCTGGTCCTACCCCACTCACAAGTCTTGTCATCTTCTGTCATATTCTAGTAGCAAAGCAAATCAAATGTCAATATCCAAGTTGGATATCCAGGCCAAAGCTTCCGGTGTAACAGCTTCGATAACTTGTAGGCTGCCTGCGAATTCCCTCTGAGGGCAGTGCTCAATGATGTGCTCCAGGGTCTGATTAGGAGCTCCAGGGTCGCATGATGGGTATGTTTTAATTTCCACCTATGGAGAAGGTGGCAGCATCGACCGTGACCGATTCTGAGGCGGTCGATGGTTGTCCACTGTTTGCGAGGAAGGTTTGAACCTTCAGGTTGTATTGTGGGGTCCTCGATAAGGAATCCATTCCGTATGTCGCAGTTCTTCCAAGCATTTCGCCGTCGGTCATCGAGGGTGAGGGGAGATCGCTGAAGGGCTTCGGCGACGGTCCAAAATGACCTAGATTTGAGACGGGTTGGTGGTAGGTTGTTCAAGTCGGTGACAGTAACAAACCTTTAAAAAAGGGGACAAGTCCGACTGCGGCAAAGAACATAAGAACATAAGAATTAGGAACAGGAGTAGGCCATCTAGCCCCTCGAGCCTGCTCCGCCATTCAAAAAGATCATGGCTGATCTGGCCGTGAATTACACAGATTCACAACCCTTTGGAGAAGAAATTCTGTCTCAACTTGGTTTTAAATTGGCTCCCCCGTATTTTGAGGCTGTGCCCCCGAGCTCTAGTCTCCCCAACCAGTGGAAACAACCTTTCTGCCTCCATCTTGTCAATCCCTTTCGTTATTTTAAATGTTTCTATAAGATCACCCCTCATCCTTCTGAACTCCAATGAGTAAAGACTCAGTCTACTCAATCTATCATCATAAGGTAACCCCCTCATCTCCGGAATCAGCCTAGTGAATTGTCTCTGTACCCCCTCCAAAGCTAGTATATCCTTCCTTAAGTAAGGTGACCAAAACTGCATGCAGTACTCCAGGTGCGGCCTCACCAATACCCTATACAGTTGCAGCAGGACCTCCCTGCTTTTGTACTCCATCCGTCTCGCAATAAAGGCCAACATTCCATTCGCCTTCCTGATTACCTGCTGCAGCTGTAAACTAACTTTTTGGGATTCACGCACAAGGACCCCCAGGTCCCTCTGCACCACAGCATGTTGTAATTTCTCCCCATTCAAATAATATTCCCTTTTACTGTTTTTTTTTCCAAGGTGGATGACCTCACATTTTCCGACATTGTATTCCATCTGCCAAACCTTAGCCCATTCGCTTAACCTATCTAAATCTCTTTGCAGCCTCTCTGTTTCCTCTACACTTTCCCACTAATCTTTGTGTCATCTGCAAATTTTGTTACACTACACTCTGTCCCCTCTTCCAGGTCATCTACGTATATTGTAAACAGTTGTGGTCCCAGCACCGATCCCTGTGGCACACCACTTACCACCGATTTCCAACCCGAAAAGGACCCATTTATCCTGACTCTCTGCTTTCTGTTAGCCAGCCAATTCGCGATCCATGCTAATACATTTCCTCTGACTCCGCGTACCTTTATCTTCTGCAGTAACCTTTTGTGTGGCACCTTATCGAATGCCTTTTGGAAATCTAAATACACCACATCCATCAGTACACCTCTATCCACCATGCTCATTATATCCTCAAAGAATTCCAGTAAATTAGTTAAACATGATTTCCCCTTCATGAATACATGTTGCGTCTGCTTGACTGCACTATTCCTATCTAGATATCCTGCTATTTCTTCCTGAATGATAGCTTCAAGCATTTCCGCACGACAGATGTTAAACTAACCAACCTATAGTTACCTGCCTTTTGTCTGCCCCCTTTTTTAAACAGAGGCATTACATTAGCTGCTTTCCAATCCGATGGTACCTCCCCAGAGTCCAGAGAATTTTCGTCGATTATAATGAATGCATCTGCCATAACTTCCGCCATCTCTTTTAATACCCTTTAATGCATTTCATCAGGACCAGGGGATTTGTCCACCTTGAGTCCCATTAGCCTGTTCAGCACTACCCCCCTAGTGATGGTGATTATCTCAAGGTCCTCCCTTCCCACATTCCCATGACCAGCAATTTTTGGCATGGTTTTTGTGTCTTCCACTGTGAAGACTGAAGCAAAATAATTGTTTAAGGTCTCAGCCATTTCCACATTTCCCATTATTAAATCCCCCTTCTCATCTTCTAAGGGACCAACATTTACTTTAGTCACTCTTTTCCGTTTTATATATCGGTAAAAGCTTTTACAATCTGTTTTTATGTTTTGCGCAAGTTTTCTTTCGTAATCTATCTTTCCTTTCTTTATTGCTTTCTTCGTCATTCTTTGCTGTCGTTTAAAATTTTCCCAATCTTCTAGTTTCCCACTAACCTTGGCCACCTTATACGCATTGGTTTTTAATTTGATACTCTCCTTTATTCCCTTGGTTATCCATGGCTGGTTATCCCTTCTCTTACCGCCCTTCTTTTTTACTGGAATATATTTTTGTTGAGCATTTTGAAAGTGCTCCTTAAAAGTCCTCCACTGTTCCTCAATTGTGCCACCGTTTAGTCTGTGTTCCCAGTCTACTTTAGCCAACTCTGCCCTCATCCCACTGTCGTCCCTTTATTTAAGCATAGTACGCTCGTTTGAGACACTACTTCCTCACCCTCAATCTGTATTACAACTACAGAGGAATCTCCCTGTTATCAACCACTGGGAAAGTCGCCGCTAGTGTCCTCTTCAACCGTCTTCTCCCCGTGGCCGAGTAGCTCCTCCCAGAGTCGCAGTGTAGATTTCGTCCCCTCTGGGACATAACGGACATGATTTTTGCAGTGCGACCGCTGCAGGAAAAGCACAAGGAACAGTGCCAGCCCTAATACATGGCCTTCTTCGACCTAACAAAGGCCTTTGACATTGTCAACTGTGAGGGTCTATGGAGCGTCCTCCTCCGTTTCGGATGCCCCCAAATGTACGTCACCATCCTCCGCCTGCTCCATGATGACATGCAAGCCGTGATCCTTTCCAACGGATCCATCACAGACCCAATTCACGTCCGGACCGGGGTCAAGCAGGGCTGTGTCATCGCGCCAACCCTCTTCTCAATCTTTCTCACTGCCATGCTCCACCTCACAGTTGATAAGCTCCCCGCTGGAGTGGAACTAAACTACAGAACCAGTGGGAAGCTGTTCAACCTTTGCCTTCTCCAGGTCAGGTCCAAGACCACTCCAACCTCTGCACACACAGAGGCTGAACTCCAGGACATAGTCGACGTATTTACCGAGGCATATGAAAGCATGAGCCTTACACTAAACATTATTCAGACAAACGTCCTCCACCAGCCTGTCCTCGCTGCACAGCACTGCCCCCCAGACATCAAGATCCACGACGTGGCCCTGGACAACATGGACCACTTCCCCTATCTCGGGAGCCTCCTATCAACAAGAGCAGGCATTGACGACGAGAACCAACACCGCCTCCAGTGAGCAAGTGCAGCCTTCGGCCGCCTGAGAAAAAGAGTGTTTGAAGACCAGTCCCTCAAAACTGTCACCAAGCTCATGGTCTACAGGGCCATAGTAATACCCGCCCTCATGCTCAGAGACGTGGAGCATGTACAGGAGACACCTCAAGTCGCTGGAGAAATACCACCAACAATGTCTCTGCAACATCCTGCAAATGCCCTGGGAGGACAGACGCACAAACATTAGCGTCCTCGTCCAGGCCAACATCCCCAGCATTGAAGCACTGACCACAATTGATCAGCTCTGCTGGGCAGGCCACATAGTTCGCATGCCAGACCCGAGATTCCCAAAGCAAGCGTTTTACTCGGAACTCCTCCACGGCAAACGATCCAAAGGCGGGCAGAGGAAAGGTTACAAGGACACCCTCAAAGCCTCCCTGATAAAGTGCGAGATCCCCACTGACACCTGTGAGTCCCTGGACATAGACCACCCTAAGTAGAGGAAGTACATTCAGGAGGGCGCTGAGCTCCTCGAGTATCATCGCCGAGAGCATGCAGAAATCAAGCGCAGGCAGCGGAAGGAGTGTACGGCAAACCAGGCTCCCTGCCCACCCTTTCCCTCAATGACTGTGGTTCTCGTATTGGACTGTACAGCCATCTAAGAAATCATGCTAAGAGTGGAAGCAAGTCTTCCTCGATTCCGAGGGACTGCCTATGATGATGAGTAACAAACCAAGCAAATTGAGCTAGCCTTGTAAAGGGAAGGCAGAGGCCACTCCCTAACAAGGCCTGTGGAATTCCCAATGAAAGACCGGGATCTGGTCTATTCCAGTTCTGGCCTAAATCCCAGCCCTTCTGGAACGGCTGTGGGTTTTTGGACTCCAAGGGTTATTGTTACGGAGTGACTCCTGCCAACGATCTAGAAGCTACTGGAAGCTGCGCAGAAGCATTTTATGCATAACTGTCAGATCCCAAATTTAAAAAGTAACCTTCACCACAACAGATGGAGGATCTCCAGCAATCACTGTACTTAAAAAGTAGGAGCAGGAGTCGGCCATACGGCCCCTCGAGCCTGCTCCGCCATTCAATAAGATCATGGCTGATCTGATCATGGACTCAGCTCCACTTCCCTGCTCGCTCCCCATAACCCTTGACTCCCTTCTCACTCAAAAATCTCTCTCCGCCTTAAATATATTCAATGACCAAAACTACTTTGCTTTTGTTTTCACCCAATGCTCAGTGTGGCTACTAACACCAAATCACAGGAACAAATCCTGGCAGATCACAGACACATCTTTAAAGGTCTGAAAAATCCGTTAATCATTCACTTCCAGTCATTGTCTCCTTTCCCACCATCTCCAGTTCTACGTTAGTGGCACTGCTTCTGATGGTTGGAATAAGATTACAAGGGTATTAGGGGCAAAGACTGCCCTAAATGGAGAAAGAGCATCCGGGAGGGCGCTGAGCACCTCGAGTCTCGTCGCCGAGAGCATGCAGAAATCAAGCGCAGACAGCAGAAGGAGCGTGCGGCAAACCAGACACCCCACCCACCCTTTTCTTCAACCACTGTCTGTCCCATCTGTGGCAGAGGCTGTAATTCCCATATTGGTCTGTACAATCACATGAGAACTCGCATTTGGAGTGGAAGCAAGTCTACCTCGATTTTGAAGGGCTGCCTATGATGATGACAAGGGTAATTTACATTCTCACAAAATATTCATTCAGTCAGATTTTAATACATTTATTTCCCATCTTTGCTTTGAATTTACAATTAAGCCCCGCACCCGTCTGTTACGGTACATTGGATCTCTCACTTCCAATTTTTAAAAAATTAACGGTTCGAACATAATTCTCTAAATCCGCTTCTTTATTCGTCATTTTGGGAAGTCCGGCGACAACAAGCTAAAAGAATCCTGGTATCTGGGGACGCGCAACTGCTTCCGGTGCGTTAGCACCAGTCGCGTCCTTGTTTATTACACACAAGAGTGACTCCAGCATTTCACTGCACAGAGCCACCTGCTGGCCAGAGCCTGCAACTACACTGTGACAGTTGACATAGCAAAATTGAAAGGGAAATGTTGATGCAGGACTTCACAATAGTTAGCAAGCATCAGGACAACAGAAAATAAGGTTTGCGGAAGGGAAGTGCCAGCCCTGGGCAAGATTCGTAATAAATTAAAGACACTAGCAGAGTGATAGGCCATCTCCAGAACTTGACCGAGGACTGGTAACAGTGTTTTACTGGATAAGGACTAGAAATAAATACTATTACCCATGGTTAGCTGCTGAATCTAAGACGGTTTAAAATCCACCAGGGGGTGTATCATGACATAAATGCCAAGCTGAGTGGTGTGTCGGCTGAGTGGTGTGTCAGCTGTGGCTCAGTGGCTAGCACTCTTGTCTCTGAGTCAGAAGGCTGTGGGTTCAAGTCCCACTCCAGGAACTTGAGTGCAAAAATCCAGGCTGACACTCCCAGTGCAGTGCTGAGAGAGTGCTGCACTGTTGGAGGTGCCACACTTTGGATGAGATGTTAAACTAAAGACCCCTCTGCTCTCTCAAGTGGATGTAAAAGATCCCATTGTACTATTTTGAAGAAGAGCAGATGAGTTCTCCCTGGTGTCCTGGGCCAATATTTATCCCTCTATCAACATAACAAAAAAACAGATTGTCTGGTCATTATCACATTGCTGCACAAATTGGCTGCTGCGTTTCCCACATTATAATAGTGACCTGAGGACTCACTTTTAAAGTGGAAGCAAGTCTTCCTCGATTTCGAGGGACTGCCTATGATGAGTTACATATTGTTACAGGCTGTGAAGGAAGACTGAGACATATATACTGAGGTTTACATAATAACATAAGAATTAGGAGCAGGAGTAGGCCATTCGGCCCCTCAAGCCTCTCCGCCATTCAATAAGATCATGGCTGATCTTTGACCTCAACTCCACTTTCCTGCACTATTCCCATATCCCTTGATTTCCTTAATATCCAAAAATCTATCGATCTCTGTCTTGAATATACTCAAGGACTGAGACTCCACAGCGCTCTGAGGAAGAGAATTCCAAAGATTCACCTCACTCTGAGTGAAGAAATTTCTCCTCATCTCAGTCCTAAATGGCCGACCCCTTATTCTGAGACTGTGACCCCCTGTTTCTAGAATTCCCAGCCAGGGGAAACATCCTCTCTGCATCTACCATGTCAAGCCCCATAAGAAATGTATATGTTTCAATGAGATCAGATCTCATCTTCTAAACTCTAGAGAATATAGACCAAGTCTACTCAATCTCTCCTCATAGAACAATCCCACCTTCAATGGAATCAGTCTGGTGAACCTTTGTTGCACTCCCTCTATGGCACGTATATCCTTGCTCGCGTAAGGAGACCAAAACTGTCCATAATACTCCAGGTGCGGACTCATCAGGACCCCATATAATTGCAGTAAGACTTCTTTATTCTTATACTCAAATCCTCTTGTAATAAAGGCCAACATACCATTTACTCTCTTAATTGCTTGCTGTACCTGCAGGTTAACTTCAGAGATGTTTCTGCTGAAATGTAAGGTAGCATGTAAGAGGTGAGTCCGTGATCCTGCACTGCCAATGGGGGCCTGTGTAAGTAGAGAGCGCAGCCTTAGACAACAAAACAACCCCGATCAACCCCGATTCTCACAAGTATGACTCCAAACTGGGGGCGCAGGATCCAGGAATGATCCTACAGTATGTTTTTTCATAGCCTTGATAACATCCAGTGTTGTGTTGATTTGTTGCTAGGATACAATTTTAGCCTTGAAATCACTTGATGGAGCAGCAGCTCGCAAACGCTCGGAAATTCCTCTTGGCCAAACCCATTTAAGGTACGGAGTGAAGTTAAGATATGGAGCGAGTCCTGCCAATGAACTGAATGCTACCGGAAGGTCCCAAATTAAAATAATAACCTTCGCAACTGACGGAAGATTGTGTAAATTTGCTTTTGGTGATCAAAATCCATTTATTATTTGTAATATTTTCCATCCGTGTAGTGAAGATCTGTAGTTTCTGTGGAGACTCCGATTTGAGAATAAACACAGGCCAGAAATACAGAGAAACGAATATTAAAACAGTTGGATTGGCTCGATAAACATCCTTGGTATTTAAAGATGATTTATAGCACTTCTTTCCCTTGTTGGAAATAATTTTATTATAAAGAAATGCAAAATTAAAAGCACGCATTATTTTCCCGTTAGCAATGCAGGCATAACTTTATCTCAAGTTTTAAATGTTTACCTGTTTTTTAAAAAGATTTTTCCACTGATCTAAGCAGTGTGCATGCTCAACCCCACTGTCTTTTGAAAGAAAACACTGGAACTGCGCCAACGCAACGATTTCCTGTTCGTTGGCAGCAGTTGCGGCCTTTAACCCAAGAGGAATTTCAGATTAGCACTTGAAGTGTTTGTACAGTAATATCCCGCATTATAATTCCACAGTCTTTCTTTTCATTATATAGAATGAGTCCTATTATCAGCAAGGGCAGACATCAACAACAAGGTGCAGCATCACCTCCAGTGCACCAGAGTAGCCTTCGGCCGCCTGAGGAAGAAAGTGTTCGAAGACCAGACCCTCAAATCTGGCACCAAGCTTATGGTCGAAAGGGCTGTAGTAATATCCACCCTCCTGTGTGGCTTAGAGACGTGGACCATATACAATAGACACCTCAAGTCACTGGAGAAATGCCATGAACGATGTCTCCACAAGATCCTGCAAATCCCCTGGGAGGACATCAGTTTTCTCGATCAAGCCAACATCCCCAGCATCAAAGTACTGACGACACTTGACCAACACCCTTGGGCGGGCCACATTGTTCGCATGCCCGACACAAGACTCCCAAAGCAAGCGCGCTACTCGGAACTCCTACACGGCAAGCAAGCCCAAGGTGGGCAGAAGAAACGTTTCAAGGACACCCTCAAAGCCTCCTTGATAATGTGCAACATCCCCACCAGCTCCTGGGAGTCCCTGGCCAAAGACCGCCCTAAGTGGAGGAAGAGCATCCGGGAGGGCTCTGAGCACCTTGAGTCTCGTCGCCGAGAGCATACACAAAACAAGCGCAGACAGCAGCAGGATCGTGCGGCAAACCAGGTTCCCCACCCACCCTTTCCTTCAAACACTGTCTGTCCCACCTGTGACAGAGACTGTAATTCCTGTATTGGACTGTTCAGTCACCTGAGAACTCACTTTTAGAGTGGAAGCAAGCCTTCCTCGATTTTGAGGGACTGCCTATGATGATGATGATAGAATGGGTCATTGTCGAACATGCATCATAGGTTCCGCACCTCAGAAAGGCTATATTGGCCTTGGAGGGGGTGCAGTGCAGATTCACCTGAATGATAACAGGGTCTTAAAGGGTTAAATTATGAGGTCAGGTTGCATAAAATTGTCTTGTATTCCTGTGAAATATTCTTACTACAGGCTGTACCACTCCAGTCCGCGAATCTTTGTTCCAGCAACATCCCTGGTCCGGCATCATTCCCGTCGGGGGGTCGTGACTCTCTGTTTTCTGTTAGTTGGCCAATTCTCTATCCAGGCTAATATATTACCCCCAACTCCGTGAGCTTTTATCTTGTGCAGTAACCTCTTATGTAGCACCTTATCGAATGCCTTCTGGAAATCCAAATACACCACATCCACTGGTTCCCCCTTATCCACCCTGTTCGTTACATCCTCAAAGTACTCCAGCATATTTGTCAAAAATGGTTTCCCTTTTATAAAACCATGCTGACTCTGCTTGATTGAATTATGCTTTTCCAAATGTCCTGCTACTGCTTCCTTAATAAAGGACTTCAGCACTTTACCAACGACAAATGTTAGGCTAACCAGTCTATAGTTTCCTGCTTTCTGTCTGCCTCGTTTTTTAAACAGGGGCATTACATTTGCAGTTTTCCAATCCGCTGGAACCTCCCCAGAAACCAGGGAATTTTGGTAGATTACAATCAATGCATCCATTATCTCTGCGGTCACTTCGTTAAGGACCCTAGGATGCAAGCCATCAGGTCCAGAGGACTTGTTCGCTGTTTCTCCCGTTATTTTACAGAGTATTACTCCTTTAGTGATAGTGATTGTATTAAGTTCCTCCCTCCCTATAGCCCCTTGATTATCCACTATTGAGATGTATTTATTACCTTCTACTGTGAAGACCAATACAAAATAATTGTTCAACGTCTCTGCCATTTCGCTGTTCTCCATTATTAGTTCCCCAGTCTCATCCTCTAGGGGACCAACATTTACTTTAGCCACTCTTTTCCTTTTTATGTACCTGTAGAAACTCTTACTCTCTGTTTTTATATTTCGTGCTAGTTTATTTTCATAATCTATCTTTCCTCTCTTTATTATTTTTTTAGTCGTTCTTTGGTAGCTATTAAAAGTTTCCCAATTCTCTGGCCTCCCACTAGTCTTAGCCACATTGTTTACCTTTGTTTTCAATTTGATACCATCCCTTATTTCCTTAGTTAGCCACGGATGGTTATCCCTTCTGTTGTGTATGTATAATATACTCCCTGTACACTCAATGTACAGTTACATAAGTACTGGATGTACCTTCACACTGTATACACTATGCTTGTACCACCAGAGGGTGCAACTGGTGGAGACCTAGGGGTCACCTATATACGACAGGTAACCAGGTATAAAAGGGAGCTCACCATGCTGTACCCTCACTTAGGAGCTGTAATAAATGGACTAAGGTCACAACAGTTCAAGTACAATGCCTTGCCTCATGGAGTCATTACTAGAGTGCTTATAGACACAATAACTGGCGACGAGATTACGAATTTCCACGCGAAAATGGCTAACCTTGGCACGTTTCAACAATTCGCCGAGGGTGAAGATTGGGAGGCCTTTGTGGAAATGTTCGAACACTTTTTCATTGCGAACGACCTGGCGGGAGGCAACCCGACCTCGCTGGCTGATAAGCGCAGAGCTATCCTGCACAGCAGTTGTGGACCCAACATCTATGGCCTCATCAGGGACTTGTTAGCCCTAGCGAAGACAACAACCAAAACATATATGGAGTTCGTAACGATGATACAGGAACAACTCAAACCTAAAGAGAGCATCCTCACAGCCAGACACCGGTTGTACCCCCACCGGCAGCCCGAAGGCCAAGAAATTGCAAAATATGCTGCAGACCTCAGACGATTGGCTCCACTGTTTGATCTTGGTGTCCACCTCACTGAAGCGCTATGGGGCATCTTCATTATCAGAATCGGCCACGAGGGCCTCCTTCACAGACTGCTCTCTGTGGACACCACGGTCACCCTGCAGAAGGCAAGTAACATGAGCCAGGCGATCATGATCTTGGCCTGCGATTCCAAGTGGATGTCTCACCCCCAGGACTCTAACCCAGCAAGTACTGTGAGCTGACTGGCGCCTTTTGAGGCAAGGCTGCTGCAAGCTGTTTCTCTCAGGGAAGAGAGAACAGAATTCCAAGTCCCGCAAACCTGAGTCCGCCACATGGGGCCAACCGGCCAACCCCATGCTGGTGCTGTGGAGGAAATCACAGGGCCCACCAGTGCCATTACAAAGACTATACTTGCAAAGGCTGTAACACGAAGGGCCACCTCCAGCGAATGTGCAAGAGAAGTGGTACTCACCGAATCGATGAAGAGATGGTCGATCATCCGGACTCCAGCGACGATGAAGAGAGAGTCCCTGAGGCAGCTGAGCCCCACGATGAGGTGTACGGAGTGTTTACCTGCACCACTGAGAGTTCTCCATTTGAAAATAGAAGTCGAAATCAACAATGTTCCAGTCACGATGGAGTTGGACACAGGGCCAAGCCAGTCACTGATAGAAACATAGAAACATAGAAAATAGGTGCAGGAGTAGGCCATTCGGCCCTTCAAGCCTGCATCACCATTCAATAAGATCATGGCTGATCATTCCCTCAGTATCCCTTCCCTGCTTTCTCACCATACCCCTTGATCCCCTTAGCCGCAAGGGCCATATCTAACTCCCTCTTGAATATATCCAATGAACTGGCATCAACAACTCTGCGGCAGGGAATTCCACAGGTTAACAACTCTCTGAGTGAAGAAATTTCTCCTCATCTCAGTCCTAAATGGCCTACCCCCTATCCTAAGACTGTGTCCCCTAGTTCTGGACTTCCCCAACATCGGGAACATTCTACCCGCATCTAACCTGTCCCGTCCCATCAGAATCTTATATGTTTCCATGAGATCCCCTCTCATCCTTCTAAACTCCAGTGTATAAAGGCCCAGTTCATCCAGTCTCTCCTCATATAACAGTCCTGCCATCCCAGGAATCAGTCTGATGAACCTTCGCTGCACTCCCTCAATAGCAAGAATGTCCTTCCTCAGATTAGGAGACCAAAACTGAACACAATATTCCAGGTGAGGCCTCACCAAGGCCCTGTACAACTGCAGTAAGACCTCCCTGCTCCTATACTCAAATCCACTAGCTATGAAGGCCAACATACCATTTGCCTGCTGTACCTGTATGCCAACTTCCAATGACTGATGAACCATGACACCCAGGTCTCGTTGCACCTCCCCTTTTCCTAATCTGCCGCCATTCAGTTAATATTCTGTCTTCGCGGTTTTGACCCCAAAGTGGATAACCTCACATTTATCCACATTATACTGCATCTGTCACTCGTTTGCCCACTCACCGAACCTGTCCAAGTCACCCTGCAGCCTCAGAGCGTCCCCCTCACAGCTCACACCACCACCCAGTTTAGTATCATCTGCAAACTTGGTGATATTACACTCAATTCTTTCATCCAAATCATTGATGTATATTGTAAAGAGCTGGGCTCCCAGCACTGAGCCCTGTGACACTCTACGAGTCACTGCCTGCCATTATGAAAAGGACCCGTTTATCACGACTCTCTGCTTCCTGTCTGTGAACCAGTTCCCTATCCACGTCAGTATATTACCCCCAATACCACACGCTTTGATTTTGCACACCAATCTCTTGTGTGGGACCTTGTCAAAAGCCTTTTGTAATTCCAAATACACCACATCCACTGGTTCTCCCTTGTCCACTCTGTTAGTTACATCCTCAAAACATTCCAGAAGATTTGTCAAGCATAATTTCCCCTTCATAAATCCATGCTGACTTGGACCGATCCTGTCACTGCTTTCCAAATGCGCTGCTATTTCATCCTTAATAATTGATTCCAACATTTTCCCCACTACTGATGTCAGGCTAACCAGTCTATAATTACCCGCTTTCTCTCTCCCTTCCTTTTTAAAAAGTGCTGTTACATTAGCTACCCTCCAGTCCATAGGAACTAATCCAGATTCGATAGACTGTTGAAAAATGATCACCAATGCATCCACTATTTCTAGGGCCACTTCCTTAAGTACTCTGGGATGTAGACTATCAGGCCCCAGGGATTTATTGGCCTTTCATCCCATCAATTTCCCTAATAGAATTTCCTGCCTAATAAGGATATCCTTCAGTTCCTCCTACTCACTAGACCCTCAGTCCCCTAGTACTTCCGAAAGGTTATTTGTGTCTTCCTTCGTGAAGACAGAACCAAAGTATTTGTTCAATTGGTCTGCCATTTCTTTGTTCCCCATTATAATTTCACCTGAATCCGACTACAAGAGGTCTATGTTTGTCTTCACTAATCTTTTTCTCTTCACATATTTATAGAAGTTTTTGCAGTCAGTTTTTATGTTCCCGGCAAGCTTCTTCTCAGACTCTATTTTCCCCTCTTAATTAAACCCTTTGTCCTCCTCTGCTGAATTCTAAATTTCTCCCAGTCCTCAGGTTTTTCTGGCCGATTTATTTATATCGGTATGGGTGGAGCTACGGAATACGAAAGGGTAGAAAACATTCGCGGGAGTTGTGTACAGGCCACCAAATAGTAGTAGTGAGGTTGGGGACAGCATCAAACAAGAAATAAGGGATGTGTGCAGTAAAGGTATGGCAGTAATCATGGTCGACTTTAATCTACATATTGATTGGGCTAACCTAACGGGTAGCAATGCGGTGGAGGAGGATTTCCTGGAGTGTATTAGGGATGGTTTTCCAGACCAATATGTCGAGGAACCAACCAGAGAGCTGGCCATCCTAGACTGGGTGATGTGTAATGAGAAGGGACTAATTAGCAATCTTGTTGTGCTAGGCCCCTTGGGGAAGAGTGACCATAATATGGTAGAATTCTTTATTAAGATGGAGAGTGACAAAGTTAATTCAGAAACTAGGATCCTGAACTTAAGTAAATATAACTTTGATGGTATGAGGCGCGAATTGGCTGGATTAGACTGGCAAATGATACTTAAAATAACTGGTGCTCTCCACTCTCTCTCCTGCGACAGTTGGAACTGGTGCTCTCCAGTCTCTCTCCTGTGACAGTTGGAACTGGTGCTCTCCACTCTCTCTCCTGCGACAGTTGGAACTGGTGCTCTCCACTCTCCCATCCTGCGACAGTTAGAACTGGTGCTCTCCACTCTCTCTCCTGCGACAGTTGGAACTGGTGCTCTCCACTCTCTCTCCTGTGACAGTTGGAACTGGTGCTCTCCACTCTCCCGTCCTGTGACAGTTGGAACTCGTGCTCTCCACTCTCCCGTCCTGCGACAGTTGGAACAGGTGTTCTCCACTCTCTATCCTGTGACAGTTTGAATTGGTGCTCTCCACTCTCCCGTCCTGCGACAGTTGGAACTGGTGCTCTCCACTCTCTATCCTGTGACAGTTTGAACTGGTGCTCTCCACTCTCTCTCCTGTGACAGTTGGAACTGGTGCTCTCCACTCTCTATCCTGTGACAGTTTGAACTGGTGCTCTCCACTCTCTCTCCTGTGACAGTTGGAACTGGTGCTCTCCACTCTCTATCCTGTGACAGTTGGAACTGGTGCTCTCCACTCTCTATCCTGTGACAGTTTGAACTGGTGCTCTCCACTCTCTCTCCTGTGACAGTTGGAACTGGTGCTCTCCACTCTCTATCCTGTGACAGTTTGAACTGGTGCTCTCCACTCTCTATCCTGTGACAGTTTGAACTGGTGCTCTCCACTCTCCCGTCCTGTGACAGTTGGAACTCGTGCTCTCCACTCTCCCGTCCTGTGACAGTTGGAACAGGTGCTCTCCACTCTCTATCCTGCGACAGTTGGAACAGGTGCTCTCCACTCTCTATCCTGTGACAGTTTGAACTGGTGCTCTCCACTCTCCCGTCCTGCGACAGTTGGAACTGGTGCTCTCCACTCTCTGTCCTGTGACAGTTTGAACTGGTGCTCTCCACTCTCCCGTCCTGTGACAGTTGGAACTGGTGCTCTCCACTCTCTGTCCTGTGACAGTTTGAACTGGTGTTCTCCACTTTCTCTCCTGCGACAGTTGGAACTGGTGTTCTCCACTCTTCCGTCCTGTGACAGTTTGAACTGGTGCTCTCCACTCTCCTGTCCTGTGACAGTTGGAACTGGTGCTCTCCACTCTCCCATCCTGTGACAGTTGGAACTGGTGCTCTCCACTCTCTGTCCTTTGACAGTTTGAACTGGTGCTCTCCACTCTCTCTCCTGTGACAGTTGGAACTGGTGCTCTCCGCTCTCCCGTCCTGTGACAGTTGGAACTGGTGCTCTCCACTCTCCCGTCCTGCGACAGTTGGAACAGGTGCTCTCCACTCTCCCGTCCTGTGACAGTTGGAACTCGTGCTCTCCACTCTCCCGTCCTGCGACAGTTGGAACTGGTGCTCTCCACTCTCTGTCCTGTGACAGTTTGAACTGGTGTTCTCCACTCTCCCGTCCTGTGACAGTTGGAACTCGTGCTCTCCACTCTCCTGTCCTGCGACAGTTGGAACAGGTGCTCTCCACTCTCTATCCTGTGACAGTTTGAACTGGTGCTCTCCACTCTCCCGTCCTGCGACAGTTTGAACTGGTGCTCTCCTATCTCTGTCCTGTGACAGTTTGAACTGGTGCTCTCCACTTTCTCTCCTGCGACAGTTGGAACTGGTGTTCTCCACTCTTCCGTCCTGTGACAGTTTGAACTGGTGCTCTCCACTCTCCCGTCCTGTGACAGTTGGAACTCGTGCTCTCCACTCTCCCGTCCTGTGACAGTTGGAACAGGTGCTCTCCACTCTCTATCCTGCGACAGTTGGAACAGGTGCTCTCCACTCTCTATCCTGTGACAGTTTGAACTGGTGCTCTCCACTCTCCCGTCCTGCGACAGTTGGAACTGGTGCTCTCCACTCTCTGTCCTGTGACAGTTTGAACTGGTGCTCTCCACTCTCCCGTCCTGTGACAGTTTGAACTGGTGCTCTCCACTCTCCTGTCCTGTGACAGTTGGAACTGGTGCTCTCCACTCTCCCATCCTGTGACAGTTGGAACTGGTGCTCTCCACTCTCTGTCCTTTGACAGTTTGAACTGGTGCTCTCCACTCTCTCTCCTGTGACAGTTGGAACTGGTGCTCTCCGCTCTCCCGTCCTGTGACAGTTGGAACTGGTGCTCTCCACTCTCCCGTCCTGCGACAGTTGGAACAGGTGCTCTCCACTCTCCCGTCCTGTGACAGTTGGAACTCGTGCTCTCCACTCTCCCGTCCTGCGACAGTTGGAACTGGTGCTCTCCACTCTCTGTCCTGTGACAGTTTGAACTGGTGTTCTCCACTCTCCCGTCCTGTGACAGTTGGAACTCGTGCTCTCCACTCTCCTGTCCTGCGACAGTTGGAACAGGTGCTCTCCACTCTCTATCCTGTGACAGTTTGAACTGGTGCTCTCCACTCTCCCGTCCTGCGACAGTTTGAACTGGTGCTCTCCTATCTCTGTCCTGTGACAGTTTGAACTGGTGCTCTCCACTTTCTCTCCTGCGACAGTTGGAACTGGTGTTCTCCACTCTTCCGTCCTGTGACAGTTTGAACTGGTGCTCTCCACTCTCCCGTCCTGTGACAGTTGGAACTGGTGCTCTCCACTCTCCCGTCCTGTGACAGTTTGAACTGGTGCTCTCCACTCTCTGTCCTGTGACAGTTGGAACTGGTGCTCTCCACTCTCCCGTCCTGTGACAGTTTGAACTGGTGCTCTCCACTCTCTGTCCTGTGACAGTTGGAACTGGTGCTCTCCACTCTCCCGTTGGTGTAGGAGGGAGGGCTTTAGTTTCCTGAACAATTGGGACCGCTTCTGGGGTAACCTACATATCGATTGGTCAAATCAAATTGCACGGGGTAGCCTTGAGGAGGAATTCATAGAATGCATACGGGATTGTTTCTGAGAACAGTATATGACAGAACCTAAAAGGGAGCAAGCTATCTTAGATCTGGTCCTGTGTAATGAGTCAGGAATAATAAATGATCTCCAAATAAAAGATCCTCTCGGAATGAGTGATCACAGTATGGTTGAATTTGTAATACAGATTGAGGGTGAGGAAGTAGTGTCTCAAACATGCGTACTATGCTTAAACAAAGGGAACTACAATGGGATGAAGGCAGAGTTGGCTAAAGTAGACTGGGAACACAGACTAAACGGTGGCACAATTGAGGAACAGTGGAGGACTTTTAAGGAGCTCTTTCATAGTGCTCAACAAAAATATATTCCAGTGAAAAAGAAGGGCGGTAAGAGACGGGATAACCAGCCGTGGATAACCAAGGAAATAAAGGAGAGCATCAAATTAAAAACCAATGCGTATAAGGTGGCCAAAGGTAGTGGGAAACTAGAAGATTGGGAAAACTTTAAAGGACAGCAAAGAATGACAAAGAAAGCAATAAAGAAAGGAAAGATAGATTACGAAAGTAAACTTGCACAAAACATAAAAACAGAGAGTAAAAGCTTTTACAGATATATAAAACGGAAAAGATTGACTAAAGTAAATGTTGGTTCCTTAGAAGATGAGAAGGGGGATTTAATAATGGGAAATGTGGAAATGGCTGAGACCTTAAACAATTATTTTGCTTCAGTCTAGTAGAAGACACAAAAACCATGCCAAAAATTGCTGGTCACGGGAATGTGGGAAGGGAGGACCTTGAGACAATCACTATCACTAGGGGGTAGTGCTGGACAGGCTAATGGTACTCAATGTATACAAGTCCCCTGGTCCTGATGAAATGCATCCCAGGGTATTAAAAGAGATGGCAGAAGTTATAGCAGATGCATTCGTTATAATCTACCAAAATTCTCTGGACTCTGGGGAGGTACCAGCGGATTGGAAAGCAGCTAATGTAACGCCTCTGTTTAAAAAAGGGGGCAGACAAAAGACAGGTAACTATAGGCCGGCTAGTTTAACATCTGTAGTGGGGAAAATGCTTGAAGCTATCATTAAGGAAGAAATAGCGGGACATCTAGATAGGAATAGTGCAATCAAGCAGACGCAACATGGATTCATGAAGGGGAAATCATGTGTAATTAATTTACTGAAATTCTTTGAGGATATAACAAGCATGGTGGATAGAGGTGTACCGATGGATGTGGTGTATATAGATTTCCAAAAGGCATTCGATAAGGTGCCACACAAAAGGTTACTGCAGAAGATAAAGGTACACGGAGTCAGAGGAAATGTATTAGCATGGATAGAGAATTGGCTGGCTAACAGGAAGCAGAGAGTCGGCATAAATGCGTCCTTTTTGGGTTGGAAATTGGTGGTTAGTGGTGTTCCACAGGGATCGGTGCTGGGACCACAACTGTTTACGATACATAGATGACCTGGAAGAGGGGACAGAGTGTAGTGTAACAAAATTTGCAGATGACACAAAGATTAGTGGGAAAGCGGGTTGTGTAGAGGACACAGAGAGGCTGCAAAGAGATTTAGATAGGTTAAGCGAATGGGCTAAGGTTTGGCAGATGGAATACAATGTCGGAAAATGTGAGGTCATCCACCTTGGAAAAAAAAACAGTAAAAGGGAATATTATTTGAATGGGGAGAAATTACAACATGCTGCGGTGCAGAGGGACCTGGGGGTCCTTGTCCATGAATCCCAAAACGTTAGTTTGCAGGTGCAGCAGGTAATCAGGAAGGCGAATGGAATGTTGGCCTTCATTGCAAGAGGGATGGAGTACAAAAGCAGGGAGGTCCTGCTGCAACTATATAGGGTATTGGTGAGGCCGCACCTGGAGTACTGTGTGCAGTTTTGGTCACCTTACTTAAGGTAGGATATACTAGCTTTGGAGGGGGTACAGAGACGATTCACTAGGCTGATTCCGGAGATGAGGGGATTACCTTATGAAGATAGATTGAGTAGATTGTGAATTGGCCTTAACAACTTTATTCGTTGGAGTTCAGAAGGATGAGGGGTGATCTTATAGAAACATTTAAAATAATGAAAGGGATAGACAAGATGGAGGCAGAGAGGTTGTTTCCACTGGTCAGGGAGACTAGAACTAGGGGGCACAGCCTCAAAATACGGGAGAGCCAATTTAAATCTGAGTTGAGAAGGAATTTCTTCTCCCAGAGGGTTGTGAATCTGTGGAATTCTCTGCCCAAGGAAGCAGTTGAGGCTAGCTCATTGAATATATTCAAATCACAGATAGATAGATTTTTAACCAATCAGGGAATTAAGGGTTATGGGGAGCGGGCGGGTAAGTGGAGCTGAGTCCATGGCCAGATCAGCCATGATCTTGTTGAATGGCGGAGCAGGCTCGAGGGGCTAGATGGCCTACTCCTGTTCCTAATTCTTATGTTCTTATGTTCTTATGTTCTTATTAATGTTGGGGAAGTCCAGATCCAGGGGTCACAGTCCAAGGATAAGAGGTAAGCCATTTAGGACCGAGATGAGGAGAAATTTCTTCACCCAGAGAGTGGTGAACCTGTGGCATTCTCTACCACAGAAAGTTGTTGAGGCCAATTCACTAAATATATTCAAAAAGGAGTTAGATGTAGTCCTTACTACTAGGGGGATCAAGGGGTATAGCGAGAAAGCAGGAATGGGGTACTGAAGTTGCATGTTCAGCCATGAACTCATTGAATAGCGGTGCAGGCTTGAAGGGCCGACTGGCCTACTCCTACACCTAATTTCTATGTTTCTAAAAGGTTAACGGTGGATAGGCAATGGCAAACCTTTAAAGATCATATGAACTTCAACAATTGTACATCCCTGTCTGGAGTAAAAATAAAACGGGGAAGGTGGCTCAACCGTGGCTAACAAGGGAAATTTAGGATAGTGTTAAATCCAAGGAAGAGGCATACAAATTAGCCAGAAAAAGTAGCAAGCTGGAGGACTGGGAGAAATTTACAATGCAGCAGAGGAGGACAAAGGGTTTAATTAAGAGGGGAAAAATCGAGTATGAGGAAGCTTGCCTGAAACATAAAAAATGACTGCAAAAGCTTCTATAGATATGTGAAGAGAAAAAGATTAGTGAAGACAAACATAGGTCCCTTGCAGTCGGATTCGGGTGAATTTATAATGGGGAACAAAGAAATGGCAGACCACTTGAATAAGTACTTTGGTTCTGTCTTCACAAAGGAAGACACAAATAACCTTCCGGATATACTACGGGTACCAAGATCTAGTGAGAAGGAGGAACTGAAGGATATCCTTATTAGTCGAGAAATTGTATTAGGAAAATTGACGGGATTGAAGGCCAATAAATCCCCAGGGCCTGATAGTCTACATCCCAGAGTACTTAAGGAAGTGGCCCTAGAAATAGTGGATGCATTGATGATCATTTTCCAACAGTTTAGTGATTCTGGATCAGTTTCTATGGACTGGGGGGTTGCTAATGTAACACCACTTTTTAAAAAAGGAGAGAGATTATAGACCAGTTAGCCTGACATTAGTAGTGGGGAAAATGTTGGAATCAATCATTAAGGATGAAATAGCAGCACATTTGGAAAGCAGTGATAGGATTGGTTCAAGTCAGTATGGATTTATGAAGGGGAAATCATGCTTGACAAATCTTCTGGAATTTTTTGAGGATGTAACTCGTTGAGTGGACAGGGGAGAACCAGTGGATGTGGTGTATTTGGACTTTCAAAAGGCCTTTGACAATGTCCCACACAAGAGATTGGTGTGCAAAATCAAAGCACATGTTATTGGGGGTAATGTACTGACGTGGATAGAGAACTGGTTGGCAGACTGGAAGCAGAGAGTGGGGATTAACGAGTCCTTTACAGAATGGCAGGCAGTGACTATTGGAGTGCCGCAGAGCTCAGTGCTGGGACCCCAGCTCTTTACAATATATATTAATGATTTGGATGATGGAATTGAGTGTAATATCTCCAAGTGTGCAGATGACACTAAACTGGGTGGTGGTGTGAGCTGTGAGGAGGACGCTAAGAGGCTGCGGGATGACTTGGACAGGTTAGGTAAGTGGTCAAATACATGGCAGATGCAGTATAATGTGGATAAATGTGAGGTTATCCATTTTGGGGGCAAAAACACGAAGGCAGAATATCATCTGAATGGCGGCAGATTAGGAAAAGGGGAGGTGCAGCGAGACCTGGGTGTCATGATTCATCAGTCATTGAAGGTTGGCATGCAGATACAGCAGGCGGTGAAGAAGGCAAATGGCATGTTGGCCTTCATAGCAAGGGGATTTGAGTATAAAAGCAGGGAAGTCTTACTGCAGTTGTACAGGGCCTTGGTGAGGCCCCACCTGGAATATTGTGTTCAGTTTTGGTCTCCTAATCTGAGGAAGGACATTCTTGCAATTGAGGGAGTGCAGCGAAGGTTCACCAGACTGATTCCTGGGATGGCAGGACTGACATTTGAGGAGAGACTGGATCGCCTGGGCCTGTATTCACTGGAGTTTAGAAGGATGAGAGGGGATCTCATAGAAATATATAAAATTCTGACGGGACTGGACAGGTTAGATGCAGGAAGAATGTTCCTGATGTTGGGGATGTCCAGAACCAGGGGACATAGTCTTAGGATAAGGGGTAAGCCATTTAGGACTGAGAGGAGGAGGAACTTCTTCACTCAGAGAGTTGTTAACCTATGGAATTCCCTACCGCAGAGAGTTATTGATGCCAGTTCATTGGATATGTTCAAGAGGGAGTTAGATATGGCCCTTGCGGCTAAAGGGATCAAGGGGTATGGAGAGAAAGCAGGAACGGGGTACTGAAGGAATGATCAGCCATGATCTTATTGAATGGTGGTGCAGGCTTGCACCTATTTTCTCTGTTTCTATGTTTCACCCTCCAGCTCTCCCAACGGGACCTGTGATGACCAGGCTCCCACTATCGCTGAAGGGCAGCAGGGAGACACTGCAGCCCTCAAAGGAGGGCAGGGAGGCCTCACATTCCTGTGGCTCTGCCCACCACTAGGCAACGGCAAAGGCCCTGAGACTCAGCCAGGTGAGCGATCTGTGCCCACCCAGCTGGCAGGGGGCGCAGCACCACCATCAATCAACCAGGACACGTTCCGGTCATTCTGGAACTAGTGTCATCACTCACCTGCACCAACACAACCCACGGGCAAGACTGTGATACCACGTGTGTAGCTTATCTGTAAAATGTACTTGTTCCACTACTATAGAACCCAAACAGTGATGTCATTAATCCTATGTTTTTTTTTCTTTCTTTCTGTACAGGTATGTACATGCAGGTGTTGAGCCACACCCATGGGCTATGTGTCGGGGTGGGGGTGGGGGCGGTAAATGGATGTATGTAGCCATTGACACGCATGGATCATATGCAGAACCCACTCAACCCCCACTGCAACCTCAAACCGTCCACTGCTGACCATTTCCCAATGTTTTGGCAAAAAGGACTTGGGGTCAACAGGGAGAGAGCCAAGCCAAAGCATAGACAAGGTGCAAGGGCTTTGGGCACTCAACTCTCGGGCCAGAGCACACAATGCAAACACCAGTGGCACAAGATGTAGGGGAGAGTGATGTTGTGTCTATATAATATAAGTATACTCTCTGTACACTCAATGTACAGTTACATAAGACCACTGGATGTACCTTCACACTGTATACACTATGCCTGTACCACCAGAGGGTGCAACTGGTGGAGACCTAGGGGTCACCTGTACACGACAGGTAACCAGGTATACCATACTGTACCCTCACTCAGGAGCTGTAATAAATGGACTAAGGTCACCACAGTTCAAGTACAATACCTTACCTCGTGCAGTCATTACTAGAGTGCTTACAAACACAATACCTTCTCTTACAACCTTTCCTTCTCATTGGGATATATTTTCATTGAGAGTTACGAAATATCTCCTTAAATATCTGCCACCGCTCATCAACTGTGCTACTCTGTAATCTATTTTCCTAGCCCATTTTAGCCAACTCTGCCTTCATACCTTTGTAGTCTCCTTTATTTAAGCTTAGGACACTGGTTAGAGATCCAACTTTCTCACCCTCCAACTGAATTTGAAATTCAACCATGTTATGGTCACTCATTCCTCAAGGATCCTTTACTAGGAGATCGTTTATTAATCCTGCCTCATTACACAGTACCAGATCTAAGATAGCCTGGTTGATTCCACAACGTACAGTTCAAGGAAACTATCCTGGATACACGCTATGAACTCCTCCTCAAGGCTACCCTGGGCAATTTGCTTTGTCCAACCAATGTGAAGGTTAAAATCTCCCATGATTATTGCCATTCATTTTTTACATGTCTCCATTATTTCTTGATTTATACTCCGTCCAACAGTGTAGCTACTGTCAGGGGGCCGATAGACTACGCCCACCAGTGACTTTTCCCTTTATTATTCCTTATCCCCACCCAAACTGATTCAACATCGTGATCTTCTGAGCCAATATCGTTTCTCACTAATGCACTGATCTCATCCTTTATTAACAGTGCTACCTCACCTCCTTTTCCTTTCTGTCTGTCCTGCTGAATTGTCAAATACCCCTGAATATTTAGTTCCCAGTCCTGGTCACCTTGCAACCACGTCTCTGTAATGGCTTTCAGATCATTTGTGCCGTCAACTCATCTATTTTTTTATGAATGCTGCATGTATTCAGATAAAGAGCTTTTAAATTTATTATTACCCTTTTTTCCTGCTTTGGCTCCACTTTCTGATTCACCTTTATGTTTATACATTCTGTCCTTTCCTGTCCCGATCTGGTTTTCATTTCCCTCAGTGCTACCCTGCTCTATTGCCTTTTCCTTGTTCTTTGACTTTTTAAATTTTCATTCAGCTGAATCCGCCCCCCACCCCCCCCCGCCCCACTATTTAGTTTAAAGCCCTCTCTAGAGCCCTATGAACCAAAACCCATTTCTCCCACATCAGTCTTTGAGCCACATGTTTAACTCTCTGATCTTATTTACCCGATGCAAATTTGCTCATGGCTCACGTAGTAATCCAGAGATTATTACCATTGTGGTTCTCCTTTTTAATTTGACCCCTAGCTGCTCATACTCTCTCAGCAGAACCGCTTTCTTTGTCCTCTCTATGTCGTTGGTTCCCACGTGGACCACAACAACTGGATCTTTACCCTGCCACTCCAAGTTCCTCTCCAGCCCAAAGGAGATGCCCTTAATGCTGGCACCAGGCAGGCAACACAGCCTTCTTGACTCACGCTCTCAGCTGCAGAGAACCTTATCTATCCCCCTAATGATACTGTCCCCTATCACTACAATGTTCCTTTTTACTCCCAGCACTTGAATGGCCCCCTGCACCACAGTGCTGTGGTCAGTTTGCTCATCCTCCCTGCAGTCTCTGCACTGGTCCACACTGTTGGACAAGAGCAAGGGCTGAAGCTCCTCCATCACTCCATCCTGAGTCCCCATACCTGCCTCACTCGTAGTCACACCCTCCTGTCCCTGACCACGGGTCAAATTTGAATTAATTAATCTAACGGGTGTGAGTGCCTCCTGGAACACAGCGTCCAGGTAACTCTCCCCCTCCCTGATGTGTCGTAATGTCCGCAGCTCGGGCTCCAGCTCATCAACATGGAGCCGAAGTTCCTCGAGCTGCAGACACTTGCTGCAGATGTGGTCATTGTGGACCTCAATGGGTTCCACCAGCTCCCACATTCAGCAGTAACACATCACCTGTCCTGCCATCTCTAATGTATTTAGTTAATTAAGTTTTTCAAGTTTTGTTTTAAATCTCAGCTCTTAATTCAAACCAATGCCCCAGAAAAGAGAGAAAAAAAGAGAAAAACTCACCAACCAACCACTTCCCTTCTTTCCTGTGATGTCACCCTGTGAATTTGGTTCTTTCTACATCTTGTCTTCAGGTCAGTTGGTGTTTGGGCCGCTGGGCTCTCCCTCACGCGTAGTTTGGCCCCGGCTCCCCCGCGCGTTATTCTGGTCTCCCCTCCGATCTGCTCTCGCGTTGTCCTGGGGCTGACTGCTCCCCCCCCAACCCCATCCTCCCCGCTACCCCTGGTGTCCCGTCCCCAGTCGGGTCGGCATGGAGAGGGAGCGAGGAGCACGGCAGTCGACCGAGGCTCCGAAGCTGGGCCCGAAGTGTTCCACAGTGGGCTTCCGGGCAGCACAATCGCAGAACGCGGCCAGGTCATTGCGCGGCATTTTGGGCCCAGTTTCGGCCACTGCGCCCCTCGCTCGCTCTCCGCACCGACCCGATCGGGGAGGGGGCGCCGGGGGCAGCTGGGAGTGCGGGGGGTGGGAGCGGCCATCCCTCGGACACAGCGTGTTTGCCCGACCTGTGGGGGTGGGGAGCACCGGAAGCGGCGGGGAGAGGAGTCGCCGGCCCCAGGTCAGCAGCACACTTTATTCCTTTTTAACTGTAAGGCTTCTGTGTTGTTTGGTTTTGCTTTTTTTAACCGAGAACTCTGTGCAACAGCTGCACGGCACCATGTGTCAACTGGACTCTGACCTGGATTCCAGCGAACGGAGCAGAAACCTGCCAGGAAACTGAGCTGACAGTGGGATTTTTAAGTCTGGGGTCGGCCTGACCTCCCGTGGTCGGGAAAATTCTCTGGTCCGGCACCAGTCAGGTCCCGAGGCTGCCAGACTGGAGAGGTTCAACCTGTACATCACTAATAAGCACACTACACACAAGATGGCTCTTACACAGAAACTGTCACCATGTGACCTTGCCATATGACCCTTCTACAGTATTTACATCAGTAGTTGCATTACCACCATCGTCTCTATTAAAATTCCATTTACTTTCAAAGGCTGGGGGGGAGGGGGGTGGGGCGATCTGATCGAGGGGTTTAAAATGATAAAGGAATTTGAAAAATGATTTCCTCTGGTGGGGAATCCAGAATAAAGGGGCATGGTCTTAAAATGACAGCTAGGCCGTTCAGGAGTGAAATTAGGAAGCGCTTTTTCAGACAAAGGGTGGTGGAAATTTCATACTCTCCCACCCAAAAGGCCCTGGATACTGAGGATCAGTTGAAGCATTCAAGGCTGAGTTCGATAGATTTTTGTTGGGGTCGGGGTCTCAAGGGACATGGAGCAAGGTGGGTAAACGGAGTTGAGGTGCCCCGATCTGATTGAATGGTGGGGAGCAGACTCGAGGGGCTGAATGTCCTCTTCCTGTTCCTATTCTCTTGGACTGTCAGTACCTGCTTTTACAATTTGTGGGACAGGTTTTGCTTTTGGAAAAAAAAATTTTTTTTGATATTCTGCGCACTCAACTTCAAAGTCTCTTTGTCCAGGCTAGAGGACACCGTGTCACGTTAGCACGGATGTTTTTGTAAGCTGGTTGCCCATACCCTGAGCCCAGTCATTCTAAGTGCAGTGGTAGAGACAAGTGCCGGAACTTGTTGCAATCAGATACAGACCTGCCTGCGGCTGTTTGCTGGAACATTATCTGGTGGACATTCAGGTTATCAGCGGATTTATCATCCGTTGATTGAAGATGTTAGACATTTCGGGGCTGGCAGTAGCTAAAGAATCTTTTCAGTGTTAACCGAAGGAAGTCTCCTTCAGGCCATAATCATTTACCTTTAGTCCATGGACGTCAATATCATTTCTGCATTCCCCTGCACAGCTAATGAAAAGTAAAAATCTTTCAGTAGGAATATGACAGTGCTCCAGTGATTTCATGAGAACAGCAATTAGCCAATCAAATAAATAACTATCGCCTTCTTTCACCACCTCAGGACGTCCCAAAGCACTTTACAACCAATTAAATACTTTGGACGTGTTGTCACTAAGGTAGGGAAACACGACAGGCAAATTGCCAGAGAAAAGACCCACAAACTGCAATTAAATAAATGAGCAGATTATCTGTTTTAGTGATGTGGGTTGAGGGATAACTATTGGCTGGGGCACTGGGGGCGAACTCCCCTGCTCTTATGAATACACGAACAATGACGGACAGGTAAAGACTATCTGGTCTATCGAGCCAGTCCCACACAATTGCGATACCTTGTGTATCACAACATATACACTCCACCCCACCCCAAACCAAGTGATCTCCTGGGAGAGGCAAAAAAACACATAAAAAACCCAGGCCAATTCTGGAAAAAAAATCTGTGAAATTCCTCTCCGACCCATCTAGCCGATTGAAACCAGTCCAGGGGATCACCCTGGCCATTAAATTCCCTGCAGTACCTACCTTCTGTAAGAGGTAACCTCCGCCGCTACCAGATACAAATCCAGCTTTTGCTTGAAGGACTTCAGTGAGTCTGCATCCACTACATGGAACGGCAGCTTGTTCCAGAGGTCTACTACTCCCTGGAACCACCTCCTGACATCTAACCTAGATCTAGCCTTATACAACTTAAAATTATGCCCCCTGATAACATAAATATCATCGTTAAATCTTTTACAAGTACCCGAGCAGGTAGACAGGGCCACAGTTTCCCAAAAGACACACCTCCTATAGTGCTACTCACCCTCATTACTGCACTGGGTGTGGCAGCCTGGGTTACGTGCGCTGGAGTGGGACTTGAACCCACACCCTTCATGACTGCGAGGCGAGAGTGCTACCCACTGAGCCAAGGCCTGCGAGCTGAGCCCATGCGCCCCGGGTTGCATCACCTGTGGATGCAGCAGCGATCGCCGCTGACCAATCGCAGGTTCAACCCCGGCAACTGCTGACTGAATAATTTCAGGGGCAGTTCTGAGTCTACGGTCCAGTAAGTTAGCCACGAGCCACCAACGTTCCCTGTAAGCTGCGCTTTGCTCTGCGTGGGCCTGTTTCTTTTAGTGCGTGGTCCCTTTAAATTTCCGCGCAGGTGCCGTATATACAACGGAGAAGCCGGTGAGCGGCCTGCGCGGGGCATTTTCCGTTACTGCGCGGCCGCGCGGATTAGAGGGACCATTGCTTGGCACATGTGGATAATTGGGAATCCACAGACGGTTAATTGCCTGTCAAAGAAATTGACATGTTACTTTCAGAAGCGGCAACTTATTCGGGGGCCTTTTTCACAAAGGCGGCTTTATATGAGCTCACCCTGGCTTGGGTGCGTCCCACGCTCCATTTAGCTCACGAGTAACATTCATACTTCACTGTCAACTCGGCAGCTTGTGAATTATTACTCTTTATCACTTGAAAAGTAAAGCCAGGAGCCATCAATCTTGACGTGGTATGTTATTTAGTTAGCATTGATATGCTTAAGGCAAGTGTAATTATTTCTGTTCCACGTTACCGCCCTGTGGAGCAGTGTCGTCCTAAAGAAAAACCAACGACGAGCCCCGGCTGTTGCTACGGTGACACCGTTTTAACCATGTGCACCAGACGGGCAAAACATCTTGCGCACGGTACAGGTGAACGTACATCGCACGTGTAATATTTACTGATCAAACATCTCCCACCATTCTGCAAAAAAGCAAGTAAAGCACTCACATCGATCATAAAACACTCGCTGACTCTGCTGTTCATCTCGGCGTTTTAACAACAAACACACGAAAGGTTAAAGTTCACGTCCACACGCCACGTGAATATATACACATTGAGATTACTCATTTTTTATTCACTAATCAGATATATAATTATCCACATCTGGATTCCCAATTAGCCACATGTGGCTAATGGTGTTGGTTCAATGGTGGAATGGTGAGCACTCTGGACTTTGAATTCAACGATCCATGTTCAAATCTTGGTAAAAGCTGAATTTCCCCGATGGAGTGCACATGACGCGGGAGTCCTCCCACTATTTATCGGGGACTTGGCCTGGAGGGTGGTGCACGGAGCAGTCCCGTGCAACAAATTTTTAAGCCGGTTCACAGGCTCCCAGGCCGCCTGCAATTTTTGTGGTCTGGAAGAGTCCGTGTTCCATGTTTTTATGGAGTGTGCGAGGTTGCAGCCCCTGTTTCTTATTTAAAGGGGCTGCTCCTCAATTTCTGGTTGCACTTCAGTCCCACACTCCTGATCTTTGGGCACCCTGTACGGAGGGGAGCAGGTGGGTCCGAAGGCCTCCTCGTAGGACTGCTCCTGGGCACTGCCAAGGGTGCCATCAGCCGGTCCAGGCAGCGGGCGGTCAAGGGGGTCGTTCAGCCCGACTGCCTGCCTCTCTTCCACGCGTACATCCGCGCCAGGGTGTCCTTGGAGATGGAGCACGCGGTGTCCACCGGTATGTTCGCGGCCTTCCGCGAGAGGTGGGCGCCGGAGGGACTGGAGTGCATCGTTACCCTCGGCAACCAAATTTTAATTCTATTTTATATGTTTTAAAGTTTAATTTGCTTTAATTGCCGGATTTTTAGTGTCCCCCTCCCCTTTTATAGGGGGCACTTGTAAAATATATGGTTTTAATGCCCCCCCAAAAAAACACAAAAAACCCCACAAAAAACAAAAAAAAGAAACAAAAAACATTTTTTTAAAAAGGGGCAGTTAAGTGTCTGGAGTGTCCCCCAGATCGGGGGGCACTTGATCTAACGTTTATTTTGTTCCCCCCCCACCACAAAAAGAGTTGTGGCTAGTGGTTAATGTATTAGGCAACTCTGTTGTAGATTTTGATCTTGTGATATTCAACCTCAAGGTATTTCATCAGGAAGATATTAGTGTAATTTATTACTGTGGTTGAATACTGTGTTTCGCAACCTTGGTGTCATATTTGATCCTGAAAAGAACTTGCGGCCACATATCCACGACATAACTAAAACCGTCTATTTCCACCTCATTAACATCGCCCGTCTTCACCCCTGCCTCAACTCATCTGCTGCAGAAACCCTCATCTGTGCCTTTGTTACCTCTAGACTTGACTATTGCAACACATTCCTGGCTGGCCTCCCATACTCTACCCTTCGTAAACTTGAGGTCATCCAAAACTCAGCTGCCAGTGTCCTAACTTGCACCGAGTCCTGCTCACCCATCACCCTCTGTGTTTGCTGCCCCGTGCCTAACTCGCACCGAGTCCTGCTCACCCATCACCCCCTGTGCTCGCTGCCCCGTGCCTAACTCGCACCGAGTCCTGCTCACCCATCACCCTCTGTGCTCGCTGACCTACATTGGCTCCCAGTTAAGCAATGGCTTGATTTCAAAATTCTCATCCTTGTTTTCAAATCCCTCCATGGGCCTCGCCCCTCCCTAACTCTGCAATCTTCTCCAGCCCCACATCCCTCCGAGATATCCCTTCTCAAATTCTGCCCTCTTCAGCATCCCTGATTATAATTGCTCAACTATCAGTGGCCATGCCTTAAGCTGCCTGGCCCCTAAGCTCTGGAATTCCCTGCAGGCTCGAGGGGCCATATGGTCTACTCCTGCTCCTATTTTTTATGTTCTTATGATCTTATGTTAAACATCTCTGCCTCTCTATCTCTCTTTCCTCCTTTAATACGCTCCTTAAAACCTACCTCTTTGACGAAAACTGTGGTCACCTGGCCTAATTTCTTCTTATGCGGCTTGGTATCAAATTTTTTTTTGTCTTATAACACTCCTGTGAAGCAGCTTGGGATGTTTCACTATGTTAAAAGCGCTATATAAATACAAGTTGTTCTTTTTGTTATTGATCTCCTTTCAAAGGGGTTGAGGCAGACATACAGAGCAGTCATGATAAATATTTATTACCCAATATATGTAAATTGTAGTTCACATTAAGAACTCAACGGAGATTAATGTAGGATCATAGAATAGTCCAGTGCAGAAAGAGACCATTTGGCCCATCGAGTCTGCACCGGCTCTCTCGAAGAGAAATCCAGGCAGTCCGACTCCCCCGCTCTTCTCCCGTATCCCTGCAACTTTTTCTCCTTCAAATATTTATCCAATTTCCTTTTGAAGACTGCTGTTGAATCAGCTTCCACCGCCCTATTGGATAGTTCATTCCAAATCTTAACCACTCGCTGCGTAAAGATGTCTTCCTTCATCTCGCCTCCGGTACGTTTGCCAATCACCTTAAATCTGTGCCCTCTGGTGATCAATGTTTCAGCAATTGCAAAGTGTTGTGTACCTGTAAAGCATGCACTTCCATGTTCCGCCACCAGGGAGCTCATCCCCTGAAGTCGCAAGGGGTCCCAGCATCCTTTGAGAGCACTGTATATAAGCCGGCCCCCAAGGCCTGTTCCTCACTCTGGAGTGTCTTAATAAAGACTGAGGTCACTGTTACTTTAACCTCCCTGTGTGCAGTCTCATCTGTGTTAGGAACACAATAACTGGCGATGAGGATATGAATCCAACGCAAAGATGCAGAAAACTGTGGTCATCTGGAGAAGTTCTCGGAGGGTGAGGACTGGGAAGCCTATGTCGAATGGCTAGACCAGTACTTTGTAGCCAACGAGCTGGATGGAGAAGGAAGTGCTGCAAAAAGGAGAACGGTCCTCCTCACAGTCTGCGCGGCACTGACCTACAGCCTCATGAAGAATCTTCTGGCTCCGGTGAAACTCACAGATAAGTCATATGAGGAGCTGTGTACATTGGTTTAGGAGTATCTTAACCTGAGGGAGAGTGTGCTGATGGCGAGGTATCGGTTCTACACGTGCCAGCGATCTGAAGGTCAGGAAGTGGCGAGCTACGTCGCCGAGCTAAGGCAACTTGCAGGACAATGTGAATTTGATGGCTACCTGGAGAAAATGCTCAGAGACTTTTTTGTACTGGGCATTGGCCACAAGACCATCCTATGAAAACTTTTGACTGTAGAGACAGCGACCCTAAGTAAGGCCATTGTGATAGCACAGGCGTTTATGTCCACCAGTGATAACACCAAACAAATCTCTCGGCACACAAGTGCTAGCAATGTTCATAAATTAACTGGAACTGTGTTTGTGAGCAGAAATGTACAGGGCAGAACCCACGAGTGTGCAACTGCCAGCAGGCCTAAGGTGACCCAGATGACTCAGAGTCCCCAACAAAGGATGAATGCAAGGCAATTCACACCTTGTTGGCGTTGTAGAGGATTCCATTCAGCCTATTCATGCTGCTTCAAAGGGTATGTTTGCAAGAGCTGTGGAACAATGGGGCACCTCCACCGAGATTGCAAACGAGCTGCAAGCTCTGCAAAACCTGCTAACCACGATGTGGCAGAGGAAGATCGGTCCATGGTGGACCAAAGCAATTTCGAGCCTCAGAGAGAGGAGGAAGATGACGAAATGTCCACCTATTATGCTAAATGTAAAATTGAATGGCTTACCCGTAGCCATGGAACTGGACACTGGCACTAGACAATCCATCATGAGTAAAAAGATGTTTGAGAGACTGTGGTGCACCAAGGCGTTCAGACGAGCTCTGAGCCCATCCACACGAAACTGAGAACATACACCAAAGAGCTTATCACTGTCCTGGGCAGCGTCATGGTCAAGGTCACCTACGAGGGCATGGTGGACGAACTGCCACTCTGGATTGTCCCGGGTGATGGCCCCACACTGCTTGGAAGGAGCTGGCTGGGCAAAATCCGCTGGAACTGGGATGGCATCAGAGCGCTATCACATGTCGATGAGGCCTCATGTACCCAGGTTCTTAACAAATTTCCTTCCCTTTTTGAGCCAGGCATTGGAAACTTTTCCGGGGCGAAGGTGCGGATCCACTTGGTCTCAGAGGCATGACCCATTCACCACAAGGCGCAAGCGGTGCCTCACATGATGAGGGAGAGAGTGGAAATTGAGCTGGACAGGCTGCAATGCGAGGGCATAATTTCTCCGGTGGAATTCAGCGAGTGGGCCAGCCCAATTGTTTCAGTACTCAAAAGTGATGGCACGGTCAGGATTTGCGGCGATTATAAAGTAACTATTAATCGTTTCTCGCCACAGGACCAATACCCGCTACCTAAGGCAGACGACCGATTTGCGATGCTGGCAGGAGGCAAGACGTTCACCAAGCTCGACCTGACTTTGGCCTACATGATGCAGGAGCTGGAGGACTCTTCGAAGTGCCTCACCTGCATCCACACGCACTAGGGACTATTCATCTACAACAGATGCCCGTTTGGAATTCGGTCGGCTACAGCGATCTTCCAGAGAAACATGGAGAGCCTACTCAAGTCAGTACCACACACGGTGGTTTTTCAGGACGACATATTGGTCACGGGTCGGGACACCGCCGAGCACCTACAAAACCTGGAGGAGGTTCTCCAGCGACTGGATTGCGTAGGGCTGTGGCTGAAGAGGTCGAAATGCGTTTTCATGGCAACAGAAGTGGAGTTTTTGGGGAGAAAGATCGCGGGGGATGGCATTCAGCCCACAGACCTCAAGACAGAGGCTATCAGGAACGTGCCCAGGCCACAGAATGTCACGGAGCTGCGGTCGTTCCTGGGACTCCTCAACTATTTTGGTAACTTCCTACCCGGGCTAAGCACCCTTTTAGAGCCCCTACATGTGTTATTGCGCAAAGGTGAAAACTGGGTATGGGGAAAAAACCAAGTATGTACTTTTGAGAAAGCCAGAAATATTTTATGCTCCAACAAGCTGCTTGTATTGTATAACCCGTGTAAAAGACTTGTGGTAGCATGTGATGCGTCATCGTACAGAGTCGGATGTGTGTTACAACAAGCTAATGTTGCAGAGAAGTTGCAACCTGTCGCCTATGCTTCCAGGAGCTTGTCTAAGGCCGAGAGTGCCTACAGCATGATTGAGAAAGAGGCATTAGCGTGTGTGTTCGGGGTAAAGAAAATGCATCAGTATCTCTTTGGCCTCAAATTTAAGCTGGAAACTGATCACAAGCCCCTCACATCCCTGTTCGCTGAAAACAAAGCGATAAATACTAATGCCTCAGCCCGCATACAAAGGTGGGCACTTGCACTATAACTAGACCATCCGCCGCAGGCCAGGCACTGAGAACTGAGCGGATGCTCTCAATTAGCTACGATTGCCCACCATGGAGGTGGAAATGGTGCAGCCTGCAAACTTGTTGATGGTGGCGCAGCCCGCAGACTTGTTGATGGTCATGGAAGCGTTTGAAAATGATAAATCACCTGTCACGGCCCGCCAGATTAGGACTTGGACCAGCCAAGATCCTCTGCTGTCCCTAGTAAAGAAACTGTGTATTGCATGGGAGCTGGGCCAGCATCCCCATTGAACTGCAAGAACCAATCAAGCCATTCCAGCAGCAGACTGCCTGTTGTGGGGTAACCGCGTAGTGCTACCAAAAAAGGGCAGGGAGACGTTCATCTTGGATCTCCACAGCACGCACCCGGGTATAGTAATGATGAAAGCGATAGCCAGATCCCACGTGTGGTGGCCCGGTATCGACTCTGACTTAGAGTCCTGTGTATGGCAATGCAGCGTATGTGCAAGTTGAGCAATGCGCCCAGAGATGCACCACGAAGTTTGTGGTCCTGGCCCTCCAGACCATGGTCGAGGATCCATGTCGACTATGCAGGCCCATTTCTCGGTAAAATGTTCCTGGTGGTGGTGGATGCTTTTTCAAAATGGATTGAATGTGAAATAATGTCGGGAAGCACCGCCACCGCCACCATTGAAAGCCTGAGGGCCATGTTTTCCACCCACGGCCTGCTTGGCATACTGGTCAGTGACAACGGACCATGTTTCATCAGTGCCGAATTTAAAGAATTCATGAGCCGCAATGGGATCAAACATGTCACCTCGGCCCCATTTAAACCAGCCTCCAATGGGCAGGCAGAACGGGCACTACAAACAATCAAACAGAGTCTTAAACAAGTCACAGAAGGCTCACTCCAAACCCACCTGTCCCGAGTACTGCTCAGCTACCGCACGAGACCCCACTCGCCCACAGGGGTGCCCCCAGCTGAGCTACTCTTGAAAAGGATACTTAAAGCCAGACTCTCACTGGTTCACCCCAACCTGCATGATCAGGTAGAGAGCAGGCGGCAGCAACAAAATGTAACCGATGGTCGCGCCACTGTGTCACGGGAAATTGATCTGAATGACCCTGTGTATTTGCTAAACTATGGACATGGTCCCAAGTGGATCGCAGGCACAGTGATAGCTAAAGAAGGGAATCGAGTGGTTGTAGTCAAACTAGACAATGGACAAATTTGCAGAAAGCACCTGGACCAAATGAGGCTGCGGTTCACAGACTGCCACAGCAGACACCACCTTTTTCGAGCCCACAACACACACCCAAAGGATCAACGACACCACACCGGACCAGGAAATCGAACCCATCACGCCTAACAGCCCAGCAAGGCGAGGCTCACCTCGCAGCCCTGCAGGGCCAACAACCGCCAGCCCAGCGAGGGCACAGCCAACGCACCAGAACGGACATTTTTACCGAGGCAGTCCACCAGGGAAAGAAAGGCTCCCGACCGCCTCACCTTGTAAATAGTTTTCACTTTGACTTTGGGGTGGTGGCAGTGATGTTGTGTATCTGTAAAGCATGCACTCCCATGTTCCGCCACCAGGGATGCTGATCCCCTGAAGTTCCAAGGGATCCCAACATCCCTTGTGTGCACTGTATATAAGTCGGCCCCTAAGGCCTGTTCCTCACTCTGGAGTGTCTTATTAAAGACTGAGGTCACTGTTACTTTAACCTCCCTGTGTGCAGCCTCATCTGTGTTAGGAATATAATAGAAAGAGTTTCGCCGTCTGAACCCGTCATGATTTTCAACACCTCTATCAAATCGCTTCTTCGCCTTCAAATACTACAAACCTATCCACTACTTCCTCTTTATCTATTTTTATCTCATCCAATATCCCAGCAACCTCCTCATTTATTGCAGCTTTGGAAAGAATGGTCTTGCATTTCTATAGCGCCTTTCACAACGTCCCAAAGCGCTTCACAGCCAATGAAGTACTTTTGAAATGTAGTCAATGTTGTAATGTAAGAGAGCGTGACAGCCAATTTCCCCACAGCAAACTCCCACAAGCAGCAACGTGATAATGACCAGATAATCTGTTTTAGTGATTTTGGTTGAGGGTTAAATATTGGCCAGAACACCAGGGAGAACTCCCCTGCTCTTCTTCAAAATAGTGCCATGGGATCTTTTACGACCACCTGAGAGAGCAGATGGGGCCTCAGTTTAACGGCTCTTCCAGAAGATGGCACCTCTGACAGTGCAGCACTCCCTCAGCACTGCACTGAAGTGTTAGGTTATATTATGCGCTGGAGTGGCGCTTGAACCCACAATCTTATAACTCAGAGGAGAGAGAGTGCTGCCCACTGAGCCATGAGGAGTTATCATACAGAATGTTTAACCCCTCCATTCCAATAAAACCTATCATTTTGGTTTCAATCAATGCCAACCATAAATTATGAATGATTGAGCAATATTCCTTAGCCTGCCCCGGAGCCTTGGTAACCTAGAACAATAACTTGCATTGATGTAGCAGCTTTAATTTACAAAGTATCCCAAGACAGATTGCGAAGAAGTAAGAGGCAGCGATGCGAAGCCACCCCTGAATGTTAGGTCAAACAGGTAGGTTTTCAAAGGAGGCAGGGAAGTAGAGAGGGCAAGGGGTCTAGGGAGGGGAGAGGGCCAAGGTGACTGGAGGCTATGCCATTAATGTTGGGGGGAATGGAGAGGGGGGGACCCACAGGTTGTCAGAGTCGGACATTCAATGAGTGATTTATGATTCATGATTACAGCAACACTCCATCTTATGTCAATGTTTATAATTGAGTGAGTCAGGGCATGGCAGAGGTTGGGAGAGGCAAGTTCATGGAGGGAATTGAAGATGAGCACAAGGATTTTAAATTGGATCTTAGACTCAATTAAAAAAAAAATCATTCTGGGGATGTGGGCGTCGCTGGCAGAGCCGGCATTTATTGCCCATCCCTAATCGCCCTTGAAAAGGTGGTGGTGAACCTCCTTCTTGAACCACTGCAGTCCCGTGTGGTGAAGGTGCTCCCACAGTGCCGTTAAGTGGTTGATACAACTGAGTGTCTCGCTGGGCCAATTCATAGGGTGGTGCAGAGTCAACTACGTCAGAGTGAGACTGGAGTCACATAAGTGCCCGGACCGAGTAAGGACAGCAGGTTTCCTTCCCTAAACGACGTTAATGAACCAGTTGGGTTTTTACCATAAACCCACAGCTGCATGTTCACTTTTACTGACACCAGCTTTAAATTTCCAGATTATTTTCAAAAGGAATAGAAGTGAATTACTGGTCTATTAGCGTGGTTAGCCTGTATGTTATCGCACCTGTATCAATTCACAAAGGTGGATGGCTGTTGGATGCAATAAATCTCTGATAGTGAGTAAACAATAAGGGTCTCTCTGATGGCAGCAGTTACTGTTTATTGTTACGAGGACATGACCAAGATTTATCGTACATAAAAGGAAACATGCAGCGAGAGATACCCTGAGCTGCTGAATGCCTTGTGCCAAACCATCTCTCTTGTCAAATTTTTGTATAACTGTTCAGTTAAAGCACTTTCATGCTCCAAGTAGAGCCTCGCTATATTTAATTTTTGGAAGTGTAAGGATTACTGAGCATGCTCAACCTTCATGATTACATCAACATTTTAAGTTAATTTGCCCTTCTGCTTAAGGCCTGTTACCACCACAAATCGATGGCCACGCTGTGAAGTAGAATGGCCGCCGACTTTTCGTGGAATGGCCGCTGATAGCTCAATTGCCCTCCCGAGGTCTCCCACCGGTGCCCCGATCCCCCCCTACTGCTCAGCAGCTGCCGATCTGTGGTAAGCATGCCATCACCGTGCGCACCGCCGATCTCCCCCCAACGGCGACATGCCAAAACAACCTTTTCCCCGGTGGTCCAGTGAGGATGTGGCCTTCTGCAATGGCGGTGCGGCTTCCCTTAAAGGGGAGGGCACACTGCTGTTGCCGCCATGTTTTTTTTATTGTCGGCCAACTGCCATGCCACCCCGAAAATTATGCTCCCGGGTTCGGCCGGGCCACCAACAGGCAGCCTGGCACCCCCTCTTGTGTGCCAGGCCACTGGCACGGCCGAAACACTCCCTGGTGTCCCAGTGGCCGAAATTTTTAAATTGCAGAGGCTCTCCCCTTTAAGTGAAGGGCAGAGACATGGTGACATGGTGCTGTGATGATGTCACCGCGCCGGTTACTCCACACCACCCCCAACATCCGCCCCTCAGGTGTTGCCTCTGCCGCATATCCGCCCCTCAAGTATCCGCCCCCATGAAGCGTGACTTCCGGATCCAAGTAAAAAAACAACAAAGAGCGGAATTTCGCTCAAGGAGCGACCTGAACTGCAGCTGCGATAAAAATCATTCAGACAGGGTGCGTGCGCCCCATTTTAGGCGGGGTGCAATATCCATCCCAATGTTTATAATCAGGCCTCGATAAACTGACCATCTCAAATTGTTCCTGATTTATTTGAACAGGAACTGGGCTGCATCACGGGCTCTGATGTACTGATACATGACATGACCTTTCATAAATATCATGTCACGAGATTGCACATGATCAAATGAGATATGTCGAGGCAAACTTTTCTTTTTAAATTACTTTTTTCAGGATTAATAGTTGATATATGGAAGCAAAGGACTCTGAACCAAGCGTACAGATAAACATGTATCGATAATAAGCTAATAATTTACTATCACAATATTTTATCCCCCTTTATCTAAGTGAAAGGTCCAGGGCTAAAATGCAGGATGAGTTAATTCAGAAAGTGGTGATTAGATTAAGTCAGATTGGGGCTTGAGGATGGGATCAGTCCTGGAACCCCACATGAAGAACATTTTCAGCCTGAGGAGGCAGTAGGAAGGAAATGAGAGGGTCATTTTCCGATTGGCAAAGCATAATTTGGAAAAGCCTAATTCAATCAAGCAGAGTCAGCATGGTTTTATGAAAGGGAAATCATGTTTGACAAATTTGCTGGAGTTCTTTAAGGATGTAACGAGCAGGGTGGATAAGGGGGAACCAGTAGATTTGTGTATTTGGATTTCCAGAAGGCATTCGATAAGGTGCCACATAAAAGGTTACTGCACAAGATAAAAGTTCATGGGGTTGGGGGTAATATATTTGCATGGATAGAGGATTGGCTAACTAACAGAAAAGCAGAAAGGCAGGATAAATGAGTAATTTTCCATTTGGCAAACGGCAACTAGTGGGGTGCCACAGGGATCAGTGCTCGGCCTCAACTATTTACAATTATATTAATGATTTGGATGAAGGGACCGAGTGAAATGTAGCCAAGTTTGCTGATGATACAAAGATGGGTGGGAAAGCAAATTGTGAGGAGGACACAACATATTTGCAAAGGGATATAGACAGGCTAAGTGAGTGAGCAAAAATTTGGCAGATGGGGTAGAATGTTGGAAAATGTGAGGTTATCACTTTGGTAGGAAAAATGAAAAAGCAAATTATTATTTAAATGGAGAGAGATTACTAAATGCTGCAGTACAGTGAGACCTGGGGGCCCTTGTGCATGAAACACAAAAAGTTAGTATGCAGGTACAGCAAGTAATTAGGAAGGCAAATGGAATGTTGTTCTTTATTTCAAGGGGGATGGAGTATAAAAGTAGGGAAGTCCTGCCAGAACTGTACAGGGTATTAGTGAGACCACACCTGGAGTACTGCGTACAGTTTTGGTCTCCGTATTTAAGGAGGGATATATTAGCTTTGGAGGCAGTTCAGAGAAGGTTCACTAGGTTGATTCCTGAGATGAAGGAGTTGTCTTATGAAGAAAAGTTGAGAACGTTGGGCCTATACTGATTGGAGTTTAGAAGAACGAGAAATGCTCTTATTGAAAAGTTTAATATTATGAGGAGGCTTGACAAGGTAGATGCAGAGAGGAAATTTCCCCTTGTGGGAGAATCTAGAACAAGGAGGTATAGTTTCAGAATAAGGGGCTGCCCATTTAAAACGGAAATGAGGAGGAATTTCTTCTCTCAGAGGGTCGTGAATCTTTGGAACTCTCTGCCCCAGAGAGCTGTGGAGGCTGGGTCATTGAATATACTTAAGGTGGAGATAGACAGATTTTTGAACGATAAGGGAGTCAAGGGTTATGGGGAGCGGGCAGGGAAGTGGAGTTGAGGCCAAGATCAGATCAGCCATGATCTTATTGAATGGCGGAGCAGGTTCAAGGGGCCGTATGGTCTACTCCTGCTCCTATTTTTATTATGTTCTTATGAAAGACGGAGGGAGGTAAGGAGTTGGAGGTGCAAATGTCTTTGAAAAGGATAAGTTGGTATTTTATTTAGATATAAACTTTTGGCACAGTGCTTAGTGCTCTCTCTTCTGAGTTGGAAGGTTGTTGATTGAAGTCCCACTCCAGAGACTTGAGCATATAAATCTAGGCTGACACTTCCAGTGCAGTGCTACATGAGTGCTGCACTGTCGGAAGTGCCTTCTTTCAGATGAGACGTTAAACCGAGGCCCTGTCTGCTCTCTCAGTTGAATTTAAAAGATCCCATGGCGCTATTTTGAAGAAGAGCAGGGGAGTTATCCCCGGTGTCCTGGGGCCAATATTTATCCTGCAGCCAACATCACTAAACAGATTATCTGGTCATTATACCTCACCACACACTCATCACCGCCTTTGATGCCCTAGCCCTTGACCCTTGACCCTATCGCCACTAAACTGCTGACCATGCAACTTCCTTTTCTGGCTCCCATGTTAGCTGTCTTTTTTAACGGATCCTCTCCTTCAAATCTGTGGTCATCACCCCTCTCCTCAAAAAAACAACCCTTGACCCCGCCGTGCTTGCGAGCTACCGCCCCATCTCCAGCCTCCCTTGCCTCTCCAAATTCCTTGTTTATGTTGTCGCCTCTTAATCTGTGCTAACTTTCCCGGAACTCCATGTTTGAATCCCCCCAATCCAGTTTCCACCCCTGCCACAGTACCAAAACGGTTCTCATCAAAGTCACAAATGACATCCTTTGTGACAGTGACAAATGTAAATTCACCCTCCTTGTCATTCTTGACTTGTCTGCAACCTTTGACAAGGTTGACCACTCCATCCTCCGCCCACACCTCTTCACCATCGTCCAGCTGGGTGGGACTGCACTCGCTTGGTTCCATTCTTATCTATCTAATCGTAGCCAGAGAATCACCTGCAATGGCAGCTCTTCCCACTCCCGCATAATTACCTTTGTTGTCCCCCAAGGATCTATCCTTGGCCCCCTCCTATTTCTCATCTATATGCTGTCCCTTGGCGACATCATCCGCAAACACAGGGTCAGTTTCCACATGTACGCTGATGAAACCCAGCTGTACCTCACTACCACTTCTCTCGACCCCTCCATGGTCTCTAAATTGTCAGACTGCTTGTCCGGCATCAAGTTCTGGATGAGCAGAAATTTTCTCCAATTAAATATTGGGCATACCAAAGCCATTTTCTTTGGTCCTCACCACAAATTGCGTTCCCGAGCCACTGACTCCATCCCTCTCCCTAGCATCTGTCTGAGGCTGATCCGACCATTCCGAAAACTAGGTGTCATATTTGACCCTGAAATGAGCTTCCGATCACATATTTGCGGCATAACTAAAACTGCATATTTCCGCCTCCGTAACATTGCCCGTCTCCGCCCCTGCCTCAGCTCATGTGCTGCTGAAACCCTCAACCATGGCTTTGTTACCTCTACACCTGACTACTCCAACACACTCCTGGCTGGCCTTCCACATTCTACCCTGGTAGGTATTGGTAAGTAGAAGCTGTAGATAGTGAAATTTAGTTGAACATTTTGACTTAAACCTAGAACTTTAAAAACTGTAGTTTACAGAAGCGGCCTGCCCATGGCAGTTAACTAGCAGTCAGCTGTATGTGTTTTTTTCTTGAATAAGTGCTAATTACAGGGAGCAGGGACCTGAGATATCACTTGTAACTTGGGTGAGACTGCGATAGTAGTAAAGTGAACAGGTCTGTAAAGAGTGGTCTGCACAGAGAGGAGTTGAACAGAGTGCATTTGAACAGGATGTATTACTTGGGAATTTGGAAATAGTAGGAATTTGGATAAAAGGGGAAAGGACCAAATTGGAGGCAGTATCAGTGGCAGCGGAACCTTCGACAATTTCCAAACAAAACAAGGAGTGACATCACAGGACAGCAGGTAGGGGCGCCAGTGCAGCCTTCGGCCACCTGAGGAAGAGAGAGTTCGAAGATCAGGACTTCAAATCTAGCACCAAGCTTATGGTCTACAGGGTTGTAATGATACCTGTCCTCCTATATGGCTCAGAGACGTGAACCATATACAGTAAGACACGTCAAATCGCTGGTGAAATACCACCAATGATGTCTATGCAAGATCCTGCCAATCCCCTGGGAGGACAGACGCACCAACATCGGTATTCTCGACCAGGCCAACATTCCCAGCATCGAAGCACTGACCACACTCGATCAGCTCCGTTGGGCGGGCCACATTGTTCGCCTGTCCGACACAAGACTCCCAAAGCAAGCGCTCTACTCGGAACTCCTACACGGCAAGCAATCCCCAGGTGGGCAGAGGAAACATTTCAAGGACACCCTGAAAGCCTCCCTAATAAAGTGCAACATCCCCACCGACACCTGGGAGTAAGTGGAGGAGGAGCATCCGGGAGGGTGCTGAGCACTTCGAGTCTCGCCGCCGAGAGCATGCAGAAATCAAGCGCAGGCAGCGGAAGGAGCGTGCAACAAACCGGACTCCCCACCCACCCTTTCCTTAAACCACTGTCTGCCCCATCTGTGACAGAGACTGTAATTCCTGTATTGGACTGTTCAGTCACCTGAGAACGCACTTTTAGAGTGGAAGCAAGTCTTCCTCGATTCCGAGGGACTGCCTATGATGATGATGATGATGATTGGTTGGGGAGTATTAAGGTTTTTTTTTTCTCTCTTTTCCCTCTAATCCAGGACTGTGGTTTAAATTAGGTGCGGGATACTATAAAGTTCTATCTTAAACTTATAGCTCAACGAGTTAAATGAATTAATATAATTATAAATAATCAGTGATTAAAGACTTTAACTAATTAAATAAATAAAATAAAGTTAGACTAAGATATGGCAGAGAAGGTTGTGTGTCGGGAGAGCAGTATGTGGGAGTTTATAGACAATGAGACTGTCCCAAGAAAACACATCTGCAGGAGATGTCTCCATCTCAAAACTCTCCGGCTCAGAATCATTGAGCTGGAGTGCGATAGCAACATGTATTTATATAGTGCCTTTAATGTAGTAAAACATCCCAAGGCGCTTCACATGAGTGTTTTAAGACAAAACTGATAAATTTGACATCAAGCCACATAAGACGAAATTATGGCAGATGACCAAAAGCATCTTTGTAAACAAGGATGAGAATTTTGAAATTGAAGCGTTGCTTAACCGGGAGCCAATGTAGGTCAGTGAGCACAGGGGGTAATGGATGAGCGGGACTTGTTGTGATTTAGGACATGGGCTGCCAAGTTTTGGATGACCTCTAGTTTATGTGAGGTAGAATGTGGGAGGCCGGCCAGGAGTGCGTTGGAATAGTCAAATCTAGAGGTAGCAAAGGCATGGATGAGGGTTTCAGCAGCAGATAAGCTGAGGCAAGGTTGGAAACGGACAATGTTACGGAAGTGGTTTTCGTCACATCCCAGGAGAAAGCACAGGATCAGGAAAGGGAGGGTGTAACTGTTAGGGAGCTGGGTTGTGGGGATTTAGGAGAGGCTGAGCAGGAGGTCCCACAGATACTGGTCCTGTCCAACAGGTGTACGATGTACTCCCTACCTATGAGGTCAAGGAGAAAGACTGCAGGGAGGACAGCCACAATGCAGACCAGGGCACTCTGGCTCAGAAGAGTATCCAAGGTGGGGAAGAGCAGAATAGAAATGTGGTAGTGATAGGGGACTCTATAATTAGGGGATAGATAGCACCCTCTGCAGCCAAGAACAAGAATCCTGAAGGGTGTGTTGTGTATTCCAGGGTAAGGAATATCTCTCGGCGGCTGGAGAGGAACTTGGAAAGGGAGGGGGTAAATCCAGTTGTCGTGGTCCATTTTGGAACAAACGATTTAGGTAGGAACATAGAGCAAGTCCTGCTGAAAGTGTATCAGGAGTTAGGCTCTAAATTGAAAAGCAGGACCTCAAGGGTAATAACCTCTGGATTATTGCCTGAGCCACGTGCAAATTAGCATAGAAGCAGACGGATCAGGAGAATTAATGGTCAGGATCTCAGTGACAGAGGTGAGTTCGATATGGGCGGCAGTGATGCAGCATGGGAAATCCGCACCGAAGTGCAGTCCGACCTCTCCCTTCAATTTCCCATGGCTGAGGCTTGTTAAGCCCGCTCTGTGGGTTTCCCAGCCAATTACCTGTAAACGGGTCTGATGCCATCATCTGCTGACATGACATCAGCCGATATCCTTAAAGGGACCATGCCCAACTTTTTTTGACAGTTCTTCTGTCAGTGTTTTGGACCATTGAGCTGCTGCACCCAGGCTGCACCCAGGCTGCCCCGTGACTCCCTCCAAATGCTTATGAAAGGAGTCAGAGCATGCAGGGAGGTTCTCTTCCATTCCAATGGATGGAAGAGACTTCTCCAGGAGACCAACGCAGCCAGGTGCACACTGTACAGGAGGACACAAGCAGGGATGTCGTCAGGAGGACCATGCTGCAGTGGTGCAAACCTTTCAATGACCTCAGTAGATCTCGAAACGTTACCGCAAAGCCACACTCAACCTCATCCTGCTGTGCCACCCATCACATCCCCATCACTCTGCCTTCCCTACCCTACTCCTGCACATCTTTACTCACACAAACTTACCTTGCACCTCCACCCATCCCTCTCGCTCTCTCTATCTATCTACATTATCAGTTGCGCATCTCACTAGCTACGTACACACACACCCTCATCCTTGTTTAATCATAACAACTAACAACACACAAGGGTAGGCACTTGGGTCCTTGAGCCAATGTTTTAGTATAGTTAATGTTGATGTGTGGTCAAATGTTGAAATCTTTATTTTCAGCACTTTGCGTTCTTGGACAGATTTGTGGGCACCCTTGGAAGTGACTTAGTGAGTTGTAGTGAATGGTGAGACATAAGGGTACCCCACACAATGGTGATGAGTGTGAAAGGAATGGGTTGGACATTGCAGGGCTGCTTTATGGTGTTGGTGTGGGGTGGTGCCAACGTAGCACAACATGTGGCAGTCAAGATGTACAACGTGAAATGAAATAAATGTGGCCATGGTGAGTCCATCCCTGGCATCGCGTGCAGCAATGTGGTCAGGTGCTGATGCCCTGTGTCCTGTGCAGCATCAGGTGATTGTGAAGAAGGTAGGTGTGGTTGGTGGTGATGCTGGTGTGTTCAGTGATGTTGGTGTTGGAGTTGATTGTGATGGGATTCTAAGGATCAAGGTGAGATTGGATCATGATGCTACTGATTGAGATGACGGAAGCAATCTGTCAATGGTGAGAGAGGTTGCTCCAAGGAGGTGACAGTGAATAGAGAGTTCACTGCAAACACTTCCAAAGTGCATACAGCCCAAAAGTCTCCTATGAATCATGAAGGCTTCAGCTTTTGACATTGGAAAGTGAACAGCTGTGAAATGGTAGCTTTTATACCACTTCTTCAGTTGTCAACTAGCCAAAGCAATAGAGAGTAACTGATAACCCGATTCCACTTACCTGGCATGTTCTCCGAGGCATGGCAAACCTGTCAAAGGGTTGGTAAAATTGAAAGTGCCTACTTCTAAGCCTCTTAATTAACATTTAAGTACCTTTTAATGAAGTTAATTCACTGTCCCTCCACTTGCTGTCGGGTCTGCTATCCAAACGCAAATTTGGCAGGTCAGAAACTCACATGGAGGCGGATTCAGAGTGGGATCCCGAAATTCTGACAATTATGGCCATTTTGACAGCGGGCCCACCTCCAAACCCGCGCTCGCAGGGCTGGAAAGATTCCGGCCAACATGTGGCTAAAGGGCAGGTGTGGGAAGGAGGAATTCATTTTCATAGGAAACTGGCACCAGTTCTGGGACAGGAAGGAGCTGTATTGATGGGGCGGGCTCCACTTGAACCAGGATGGGACCCGTGTCCTAGCGGAAAGGGTAAATAGGGATACGGCAAATGCTTTAAACTAGTAAGATGGGGGGGAAGGATCTACAAGAAACGTAACCAGCGAAAATATAAACAGAACAGGAAAAGAGAGCCGAGGAAAGAATATAGTAAGGGAGGGCATTGATGGCAAGGGAATAAATAGAGTTATAGAACAGGAGTCTAAAAGGATGGTTAAACTTAAAGTGAGAGGATATCTTATTAAAACTGATTTAAACTGTCTTGACAGCAATGCACACAGTGTCCATAAAACAAGGGAGCTGGAGGCAATCATGCATTGTGAGGAACCAGACATGGTAGGGATTACTGAGACATGGCGACAGAAAAATCAGGACTGGAAATTAAACATTGCAGGGTATAACATGTATAAAAGATAGAGAGGGTAAAGGAGAGGTGGAGTACCTGTACTTATTAGGGATAACATAATGGCAGTAGAAAAATGTGATGCAGCTATCAGCAAGACAAAAATAGAATCCATATGGATAGAGATAAATGATAATAAATGATCAAGCACACTAATAGGTTTAGTCTACAGACCATCTAATAGTGGAAGGGAGGTGGATAGGAAATCTGCAGACAAATTAGAGAAATGAGTAAAAACCATAGAATAATAATCATGGGGGCTTCAATCACCCCAATATTAATTGGACAGAAGATTTAGGTAAAGGGGATAAGGGAATGGAGTTCCTACAATGTGTACAGGCCCCCTTTCTAACCCAATATCTAAAAAGCCCAACAAGGGAGGATTCGCTAATTAGATCAAGTTAATGGGGAATGAACCAGAGCAGATAAGAAGAATAAAAGTAGGGGAACATCAAGGCAATAGTGACCATAATATAATACGCTTTAAGATGATAATTGAGAAGGACATAAGTACGATGAAAAACAAGTAAAAGATTGGACAAAAACTAATTTTACGGGGCTGAGGATAGAACTTGGGAAAATAAAATGGGCAACAATATTGGCAGAAAACGATGTAGAACAGCAATGGGAAACAGAGTGCAGGAACAATATATGCTGCTAAAAGAAAAGAACAAACAAAATATTAATGAGACTCCATGGATCGTTAAATTCATAAGGGAAAATTGTGAGTAAGGAAAGAGCCATACATTAAATACATAGAGAGCAGGGGAGTGCATGATAAGGGAGAATACAAAAAGATTAAGAGAGAAGTCAAAAAAGCAATTAGGAAGGCAAAGAGGAACTATGAAATTATCAAGGAACATTAAACAAAATATTGAAATATTTTACAGGCACATTAATAAAAAAAGGAAGGTTGGGCTGGGTATGGGGCCATTAAGGGAGAGACAGGATAATACCACAGGTAATGATAGAGAGATAGCAGAACTATTAAATCATTATTTTGCTTCAGTATTTAGCAGGGAGATAGAACAGGTGGACAAACATTGGATAATGAGATTAGTAATGAGTTAAGTGCCTTTAAAATTAAAAGGGAAGATATATTAAATCAACTAATCAAACTAAAAGTGGATAAAACCCCTGGTCCGGATGGATTGTGTCATGTATTCAACTATCATTGTAACCCATGTATAGGCTGACCTAAGTTGTACACCTTGAGAACATTGACCACAAGGGGGTGAACTTGTGGGAGACAGTCCGAACCTGGACTTTCAGATAAAAGGGGAAGCTCCACCAACCTTCATCACTTGAGGTCTTGGTAATAAAGGTAACTGGTCACAGAGTGACCTTCTCTCAAGTATGGGCCTCGTGTGCATTTATACTGTATAGTAAGGGCATATCAGATTGCATACATGCATTTTAAAAGAATCCAGAGAAGAGATAACAGAGATCTTCCTACACATTTTATTAATTTGGTAGAAAAAGGTATACTGCCAGAGGACTGAGAGACCTGCTAACGTAATACTTACATTTAAGAAGATGAATAGAATATGTCCAGGATAATTATTGACCAGTCAGTTTAAAATCGGTGGTAGGAAAAATAATGGAATCCCAACTAAAGAAAATAGAACAACATCTAGAAACTAAAATATAATAATGAATAGACAACATGAATTTCAAAAGGAAAAGTCTTACTTGAACAACCTCATTGAATTTTTTGAAGTGGTAACAGAGAGAATAGACAATGGTAATGCAGAAGATGTAAATTATCTAGATTTTCAAAGAGTGATTATTTGTACTAGTTTTTTGAGCCTCGTCTGTGCCTACGTGCTCTACGCCCTGATGCCTGTGTGTTCTATGCACCCGACGCCTGCGTGCTCTACGCCCCAATGCTTACGCATGCACACCACCACCAGGTGCGTATGCGCAGACTCCTTGAAACCGAAACTGGAAGTGGGGCCTGTATCATCTGCTGCTGTTCCGACTGCATACACTGAGCTGTGAGCTTCCGACAGCGTTTACCAAGCTGCGTCAATAAATGTCATTACATTTTTTATGTTATTTCTGTGTCATGTGCCCGCATTCACCACTCTGCTGTTGGTGCAGGCTCGAAGGGCTGAATGGCCTACTCCTGCACCTATTTTCTATGTTTCATCCTGAATCATTTGGGTCAGTGACTATTGGCAGCTACTGGAGCATTTGGGTTAGCTTTCGAAAAGCAACTAACTTAGGCTGGAGGGGGGCATGAACTTTGGCTGGGGGGCATGAACTTGGGCTGGGGGGGCATGAACTTTGGCTGGAGGGCATGAACTTGGGCTGGGGGGCATGAACGGGCTAGGAGAGCATGAACTTTGGCTGGGGGGCATGAACTTGGGCTGGGGCGGACATGAACTTGGGCTGGGGGGGGTAGGGAACTTCAGCTGAGGGGGTATGAACTTTGTTGGGAGGGGAATGAACTTGGGCTAGGGCAGGGCATGAACTTTACTTGGGGAGGTAAGAAACTTCGGCTGGGGGGCATGAAATTGGTGAAAATTAGTGAAGACAAACGTAGGTCCCCTGTAGTTGGATTCGGGTGAATTTATAATGGGGAACAAAGAAATGGCAGACCAATTGAACAAGTACTTTGGTTCTGTCTTCACAAAGGAAGACACAAATAACCTTCTGGATGTACTAGGGGACTGAAGGTCTAGTGAGAAGGAGGAACTGAGGGATGTCCTTATTAGGCGGGGAATTGTGTTAGGGAAATTAACGGGACTGAAGGCCGATAAATCCCCAGGGCCTGATAGTCTACATCCCAGAGTACTTAAGAAAGTGGCCCTAGAAATAGTGGATGCATTGGTGGTCATTTTCCAACAGTCTATCGAATCTGGATCAGTTCCTATGGACTAGAGGGTTGCTAATGTAACACCACTTTTTAAAAAAGGAGGGAGAGAGAAAACGGGTAATTATAGACCGGTTAGCCTGACATCAGTAGTGGGGAAAATGTTGGAATCAATCATTAAGGATGAAATAGCAGAGCATTTGGAAAGCAGTGATAGGATTGGTTCAAGTCAGCATGGATTTATGAAGAGGAAATCATGCTTGACAAATCTTCTGGAATTTTTTGAGGATGTAACTAGTAGAGTGGACAGGGAAGAACCAATGGATTTGGTGTATTTGGACTTTCAAAAGGCTTTTGACAAGGTCCCACACAAGAGATTGGTGTGCAAAATCAAAGCACATGGTATTGGGAGTAATGTACTGATGTGGATAGAGAACTGGTTGGCAGACAGGAAGCAGAGAGTCGGGATTAACGGGCCCTTTTCAGAATGGCAGGCAGTGACTAGTGAAGTGCCGCAGGGCTCAGTGCTGGGACCCCAGCTCTTTACAATATATATTAATGATTTGGATGATGGAATTGAGTGTAATATCTCCAAGTTTGCAGATGACACTAAACTTGGTGGCGGTGTGAACTGTGAGGAAGATGCTAAGAAGCTGCAGGGTGATTTGGACAGATTAGGCGAGTGGGTAAATACATGGCAGATGCAGTATAATATGGACAAATGTGGCAGAATATTATCTGAATGGTGGCAGATTAGGAAAAGGGGAGGTGCAGCGAGACCTGGGTGTCATGGTTCATCAGTCATTGAAGGTTAGCATGCAGGTACAGCAGGCGGTGAAGAAGGCAAATGATGTGTTGGCCTTCATAGCAAGGGAATTTGAGTATAGGAGCAGGGAAATCTTACTGCAGTTGTACAGATTCTTGGTGAGGCCCCACCTAGAATATTATGTTCAGTTTTGGTCTCCTAATCTGAGGAAGGACATTCTTGCAATTGAGGGAGTGCAGCGAAGGTTCACCAGACTGATTCCAGGGGTGGTTGGACTGACATATGAGGAGAGACTGGATCAACTGGGCCTTTATACATTGGAGTTTAGAAGGATGAGAGGGGATCTTATAGAAACATATAAGATTCTGACTGGAATGGACAGGTTAGATGTGGGAAGAATGTTCCCGATGTTGGGGAAGTCCTGAACCAGGGGACACAGTCTTAGGTTAAGGGGCAGGCCATTTAGGACTGAGATGAGGAGAAACTTCTTCACTCAGAGAGTTGTTAACCTGTGGAATTCCCTGCCGCAGAGAGTTGTTGATGCCAGTTCATTGGATATATTCAAGAGGGAGTTAGATATGGCCCTTGCAGCTAAAGGGATCAAGGAGTATGGAGAGAAAGCAGGAAAGGGGTACTGAAGGAATCATCTGCCATGATCTTATTGAATGGTGGTGCAGGCTCGAAGGGCCGATTGACCTACTCCTGCACATATTTTTTATGTTTCTATGTTTCTATGGGCCGCCGGGCTGGTAAGGAATTGGGCTGGGGGGATCATGAACTTCGGCTGGGGAGGGCATGAACTTAAGCTGGGAGGAGTCAGGAACTTGGGCTGGGATGGGGAACTCTATCCTCTCTGTATTCTGAAGTCAGAATGGCTCGAATTACACTTTGCAACGTCACTCAGAACTTGGGCTGGACGGTTGTAATTACACATTGCATAGCAACTTCTGGGTGTGTCTTATCCCCCAAGGGGACCAATCAGCAATCAGGTCATTAGATCAAGGAGAACGTATCAGAGGCATTCAGGGCATTTTGCTAGTGCAAATAACTCTGTCCATTTTCAAAAGGCCTTCGATAACCCATAATAGACTGATGAACAGAATCAGAGAATGCGGAGTCAGGGGACAAGTAGCAGAAAGGGTAGCTAGCTGGCTTCAAGACAGAAAGCAGAGAGTAGGGGTAAAGGGTAGCTATTCACAGTGGCAGAAGGTGGGGGTAGTGGTATTCCACAAGGATCAATGCTGGGATCACAATTTACATTAACGGTTTAGACTTTGGAATTAAAAACATAATTTCTAAATTTGTGAATGACACCAAATTGGGGGGGATAGTGAATACTGAGGAGGACTGCAACACATCACAGGAGAACATGAATAAACTTGCAGAATGGGCAGATAATTGGAAAATAATGTTCAATACAGATAAATGTGAGGTATTATATTTTGGTAGGAAGAATAGGGAGGTCATTTATTACTTGGAGGGTGCGAGTCTGGGTGGGGTAGAGGAACAAAGGGATCTCGGGGTACAAATACACAAACCAATAAAAGTTGTGATACAGGTTTGCAAGGCCATAAAAAAGCAAGGTACAGAATTGAAAATTAAGGACGTTATGCTAAACCAGTATTGAACCTCGGATAGACCACACTTAGAGTACTGCGTGCAGTTCTGGTCGCCATATTATAAAGAGGATATAGAAGCACTAGAGAGGGTGCAGAGAAGATTTACAAAGATGATACCAGAAATGCGAGGGTATACATATCAGGAAAGGATGAACATGCAATGCCTCAATTTCAAAATTCTCATCCTTGTTTGCGAATCGCTCCATGGCCTCGCCCCTCCCTATTTCTGTAATCTCCTCCAGCCCCACATCCCCCCGAGATGTCTGCGCTCCTCTAATTCTGCCGTATTGAGCATCCCTGATTATAATCGCTTCACCACTGGTGGCCGTGCCTTTAGCTGCCTGGATCCAAAGCTCTGGAACTCCCTCCATAAACTTCTCTGCCTCCCTACCTCTCTTTCCTCCTTCAAGATGCTCCTTGAAACCGACCTCTTTGATCAAGTTTTTGGTCATCTGCCTTAATTTCCTCTTATGAGGCTCGGTGTCAAATTTTTGTCTTATAACACTCCCGTGAAGCGACTTAGGACGTTTTACTACGTTAAAGGCACTATATAAACACAAGTTGTTGTTGTTGTTATCTCACTGCTGCTTGTAGGAGCTTGCTGTGCACAAAGTTAATGCTGCACTTCCTATATTACAACAGTGACTACACTTCACACAGTACTTCATTGGCTGTGCAGTGCTTTGGGAGATCCTGCGATTGTGAAAGGCGCTATATAAATGCAACTTCTTTCTGTAATTTCTTTGTTATTGATCCAAGTACATTAATTGTTTTCTGAAATTGCCAGTTTGTTTAGTTTGCATTAACTGAATGTTTCGTATTAGTGGTGCCCTTCTTTAAATGGGAGACCTTGTCATTTGTTAATACAGTCAGTAGATCAATATAAGTGTTTTCTTTCATATACAAGATGAGTACAGATTTGGGAAAAGAGACCTCAGAAATTGCTGCACACCCCAAATTAATTGCCAGAGACTAAAACTGCGCCGTGACAGTTGATATACCAAAATGGAAAGGAAAATGTTGACAACAGTAACTTACAACGAGAATCATTGATAGAAAAGTGAGAAACTTCTTTGGCCATAGTGTGGCGAGGCTACAGAATTCATATCCAAGGTTAGGGCTAGAGGCAGAATTTATGTTTGCATTCAAGATTATATTGGATATCTGAATGAAACATAGAAACATAGAAAATAGGTTTAGGAGTAAGCCATCCTGCACCATCATGCAATGTGATCATGACTGATCATGCAACTTCAGTACCCCATTCCTGCTTTCTCTCCATACCCCTTGATCCCTTTAGCTGTAAGGGCCACATCTAACTCCCTTTTGAATATATCTAACGAACTGGCCTCAACAACTTTCTGTGGTAGAGAATTCCACAGGTTCACAATTCTCTGAGTGAAGAAGTTTCTCCTCATCTTGGTCCTAAATGGCTTACCCCTTATCCTTAAACTGTGACCCCTGGTTCTGGACTTCCCCAACATCGGGAACATTCTTCCTGCATGTAACCTGTCCAATCCAATCAGAATTTTATATATTTCCATGAGATCCCCTTTCATTCTTCTAAATTTCAGTGAATATAAGCCTAGTCGATCCAATCTTTCTTCATAGTTCAGTGTTGCCATCCCTGGAATCAGTCTGGTGAACCTTCATTGCACTCCCTCAATAGCAAGAACGTCCTTCCTCAGATTAGGAGACCAAAACTGAACACAATATTCAAGATGTGGCCTCATCAAGGCCTTGTACAACTGCAGTAAGACCTCCTTGTTCCTATACGCAAATCCTCTCGCTATGAAGGCCAACATGCCTTCTTCACCGCCTGCTGTACCTGCATGCCAACTTTCAATGACTGATGTACCATGATACCCAGGTCTCGTTGCACCTCCCCTTTTCCTAAGCTGTCACCATTCAGATAATATTCTGCCTTCCTGTTTTTGCTACCAAAGTGGATAACCTCACATTTATCTACATTATACTGCATCTGCCATGCATTTGCCCACTCACCTAACCTGTCCAAGTCACCCTGCAGCCTCTTAGTACCCTCCTCACAGCTCACACTGCCACCCAGCTTAGTGTCATCTGCAAACTTGGAGACATTACATTCAATTTCTTCATCTAAATCATTCATGTATATTGTAAATAGCTGGGGTCCCAGCACTGAACCTTGCAGTACCCCACTAGTCACTGCCTGCCATTCTGAAAAGGACCCGCTTATGCCCACTCTTTGCTTCCTGTCTACCAAACAGTTCTCTATCCATGTCAGTACATTACATCCGATACCATGTGCTTTAAAAGGGAAAAGGGAATGAAGGGATATGGGAGTAGGGAGGGTACATGTGATTAGGACTATTTTTTCATATGGAGGGTGAACACCAACACAGACTAAGCTGCATTCTGTGTTGTAACTTCTGCGTATTCACTGGTGCAATGTATTTTCTTCATGGGTTCTTTGCTTAAGAATTCATAGCAACACATTGCTATTAAGAACCAGTTGGTTTATTAGCAAAGGTTTAACAATCGCACTACACATTACCAGTTCATTCAACAGGCTCACAGCCACCTGCCCCATCGTGGATCCCCCAAACCCAACTGGCTGGGGTTTTATTGAGCTTGTGAAGATCATGTGACTGGCTAAGCCACTCACAACTCAGCAGCTCTACAACTATTTTAGTCCTGTGAGCATATTCACAGGTGCATACATACAACTGGGATCTGTGCTGATGCTGGCAAATGTCGATGAGAGGCATGCTATAGGGTAGATTTTGACTTTGTACAAGAATGTAAAATGGGCGAGAGCGAGTCGGCAGCCCGATTTACATCTCTCTCCATTTTTATTTCCTTGACTTCATCATTGAGAAAAATGGTACAACAACATGCTGAGCATTCCCTATTTCCATCGCTCCACCATCGGTGGCCGTACTTTCAGTTGTCGAGGCCTCAAGCTCTCGAATTCCCTCCCTAAACCTCTCCGCCTCTCTACCTCTCTCTCCTCCTTTAAAAAGCTCCTTCAAACCTCCTTCTTTGACCAAGTTTTTGGTCACATGTCCTAATATCTCCATATGTGGCTCGGTGTCAAATTTTGTTCGGTAATGCTCGCTTGAAATGCCTTGGGACATTAAAGACGCAGTATAAATGCAAGTTGCTCTTATTGTAGTATTTGGTACGAGTGTTTGTATTATTCACTATTTGCGATCCTCCAGACTTGACCCTCAGACACCCGTTATCAGCCCACACCTGCAGTGATAGCCAAATACTGCAGCGTACTTGATGGAGCCAGAGCTTTAATACTGCTCGTCATCCCATTTACAGTCATTGCCACCCTTCTGCTTAAATCATTCAGGGTTTGTTTATTTTAAAAACAATTACAAGCTTAACAACCAGAAATTCAATTACTTTGGCATTGGGAAAATTAATTTATAAGTAAACATTGATTGTAGATATTTTGTCACAGCATTCTGCACTCATAACAGTGCAGCTGGCTCATATTTTAACAACCACTGTTTTTAAGAATGACTTGCATTTATATAGCACCTTAGCGTGTCTCTCAGAAACATCCCAAAAAACTTCAGATATAATGAATTGATTTGAAATGCAACCACTGTTATTTAGGTGTCAGCCGTGGCTCAGTGGGTAGCACTCCTGCTTCTGCATAACCAGAAGGTTGTGGGTTCAATATCACTCCAGAGACTTAAGTAGACATCTAGGCTGACAATCCACCAGTGCAGTACTGTCAGAGGGGCAGTCTTTCAGATGAGACATTAAACACAGGCTTTGTCTGCCCTCTCAGGTGAACGTAAAACATCCCATGGGTACTATTTCAATTTCTATTTTGCCGGTGTCAGAAAACACCAAAAGTAAAATCGAGGGCAGGGTGGTATGATGAGCGAATGTTTGACAAGGCTGTTAGATTTACAATTCGGCCCATCGTGTCTATGCCAGGGACTTCCTAGGGCAATCTGAATGTAATCCCACCGCCCCGCTCTCTCCCCATAGCCCTGTTTCAATCCCAAACTAATCCCACCACCCCGCTCTCTCCCCATAGCCGTGTATCAATCCGAAACTAATCCCACTGCCCCGCTCTCTCCCCATAGCCCTATATCAATCCCAAACTAATCCCACTGCCCCACTCTCCCCATAGTCCTGTAACAATCCCAAACTAATCCCACTGCCCGCTCTCTTCCGATAACCCGGTATCAATCCCAAACTAATCCCACTGTCCCCCTCTCCATATAGACCTGTATCAATCCCAAACTAATCCCACTGCCCCGCTCTCTCCCCATAGCCCTATAACACTCCCAAACTAATCCCTCTGCCCGCTTTCTTCCAATAACCCAGTATCAATCCCAAACTAATCCTACTGTCCCACTCTCTCCCCAAAGCCCGATATTAAACCCTAATGAATCCCATTGCCTTTCTCTCGCTCCAAAGTCCTGTATCAATCCTAAACTAATCCCACTGTCCCACTCTCTCTGCATAGTCCTGTATCAATCCTAAATCAATCCCACTGCCCCGCTCTCTCCCCATAGCCCTGTATCAGTCCTAAACTAATCTCACTGCCCCACTCTCTCCCCATAGCCCTGTATCAGTCCTAAACGAACCCCACTGCCCCCCTCTCCCCATGTTCTCTGCCTCAACCATGGCCTGTGGCAAAGCGTTCTGTGCTCCAACATCCCTCTGCTTACTGTGTGGTATATTCTAAATCACAACCCTAAGTTCTGTTTGTATCAGTAGCTTGAGATGCCTATAAATAGACGATGCATGGATTTAAGCAACAAAGCACCGTGGGATGGACCAATGTGGTCCACGGAGACAAGAAATTTGGTCATCTGTGACAGGTGTCTCTGAGATCAGACTTCCCATCCAGTTGAGTGTGAGAGATAGATCCTTGGTGCTGCGGTTGAAGAGAATTTGTGAGATAAATACTGTGGTGACCAACTCAGGTGCGGTCCAGATAGCCCGGTCTGCTCCGAGGGGCTACAGAAAGGGAGGTTGGGCAGCTCATCTGTCCGAGCGGAACACCAGCTAGTGAAGCAAAGAGAGAGTATATGCAGTTAAACTGCCCAGGGTCGGACCTGATTTGAGATTTGATGTGGGAATCATCATCATCATCATCATAGGCGGTCGCTCGAACGAGGATGAATTGCTTCCACGAGTTCACAGATGTTTCAATGAAGGACCCGATGTTCCAGTCCTGAACTCCAGTGGTGGAAGATGCCTGTGCATGGATTTTTTTTTTACGTGTGCTGACATAGAAACATAGAAACATAGAAAATAGGTGCAGGAGTAGGCCATTTGGCCCTTCGAGCCTGTACCACCATTCAATATGATCATGGCTGATCATGAAACTTCAGTACCCCATTCCTGCTTTCTCTCCATACCCCCTGATCTCTTTAGCCATAAGGGCTACATCTAACTCCCTTTTGAATATATCTAACGAACTGGTCTCAACAACTTTCTGTGGTAGAGAATTCCACAGGTTCACAATTCTCTGAGTGAAGAAGTTTCTCCTCATCTCGGTCCTAAATGGCTTACCCCTTATCCTTAGACTGTGACCCAACATCGGGAACATTCTTCCTGTATCAAACCTGTCCAATCCCATCAGAATTTTATATGTTTCTATGAGATCCCCTCTCATTCTTCTCAATTCCACTGAATATAAGCCTAGTCGATCCAGTCTTTCTTTATATGTCAGTCCTGCCATCCCAAGAATCAATCTGGTGAACCTTCGCTGCACTCCCTCAATAGCAAGAATATCCTTCCTCAGATTAGGAGAATAAAACTGCATACAATATTCAAGGTGAGGCCTCACCAAGGCCCTGTACAACTGCAGTAAGACCTCCCTGCTCCTATACTCAAATCCTCTAGCTATGAAGGCCAATATACCATTTGCCTTCTTCACCGCCTGCTGTACCTGCATGCCAATCTTCAATGACTGATGTACCATGACACCCAGGTCTCGTTGCACCTTCCTTTTACTAATCTGTCACCATTCAGATAATATTCTGCCTTCCTGTTTTTGCCACCAAAGTGGATAACCTCACATTTATCTACATTATACCGCAATGCCATGCATTTGCCCACTCACCTAACCTGTCCAAGTCACCCTGCAGCCTCTTAGCATTCTCTTCACACCTCACACTGCCACCCAGCTTAGTGTCATCTACAAACTTGGAGCTATTGCATTCAATTACTTCGTCTAAATCATTAATGTATATTGTAAATAGCTGGGGTCCCTGCACTGAACCTTGCGTTACCCCTCTAGTCACTGTCTGCCATTCAGAAAAGGACCCATTTATTTCTACTCCTTGCTTCCTGTCTGCCAACCAGTTCTCTATCCACATCAATACATTACCCCCAATACCGTGGGCTTTAATTTTACACACTAATCTCTTGTGTGGGACCTTGTCAAAAGCCTTTTGAAAGTCCAAATGCACCACATCCACTGGTTCTCCCTTGTCCACTCTACTAGTTACATCCTCAAAAAATTCTAGAAGATTTGTCAAGCATGATTTCCCTTTCATAAATCCATGCTGACTTGGACCGATCCTGTCACTGCTTTCCAAATGCGCAGCTATTACATCTTTGATAATTCATTCCAACATTTTCCCCACTATTGATGTCAGGCTAACCGGTCTATAATTCGCTCTTTTCTCTCTCCCTCCTTTTTTAAAAAGTGGGGTTACATTCGCTACCCTCCAGTCCAGAGGAACTGATCCAGAGTCTATAGAATTTTGTAAAATGACCACCAATGCATCCACTATTTCTAGGGCCACTTCCTTAAGTACTCTGGGATACAGACTATCAGGCCCTGGGGATTTATCGGCCTTCAATCCCATCAATTTCCCTAACACAATTTCCTGACTTATAAGGATTTCCTTCAGTTCCTCCTTCTCGCTAGACATCAGCCTCCACACAGGCTTGACAGAGCTAGGCCTTGACCCAGTGACAAGGGTTAACCACGGCGACTAGTGTCTTTATAGCCCCGACCCACTGAGGTTTTCTCATGCAGTTCGGGGTGGCTCACGATGTGGGAATGGTCACATGGTGGTTATGTTAGTGGACTAGTAATCCCGAGGCCTGGATTAATGATCCAGAGACATGAGTTCAAATCCCACCACGGCAGCTGGGGGAATTTAAATTCAGTTAATTAAATAAATCTGGACTTAAAAAAACAGTATCAGTACTGGTAACTGAAACTACTGGATTGTCATAAAAATCCATCTGGTTCACTAATGTCCTTTAAGGAAGGAAATCTGCCGTCCTTACCCAGTCTGGGCCTATATGTGACTCCAGCAGTGGGGTTGACTCTTAAATGGCCCAGTGAGACACTCAGTTGCATTCTAGAATGCGACTCACCACCACCTCCTCGAGGGCAATTAGGGATGGGCAATAAATGCCGGCCTTGCCAGCGACGCCCATATCCTGTCAATGAATAAAAATAAAATACAGCACCGAAATGCATTGAGACAAGGGTCAATTTCACAGCTCTGTCATCCATCAATCTGATAATTGTGACACTGAAGGCCAACAAACCTTTATTTCATGGCAGGCAGAATGTACCGTCTGCATTGAAGCACCGCATTGTGAGTCTATTAATATAAATTACAATCCCTATTAATTTACATAACCTAGCAATTATTGTCATATTATTTCTTCATGGAGTGAGACTGAAGATGTAAAATAAGGTTTAATGTTTCTTTATGCTCGTTAACATTCTCCAATACTCCCTGAGGAAAGGGAAACGAGAGGGAATGGTTCCCTCCTGCATTAGGTGTTGCAAATCGTAAAATGCATCTATAAGGAATGGGCTTTTGATTGCACTTCCCTGAGCAAACAGACAAACTCATCTGCCTGTCTACATTGTGTCTTCTTGTAGTTGTTAGAGAATTGCATTAGTTCGAGAACATTGTTTTCCACAAGCTGGCTTAAGAAAGTCTTTCGTGTGAGGGACAACTTCAGATCATTTGTTTTCACATTGTAAATAGTGAATTAGTTGAACAATCAGCGGCGACAAAGCTTGCATCCTTATAGTTCTATACGGGTACGGTAGCATAGTCGGTATGTTACCGGACTAGTAATCCAGAGGTCTGGACTAATCACCACGGCAGCTCGGGAATTTAAATTCAATTAAATAAATCTGGAACTAAAAAGCCAGCATCAATCATGGTGATCATCAAACACTGGATTGTTGTAAAACCCCATCTAGTTCACTAATGCCCTTTAGGGAAGGAAATCTGCCGTCATTACCCGCTTTGGGCCTTCAATATGAGTACAGATCCACTTCAGACTCTTAACTGGCCGAGCAAGCCATCAGTTGTACTCAAAAAGTCGGCTCACCACCAACACTTTCTCGAGGGCAATTAGGGATGGGCAATAAATGCTGAGCCTTGACAACGATGCCCACATCCCGTGAATGAATATAATTAAATTCCAATAGTAACTGGTTATGTCATCATCATCATAGACGGTCCCTCGAAGTGAGGATGACCCGGTTCCACGCCAAAAAGGAATGAGTTCACAGGTGTTTCAATGAAGGACCTAATATTCCAGATCCCGAACTACATGTTGAAGGGTGGAAGATGCCTGTGCCTGGATATTTTTTAACATGTGGTGGCCGTTGCACACCAGCCACCACACGGGCTTGACAGAGCTAGGTCTTGGTCCAGTGGCAAGGATTACCCAATGTAAAGTCCTTACACAATACCACAAATCCACACGAGGCACATTCTATGGACAAGGTCACTCCATGACCTGAACCTTTATTCACAGGACCAAGAAATGATGACCCTGCGTGGGACCTCCCTTTATATACCTGGATGACCAAGTGAGGAGTGTCTCCCACAAGTTCACCCTCTGTGGTTAAGGTGTGCAGTTCTTACGTATATACAGTATTGCAGTGTTGTTACATGAAGGTTACATACATGAAATCACCTCCCCCTCGACATCTTATTGGGATCATAGGTGAAGTCTCTCGGGTGGTCTGCGCTCTCTCCTGGAGCGCCGTAGTTGGGGCCCTGGTTGTTGAGCCTTGGTATGTGTGTCTGTCAACTGTGGTGATTCCGGCCTATCCGGGCTGACCGCAGGGACTATGCATGCTGCTGAATGTTCTTGTTGCTCATTCACTGGCGGTGGTGTGAATATCATCTCATGATCTTCCTCAGGTTCTTCAGTGTCCATGCTGAACCTTTTTTTTAACTTGGTCCAGATGCTTGCGGCATATCTGCCCATTGTTAAGTTTAACCACTATGACCCTATTCTCCTCTTTGCCTATTACAGTGCCCTCAAGCCATTTGGGCCCCAAAGCTTGATTGAGAATAAATACGGAATCTTCAATTTCTATAAATCTCCCCCTTAAATTTTGGTCATGGTACTCGTTTTGGGACTGGCACTTGCCCTCAAAAATGTCGGACAGGACTGGATGACTGAGGGACAGCCGAGTTTTGAGTGTTCGTTTCATGAGTTGCTCCGCGGGCGGGATCCCCGTGAGCGAGTGCGGTCGGGACCTATAGGCCAGCAGGAGGTGCGATAGGCGGCATTGAAGCATGCCTTGTTTTATGACTTGGCCCGCACGTTCCGCCTGGGCATTGGAGGCCGGCTTGAACGGTGCTGTCCTGATATGGTTAATGCCATTACCCGACACGAACTCCCGAAATTCGTAGCTTGTGAAACATGGGCTATTATCGCTCACAAGGATGTCCGGTAAGCCATGGGTCGCAAAGACCGCACGCAGACTCTCCACGGTGGATGTCGTGCACGAATTCAAAATGATGCACTTGATCCATTTCGAGTACGCATCAACCACAATGAGAAACATATTTCCCATGAACGGGCCTGAGTAGTCTACGTGAATACGTGGCCATGGCCTGGTGGGCCTGGGCCACGGGCTGAGCGGGGCCTCCCTGGGGCCATTATCTAGCTGGACACACGTCGTGCACCTGCAAACACAGTGTTCCAGGTCTGAATCAATTCCCGGCCACCACACATGTGACCGGGCAATGGCCTTCATCAGCACGATGCCTGGGTGTTCGCTGTGGAGTTCCCTGATGAAAGCTTCCCTTCCCCTCTGGGGCATGACTACCCGGCTGCCCCATAGTATGCAGTCGGCTTGGATGGAGAGCTCATCCATCCGTTTGTGAAATGGTCTGACCTCCTCAGGACATGCTCCGTGTGCAGGCAGTCAGGACACATTTCTTAATCAAGGATAGGAGTGGATCTCTGTTGGTCCAGATTTTGATCTGGAGGGCTGTGATGGGGGAGCCTGCACTGTCAAAGGCATCGACAGCCATGACCATCTCAGCGCTTTGCTCCGCTGTCCCCTCAGTGGGAGCCAGTGGAAGCCTGCTGAGCGTGTCAGTGCAATTTTCAGTGCCTGGCCGGTGCCGGATGGTGTAGTCATACGCAGCGAGCGTGAGAGCCCATCGCTGTATGCGAGCTGACGCATTGGCATTGACAGCCTTGCTGTCTGACAGCACGGATGTTAACGGTTTGTGGTCCGTTTCTAATTTGAACCTCCTGCCAAAAAGGTACTGATGCATCTTTTTCACCCCATAGACACATGCGAGTACTTCCTTCTCAACCATCCCATATCCCCGTTCAGCTTGAGAGAGCGACCTGGAGGCATAAGCCACAGGTTGGAGTTAGCCCTCAGCATTACACTGCTGCAACACGCACCCAATCCCATAGGACGATGCATCACATGTCAGAACCAATTTCTTACAGGGGTCGTACAGAGTCAACAACTTATTTGAACAAAGTAGGTTCCGCGCCCGTTTGAAAGCCCGTTCCTGACAGTCCCCCCAAAACCAATCGCAACCCTTAAGCAGGAGCACATGTAGTGGCTCCAACAATGTGCTTAAGTTCGGCAGAAAGTTCCCAAAATAGTTCAAGAGTCCCAGAAATGAACGCAACTCCGATGTGTTGCAGGGCCTGGGCGCTCGTCGAATCGCCTCTGTTTTGGATTTGGTAGGCCGAATCCCGTCTGCAGCAACCCTCCTGCCCAGAAACTCGACCTCGGGAGCCAAGAACACACATTTAGACTTCTTCAGTCCCAGGCCTACCCGGTCCAGTCGGCGTAGCACCTCCTCCAGGTTGTGGAGGTGTTCTTCGGTGTCACGACTGGTGATGAGGATGTCGTCCTGAAATACGATTGTTCCAGGAATGGATTTGAGCAGGCTTTCCATGTTTCTTTGAAAAATCGGGGTTGCTGATCGAATGCCAAATGGACACCAGTTGTAAACAAACAGTCCCTTGTGCGTGGTGATGGTGGTCAGTAGTTTAGATTCGTCGGCCAGTTCTTGGGGCATGTAGGCTGAGTGGGGTCCAACTTGGTGAACAGCTTGCCGCCTGCCAGCGTGGCAAAAAGGTTCTCTGCTCTTGGGAGTGGGTATTGGTCTTGTAGGGACACCCGTTGATAGTGGCCTTGTAGTCGCCACAGATCCTGACTGAGCCATCCGCTTTTAGGACGGGAACAATGGGGCTCGCCCAGTCGCTGAATTCAACGGGTGAGATGATGCCCTCTCTCAGCAACCGGTCCAACTCGCTCTCAATTTTCTCCTGCATCACATACGGCACAGCTCTGGCTTTGTGGTGCACTGGTCTGGCATCCAGATTGATGCGTATCACTACTTTGGTACCTTTGAAAGTCCCGACGTCAGGTTGAAATAGTGACTCAAATTGCTGTAGGACCTGTGAGCATGAACTTCGCTCCACAGATGACATGGCGTGCACATCCCCCCATTTCCAGTTCATCTCAGCTAACCAGCTCCTCCCCAACAGTGCTGGACCATTGCCCGGGACAATCCAGAGCGGCAGCCGGTTCACCGATCCATTGTGTGTGACCACCAACATTGCACTGCCTAGCACTTGAATGATTTCTTTGGTGTCCATCCGTAATTGTGTCTCAATGCATTCTAGTTTGGGTCTGCTGGCTTTGAGTGGCCACAGCTTTTTGAATTGTTGAACACTTATGAGTGACTGGCTGGCCCCCGTGTCCAGCTCCATGCGTACAGGGATGCCGTTTAATAGGACTTTCATCATCATAGCTGTGAATGTTTGCCACATGAATCCGCTGAACTTTAGCGTCCATTGATTTGCCCCAAGCGTCATCCTGCCTCGCAGACCCCTCATCTGGTTCATCCGCCTCGTATATTAGCCTGTTTACAGGCTTTCTGCACATTCTGGCTAAATGGCCATTGAGGCTACATTTTCCGCAGATGAACTGTTGAAACCTGCAAGTCCTGGCAGCATGTCTGCCCCCACACCTCCAGCATGAACTGAGATTCCCATTGTTGTGAACAAAAGAGCTGTTACAAGGCATACCTCGCTGATTGTCCCTTTGACTGCTCTTGAGCACCTTGTTAGTGGGTGTCAATGGCCCCATCCCAGCCGCATTGTCCACTGGGGTGGCGTAAATGTCCGTTCAGCCTGCCATTGTCTCTGTTGGAGACTTACTCTTGGGTCTATTGCTGCCTGGAGTGTGTCAAACTGCCCTTGCTTGCTTGCGGGGCTCTGGCTCGCGTTTATGATTTTGACTCCCTGATCCATCGCCACGTTGGAGGCAGAATTGCGCGCATATATTATCTTGGTTTCCCCCTCCCCCGCCATAAAAGTCTGAGCCATCAATGCCGCCGCTTCCAAGGTCAAGTCCTTGGTCTCAATTAGCTTTCTGAAAATCCCAGCATGACCGATGCCTTCAATAAAGAAATCCATTAGCATCTCCCCCCTGCAGGCATCTGTGAACTTACAGAGGTTGGCCAAGTGCCGGAGGTCTGCAATGAAATCTGGTATGCTCTGTCCTTCCTGACGTCGGTGGGTATAGAACCTGTGTCGGGCCATGTGTACGCTGCTCGCCGGTTTGAGGTGCTCACCGATTAGTTTGCTGAGCTCTTCAAAGGTTTTGTCCGCCAGCTTCTCGGATGCTAGCAGGTCTTTCATGAGCATGTGAGTCTTCGGTCCACAGCTGGTCAGCAGGTGAGCCCTTCGCTTGTCGGCCGCTGCGTCTCCCAGCCAGTCCTTCATGACAAAACTCTGCTGGAGCCTCTCAATGAAATCATCCCAGTCCTCACCAACACAGTACCATTCACCTGTGCTGCCGGTGGCCATTTTCGTGGGTCGTTGATTCCCGTTTCTCGTCGCCAATGTAAAGTCCTTACACAATACCACAAATCCACACGAGGCACATTCTATGGACAAGGTCACTCCATGACCTGAACCTTTATTCACAGGACCAAGAAGTGATGACCCTACATGGGACCTCCCTTTATATATCTGGGTGACCAGGTGAGGAGTGTCTCCCACAAGTTCACCCCCTGTGGTCAAGGTGTGCATTTCTAACGTATATACAGTATTGCAGTGTTGTTACATGAAGGTTACATACATGACACCCAAGACGACTGGAGACCAGCTCTGCTGCACACACACATATCGCAGTGTGGGCTGGCCCGTGCTGCCCCTGGGCTCTCGCCTCTTCTGGGCCTCGAACTCACGCCTCTCCTGGGCCCCGGTCACTTCCTTCTAGAAACCCTTGCCGCTCCTTCGCCCGCAATCAGCGACCTGACGTTGCCCTCCTGCAGTGGTATGCCTCCGCACGCTGCTCCCTCTGATGGCCCCAGCCTGCTGTTGATCTTGCAGGCCGGGACCGCGCCGATTTCCGGGCCAGGCCGCCGCACGCTGCTCCCTCTAATGCAGCCTTTCAATCACAGTAAATCCTCTTCAATAAAATCCTCTTATGTAACCCCCTGTCTAATAGTAACTGCTAGTAACTGTGATGTTACACGCTCCTTAAAGAATAAGGAAGGCAGAAATTACTGTTGCTGATTATTAATGGATGAACAGATATTTCACTGAATCACAAGGAGGCATTAAATCATTTAAAGTAAACGGGTTGATTCCCAAACAGATGAATGGCTTACAACCATGTACCAGTAACCAGGGTATCCAGCTTCGATTAAACAATGTTTTGCATTTATATAGCGCCTTTAACACAGTAAACATCGCAAGGTGCTTCACAGGAGCGTTATCAAATAAAATTTGACACCGAGCCACATAAGGAGATCTGGTGACCAAAAGCTTGGTCAAAGAGATTGGTTCAAAGGAATGTCTTAAAGGAGGAGAGAGAGGTAGAGAGGCGGAGAGGTTTAGGAAGGGAATTCCAGAGCCTTGGCAGTTAAAGGCACGGCCACCAATAGTGCATCGATTAAAATCGAGGATGTGCAAGAGGCCAGAATTAGAGGAGCGTAGCGGTCTTGGAGGGCTTTTAGGGGAGATAGGGAGAGGCGAGGCCTTGGAGGGATTTGAAAACAATGATGTGTATTTTAAAATCGAGGTGTTGCTTAACCGGGAATTGATGTAGGTCAGCGAGTACAGGAGTGCTGGGTGAGCAGGACTTACTGCAAGTTAGACATGGGTCAGCGAGCACAGAGGGTGCTGGGTGAGCGGGACTTACTGCGAGTTAGGACATGGTCAGCGAACACAGGGGTGCTGGGTGAGCAGAACTCGGTGCGAGTTAGGATACGGGTCAGCGAGAACAGGGGGCGATGGGTGAGCCGGACTCGGTACGAGTTAGGACACGGGCAGCGAGCACAGGGGTGATGGGTGAACGGGACTCGGTGCGAATTAGAACACGGGGCAGTGAGCACAGCGGGTGCTAGGTGAACGGGACTTGGTGCGAGTTAGGACCTGGAAGCCGAGCTTTGCATGGGCTCAAGTTTACGGCTAACTCAGGATTCACTAAAAAAAAATTGAGTTTATACTGGATTTATTTAATTATAGACATGAATTATAAATAGCTCTATAATTAGTCTGTTATGAGATGTGTTGATATATTAGTGTATGTTTTCCAACCAGTGCTTAATGCGTTCATAATGAATGCAATCAAAAGCACAAAGGGAGTTAGAACATTTGTCTGGGAAAAATTATGGTTTATGCGTAACTACTTCTTGCGTACAATGGCACCGATTCCAAAGAGATCAATAAATTTGTTTTATTATTCTTATTATCGTTTAATGCAAGTCTGTGGTTGGCGGCAGGCTGAGAACAATTATTCCTGAGCCCATGTCAGAGAAATGAACATCGGTTCTGGCCACACTGACGGGTGAAGGTGACCTGCTGCTCGCCAAGGGAGGAGTTTGTCTGAAGTTGTGCCTTACTCCCATGAGACAGGCCATCTGCAATGCAAGACCTCAGACAAACTGGTGGCCTCGGAAGTGCAAAGGGGGAACTTATTGAGACACTTATTAACGACTAACTCAGGCACTTCAGCCTGTCGTTTCCTCCTGCTCCTTCAGTGAAATTGTACCCAAGAGGCAGGGAAGGCAATGTTTTGTCCCTTCGGTATTTACATGTGCTTTCTAAGTACCTAGCTACTTATTTAATGTTGCGCTCTGCACACACGTGTGATCAATTTATTCTTTAATTGTTTCCTTATCCACAGTGTTTATTTCCTGCTGTTTATTTCCTCCATTTTCTAAACAAATCGATCCTCAGTGTTCCTGGGTGGGTTATAGTGATGGTGACCACACACAGAATCCCTTTCAACTTGTCACCATTATCATAGGCTGTCCCTCGGAATCGAGAAAGACTTGCTTCCACTCTAAAAGTGAGTCCTCAAGTGACTGTATGGTCCAATACGAGAATTACAGTCTCTGTCACAGGTGGGACAGACCAGTGATTAAAAGAAAGGGACAGGTTTGCCGCACGCTCCTTCCGCTACCTGCGCTTGTTTTCTGCATGCTCTCGGCGATGAGACTTGAGGTACTCAGCGCCCTCCCAGATGCTCTTCCTCCGCTTAGGGCGGTCTTTGGCCATGGATTCCCAGGTGTCGGTGGGGATGTTGCATTTTATCAAGGAGGCTTTGAGGGTGTCCTTGAAACGTTTCCTCTGCCCACCTGGGGCTCGCTTGCCATGTAGGAGTTCCGAGTAGAGTGATTGCTTTGGGAGTCTCGTGTCAGGTATGCAAACAATGTGGCCTGTCCAACAGAGCTAGTCGAGTGTGGTCAGCGCTTCGATACTGGGGATGTTGTCCGCCTCTGAACCGGGGTCAAGCTGCGTCATTGCACCAATGCTTTTCTTGGTAATCCTTGCTGCAATGCTCTATCTCACTCTCAACAAGCTCCCCACTGGAGTGGAACTAAATTTTAAACTTGTGCTCATTTGATGGCAATGGGATCGCTGCAGCAATGCAATGTCTGGAAGCATTCTAACGTTTATCAGCACCTCAGCACATTGAACCTAAAATCCAGGGGAATAAAGACTTCAACTCTGCCTCCTGCCTGAACAGTCGAGGGCAGCGGACCAGAAATGGTTGGAGTCGATGGCAGTAATCAGCCCTGGCATCCCCTCATCAAAGCTGAGGTGGTTCCCTGCTGAGTGTCAGCAGTGGCTCAGTGGGCAGCACCCTCGCCTCCGTCAGAAGGTTGTTGGTTCAAGTCCCACTCCAGGGACTTCAGCACAAAATCTAGGCTGACACTCCCAGTGCAGTGCTGAGGGAGAGCTGCACTGTCGGAGGTGCCATCTTTCGGATGATACGTTAAACCAAGTCTGCTCTCTCAGGTGGACATAAAATATCCCACTGCACTCTTTTGAAAGAAGAGCAGGGGGAGTTCTTCCCGGACATCCTGGGCTGATATTTATCCCTCAACCAACATCACATTGCTGTTTGTGGAAGCTTACTGTGCGCAAATTGGCTGTCACGTTTCCCACTTTACAACAGTGACTACGCTTCAAAAAAATGAGTACTTTATTAGCTGCAAAGCACTTTGGGATGTCAGGTGGTCGTGAAAGACGCTGAATAAATGCAAGCCTCCCGTTAAATGCATCAATACTATTCGCTTCAACCACTCCCTGTGGCAGCGAGTTCCACATTCTCACCACTCTCTGGGTAAAGAGGTTTCTTCTGAATTCCATATTAGATTTCTTGCTGACTACCTTATATTGATGGCCTCTAGTTATGTCCTTCTCCACAAGTGGAAACACTGTCTCTGTATCCACTCTATCAAAACCTTTCATAATTTTAAAGGCCTCTATTAGGTCACCCCTCAGCCTTCCTTTTTCAAGAGAAAAGAGATCCAGCTTGTTCATCCTTTCCTGATTATGTATATCCTCACATTTCTGGTATCATCCTTGTAAATCTTCTCTGCACCCTCTCCAGTGCCTCCATATCATTTTTCTAATATGGTGACCAGAACTGTACGCAGTGCTCCAAGTGTGGTCTAACTAAGGTTCAATACAGGTTTAGCATAACTTCACTACTTTTCAATTCTATACCTGTAGAAATAAACCCAACTCACACCCCATTGTGTCGCCTCACTGCACCCAGCTAATGTTACCTGGTTGCCAAGAAGGCGGGTTTGGCATTGCATGACTGCCATTGCATATCAAGAAAGTAAGCACGCTCACTTATGTGCTGAAACATTTATTTGTGTATTTGTCCATGTTTTAACAATTTCGATTTGGATTATTTTGCCTGAAATGGGTACTCATTCTTATCACTGTCGCCCCTCCCCCTCCCACTCCAGGCAACAGGTCAACAAAGCTGGCTACTTCTAATTAAGAAACATAGAAACATAGAAACATAGAAACATAGAAAATAGGTGCAGGAGTAGGCCATTCGGCCCTTCAAGCCTGTACCACCATTCAATATGATCATGGCTGATCATGCAACTTCAGTACCCCATTCTGCTTTCTCTCCATGCCGCTTGATCCCTTTAGCCGTAAGGGCCACATCTAACTCCCTTTTGAATATATTTAACGAACTGGCCTCAACAACTTTCTGTGGTAGAGAATTCCACAGGTTCACAATTCTCTGAGTGAAGAAGTTTCTCCTCATCTCCGTCCTAGATGGCTTACCCCTTATCCTTAGACTGTGACCCCTGGTTCTGGACTTCCCCAACATCGGGAACATTCTTCCTGCATTGAACCTGTCCAATCCCATCAGAATTTTATATGTTTCTTTGAGGTCCCCTATCATAGAAGAATGACCCTTGCTACTTGGCAGATGATCATCTCAATTCAGGAGGGCGTTCTCCACCCGAATGTGGAACTCGCTACCACAAAGGTTAGTTGAGGTGAATAGCAGAGATAGGTTTAAGGGGAAGCCAGATAAACACATGAGGGAGAAAGGAATAGAAGGATATGTTGATGGGGTGAGATGAAGAGGGGCGGGTGGAGGCTGGTGTGAAGCATAAACATCGGCACGGACCTGTTGGGCCAAATGGCCTGTTTCTGTGCTATATTTTCCACGTAACTCAATAGGGAGACTTGTAGTTCTAAGACGGATGCTATGCTTCCTGATAATCTTAAGGACAACTGTTGCATTAGGTGTCAGCTGTGGCTCAACAGGTAGCACTCTCGCCTCTGAGTTAAAAGTTTGCTGCTTCAAGTCCCACTCCAGAGACTTAGAAAAAAATAAAGACTTGCATTTATATAGTGCATTTCGCAGCTTCAGGACATCTCAAAGCCTTTTATGTTGAAATCTCTAGAGTGGGACTTGAACCCACAACCCTTCTGACTCAGAGGTGGGAGAACTGCCCACTGAGACACTGTCACTATCACTTGAGCGCAAAATCCATGCTGACACGCCAGTGCAGTACTGAAGGAGTCCTGCACTGTTGGAGGTGCCGTCTTTTGGATGAGACGTTAAACCGAGGCACCGTCTGCCCTCTCAGGTGGACGTAAAAGATCCCATGGCAGTATTTCAAAGAAGTGTAGGGGAGTTCTCCCCAGTGTCCTGGCCAATATTTATCCCTCAATCAACATCACTTAAAATAAAACAGATTATCTGGTCATTCTCATGTTGCTGTTGGTGGGAGCTTGCTGTGCACAACTTCGCTGCCGTGTTTCCAACTGGGACTCCATTCCAAAACATACTTCATTAGCTGTAAAACGCTTTGGGACGTCCTGAGGTCGTGACAGGCACTATAGAAATGCAAGTTCTTTCTTTCTCTTTTCAAGCGTAGATTGAAGTTATTAAACGTACAACTGCTGCGAAACACTAGCAACCATACACTCTGCAAATTGAGTAATTACGATTTAATTTTAGAAGGGCCAGCTATAGGAATTACCCAGCATCTTGTCAGCCCTGGGGGTGATCCATCATCCTTTAAATAGATTTCACATTTTGGGTATAACATTCTCAAGTGCTTTGCGATCATTATAAACTGTGTCAAAATGAAAACCATGCAGATAAGCAAGTTTCGGCAGAGTTTGAGCAAGAAAAATAAGAGCCCTTCTGGAAAGTATTGCAGGAGGTTCGCCTGGGCCCGCGGTGACATTTCACTGTAATGGGGATTAGGATAAGGTTTCCTTCATGTGTTCCATCTTCGGTAACTGTTCCTGTGGAAGACAATTAAGCAAGTTAGTTGCACACGCAATGAGATTATTATGCCTGGGCTGTGTCATTGTCAAGACTCTGTGTCCATTTGATATAGTCAGTTGAAACTGGATTGAAAGGATCTCACTCATTTTCACCTTGCATTTGATAAATTAACTGCACAGTTGCATATATATATATATACATATATATAAACTCTCTATTCGGTTATTGTTGCAGAATTTCTTTGTCGTTGATGGTTTCCATGCAATGGTAAAATGTAATAAATAAAATAAATGCAAGACATGTTGCATTCCTTCAGAGCTGCTCAGTGGGCATCTCACGCTCTCTTTCTCCTCTGCGTCAGAAGGTCGTGGGTTCAAGAACATAAGAAATAGGAGCAGGAGTAGGCCATTTGGCCCCTTGAGTCTGCTCCACCATTCAATAAGATCATGACTGATCTGATCATGGACTCAGCTCCACTTCCCCACCCGTTCCCCATAATCCTCGACTCCCTTATCGTTCAAAAATCTGTCTATCTCCACCTCAAGTCCCACTTCAGAGACTGGAGCACGTAAATCTGGCCGACACTCCCAGTGCAGTGCTGAGGGAGTGCTGCACTGTCGGAGGTGCTGTCTTTCAGATGAGACGTTAAACCGAGGCTCCCGTCTGCCCTCTCAGGTGGGATGTAAAATAGCCCACAGCGACTATTTTAAAGAAGAGCAGGGAGAGTTCTTACTGTTGTTCTGACCAATATTTATCCCTCAACAACACCACTAAAAAAAGCAGATTATCTGGTCATTATCGCCTTGCTGGTTGTGGGAGCTTGCTGTGCGCAAATTGGCTGCCGCGTTTCCCACATTACAACAGTGACTTAACTCCAAAAGTATTTCATTGACTGCGTTGGGACATCGTGAAAGGTGCAATATAAATGCAAGTTCTTTCTTTCTCACTTTCTTTTCTTCTTTCTTTCCTTCTCCGGACTTTCGGCAAAGTTATGGACAAAGAGCAGGAGCAGCTCCTATGGAATTCCCAGCAGCTATTTCAGTAGCTTTGTACACCCAGAGCATAATTGTATTTTATTTTACGTATATGAATTCTCTTTCATCTTTATCTTTGGAATCCAAACATGGCTCTCTCATTGTAAAGAACGAAGAGTATAGACTGAAAACTACTATAGGTGACATTGGCGGAGAAATGGCGAACATGTTCATGAGGCATTCATCCTTCCAGCACTCTAACCAAGATGCAGCCACCTGCCCACACGTAGAAAATGAGGGACGACCCGAAGTGCGCCTGTGGCCCTGAGTCCCCGACCCTGGAATACCTCACATCAACTGGCCCACTGAGCTCTGTGGGTTCCAGACTCTGGAACACGTCACATCGACTAGCCCACTGAGATCTGTGGGTCCCAGACCTTGGATATCTCACATCGACCGACCCACTGAGATCTGTGGGTCCCAGACCCTGGAACACCTCACATCGGCCGACCCACTGAGATCTGTGGGTCCAAGACCCTGGAACACCTCGCATCGACCGGCCCACTGAGATCTGTGTGTCCCAGACCCTGGAACACCTCACATCGGCCGACCCACTGAGATCTGTGGGTCCAAGACCCTGGAACACCTCGCATCGACCGGCCCACTGAGATCTGTTGCGGGAGGCATCTCATTTCTCCACTCAGCATCTCAGGTGGCCATCAAATGGAGAGCAAAACTAGACGCCCCATGATAAGCTTTACCTGTCATAGGAAAGTTGTGCCAAGATACCAGCCAGTTGATCTTAAATGGGTTCATGGGCCGTAAATTGCCGTCTCTCCGGGTGCGCACGATGTGTGCATGAGCCCGAAGAGGTCTCGCAAATACCAGTTCGCGGGGCGTTAAGCGCATGCGCCAAGAACCGGCATTCGCAATCTGACAAAATGTCTTTTGACAGATCGCACGCATCCGCGGGAGAAGGGTCTTTGCAGGCGGAGATTTGGGCTATTTGCTAACTCCTGCCCAGTGAATGTTCTTCAAACTCTTACGCCTGGGAAAAGCAGGCATATAGCTTACTTTTACCAGCATAAGATTTTTAAAAAATAGAAAAATTAAATTTTATCATTAATTTTTATATTAAAAACTCTGTCCATTAAGGTAAGTATATTTTAACCCCTATTAAAACATAATTTTAAAAAATCAAAAAAATGATTTTTTTTGTCGAAAACATTTAATTAAATCCAATTTCAATTAATTTTAAATATGTAAGGTGTATTTGTAATTTATTGTGCTGTGCTTCTGTGTTTTTGGGGGTTTTCTCATTAATAGTAATGGGAGCTCGTACAACTGGAACTCACCATTATTATCAAAGAGAATACTCCATGTTGATTGGCGGTCCAGGCCCACATGACCCCAGGTTGCGCCTACGTTCCTGGGATGCAGAAGCCCACACGCTGGGTTGTGAATGGAGGCCTCGGGCCACAAGTCTACATTCCTCCAGGACCACCAGGTACTTTCATTAAAAACATTTTGGTCGGAGGTGTCCACCTGCAGGAAGCTACCGACCAATTTGTGGGCCAATGTCTCCCTTAAAATAATGGACACTGGAATGTCATACAACTACAATAGACCTTCGCAACAACACCAACAATTTATATTTATTTAGCGTGTTTAACATAGTAAAACGTCCCAAGGTGTTTCACAAGAGAGTTTTAAGACAAAACAAATAAATTTGACATGGAGCCACATCAGAAGAAATTACGGCAGATGACTAAAAGCTTAGTCAAAGGTGTAGGTTTTAAGGAGTGTCTTAAAGAAGGAAGGAGAGGTAGAGAGGCGGAGAGGTTTAGGAAGGGATTTCCAGAGCTTGGGGCCCAGGCAGCTGAAGGCACGGCCACTGATAGTTGAGCGATTATAATCAGGGATGCTCAGGAACACAGACATCTCAGGGGGTTGTGAGGCTGAAGGAGATTACAGAGATAGGGAGGGGTGAGGCCATGGAGAGATTTGTAAATTAGGATGAGAATTTTGAATTTGAGGCATTGTTTAACCGGAAGCCAATGTAGGTCAGCGAGCACAGGGGTGATGGATGAGCGGGACTTGGTGTGAGTTAGGACACAGGCAGCAGAGTTTTGTATGACCTCCAGTTTATGGAGGATAGAATGTGGGAGGCCAGCCAGGAGTGCATTGGAATAGTCAAGTCTAGACTGCAAACATTTCTGGGCTTATTTTCCCATATCGGTTCTTGTTCTCGGGATGTAAGCGTTGCTGGCAAGGCCGACATTTATCGCCCATCTCTTGTCGCCTTGGAGGAGATGGAGGTGGGCCTCCATCCTGAACCACTGCAGTCCGTGCGGTGAACAAGCTCCCCGCTGGAATGGAACTAAGCTACAGAACCAGTGGGAACCTGTTCAACCTTTGTTGTCTCCAGGCCAGATCCTAATATAGTAGTATAGTATTAGGCAGTCCCTCACATCGAGGATGACCTGCTTCCACACGAAAAAGGGATGAATTCACAGATGTTTCAATGAGGGACCTGACATTCTAGGCCCCGAAGACATACTGAAGGGTGGAAGATGCCTGTGCATGGATTCTTTTAACGTGGGGTGGCCGTTGCACACCAGCCACCCAGACGGGCTTGACAGAGCTAGGTTTTGATCGAGTGGCAAGAGTTAACCAAGATGACTGGAGACCATCTCTGCTGCATGGACCTAGTGTGCACACATGCTCCTACTATCCATAGATCGGAGTGTGGGCTGGCCCATGCTGCCCCTGGGCCCTCGCCTCTCCTGGGCCCCGAACCCCCGAGTTCGAGGCCAAATCCAAGAGCGTCCCAACCTCGGTCATCGAACTATAGTACGAGGACGATGCTTGCGTCTGCGTACATTCAGAGACTGAACTCCAAGCCATTGTCAACATCTTCACTGAGGCGTACAAATGCATGGGCCTTACACTAAACATCCGCAAGACAAAGGTCCTCCACCAACCTAACCCCGCCACACAGCACTACCCCCGATCATCAAGATCCACGGTGTAGCCCTGGACAACGTGGACCACTTTCCATACCTCGGGAGCCTATTATCAGCAAGGGCAGAAATCGACGATGAGTTTCAACACCGCCTCCAAAGCGCCAGAGCGGCTGTCGGCCACCTGAGGAAGAGAGTGTTCGAAGATCAGGCCCTTAAATTTACTACCAAGCTCATGGTCTACAGGGCTATAGCAATACCCTCCCTCCTGTGTGGCTCAGAGACATGGACCATATACAGTAGCCACCTCAAATCGCTGGAGAAATACCACCAACGATGTCTCCACTAGATCCTGCAAATCCCCTGGGAGGACAGACGCACTAACATTAGCATCCTCGACCAGGCCAACATCCGCAGCATCGAAGCACTGACCACACTCGACCAGCTCTGTTGGGCGGGCCACATTGTCTACATGCCCGACACAAGACTCCCAAAGCAAGTGCTCTACTCGGAACTCCTACATGGCAAGCGAGCCCCAGGTGGGCAGAGGAAACGTTTCAAGGACACTCTCAAAACCTCCTTGATAAAGTGCAACAACCCCACCGACACCTGGGAGTCCCTGGCCAAAGATTGCCCGAAGTGGAGGAAGAGCATTTGGGAGGGCGCTGAGCACCTCGAGTCTCGGCGACGAGAGCATGCAGAAATCAAGCGCAGGCAGCGGAAGGAGTGTACGGCAAACCAGACTCCCCATCCACCCTTTCCTTCAACCACCGTCTGTCCCACCTGTGACAGAGACTGTAATTCCTGTATTTGACTGTACAGTCACCTGAAAACTCACTTTTAGAGTGGAAGCAATCATCCTCGATTACGAGGGACTGCCTATGATGATGATGATGATGATGAAGGTGCTCCCACGATGGTGCTTGGTCAGGAATTCCAGGTTTCTGACCCAGTGCAGACTCGTTTACCCCCAAGTGCTTCAACAATTTCACTTTATGGCAATAATCTGGCTAATAATGGATCTGACTAAACCGAGAGATTGTTGGCTGGCTGAGATTCAGTGTATAACAGTGACCTCAAATTGACAAGTGCAGTACACTGACGGAATACAGAAACGGTGGATTTCAGCTTAAGGCTGTAAACACAAATGTCTTTCCTTTTTGTTGTAACTCGAGTACGAGAAAGAACAAGCATAGATTTGTCAAAAACAGTATTCACTTTAATGATTTGCTTGAGTGAATATTTATCCTTCCTCTTTGTGCCCTTGGTTTGACCGTCTTTCTGTTAGTTATAGTGTATCAGTAACCTCCAAATCCAATAGATATTCAGCTGATCTGTAATCAGAGTGACAATCATATGTAGGACTGAGTATTGGGTAATACGCACCAGGATCTTTGGCTTGGTTTTATGAGAGGAAGGTTTGACTAGCCTTCCGGTTGACATGTGCAGGCAAGGTCTGTATCACATGTGGTTCCTGAAGTACAAGAGGAGATTCTTCCTACTATTACACCCTGACACCACCTCATAACAAACATTTGGACAAGGTACCCGTGAGAGGTTTGCCGATCTGTGTGAGTGACATATGAGCTATGTTTGGAACTGGAGAAAGTACAAGGAGGTGAAGAGCAGCCACTGTCACTCCTGACAGCACACAACTGAGAGAGGGTTGAAAACCAAAGGATGGCTCAGGAGCCCCAGTTCCAGGAGAAGCTGAGAGGATGTTTCCCCGGGCTGGAGAGTCTAGAACTAGGGGTCACAGTCTCAGGATAAGGGTTCAGCCATTTCGGACTGAGTTGAGGAGAATTTCTTCATTCAGAGGGTGGTGAATCTTTGGATGTTTCTACCCCAATCGCTAGATTTTTGGACTCTAGGACAATCATGGAATATGGGGATCGGGTGGGAAAGTGGAGTTGAGGTCGAAGATCAGCCGTGATCTTATTGAATGGCGGAGCAGGCTCGAGGGGCCGTATGGCCTACTCCTGCTCCTATCTCTTAAGTCCTTATGTCCTTATGTACACACATAAACACTTTGGATGGGAGAAAGAAACAATTGCATTTATATAGCGCCTTTATATAACGACTTCAGGACGTCCCAAAAAGCTTGACAGCCCGTACTTTTTTTTGAAGTGCAGGCACTGTTGTAATGTCAGAAACACAGAAGCTAATTTGCATACAGCAAGATCCCACAAACAGCTAATGGGATAATGACCAGATCATCTGTTTTTTGAGTGATGGTGGTTGAGGGGTGAATATTGGCCAGGACACCCAGAAGAATGCCTCCCTGCTCTTCTTCGAAATAGTGGCCATGGGACCATTTTTATCCACCTGAGAGGGCAGACCTCGGTTTACAGTCTCATCCAAAAAGACGGCACCTGCGATAATGTAGCATTCCCTCAGCACTGTACTGGGAGTAAATTTGATGCTTAAGCTTCTGGAGTGGGACTTTGAACCCACAACATTCGGTTTCAGAGGCTCGAGTGCTGCCCAGTGAGCCACAGCTAACAAATTAATTAATTGGCTGTGAAGCACTTTAGAATACCTTGTATTAATGCAAGGTCTTTCTTCCATCTCCGACCATGCGACTACACTCACTCTGGAAGCCAATCAGCAATGCGTCTACTGTCAGACCTTCCCATTCTCATTGATCCTGCCTGTATTTCCCGACCAGCATTCCCTACGAATGGCGCTCTTCACCGGGAGCACCTGCTCAGGGAATCAGTCGATAACGTTTCAATCCATGTTTCTTTCAAGTTCCATGTAAGCTGTTGCTGATATGAACAGATCTTAATTCTGTGTCAGCCATGGCTCAGTGGGTAGCACATTCACCTCTGAGTCAGAAGGTTGTTGGTTCAAGCACAAAAAAAACTAGACTGATACTCCACTGCAGTGTTGAGGGTGTGCTGCACTGTCGGAGGTGCCGTCTTTCCGATGCGATGTTAAACCAAGGCCCCATCTGCTCTCTGAGGTGAACATAAAAGATCCCATGGCCACTATTTTGAAAAACGAATACGAAATGTTAGTGCAAATGGGATTGAACTGCCTCAGTTTCATAGTCAGGACTTCGGGGGTGTGGAGGGGTGGGACTTAATTCACATTCCTGCTTTAAAACTTTTCTCTTTTTAATTGTTGTATCTTGTCAAATATCTGCGGCTCTTTTTGAGCATAATTGTGTGAGTTGATGACTTGCGAGCTTTAAGGGGAAGTCATCTTATCAGTTGAGACATCATAGAGGCTGCACTGTAATAGTATATTCTTGTTTAAGGTGAAATACTTCAACCTTGTCCAATTTTCGTGCAAGGTGCGGAAACAAGAGTGTAAATGAATACTTAAAAATGATATTACCGCCTTGTAGCGTGAGCAGCTCATGTTTCAAAGTTTCTGGGAGTAAAGATTTTTCTAAAACTGAATGGCAGAGGATCAGCAAGGCTAGCATTTCCACAATTGAAACCCTGGGACTCTAGTTTTCAGTGTATGCACCCCCCCTCCCTCCTGTTGCCCCCTCTCCCCTCCCTCCTGCCCCCTCCCCCCCCGCCCCCCCATCACACCACCCACGGCTATCAGTGCATTCAGTTGTCTCGGCCCTTAGAGTTCCCTATCTCAGCATCTCAGTACCAGTCGCTGTCTACTTTACAAACCTCCTCAACACCCATCTCATTGACCAAACTCCTGGTAACCTTATGTCTATTTTTTGAGCTGCCCCGGGCGATTGTTTACCTCGCAGGAACTGTCTAGGAACATTAGGAACAAGAGGCGGGCATTCAGCCCTCCGAACTGTTCCGCCACTCAATCAGATCACGGCTGATCTGAACCTCAACTCCATTTACCGGCCCTTGCTCCATATCCCACGATATCCTTACCCACCAAAAATATATCCATATTAGTCTTGAAAGCTCCAATTATCCCCCAGCCTCCACAGCCTTTTTGGGCGAGAGATTTTCAGATTTTCACGACCCTTTGTGTTAAAATGCACTTCCTGATTTCACCCCTGAACAGCCTAGCTAATAACATGCCCCAACCACACTCCTGGTTCTGGACTTCCCCCGCCAGAGCAAATAGTTTCGCTGAATCTACCTTACCAACTTCTTTTTATCATGTTAAAGACCTCCGTTACATCACCCCATCAACCTTCTATACTCACGGGAATACAAAACAAGTATATGCAATAAAAACAGAAAATGCTGGAAATACTAGGCAGGTCGGGCAGCATCTGTGGAGAGAGAGACAGAGTTAACGTTTCGGGTTGGTGACCCTTGGTCAGAACTGGCGAATGTTCGAGATGTTACAGATTTTTAAGGAAGTGCAAGGGCAGTGAAAGGGGGAGGGGAGCAAACAACAAAAGGGAGGGTCTGTGATAGGATGGAAGGCAGGAGAGATTAGAGAGACAAAAGGGAAGATGGGCAAAAATGAGATGGCAATGGAACAAGTTAAGAAACAAAAGATGAGTCTAGATGGGGTGTGAATGGCGGAATCATCACCAGTTGCCATGGGGAAGAGAAAAATAGTGGGAACCGGGGGGGTCGGGATGGGGTTATAAAAGTATATGCAACCTGTTCTTATAATTTAACTCTTTGAGAATGGTATTATTCTGGTGAATCTGTGTTGCACCCCCTAGAAAGGCCAATAAAACTGTCCTGAAGTGTAGTGCTTAAAACTGAGGCCGGTGTTGTGGTGATGGTGGTTGTGGTTGAGGGCATAGGAGCGGCGAGAGATCACGGAGGGACGCGATCCAGGCCCAGGAAAGACGTGTGTTCGGGGCCCAGAAGAGGCAAAGGCCCAGGGGCTGCATGGGCCAGCCCACACTGCGATATGTGTGCGCACTAGGTCTGTGCAGCAAAGCTGGTCTCCAGTCGTCTTGGGTAATCCTTGCCACTGGACCGTATGGTGGCTGGTGTGCAACGATCATGACATGTTAAAAAAATCCACGCATAGGCATCTTCCACCCTTCAAGATGTAGTTTGGGACTTAGACCCTTCATTGAAACACCTGTGAACTCATCCCTTTTTGGCATGAAAGCAAGTTATCCTCGTTTCGAGGGACTGCCTAAGATGATGATGTGGTTGATGTTGTAGTAGTAAAGGGTAGAGGACAATTAAAGGAGTGACAGAATATGGAGACAGAAATTCTGAAAGCCTTTGGCACAGCTCAGAAGATTTTTCCTACCATCAGCAGCACCAAGACTGACGGGGAAGAGGAGCGAAGAGGATCGGGAATGAAGGAAATAGCCAGATATTGGTCTCGCTGCACCGTGTCTTTACAGGAGATGATACAGTTCTATTGAGTATTGGTTTTATATTTGCTCTTGACACCGCGTTTCCTACATTACAACAGTAACCACACTTTAAAAAGTACTTCATTGGCTGCAAAGCCCTTTGGGATGTCCTGGGGTCGTGAGAGGCGCTATAGAAATGTAAGTTCTTTATTCCTTTAAACCTCTCCGCCTCTCTCTCCTGCATTAAGATACTCCTAAAATCTTCCTTTTGTGACCAAGTCACCTGTCCTAAGGTGTCCTTGCTATTGAGGGAGTGCAGCGAAGGTTCACCAGACTGATTCCCGGGATGGCAGGACTGACATATGAAGAAATGGATCGACTGGGCTTATATTCACTGGAGTTTAGAAGGATGAGAGGGGATCTCATAGAAACATATAAAATTCTGATGGGACTGGACAGGTTAGATGCAAGAAGAATGTTCCCGATGTTGGGGAAGTCCAGAACCAGGGGTCACAGTCTAAGGATAAGGGGTAATCCATTTAGGTCCGAGATGAAGAGAAACCTCTTCACTCAGAGAATTGTGAACCTGTGAAATACTCTACCACAGAGAGTTGTTGAGGCCAGTTCATTAGATATATTTAAAAGGAAGTTAGATGTGGCCCTTACGGCTAAAGGGATGAAGGGGTATGGAAAGAAAGCAGGAAAGGGGTACTGAGGTTGCATGATCAGCCATGATCATATTGAATGGTGGTGCAGGCTCGAAGGGCTGAATGGCCTACTCCTGCACCTATTTTCTGTGTTTCTATGTCCTCTTGTGGCTCGCTGTCAATGTATGATCGATTACGCTCCTGTGAAGCACTTTAAGACATTTTACTACATAAAAGGCGCTATATAAATGCAAGTTGTGGTTAGTGTCGCAAGCGCTGGACACTGAAGGATGTGAGGGAATGAATTCTGCTGACAAGATAAATAAAAATTTATAACAATTTCTGAAACAAATTAATCAACTGTAATGATTTATTTGCATAGACGCAATGGACAGCAAGGAGAAAAGCACGCGAGGATTGGATCACAAGCAGTGACTGGTGTTTGTTAACTTGCTTAGGCCATGTGTTTGCAAGTCAGAAAGGACAGGAACTGGAATTGAATTGCCGAGTGAACACTGTACAGTAAGAAGAGAGATTCGAACGGTCCAAACGCAAAATTAAACTGATATTAAACTGTAAAGACTTTAGGGAAGGAAACCTGCTGCCCTTACCCGATCTGGACCTGTAGGTGACTCCAGTCCCTCACCAACCCGGTTGATTGTTAACTGCTCGTGGCCTAGCAAGCCTCTCAATTATAGAAAAGGACAACTAATGCCGGCCTTGCCGGAGACGCCCACATCCTGAGAATGAATAAAACCCAAAGTGTAAGCAGTATGGAGGATGGGAGGCTGGCCAGGAGAGCATTGGAGTAGTCAGGTTGGATTTCCCGGTACTTTGCACTCGGGGTTTTGGCCCGGGAGCGGTGTGAAAGGCGGCGGTCAGGTCTTCTGCATCTCGCCCCGATCCTCGGGTCGGGTTTTTGCGGTGACGTGGAGCAGCACCGCCGGGAAGAGCCGTGCCAGGTGTGCAACGCTCCTGGTTGCGACATCGGCAGGAGTTTGGATTTCTGCCTGACCCGTCCGCCCGGAATCACGCCTCGCAATGACCACTTGGGAAACCGGTGCGGGCCCGCCATGCCGGCGGCAGTGAGGACAGTAAAATGCTGTAACAGTAAGTGCCAGTGTTTGTTCTTTTAATCTTTTTAGCAATTTGTGTTGTGGTGACGTGGGCAATGTTTCGAGAATGTTTTTGTGCGTTTCTTTTAAGGTTCCCCCCCCCCACCGCCCTGGCCCCCAGGCCTGACTCGGAGCGCACACGGCCCGGCATTTTAGTTCGCGAGTTTCCCACCCTTGCTCCACGAAAAGTTTACAACACCTCCCTTCGCGCTGCACCTCCTGATGCAGGGCCCAGATGCCGAAGCTTCCTTACCAAAGCGTAAACTATTCCCGCCCCGCCTCCGTTTTTGCCCTGAAAAGAGAAAAGCCTTCAATGCAGCCCGTGCAGTCTGGAGGTGGCAAAAGCATAGCTGAGGGAGTCAGCAGGGGATGGCCAGCGGCAGCAGCATTGTGAGGGAGGGGGAACTGGTCAGTCTTTACGTTGGAGAGGATGTGGGGCTGGAGGCATCATGCGTGTTTGCTATTACAGGTTGGACCTCCCTTATCCGACACTGGGCCCCCCGACACTGGGCCCCCCGTCGCGGCCCACCAACACTGGGCCCCCTGACACTGCCCACCGACACTGGGCCTCCCGACACTGCCCACCAACACTGGGCCCCTCAACACTGGGCCCTCCGACACTGGACCCTCCGACACTGGGCCCTCCGACACTGGACCTCCCGACGCTGGGCCCCTCGACACTGGACACCCCTACACTGGGCCCTCCAACACTGGGCCCTCCGACACTGGGCCCCCCGACACTGGGCCCCCCTGGCACTGGGCCCCCCCGACATTGACCCCCCAACACTGGGCCCCCTGACACTGCCCACCGACAGTGGGCCCCCCGAGACTGCCCACCGACACTGGGCCCCTTGACACTGGGCCCCCCGACACTGGGTCTCCGACACTGGGCCCCCCAACATGGGCCCCCCTACACTGGCCTCCCTGACACTGGGCTCCCCCGACATTGACCCCCTGACACTGGGCCCCCCGACATTGACCCTCCCGACACTGGGCCCCCCTGACACTGGGCCCCTTGACACTGCCCACCGACACTGGGCCCTCCAACACTGGGCCCTCCGACACTGGGCCCCCCTTGACACTGGGCCCTCCGACACTGGGCCCCCTGACACTGGGCCCCCCGACACTGGGCCCCCCATCACTGCCCACTGACAATGGGCCCCCTGACACTGCCCACCAACACTGGGCACCCCGACACTGCCCACCGACACTGGGAACCCCGACACTGCCCACCGACACTGGGCCCCTCGATACTGGGCCCCCTTACACTGGGCCCTCTGACACTGGGCCCCCCCGACATTGACCCCCCGACACTGGGCCCCCTGACACTGCCCACCGACACTGGGCCCCCTGACACTGCCCACCGACAGTGGGCCCCCCTGACACTGGGCCCCCCCGACATTGACCCCCCAACACTGGGCCCCCTGAAACTGCCCACCGACAGTGGGCCCCCCGAAACTGCCCACCGACACTGGGCCCCTTGACACTGGGCCCCCCGACACTGGGTCTCCGACACTGGGCCCACCAACACTGAGCCCCCCTACACTGGCCTCCCTGACACTGGGCCCCCCCGACCCTCAGCGCCCCGATACTGGGCCCGTGACACTGGGCCCCCCAATACTGGACTCCCCGACACTGGACCCCCCGACACTGGGCCCCCCCAACACTGGACTCCCCGACACTGGACCTCCCAACAATGGGCCCCCCGACACTGGACTCCCCGACATTGGGCCACCCGACCTCCCGACATTGGGCTCCCCGACACTGGGCCCCCCCGACACTGGGCCCGCCGACACTGGGTCCCCCTACCCCCCGACACTGGGCCCGTCGACACTGGGACCCCGACACTGGGCCCCCGACCCCCCCGACACTGGGCCCCCTGACACAGAGCCCCCCCGATACTGGGCTCCCCGACACTGGACCCCCGACACTGGACTCACCGACACTGAGCTCCCCGAACCCCCGACATTGGGCCCCCTGACACTGAGTCCCCCGACCCCCCCTGACACAGAGCCCCCCGACCCCCCGACACAGAGCCCCCCGACCCCCCGACACTGGGCTCCCCGACATTGGGCCCCCGACCCCCCGACTCTCATCCCGCTGACACCCCAGGCCTGCCCGAGGCACCAACCTCCGCCACCCTCCCGACCTCAGGCCGCTTCCCACCCCCCCCCCCCCCGCTCCGCTCGGTGTGACCTCCCTTTATCCGGCAACATCCCTTTTTGGGCACAGGCCCGGTCCCAAGGGTGCCGGATAAGTGAGGTTTAACATGTACTGTTGTTTCTCGGCTTGGAAATGTTGCAGGATTCAATAACATGAAAAGGCAACACTCCACTCCTGAATTCAGAGGGTACAAAAATGTTCTGTTGATTGATTTATAAAGTACAGGGATAGTCAGCACCCTGTAGAATATATGATAACACTAAAAATAACTTGTTATTGGCCATTAGTATAGAAGTACACTGTTGAGTTCACAGCTCCAGGTGTTATGTTTAAATCTTGGTGAAGGTTAACACTTGTGGCTTGCCTCTGGCCATTTTATTTTGGGAAAGTAAGGCTATCCTGGTGTAAGAGCTGTCTAGACAGCCCTGCATGGAGGGGCAACACAGCAAAATCTGAAACTTCTTGTTCAGTGGCTGTTCAGGGAATGACCCAGTTGAGTCTCTTCCCCTCCCCCAGCCCCTATTGCCTAGTGTTAAACAGCAGACTAAACCACCAAGATACAGGAGATGTAATTAAGGCCTGGGGGCAGTTCAAAGAGGAGGCACAGGACAAATAGAAGCATCGAAACTTATGGCGCAGAAGGAGGCCCTTCGGCCCATCGTGCCTGTGCCGGCTCTGTGAAAGATCAGTCGTGTTTAGTCCCACACATCCACTTTTTGTCCGCAACCCTGAAAGTTCCTCATCCTCGACACCATCCTGGACAAAGCAGCCCACTTGATAGGCACCCCATCCACCACCTTCAACATTCACTCCCTCCACCACCAGCGCACCGTGGCTGCAGTGTGCACCGTCTACAAGATGCACTGCAGCAACACGCCAAGGCTTCTTCGGCAGCACCTCCCAAATCCGCGACCTCTACCGCCTAGATGGACAAGGGCAGCAGGTGCATGGGAACACCACCACCTCCACGTTCCCCTCCCAGTCACACACCATCCTGATTTGGAAATATATCGTCCGTTCCTTCATCGTCGCTGGGTCACAATCCTGGAACTCCCTCCCTAACAGCACTGTGGGAGCACCTTCACCACACGGACTGCAGCGGTTCAAGAAGGCGGCTCACCACCACCTTCTCAAGGGGCAATTAGGGATGGGCAATAAATGCCGGCCTTAGCAGCGACGCCCACATCCCAAGAACAAATTTATTTTAAATCCTCCAGGACATGTCCAACTCCCTGTTAAAATTATTGATGGGATCAGCCTCCACCACATTTTCAGGCAGAGCGTTCCAGATCCCGACAACTCTCGGAGTGAGAAAACTTCTCCTCAGCTCCCCTCTAAGGGCCTGAAATTGATGGCTTCGCCGCCCACTGCCATTGACATTCCTCCTCGAGTTGCGCCCAGTGCCATTTTCCATTTGGTGTGGGGCGGGCGGGAGGGGAGAACCGCCGGGAACTGCCCGCTGATGCCGAGTGGTGTAAGTGGACTCCCGCCTACCGAGATGTCGGATTGGTGCGGGCGGGAGTCGACGGGAGTCGTCGGCAGAATGGGGACAGACTGTTGGCTGGGAGTTAGTCTGTCCCCGACGGTAAGTCTGAAGATCCTGAAAAAAAAGGCTAGTGAACATTTTTTTTTTCACAGGGACATACCTGAATGGGATCCCCTGAAGGTATTCCAATAGTATTTTTATTTTTTCCTGATGATTTTTATTTCCAGCTGTTTGACCCTCCGTGGGTCCGACTCCATCCTCGGCGGCATTTGGGCAGCAAGCGCCTCTGCCGCCGAGATTGGGAGCTCCCGCCGGCTGCCACCCAGATTGGCGACGTAAGTTCCTCATTTGCCAGCCGCCGACCTTCGAGGGACCTTGTTGATGAAAATCCCGCCCAAAGTACCGTCTGGTACCTTGGCGGCCATCGGCGGCACATTTGGCAGCACTTGGGAGAACGGGGGCCTTCACCAAATTCGGTCCCTAGATCTTTTTCCAATGATTTTAAATCAATGAGCTCCGGTTATTGACCCTCTGACCAATCGTTTTTTTAACGCAGCGAGTTGTGATCGGGAACACGCTGCCTGAAAGGGTGGTGGGAGCAGATTCAATAGTAACTTTCAAACAGGGAATTGGATAAATACTTCAAGGGGAAAGATTTTCAGGGATCTGGGGAAAGAGTGGGTGGAGAAGGACCAACGGGACAGTTCTTTCACAGAGCCGGCACAGGAACGGTGGGCTGAATGGCTGCCTTCTATGCTGTAAGATTTGATGATTCTATGATATTCACCGTGATCTATGTTTTGATGAAATTTGTAAATAATTTACTCATGTCATCAAATTCTGATCTTTTGGATGAGAAGGATGTAACTGGAACAAAAGCAAAATACTGCGGATGCTGGAAATCTGAAATAAAAACAGAGAATGATGGAAATATTCAGCGGGTCAGGCAGCATCTGTTGAGGGAGAAATAGAGTAAACGTTTCGAGTCGATGACCCTTTGTCAGAACTGGAAAAAGTTAGAGATGTAACAGGTTTTAAGCGAGTGTAGGGGCAGGGGAAGGGGGGAGGGGAGAGAAGACCAAAAGGGAAGTTCTGTAATCGGATGTAAAACAGGAGAGATTAAATGACAAAAAGGTTTGATGGTGTGAGGCAAAAGGGGATGGTAATGGGACAAGTAATGAAACAAAGGATGGGTCTAGATAGGGTGTAAATGGCAAAAGTAGAAACATTACCGGCATCTGCTGCCTGAAAAATGGGAACATTAGTTATGGTCTGAAATCGTTGAACACTTTGTTGAGTCGGGAAGGCAGCAAAGCATCTCATCGAAGGGTGAGGTGCTGTTCCTCAAGGTTCCATTGAAGAGTGTATGAGACCGAGTTACGAAATGTTTTCACCAGTGGAGATATGTGCGTGATGGTTCAACCCAAAGAAGGAAAAATATTAAACAATGATTTGTCACATGATGAAACATTTTCGATATATGGGCTCTGACAGATGAATATCCTTGGCAAGTAGGGCACAGATATTGATTACCGTGCAGTGTGTTTACATTAAGGAGTCCTTACTGTTGGGGCCTACTTTGAGTTATTGGTTGTAGATTGCTAGCTGATCTGAGAATTTATGGATGGAAAGCAAATCAGAATCAAAACATTCAGACGCCAGAAATTAATCGAGTCAGTGAAACGAGAATCGAACGCTTAAAAGCAATGAGGACATTTTGACAATTACATACATAAAATGAAGCGACTTTTGTTTATTTTGCTGTGCGGACATCTATTATATTCCCAGCATAAAGTGAAGAATAGAGTTCCAGTGTTACACTATTGATATGTGACCTGCCTGTACTCTATGTTTTATTTCAGAATTGGTGCCAGTAGATTGTAATGGGGATTTCTTCACATTGCTTGTGATTTAATTAAATGCAATCTAATTTTCAGAATGCATTGTGTTTCTTGCCTTTCCCGGGTCACGCTACAGTCTCGAAGTCATTGCAGGGCGCTGGGTAGGCCACATTGTCCGCATGCCAGACACGAGCCTCCCAAAGCAAGCGCTCTACTCGGAACTCCTTCACCGCAAGCGAGCCAAAGGTGGGCAGAGGAAATGTTACAAGAACACCCTCAGAGCCTCTCTGATAAAGTGCAAAATCCCCACTGACACCTGGGAGTCCCTGGCCAAAGACTTACCTAAGTGGAGAAAGTGCATCCGGGTGGGCGCTGAGCACCCCGAGTCTCGTCGCCACGAGCATGCAGAAATGAAGCGCAGGCAGTGGAAGGAGCGTGCGGCAAATCAGTCCCATCCACCCTTTTCCCTCAACGACTATCTGTCGCTCCTATGACAGGGACTGTGGTTCTTGTATTGGACTATTCAGCCACCTAAGAACTCATTTTAAGAGTGGAAACAAGTCTTCCTCGATTCCGAGGAACTGCCTATGATGATGATGCATCAGGATGGTTGGCAGCTTCGGAGCCCGTCGTTTATTGATTAGTTGCCATCGCTCGTTTGTCATTCTCTTCACGTTAATTTGTCCTAAAGGTTCACTACTGGGCAGATCAGGCGTCTGCGTCTGTCCGAGCAGAGGTGCTGTCAACTCACGGCTGGACAAATGGATTTGATGTTGCAATTGAACCTTGTCCATTTGTGCAGCTCCGGCGGACGATGCGAGAGAGCCTGTGATGGAGTGAACTTGCACAGCGAGCACAGAGGGAAGGAAATGCTACAGTGACACTCCGCATTATCTGCACCTGAAAAATGACAGATAATGTCCGAGCTCCTCCAGCAGTTCGGCGGCACTCCCAACTGGGGTTCACCTCAGTGTCTCGGTACAGGTGTGCGTACAGTACGTGGGCTGGATTTTACATTGATTTGTGTTTCTGTTTTTGCCCCGGAGGGGCAGCAATGGCGGCAGTGAGCTCTTCTGGGTGGGTGGCCAGCCTCCAGCACCCCGCCGGGACATTCGGTGCCGGTTTCGGCGGGGCGCGGAGCATTACAGCCCGGAAGTGTGCAACGCCCCTGGTTGTGACACCGGCTCGCTTTATGAGTCCCACCCGACCCGTACGCCCCGCAGTGCACCGTCCAGGGACCGCCTGTGAAAGCGGGCAGTCGATTTGAGCTGAACCGGCCGCAGTGAGGCAATTAATGCCATCCTCGGGCAAGTGTGATTGTTTCTTCTTTTAATTGTTTTTGCGATTTATGTTGTAATAGCGTGGGCAAGGTATTGGGAATGTTTTTGTTGTTTTTTTTTTCTCCCTAGGCCTCTCACAGAGCGCTCCGAGGCCGGCTGTTTAGCTCAGGATTTTCCCATGCTCAGCTGGCCGAGCGCACTGACAGAGGTGTGCAATGCCTCCCTTAGTGCCTTGACCCACACTCAGGGCCCAGCTGTCCAATTTTGCTGACTGAAGCGCAAACTGTTCCCGGGCGCAAACTTTACCTCCCTGTCGCCATTTCTGCCCCGAAATCAGCAAAGCCGAAAATCCGACCCCATGTTTATTGCGAATGAAATTTCTCTGTAATTGATTGCACAGCCTCGATTTTAATCTCTCCACCACTGGAGTTCCCTCCCTAAACCTTTCCGCCTCTCCATCTTTCTCACCTCTTTTAACAAACATCTTGGAACCTACCTCTTTGACCAAGCTTTTTGCCACATGTCCGAATATCTCCTTATGTGCCTCGGTGTCAAATTTTGTCTGATAATCGCTCCCGTGAAACGCCTTGGGATGTTTCACTACGTTAAAGGTGCTATATAAATGTAACTTGTTCTCAAGAATTTCACAGTCAAATGGAGAGCACAGCATATATTAATGTACATCACTAAAACCTGGGTTAGTTAGATAGGGGCTCACCAGCGAACCACAGAGTAAGCACTGTTAGACCAGTTTGCTTTATTGGTGATTTATTGAGTAAGTGACAGATTGGAGTTTGGTATCTGTTTTCTTTCATTTGTAATTACTCTATCTTTACAAATTGAGTCTCAGACTGACAGGGTAAATGTCTCCTCTCTCTGTCAGTTCTTATTGTACTAAAAGAAATGAGTTTGTTCGTCCCAACCAATACTCAGTGCTCAAAACACAAACCTGACCCCCGCTTTTCCATCAAAAGCAGGACAAATCCATGTCGGCCAATTTACAACTACTCCCAACAACGTTCGCTCTAAGCTGCACCGGTCCTTCCAATGTTAAGTTTTAGGTGTGCGTAAAACTGTGAATAGACCACGCAGCCCCTTAAAGGGACTGCACACCCTCTCAAAAAAATTAGGAGAACATTTACGAAAGGATATACTTGCTTTGGAGGCAGTTCTGAGAAGGTTCACTAGGTTGATTCCGGGGATGAGGGGGTTGACTTAAGAGGAAAGGTTGAATAGGTTGGGCCTCGACTCATTGGAATTCAGAAGAATGAGAGGTGATCTTATCGAAACGTATAAGATTATGAGGGGGCTTGACAAGGTGGATGCAGAGAGGATGTTTCCACTGATGGGGGAGACTAGAACTAGAGGGCATGATCTTAGAATAAGGGGCCACCCATTTAAAACTGAGTTGAGGAGAAATTTCTTCTCTCAGAGGGCTGTAAATCTGTGGAATTCGCTGCCTCAGAGAGCTGTGGAAGCTGGGACATTGAATAAATTTAAGACAGATGTAGACAGTTTCTTAAACGATAATGGGATAAGGGGTTATGGGAGTGGGCAGGGAAAGGGAGCTGAGTCCGTGATCAGATCAGCCATGATCTTATTGAATGTCGGAGCAGGTTCAGGGGGTCATATGGCCTACTCCTGCTCCTATTTACATGCTGTTGGAGTGGATTTTCGGACATAGCAAAGCATGATGGGGTAAGCCAAATATCTGCCTTTTCACTAAATGAACTTTGTACCAAGAAGCCTATCTGCTGTCTCTGATATGAACTCTGCAGCAACAAGTGACTCATGGCGAGGTGCAGGCCACTGTTTCATAGAAAGCTTTGCAACAGAATAACTAACCAAAAAAGAAGATAAAGAGGAAGGGCCTCCAAACTTGCATCATGCTATCATGTTTCACTAGGACTAAAAAGTTGTGCAACAATATGATTGGTTGTATGTAAATGAATTGCGTTGCCATATGGATTGAATTTAAATGATTGTATTCCGCCCTCTGTAAACTGCTTAAAACCCCGCGGCACCAGGCACTCGGGAAGAAGGTGCTTCGCAGGTCGCGGGATCTCAACACTTCTCCCAGAGCTCTGTTAGCAATAAAGTTGTCTCTCTTACTTTACCAGAGTCTATGTGAATTTATTTTCACTAACAATAAGAACATAAGAAATTGAAACAGGGTTGGCCATACGGACCCTCGAGCCTGTTCCGCCATTCAATAAGATCATGGCTGATCTGATCATGGACTCAACTCCAGTTCCCCGTCCGCTGCCCATAACCCCTTATCCCCTCATCGTTTAAGAAACTGTCTATATCTGTCTTAAATTTATTCAATGTCCCAGCTTCCACAGCTCTCTGAGGCAGCGAATTCCACAGATTTACAACCTTCTGAGATAAGAAATTTCTCCTCATCTCTGTTTAAATGGGTGGCCCCTTATTCTAAGATCATGCCCCCTAGTTCTCATCTCTCCCATCAGTGGAAACATCCTCTCTGCATCCACCTTGTCAAGCCCCCTCATAATCCTATATGTTTCAATAAGATCACCTCTCATTCTTCTGAATTCCAATGAGTAGAGGCCCAACCTAACATAGAAACATAGAAACATAGAAACATAGAAAATAGGTGCAGGAGTAGGCCATTCAGCCCTTCTAGCCTGCATCGCCATTCAATGAGTTCATGGCTGAACATGCAACTTCAGTACCCCATTCCTGCTTTCTCGCCATACCCCTTGATCCCCCTAGTAGTTAGGACTTCATCTAACCGACTCAACCTTTCCTCATAAGTCAACCCACTCATCCCTGGAATCATATTTCTTATGTTCTTCTGTTCTTATTGCTCCCAGTCATCAGTCTGGCATCAACTGGGCTTGTATTCACTGGAGTTCAGAAGAATGAGAGGGAATCTCATAGAAACGTTTAAAATTCTGACGGGGTTAGACAGGTTAGATGCAGGAAGAATGTTCCCAATGTTGGGGAAGTCCAGAACCAGGGGTCACAGTCTAAGGATAAGGGGTAAGCCATTTAGGACCGAGATGAGGAGAAACTTCTTCACCCAGAGAGTGGTGAACCTGTGGAATTCTCTACCACAGAAAGTTGTTGAGGCCAATTCACTAAATATATTCAAAAAGGAGTTAGATGTAGTCCTTACAAAAGGGGGATCAAGGGGTATGGCAAGAAAGCAGGAATGGGGTACTGAAGTTGCATGTTCAGCCATGAACTCATTGAATGGCGGTGCAGGCTCGAAGGGCCGAATGGCCTACTCCTGCACCTATTTTCTATGTTTCTATGTTTCTATTTCTACTCTCAAATCATCAGCAAAGTTATGGAAGGTGTTGTCGACAGTGCTATCAAGCGGCACTTACTCACCAATAACCTGCTCACCGATGCTCAGTTTGGGTTCCGCCAGGACTAGTCGGCTCCGGTGTTCTTCAGGGCAATGTCCTCGGCCCAACCATCTTCAGCTGATTCATCCATGACCTACCCTCCATCATAAGGTCAGAAGTGGGGCAATTTAGCCAGCCTCTAAGAGGGGGTGGGATGTTGGGTGGAGGGTTCATTGCCTCTGCCTGTACTGCTCAGAACCAAACACTAGGAGGCACACAGGAGCAGGTAGCGCAGGATTTCCCTCAATTCCATCCATTGGTGAAGCATCCCATCGTTCCTTGGTGTTGCTCTACAACAACATAGCTGAGATTGAGAACTGTTTATATGTAAGTGGAAAAGCTGGCGATGGAAATCTTTCTTAAGTGGAATGATCGGCGTGAAATTCACCTTGGACGCAGGCACAAAATGGCCGGCGGCATGTCGGCTGCCGATTATACTCCCTGCCTGACATTCCAAGGCAAACCACGCGAGGCGTATAATGGGCGGGTGATCTTGAATTTTAACTCTGATGTGTCAATAGCACAAGAATTACCTCAGGACTGTGTCTGCAGCATGAAGTATCAACCTTTGCTACTTATGCTTTGCTTCCTTTATGCTGGGAGAAGTTTCAAATCCCAACACCTATGAGCAATTATGCTTCTAGTTGTTATTTCTCTGTGCAACCCTGTTTTATAGCATTTGCACATTGGTGTGCTGAGCTAGAGCAATGTCTATACAAGCTGACCAACTGCTGGAACTGGTAGCAAATGCCAATATAGTTGTAAAGAACATAAGAAATAGGAGCAGGAGTAGGCCATATGGCCCCTCGAGCCTGCTCCACCATTCAATAAGATCATGGCTGATCTTCAACCTCAACTCCACTTTCCCGCCTGATCTCCATATCTCTCGATTTCCCTAGAGTCCAAACATCTATCGATCTCAGCCTTGAATATACTCAGAGACTCAACATCCACAGCCCTCTGGGGCAGAGAAATCCAAAGATTCACCACCCTCTGAGTGAAGAAATTCCTCCTCATCTCAGTCCTAAATAGCTGACCCCTTATCCTGAGACTGTGACCCCTGGCTCTTGACTCCCCAGCCAGGGGAAACATCCTCCCTGCATCTACCTGGTCAATCCCCCTTAGAATCTTACATTTTTCAAAAGAGTACACTGACTAATTGGAGTGGTAAAAAAAATACCAAGAGACATTTTGGGTTCTAGCATAGGCCAAACCACTCAAATGCACAACTCCTTAGCATGTGCCAGGATTCGATGGCACAAAGTGGCACACCTCCATCTTCTGACCCCTATCTTCCCAATGTACCAATCAATCTGTGTTCTCCTGAAGTCACGTAGAGTCCTGCTCCCAATTAACCACATGGCGTATTTCGATTTGATTGGCAAATGTTGATATTGTGCCATCCTATAACCAAGTCCGGACCCCTTTTCTCTACAAGTATTAAGAAGAGCAGTGGACAGAACCAGCGCCCCGAAGGACAATTCAATTTACATCTATCTCTCCAGTCACATGCATTAACCATTACTCTGTGTTATCTGTCCTTTAATCAACTTCCTATCTAAGCTGCCTGATTCCTTCTAATACTGTGGGCCAGATTTTCAGTCTTTTGCCACCCCTGTTAGTGCCCCAGAGTGGCTGCAATGGCGGTAGTAAGCATTTCTTGGCGGGCGGCGAGCTTCCAGCGCCTTGCCGGGACATTTGGTGCTGGTTTCGACGGAGGACGCGTAACATTACCACCAGGAAGTGGCGAGCCGGTGTGCAACGCCCCCTGATTGCGACACCGGCTCGAATTTTGGCTCCCGCCCGATCCGTAACACTCAGTAGCGCCCCCTGCTGGGACTGCCTGTGGAAGCGGGCGGTCTGACCTATAGCGGCCGCAGTGAGGTAAGTAATGTCGACCTAAGTGTTTTTGTGATTTATGTTGCGGTGGCATATGTTATGTATTGGGAATGTTTTTGGTGTAGTTTTTCAGGTTTTTTTCCCCCCCGAAGGCGATCTGAGGCCAGCTCATTAGCTCGGGATTTTCCCTTGCTCAGCCTGCCTAGCACCCTAAGAGAGGTGTGTAGTGCCTCCATTAGCGCTCCGCCCCACTCTCAGAGCCCAGCTGATAAATTTTGCGGCGGCAGATGCAATCCATTGCCGGCGCAAAATTTACCGCTCTGCCTGGATTAATGCCACAATAGAGGCGCCAGCAAATTTCCACCCCTTGTGTGTTCTAATTTTAACAACAGCCTCCTATGTGGCACTTTATCAAACACCTTGCAAAGATTCAGCATGCATTGCATTTCCTTTATCAATATTCGCTGGTACTTTTTCAAATAACTGGATCACATTTCTAATCAGCCCTACACTTTCTTTAAGTACCCTTCATTTTAAATCTGTTTGTCAAATCCTTTACCATTTCACTTTACATTACTTGCAAACCTTTCTTTATACATCCTCTGGGCCTCTACAATCTTTTTCTATCCTTCCCCTCTATATTTCTGCTTGCTTTCTTCATATGTTATTTATCCCTCAACCAACATCACTTAAAACAAAATTATCTGGCCGTTGTCTCATTGCTGTTTGTGGGAGCTTGCTGTGCACAAATTGGCTGCTGCGTTTCCTACATTGCAACAGTGACTACACTCCAAAAAGCACTTCATTGGCTGTAAAGCACTTTGAGACATCCGATGATCGTGAAAGGCGCTATGTAAATGCTCTTCCTTCTTTTTTCATTTGACTTGACATACGCCTTTAACTTCATTTCTTTATTCATCCACGGACTCTCAGGCTTTTGTGGGAATATGTTTGATCATCTGCTGTTTGAACTTTTTTCCATTGTTTGCACACATTGTTTGTGCACTATCTCATTTGCCAGTTTTTCCTTCCTGTTTATCTGGATTAGTTCCCTTTTTAATCTAATTGAAATGAGCATTTTGCACCGGTCAAGTCTCTTTATGTTTGACTCCTCTTTTCAATGACTATTTCATTGATTATTTCATGACTAATTATGTTGTGGTCGCTGTTCCCTAGATGTTCCCCGACCTTTACATTATGTACACCCCCCGCTTCATTTCTTCGAACGGGATGCAACACCGCCTCCTGCCCTGCTCGACTAATGGGGCTGGACCTTTGGTTGGAGGCTTTTGCAGGCGACAATGTCTGATGGGACGGTCAATTTTGCGTCTGCAGCCACAAAATTCAGCAGCTGGGCCTTGAGCGTGGAGCAAAAAATAATAATCGGGAAACAAAACATTGAAAAGATCCCACGGGCACTAATTCGAAGAAGAGCAGAGGAGTTATCCCCGGTGTCCGGGCCAATATTTAATCCCTCAAACAACATCACTAAAACAGATTATTTGGTCATTATCTCATTGCTGTTTGTGGGACCTTGCTGTGCGCAAATTGGTGTTTCGTACATTACATCAGTGACGACATTTCAAATTGGCTTCTAAAGACTTTGGGACCTCCTGAGATCATGAAAGGCGCTATATAAATGAAAACTCTTTCTTTCTTTCTTGCCTGGTGTGGAATTGAGTCATGCAATGATACAGGGTATTGGTGAGGCCATACCTGGAATAATGTGTATTGTTTTGGTTTCCATATTTAAGAAAGGATATACTTGCTTTGGAGGCAGTTCAGAGAAGATTCATTAGGTTGATTCCGTAGATGACGGGGTTGACTTATGAGGAAAGGTTGAGTAGGTTGGGCCTCTACTCATTGGAATTCAGAAAAATGAGAGGTGATCTTATCGAAATGTATAAGATTATGAGGGGGCTTGACAAGGCGGATGCAGAGAGGATGTTTCCACTTGTAGGGGAGACTAGAACTAGGGGGCATAATCTTAGAATAAGGGACCACCCATTTAAAACAGAGATGAGGCAGAATTTCTTCTCTCAGAGGGTTGTGAATTTGTGGAATTTGCCGCCTCAGAAAGCTGTGGAAGCTGGGACATTGAATACATTTAAGACAGAGATAGACAGTTTTTTGAGGGCATAAGGGGTTTATGGGGTATGGGCAGGGAAGTGGAGCTGAGTCCATGATCACATCAGCCACGATCGTATTAAATGGCCTACTCCTGTTCCTATTTCTTATGTTCTTAAGAAGCTTCCAGGTTTGATCTGTTAAGTTAATGGAGTTTAACGCCCTCAGTACTGCACCGGAATGCCAGTGCACATTCTGAGCTCCACTTTCTGGAGTGGGGCTTGAACCTGTGACCTGTGACTCCGAGGCGAGAGTGTCCTGCGACTGAGAAAGCGCAACAATTCAATAAAATGAACAATAGTCGCAGAGTGCTTGGGCTGTACATCTTCACTGCTGCCATTCCGTATCAATACCTAACACTCTCGCATTATAGAATAGATTCATAGACATTTACAGCATGGAAGGAGGCTATTCGGCCCATCGTGTCCGTGCTGGCCAAAAAGAGCTATCCAACCCAATCCCACTTTCCAGCTCTAGGTCCGTAACCCTGTAGGTCACGGCATTTCAAGTGCACATCCAAGTATTTTATAATGTGATGAGGGTTTCTGCCTCTACCACCCTTTCAGGCAGTGAGTTCCAGACCCCCACTAACTGTTGAATGAAAAACGTTCTCCTCAACTTCCCTCTAACCCTTCTACCAGTGACTTTAAATCTGTGCCCCCTGGTTATTGTCCCCTCTCCTAAGGAAAATAGGTCCTCCCTGTCCACTCTATCTGGGCTACATACCTCTGTGGAGCTTCTGAACCCCCTGTGTTCAACACGTGCTTGGTGTGGGGATCCAGTGCAAGTGTCCATACTGCACTTGTTGGAACAGGTCTCCCTTTCTGTTTTCAGCCACTACTGACCAGCTTTGCCTGTCTGTTGATCTTCTAGACAGAACCACTGAACTTTGCGAAACGTTGTAAACCAGATGATGAATTGTGATGTATCACAGTTGGGAGGATGAAAGGTTCTGCGATTCCTAAGAAATCAGCTCCACAAAGGGAAATTAATTCAATGAAAGGCTAGTCAAACGATTGCAATGAAAGCAAAGGTAAATAGCAAAGGAGCTTGAGTATGATAGTAATACCATTCTATTCATTGGTTCCTATGAAGCGTTGTGTGATTTAATGGTAAACAATGCTGTCCACTATATGCATTGAACTCATCATCAAACGCATCGTTCCATTCTTTCAATAGTAAATATTTTGTAACATGACTTACAATGCTCACTTTTTGCCCTTGTTTTTTTAAATAATTGGTGTACATATGTAAAGAAAGAAAGGACTTGGATTTCTACAGTGCCTTTCACGGCTTCAGGACGTCCCAAAATGTTTTCCAGCCAGTGAAGTACTTTTGAAATGTAGTCACTGTTGTAATGCAGCAGCTGTCACCAAGCTCATGGTCTACAGGGCTGTAGTGATACCCGCCCTCCTGTATGGCTCAGAGACATGGACTATGTACAGTAGACACCTCAAGTTGCTGGAGAAATACCACCAACGATGTCTCCGCAAGATCCTGCAAATCCCCTGGGAGGACAGATGCACAAACATTGGCGTCCTCGTCCAGGCCAACATCCCCAGCATTGAAGCACTGACCACACTTGATCAGCTCCGCTGGGCAGGCCACATAGTTCGCATGCCAGACACGAGACTCCCAAAACAAGCGCTCTATTCAGAACTCGTCCACGGCAAATGAGCCAAAGGCGGGCAAAGGAAAACGTTACAAGAACACCCTCAAAGCCTCCCTGATAAAGTGCGACATCCCCACTGACACCTGGGAGTCCTTGGCCATAGACCGCCCTAAGTGGAGGAAGTGCATCCGGGAGGGCGCTGAGCACCTCGAGTATTGTCACTGAGAGCATGCAGAAATCAAGCTCAGGCAGCTGAAGGAGCGTGCAACAAACCAGACTCCCCACCCACCCTTTCCCTCAAGGACTATCTGTCCCACCTGTGACAGAGACTGTGGTTCTCGTATTGGACTGTACAGCCACCTAAGAACTCATGCTAAGAGTGAAAGCAAGTCTTCCTCGATTCCGAGGGACTGCCTATGATGATGATGCAGCAGCCACAGACAGCAATGAGCCAATCACCTGTTTAAACTCCAAGCCATCATCAACATCTTCACCGAGGCATACGAAAGCATGGGCCTTACACTAAACATCCATAAGACAAGGTCCTCTAGCAATCTGACCCCGCCACACAGCACTGCCCCCCAGTCATCAAGATCCACGGCGCGGCCCTGGATAACGTGGACAACTTTCCAGACGTTGGGAGCTTATTATCAGCAAGGGCAGACATCGACGACGAGGTTCAACACTGCCTCCAGTGCGTCAGCACAGTGTTCGGCCGCCCGAGGAAGAGAGTGTTCGAAGATCAGGCTCTGAAATCTGGCAACAAACTTATGGTCTACAGGGCTGTAGTGATACCCGCCCTCCTGCATCGATCAGAAACATGGACCACATACAGTGGACACCTCAAATCGCTGGAGAAATACCACCAGCGATGTCTCCGCAAGATCCTACAAATCCCCTGGGAGGACAGACGCACCAACGACAGTGTTTTTGATCAGGCCAACATCCCCAGCATCGAAGCACTGACCACACTCGACCAGCTCTGTTGGGCGGGCCACATTGTCCGCATGTCCGACACGAGACTCCCAAAGCAAGCGCTCTACTCGGAACTCCTACATGCGAGCCCCAGGAGGGCAGAGCAAATGTTTCACGGACACCCTCAAAGCCTCCTTGATAAAATGCAACATCCCCACCGACACCTGGGAGTCCCTGGCCAAAGACCACCCTAAAGTGGAGGAAGTGCATCCGGGAGGGCGCTGAGCCCCTCAAGTCTCGTCGCCAAGAGCATGCAGAAAGCAAGCGCAGGCAGCAGTAGGAGCGTGCGACAAACCTGACTCCCCACCGACCCTTTCCCTCAACCACTGTCTGTCCCACCTGTGACAGAGACTGTAATTCCCGTATTGAACTGTTCAGCCACCTGAGAACTCACACTTTTGGAGTAGAAACAAGTCTTCCTCGATTCCGAGGGACTGCCAATGATGATGAGATTTGATTTTATTTATTCTTGGGATGTGGGCTTTGCTGGCAAGACCAGTATTTATTGCCCATCCCTAAATTCTCCTGAGAAGCTTGTGGTGAGCCGCCTTCTTGAGACCCTGCAGTCCACATGCTGATTATTGTTTTTTTGAGCAGTTTGGTGGGTGTGGAATCACGTATCGGCCAAACCGGGTAAGGACGGCAGATTTCCTTCCCTAAAGAACATTAGTGAACCAGATGGGTTTTTATCACAATCCGGTCGTTTCATGGCCACCATCATTAAAACTAGCTTTTTATTCAAGGTTCATTTAATTAATTAATTTAAATTTCCAAGCTGGGATTTGAACTCACGACTACTGTATCATTACAGCAGGCCTCTTGATTATTAATCCAGTAACATAACCACGAGGCTACTGTGCCCCCCTACTTGAAAGATGAATATTGGCCAGGACACCGGGTAGAACTCCGCTGCTCGTCTTCGAAATAGTGATCTTTTATGACCACCTGAGAGGGCAGACGGGGCCTCGGTTTAACATCTCATCCGAAAGACGGCACCTCCGACAGTGCAGCGCTCGCTCAGCACCGCACTGGGAGTGTCAGCCTAGATTTTAGTTCTCAAGTCTCTGGAGAAGAAATCTATTTCAAAAGCTGTGTAGGGTACAAGAGCTGAATAAGAAACACATTCCCAGCTGAGTATGATCACATCCTGTGCTGGTTAAAGATTTGCTTACTCCTGTAGTGCAGATTAGTCGCAGTGTCTTCAGAAGCAATTTAAATGTGCTTAAAAGGCCAATTTTTAAAAAAATCAACGCAGGGGTGGTGAAGAAAATTTCAGTTCTTCAAAATTCATTTATAAACAACAACAACAACAACTTGCATTTAAATAGTACCTCGAACGTAGTAAAACGTCCCAAGACACTTCACAGCAGTCTTATACAACAAAACAGATCCATTTAACACCGAGCCACATAAGAAGAAATTACAGCAGCTGCCCAAAGGCATGGTCAAAGAGGCAGGTTTTAAGGAGCGTCTTAAAGGAGGAAAGAGAGGTAGAGAGGCGGAGAGGTTTAGGGAGGGAGTTCCAGAGCTTGGGGCCCAGGCAGCTGAAGGTACGGCCACCAATGGTTGAGCGATTATAATCAGGGATGCTCAAGTGGGCAGAATTTGAGGAGTGCAGACATCTCGGGTGGTTGTGAGGCTGAAGTAGATTACAGAGATAGGGACGGGCGAGGCCATGGAGGGATTTGTAAACAAAGATGAGAATTTTGAAATCGAGTCAGTAAAGCTTCTTCACATTGTGAATTCAGTCATTTTTTTGAATCAATAATGTTGCCAACATGAGAAAGTTGGTCAGAAACATTGCATGAGCCCGATACTATACAGCCAAAAGAACATTTAAGCAGGTTACCTGATCGCTAAAGAACTGCTGACTCAATGGGTTCATTGCTTTATTTTGTTGTTCCCATCATTTTTCTTGCCTCTCCCCTCCTCGCCACAGCTCACACTTGCCCATTGGAGAGACACAGGACACCACCTGACCCCAGACATCTCTCAGCGGTGCTCTGGGATGCCAAGAGGTGTACGAGGGAACCTTACCTTTCTCATCCCAATCAAATTTACCCTTTTCCCGAGGAAGAACACACGGGGGTAAAAATTCAGGTCATTTGTATCGTATACTCGTCGCCAGTTATTGTGTTCCTAACACAGATGAGACTGCACACAGGGAGGTTAAAGTAACAGTGACCTCAGTCTTTATTAAGACACTCCAGAGTGAAGAACAGGCCTTCGGGGCCGGCTTATATACAGTGCTCCGAAGGGATGCTGGGATCCCTTGGGACTTAAGGGGATGCACTCCCTGGTGGCGGAACATGGGAGTGCATGCTTTACAGATACACAACATCACTCCCCAGCAAAGTCAAAGTGAAAACTATTAACAAAGTGAGGAAGTCTGGAGCCTTTCTTTCCCTGGTGGACCGCCTCGGTACAAATGTCTGTCTGGTGTGTTGGCTGTGCCCTCGCTGGGCTGGCGTGTTGTTGGCCCTGCAGGGTTGCTGGGTGAGCCTGGCCTTGCTGGGCAGTTGGGCGTGATGGGTTCGATTTCCTGGTCTGGGTGGTGTCGTTGATCCTTTGGGTATGTGTTGTGGGCTCGAAAAAGGTGGTGTCTGCTGTGCGTTGTTCAGGGCAGTCTCATTTGATCCAGGTGCTTTCTGCAAATTTGTCCATTGTCTAGTTTGACTACAAACACCCTACCCGCTTCTTGAGCTATCACCGTGCCCGCGATCCACTTGAGACCATATCCATAGTTTAGCACATACACAGGTTCATTCAGATCAATTTCCCGTGACACAATGACGCGACCATCGTTTACATTTTGTTGCTGCTGCCTGCTCTCTACCTGATCATGCAGGTTAGGGTGAACCAGCGAGAGTCTGGTTTTAAGTGTCCTTTTCATGAGTAGCTCAGCCGGGGGCACCCCTGTGAGTGAGTGGGGTCTCGTGCGGTAGCTGAGCAGTACTCGGGACAGGCGGGTTTAGAGTGAGCCTTCTGTGACTCGTTTAAGGCTCTGTTTGATTGTTTGTACTGCCCGCTTTGCCTGCCTATTGGAGGCTGGTTTAAACGGGGCTGAGGTGACATGTTTGATCCTATTGCGGGTCATGAATTCTTTAAATTCGGCACTGGTGAAACATGGCCCGTTGTCACTGACTAGTATGTTAGGCAGACCGTGGGTGGCAAACATGGCCCTCAGGCTTTCAATGGTGGCAGTGGTGGTGCTTCCGGACATTATTTCACATTCAATCCATTTTGAAAAAGCATCCAACACCACCAGGAACATTTTACCGAGAAACGGGCCCACATAGTCGACATGGATCCTTGACCACGGTCTGGAGGGCCAGGACCACAAACTTAGTGGTGCCTCTCTGGGCGTGTTGCTCAACTGAGCACACACGTGCATTGCCGTACACAGGACTCTAAGTCAGAGTCGATACCGGGCCACCACATGTGGGATCTGGCTATCGCTTTCATCATTACTATATCGGGTGTGTGTTGTAGAGATCCTAGATGAACGTCTCCCTGCCCTTTTTGGGTAGCACTACGTGATTACCCCACAACAGGCAGTCTGCCTTAATGGACAGCTCATCCTTTCCCTGCTGGAACGACTTGATTAGCTCTTGCATTTCAACGGGGATGCTGGCCCAGCTCCCACGCAGTACACAGTTTTTTACTAGGGACAGCAGAGGATCTTGGCTGGTCCAAGTCCTAATCTGGTGGGCCGTGAAAGGTGATTTATGATTTTCAAATGCTTCCATGACCATCAACAAGTCTGCGGGCTGCGCCACCATCAACAAGTTTGCAGGCTGCGCCATTTCCACCCCTGTGGTGGGCAATGGTAGCCGACTGAGAGCATCTGCACAGTTCTCGGTGCCTGGCCTGTGGTGGATGGTATAGTTAGACGCTGATAGCGCGAGTGCCCAGCTTTGTATGTGGGCTGAGGCATTAGTATTTATCCCCTTGTTTTCAGCGAACAGAGATATGAGGGGCTTGTGATCGGTTTCCAGCTCAAATTTGAGGTACTGATGCATTTTTTTTTACCCTGAACACACACGCTAATGCCTCTTTCTCAATCATCCTGTAGACCCTCTCGGCCTTAGACAAGCTCCTGAAGGCAGAGGCGACAGGTTGCAACTTCCCCGCAACGTTAGCTTGTTGTAATACACACCCGACTCTGTACGACGGCGCATCACATGCTAGCACAAGTCTTTTACACGGGTTATGCAATACAAGCAGCTTGTTGGAGCATAAAATATTTCTGGCTTTCTTAAAAGCAATTACTTGGCTTTTTGCCCATACCCAGTTCTCACCTTTACGCAATAACACGTGTAGGGTCTCTAAGCGGGTGCTTAACCCCGGTAGGAAGATACCAAAATAGTTGAGGAGACACAGGAACGTTCGCAGCTCCGTGATGTTCTGTGGCCTGGGCGCATTCCTGATAGCCTCTGCCTTGGCATCTGTGGGCCAAATGCCGTCCGCCGCGATCTTTCTCCCCAAAAACTCCACTTCTGTTGCCATGAAGACGCATTTCGACCTCTTCAGCCGCAGTCCTACGCGATCCAGTCGCTGGAGGACCTCCTCCAGGTTTTGCAGGTGCTCGACGGTGTCCCGACCCGTGACCAATATGTCGTCCTGACAAACCACCGTGCGTGGTACCGACTTGAGTAGGATCTCCATGTTTCTCTGGAAGATCGCTGCAGCCGACCAAATTCCAAACGGGCATCTGTTGTAGATGAATAGTCCCTTGTGCGTGTTGATGCAGGTGAGGCCCTTTGAAGACTTCTCCAGCTCCTGCGTCATGTAGGACGAAGTCAGGTCGAGCTTGGTGAACACCTTGCCTCCTGCCAGTGTCGCAAATAGGTCATCTGCCTTAGATAGCGGGTATTGGTCCTGTAGCGAGGAACGATTAATAATTACTTTATAATCGCCGCAAATCCTGACCGTGCCATCACTTTTGAGTACTGGAACAATCGGGCTGGCCCACTCGCTGAATTCCACTGGGGAGATGATGCCCTCTCGTTGCAGCCTGTCCAGCTCGATTTCCACTCTCTCCTTCATCATGTGAGGTACCGCTCATGCCTTGTGGTGAATGGGTCGTGCCTCTGGGACCAAATGGATCCGTACCTTCGCCCCGGAAAAGTTTCCAATGCCTAGCTCAAATAGGGAAGGAAATTTGTTCAGAACCTGGGTACATGAGGCCTCATTGACATGTGATAGTGCTCTGATGTCATCCCAGTTCTAGTGGATTTTGCCCAGCCAGCTCCTGCCAAGCAGTGTGGGGCCATCGCCTGGGACAATCCAGAGTGGCAGTTCGTCCACCGTGCCCTCGTAGGTGACCTTGACCATGGTGCTGCCCAGGACAGTGATGAGCTCTTTGGTGTACGTTCTCTGTTTCATGTGGATGGGGCTCAAGGCTGGTCTCAATGCCTTGTTGCACCACAGTCTCTCAAACATCTTTTTATTCATGATGGATTGGCTAGCGCCAGTGTCCAGTTCCATAGCTACGGGTAAGCCATTCAATTTTACATTTAGCATTATAGGTGGACAATCGAAAATGTGTGCACCCCATGTACTTCAGCATCTGCCTCCTCTCTCTGAGGCTCGAAATTGCTTTGATCAACCATGGACTGATCATTCTCTGCCACATGGTGGTTAGCAGGTTTTGTAGAGTTTGCAGCTCATCTGCATGCTCGTTGGAGGTGCCCCATTTTTCCACAGCTCTTGCAAACATACCCTTTGAAGCAGCATGAATAGGCTGAATGCAAGCCTCCACAATGCAAACAAGGTGTGAATTGCCCTGTATTTATCCTTTGTTGCGGATTCTGAGTCATCTGGGTCACCTGAGGCCTGCTAGCAGTTGCAGACTCGTGGTTTCTGCCCTGTACATTTCTGCTCGCAAACACTGTTCCAGTTAATTTATGAACATTGCTCGCACTTGTGTGCTGAGTGATTTGTTTGTTATCACAGGTGGACATAAATGCCTGTGCTATCGCAATGGCCTTACTGAGGGACGGTGTCTCTGCAGTCAAAAGTTTTCATTGGATGGTCTCGTGGCCAATGCCCAGGACAAAAAAGTCTCTGAGCATTTGCTCCAGCAAGCCATCAAACTCACATTGTCCTGCAAGTCGCCTTAGCTCGGTGACATAGATCGCCACTTCCTGACAGTCAGATCGCTGGCATGTGTAGAACCGATACCTCGCCATCAGCACGCTCTCCCTCAGGTTAAGATGCTCCCGAACCAGTGTAGACAGCTCCTCATACGACATATCTGTGGGTTTCATTGGAGCCAGAAGATTCTTCATGAGGCTGTCGGTCGGTGCCCCGCAGACCGCAAGGAGGACCGCTCTCCTTTTTGCAGCGCTTCCTTCTCCGTCTAGCTCGTTGGCTACAAATTACTGGTCTAGCCATTCAATGTAGGCTTCCCAGTACTCACCCTCCGAGAACTTCTCCAGGATGCCCACAGTTTGCTGCATCTTTGCGTTGGATTCGTATACTCGTCGCCAGTTATTGTGTTCCTAACACAGATGAGACTGCACACAGGGAGGTTAAAGTAACAGTGACCTCAGTCTTTATTAAGACACTCCAGAGTGAGGAACAGGCCTTAGGGGCTGGCTTATATACAGTGCTCCCAAGTGATGCTGGGATCCCTTGGGACTTCAGGGGATGTACTCCCTGGTGGCGGAACATGGGAGTGCATGCTTTACAGATACATAACAGTTTGCGTCTCCTGGTAGCCCGCCCGGGGCTCATTAACGGGGAGTAATCGACTTTTTGCCCGGGCGCGACACAGCTAACGACCCCCGCGTAATACCACGGGTGTTTAGTGGCGGTGGTAACCAGTAGTGCCCCGCTCCGCTGTGCCGGCGGTGTCAATACCATCACCGTGCGCAGTGACCCATTTTTGTCCAGGAGCGAAAATTCGGTGGCGTCGCGTAAAGCTGCAGCGGGCAATACCAGCGAAAACTTCGTGGTGCACGTACCAGGCTGTCGGCCGCTCGTAGGGGTGAAAAATAAAACAATGTCCGACTTACCGGTCGTGGCCTTCTTCACTGCCGATGTTGCAGCCTGTCACTCCACTGCCACGGCACCCTGCTCTCCGGTGGTCCAGCGATGGCCCCTTCTCCCACACGCAGAGTCGGCAGCTTGGCGCTCCATCTGATGGAAGGGGAGGGCCCTGCTTTTCTGCCAGCACGACCCGTCCCTCCGCTTGTCCCTGGAAAATCCGTTCCCATTGTGCCCCAGTCCTGCCCCCAACAGGAAGTGGAGCGCGAGATGTTGCGCTGCAGTTCCTGTCGGGGGCGGTAAGCCAAAATATAGCTTGTGGGGCGGAACTTCTGAGCCTGGCAGCTGTCACGGGGCGGTATCGAATTTTCAGCCGTTGGGTTCTGAAATTAGGCCATGGGAAAATAGCGTCCAGCCATCTGAAATCCCTCTATGTAATATTTTATCGGTGCCATTAGCCCATTTGCTTTAAATGGATTCAGTTCCCCACTTACATCACGGAGAGAGGAATTTCAGTTAAGTTGTAGAGATGTTGCAGTTTGAGAGATTTAGCCAGTCACGTGATGTTCACAAAACTCAATAAAACCCCAGTCAGTTGGGTCTAGGTCATCCACGATGTAGTAGGCAGTTGTGAGCCTAGTGGATGAAATGGTAATATGTAGTGTGATTGTTAAACCTTTGCTAATAAACCAACTAAAAAAAAGAAAGACTTGCATCTATATAGCACCTTTCACGAGCACCGTACGTCTCAAAGTGCTTTACAGCCAATGAAGTACTTTCGAAATGTAGTCGCTGTTGTAAGGTAAGAAACGCAGCACCCAATTCTGCGCACATCAAGCTCCCATCCAAAAGACTGCAGCTCCAATAGTGCGGCGCTCCCTCAGTACTGCCCCTCCGACAGTGCAGCACTCCCTCAGTACTGCCCCTTCGACAGTGCGGCACTCCCTCAGTACTGCACCTCCAAAAGTGCGGCGCTCTCTCAGTACTGCCCCTCCGACAGTACAGCGCTCCGTCAGTACTGCCCCTCCGACAGTGCAGGATTCCCTCAGTACTGCCCCTCTGACAGTACAGCGCTCCCTCAGTACTGCCCCTTCAACAGTGCGGTGCTACCTCAGTACTGCCCCTCCAACAGTGCAGCGCTCCCTCAGTACTGCCCCTCCAACAGTGCAGCGCTCCCTCAGTACTGCATTGGAGTGTCAGCCTAGATTTTTGTGCTCAAGCCACTACAGTGGCACTTAAACTCACAACTTTCTGACTCAGAGGCGAAAGTGCTACCCACTGAGCCGTACTGCCATACAAGAAGTGTTTGGACATTCCACAGTGTCACTGGGGGCGTGGCCCATCACTTTGAGTGCTCCCCTAAAGCAGTGCTGTCCAATATATTAGCCACTAGCCACATGTGACTAATTGGGAATCCGGATGTGGCTAATTGTATTTTTGATTAGTAAATAAAATTAGGCCTGCATATTCACATATGAACTTTAATCTTTTTGTGCGTTTGTTGGTAAAATGGTAAAAGGAAAGTCAGAGAGTGCACGAGTGTTTTTTGATTGTTGTGTGTGATTTATTTGCTTGGTTACTGCTTATCGGTTATTGGCTGAAATGCTGTGTGACACAAGTGAAAACGGCAGTCTTCAACACCATGGAAACACCAACAACATTGTACGCAGAGGGGAGAGGTCATCCTGCTCAGCTCGACCAATCGGAATAACCACTGCAAATCAGCAGAAGCCCAACTAATAGTGAGCAGCTCCAACAGGGCGTTATGGCAACGGGCAACAGCATCTGGATAGAGAGTTGGGGGAGGGGTGGAAGGGGATGGTCTGGATGGAGAGCGGGGGGGCGGGGGGGTGCTGAGGGTCTGGATGGAGAGCGGGGGGGATGCAGAGCAGGAGGTGGGGTCTGGATGGAGAGCAGCGGGTGGTCTGGAGGAAGAGCTTGGGGGGGGGCGGGGGTGGAAGGTAGTTGGAGAGGGGGGAAGGTAATGGAGAGCAAGGGAGGGTGTGGAGAGTGGGGGGAAGGGGATCTGGATGGAGAGAGAGGGTTGAGGTTCTGGATGGAGGGCAGGGGTGGGGGTGGAGAGCAGTTGCGGGGGGTCTGGATGGAGAGCTGAGGGGCGTGGAGGTCGATGGAGAACTAGGAGGGTGGGGGTGAAGAACGGGTAAGGGTCTGGATGGAGAGTGGGGCTGGGGGAGGGGTTCTAGATGGAGACAATGTGAGCAGGCAAGATAGACAATCTGACAACACAGAAGCCACCCTGTATAGCAATTTTTGCACATAATGTTTGCTATAGAAATGCAAACTGGTGCTGTAAAGTTAATGTTAACTCTTTGTAAAGAAATGTCTTTGTGAAAAGCAGGTCCTTTGGTTGGTTGCCAGACTATGCAACACACGTAAAACTCATGTCTTCATAATGTAACTTTCAAAATGCATTCAGACAAAACAAATGTGGGCTATTGTATTTACAATGCCCGAGAACTTTGTCATTTATTTTTTGCAAAGAAAGGTTTGCTGTTCCATTAGAGCGTACAGGAAGTGCTTTAAATCTGAACCGAAGGTCCCAGGTTGAATTCTTCAGGCTGTCACTCAAACATACTTGCCTTGGATGGGTGTGTTTCGGCAGTTCTCGGCAAGGCATTTATTGTTTTGGTGTTTTGGTGTTTTGGTGAGCTGTTACCTGTCACGTACAGAAACCCACCGCTGTGTTTCTGAAGTCTCAGAGTCAGGGTCTACCAAGCAAGTCTGTGGAGTCGCAAGGTCTTTTCTTTGGTGGTAGATGGGTGTTGGCTGAATTATAGAATGACACAGCACAGAAGGAGACCATTCGGCCCATCGGGCCTCTGTCGGCGATCCAATTAGTCCCACTCCTCCTGCTCCTTCCCCATAGCCCTGTTTTTTTTGCCCCCTTCAAGCATCTCTGAAAATTGAAAAGCCTGCACACAATCCATTTCCCCATGGATGCATAAAAGTTTGCAGTTGAGAGCGGGCCAATCCGCCCATCGTGCTGTGTCAGCCAAAACAAATGACACTGGTTGGTTGACCTTGTCATGCATTTGACAGCAGCTGTGGGGAACTCCACTTCCCAAAAAATCCCAGTGACCCAGCAAGACAAGGACAGGCAAAGCCATAGCACTGATTCAAATCAACTGATCATTTATCTCATTGCTGTTTGTGGGAGCTTGCTGTGCAAAAATTGGCTGCTGTTTCTCCTACATTACAACAGTGACTGCCCTAAAAAAGTACATCATTGTTTTGCCTGTCTTTGGGGCATCTTTGGCTGTGAAAGGCGCTATAATAAATGCAGGTTCTTTCTCCTTCTTTCCTTAATATCCACTAATGTTCTGCATGTGTCTTTCCCGCGAATATGATCATCAGATTAATTTCAGAAAGGCTCGGGTGGATTTCCCCCAGGCAAGGTATCAGGGCCGCTGACCGGGGGCAGTGCGGAGTGACCGGGAGTACAGTGCGGAGTAACCGGGGGGACCAAGCGGAGTGACCGGGGGAACGTGCGGAGTGACTGGGGGGGCAGAGTGACCAGGGGGACGGAAGGAGTGACCGGGAGGATGGAGCAGAGTGACCAGAGGAATGGTGCGGAGTGACCGGGGGGATTGAACGAGTGACCAGGGGGACGGTACGGAGTGACCGGGGGGACTGAACGAGTGACCAGGGGGATGGTGCGGAGTGACCGGGGGGGACGGTGTGGAATGACCAGGGGGGCAGTGCGGAGTGACTGGGTGGGCCGGTGTGATTGGTGGGGGGCAGAGCGGAGTGACCGGGAAGACAGTGTGGAGTGACCGGGGGAACTGAGGGGGGTGACCGGGGGAACTGGGTGGAGTGACCAGGAGGAATGGTGCGGAGTGACTGGGGGACGTTGTGGAGTGAGCAGGGGGAATGTTGCGGAGTGACTGGGGAACAGTGTGGAGTGACCGGGGGGCGGTGCAGACTGACCGGGGGATCGAACGGAGTGACCGGGGGGACGGTGCGGAGTGACCGGGGGACAGTGTGAAGTGACCGGGGGGATGGGGCGGAGTGACCGGGGACCGAGCGGAGTGACCGGGGGGCTAGAGCATAGAGACCGGGAGGACAGTGCGGAGTGACCGGGGGGCAGTGCAGAGTGATGAGTGACCAAAGGGATGGTGCAGAGTGACCGGAGGAACTGAGCGGAGTGACCGGGGGGACTGAGCGGAGTGACGAGTGACCGGGGATACGGTGCGGAGTGACCGGGGGTACGGTGCGGAGTGACCGGGGAGGAACGAGCATACTGACTGGTGAGACGGTGTAGGGGAGAAGGGCGTGGGGGGAGAGGGGGGCGATGCTGGGGAGGGTGTAGCAGGTGGGAGCGGTGCAGTGGAGGGGGGAAGTGTAGGAGCCGGGGCACGGGGGGAGGGGGGCGTGGGGAGAGCTGGGGGAACTGGGGGGCGGGCGCCGTGCGGGGGAGGGGGGGGTGTGGGATCCAGGGGGGCGGGGAGGTAGCCAGGGGAACCAGGGGGGCGGTGCAGTGGACGGGGAATGTGAGACCCAGGGGGGCGGGGTGGAGCTGGGGGACCCGGGGGGTGGGGGGGGAGCCGGGGGAACCGGGGGGGTGGGGTTCGGGGGAGTGGGGGACAGAGGAGGGTAGTGGCAGTACCCAGGCTGTGTGTTGGTAGAGTCTGGAAGAGCAGGTATTAAAACCCTTCTGCTTTCAGTCGATGCCGTGTTTCACAATCCTCAAATAGACAGATTCTAGTCACAGAACTTGCACACGGATCCTCAGGCCCTGATGGAGTGTGGCTGGATCCTGTTGCTAGCCCACGACCCTTGCCTTGGGAGGCCCATCAGAGAGTGAGTTTGTGCAATGCCTGGGGATTCTTGTCATCTTTGCCGTGACATGAAGTCCATTAGTGCTACTCGCTGCACTCAGCCAAGTGCGAGGTCATTGTGCAATGAAGCCCATCTCTTGAAAAACTCAGCAAACAACAGAGGAATCCTCATAATTTCAACCGATGACTTACAGATCCTGAACTTTTATTTCGCAGCAGTAAAGGAAGAAACAAAAAATGAAACTTTGTACGTTTGTCGGCACCTTTAGGGTGGCTCGATATCTGAGGTGGGGCTCCCTTCTTAATGCAGAAAGTGGTCCTCGCCTTTCAGTATGGAACCTTTCAGTGTATTTTCCTCGGGGCTCTGTAGTTCTTGCAATAATGTAGCAGCTGAGCATCTTTCATTAGCACAGAGCGTGACGACAAAGGCATGTTATCTTTGGGTTTCCGAGTTATTGCCACTGGTTTATTGCGCCGTGTGATGCATCGTTTTTATTGAGGCTGGCACTGAAAGCAATTGGCTGGGAATGTTTTTGGAAGCTTGGCAGTTTGGTACGCGCGCAGTCCTGTGTTAGGGGTATGTCAGCAGCACCGGAATATAACACCAGCCTGTCCGAAAGAACATGGCAAAGAAAATCGTAGCAAGGCTGTGGCTGCATCGCGCCCCCTCAGCCGTGAGGAAAAGATTGGTTCAAGAACTTTGAGGGCAAAACTTAGACATCTCTTTGCAAAAAAAAACTGTTTAGCTGTGAAGAAAGAAAGGAGCGAGAGAAAGAAAGAAAGAAGGAAAGGAGAGAAAGAGAAAGAAAGGAAAAAAAAGAGAGAAAGAGGGATCGAAAGAAAGAAATAAGGAAAGAACGAAACAAAAAAATTGAGAGAGAGAGAAAAAGAAAGACAGAGAGAGAGAGAGAGAGAAAGAAAGAACAAAAGAAAGAAAGAAAGAAAGAAAGAAAGAAAGAAAGAAAGAAAGAAAGAAAGAAAGAAAGAAAGAAAGTAAAAAGAAGGAGGGAAGGAAAGAAAGAAAAAAAGCCAAAAAGAAATAGATTTCATTTATAATTCGCATTTCATGACCTGAGGACTTCCCAAAGTTCTTTCCAATCATTGAAGTATTTTTTTGAAGTGTTGTAATGTAGAAAACGCAGTTGCCAATTTGTGCACAGCAAGCTCCCACAAAGAGCAATGCGATAATGACCAGATAATTTGTTTTTTTTTAGTGATGTAGGTTGAGGGATAAATATTGGCCGGGAAATAGAGGAGAACGCCCCTGCTCTTCTTTGAGTTGCTGTAGTGCATCGTGTAGATGGTACACACTGCAACCACGGTGCACCAGTGGTGGAGGGAGTGACTGTTTACGCTGGTGGATGGGCTGCCGATCAAGCAGGCTGCTTCGTCCTGGATGGTGTCGAGCTGGTTTCAAACAAGTTGTCAGCAATATCATATTTACGACTAATTTTTAGGTTCGCAACTGCACACTTTGGTTGCTCGGAGCGTGCAAAGTAAATGCAAGTCATTGTGTTCAATCCACGTGTACAGGCATCGAGAGAGTTGCTTCCAAACTTCCATTTATCCAGAGGATCAAATTACACTGGCCCTGAAATACTAATAATAGAACACTAAAAGCTGTCACTGCTATTTTACCTCCCTTTTAAAATACATGGACTAAAGCCGCCATTGAAATATCGGAGAGCGGAATATCCGACAAGGGCATCAAGCGTTCGAATGCTGCGATCCCAAGATGACATTTCAAATACCAGCAAAAGGCTGAACCAGCTGGGGTTGGTTTCTCTACAAAAGAGAAGGCTGAGCGGGGAGCTGATAGAGGTCTACAAAATAATGAAAGGGGTTCGGTAGGGTAGAGGTAGAGAAGATGGCTCCACTTGTAGGGGGAGTCCAAAACTAGAGGCCATCAATATAAGACAGTCACTAATAAATTCAATGAGGAATTCAGGAGAAACTTCTTTGCACAGAGAGTGGTGAGAATGTGGAACTCACTGCCACAGGGAGTGATTGAGGCGAATAGCACATGGGTGCCTTTAATGGGAGGCTAGATAAGCACATGGGTGAGAAGGGAATAGAAGGATATGCTGATCGGGTTAACTGAAGCAGGGTTGGAGGAGGCAGAAACACCGACATAGATCGGTTGGACTGAATGACCTGTTTCTGTGCTGCACATTCGATGTAATACTGTGTAAATGTAACCATTCCTTGCACTCAGATGTCAGCTGTTCACCATCATGCAGGAGTATTTTGGTGCAGTGAAGTTCATTGAGAACTAGGTAGGAAAGCTTGAAAAATGTATAGTGACAGAGAGAGCAGTCAGACAAGCATGACAACCTCCTGGGCAGAAAGGGTATAAAGAAATGACAATTGAAGCGGAAATGTACGTTTGACGTTGAAGGAAATGTTATGAAGTAATGAGGACAGGAATAATCCACTCTAGCTGAGCGACCCCTTTAGCGCGGCATGAAAAGAAACTGCATTCACTTGCTCCCGTAGTCTGAGGTTCCTTCAGTTCTGTGCAGAGCCAGCATTCTAGAGGAAGGAAGCTCCAAAGGCAAGATGGGCACAGGCACGGTGGGCCGAATGGCCTCCTTCTGTGCTCTATCATTCTATCAACGCAATCATTTGCTCTCAGTAATTTGGCTGGCCTATGTGTGTGAATGTCCTCGATCAGGCCAACATCCCCAGCATCGAAGCACTGACCACACTCGACCAGCTCCGTTGAGCGGGCCACATCGTTCGCCTGCCCGACACGAGACTCCCAAAGCAAGCGCTCTATTCGGAACTCCTACACGGCAAGCGAGCCCCAGGTTGGCAGAAGAAGCATTTCAAGGACACCCTCAAAGCCTCCTTGATAAAATGCAACATCCCCACCGGCACCTAGGAGTCCCTGGCCAAACACTACCCTAAGTGGAGAAAGACCATCCGGGAGGGTGCTGAGCACCTTGAGTCTCATCGCCAAGAGCATGCAGAAATCAAGCGCAGGCAGTGGAAGGAGCGTGCGGCAAACCAGACTCCCCAACCACCCTTTCCTCCAACCACTGTCTGTCCCACCTGTGACAGAGACTGTAATTCCTGTATTGGACTGTACAGCCACCTGAGAACTCACTTTTAGAGTGGAAGCAAGTCTTCCTCGATTTCGAGGGACTGCCTATGATGATGATATTTGTGACTGGAGCAAAAGATTAAAAAAGATTTTCGTTGTCCCACGCATCAGACTGCACACCAGAGAAACGTGTGCAAGAAGTGCTTGGTTGTGCGCTTGAAGTGCCGTAACTGTAAGATTTAGGATCACAGATCACACACAGACACCCAAAGGGTCTTAGGAATTATAAGGCATTTTATTAAGGGAGTGATAGTTCAAATATAGTCCAACACAACACACAATCAGGATAGACTTAGTAGACATACGACCATGACAAGTAGCTGGTGCTAGTCCAGATCAGGCATGAACAGTTCTTATCTTCACCGTCTGCCCTGAAACACCTTCTGGGTCTCGCTTTTATTCTCTGTTTGGGGGGTGCCTGGTGTAGGATATTGGCAGGCTGATTTAACTGATGATATGTCGGGTTCTTTGTCTCAACTCGTGGGTGAAACCCTCCCCTTCACATCCTCCCAGGGTTGGAGTCAGACAGGCCGTTCCTGGCCTTCAGATGTTTGGAGCCGCCAGTTATCAGTTATTGATGTTCATGCTGTTCGAGTGGCTTTAGCTATTGTCCCTCGGAATGAATCCTTCGATTCTAACACCAGTCTGAAGACACTCTTTGGGCTTGTTATTTCTTCCAATTCACGATTTCTTCCGTAAACCACAGGGCTACAGACTGAGAGCTGGAAAGTGGGATGAGGCTGGATAGCTCTTTGTCGGCCGGTGCGGACACAATGGGCCGAAATGACCTCTTTCCGTGCTGTAAATTTTTATGATTCTATGATTCTAAGAATCAAGGGCTTGGGGAGGGGTGCAATTTCCCAGTGCGGACCAGGGACGTGCAAGTGAAAAATCTCTGCGACCTGAACAGATAGCGCACATTAACTCAACGGCCAGTGATCAGAGGGCAGGTCGGGTTTGACTCCCCGGGCAGGCCTTCACCTCCTGTTTCTGAAGACCTTCTGGAGTTTGAAGTTTGGAGCACAGCAGAGTGACGGCTTCATGTTTACATCACTGAAACGGTCTCTCCCGTTCCCATTGTGCTATTAAAATAAGTGATTCGGTTTTAGAGTACCGTGTACGGTTCTGGTCACCGCAGAACAGCAAGGGTATTGCAGCTATTGCACAGATACTGAACAGAGCAACCAGAATGGTGGGGTGGGAATGGAGAGATTGGATTATTGAGCAGCGATTGTGTAACCTGGGAATGTTCTCACTGGAAGAGAAGATTGAGGTGATGCGATTGCTGTGTTTCGGATTGTAACGGGGCTGGATAATGTTGACCGTGACCAGCTGTCTCACCGTGTCCAGAGCAGTCGGACCAGAGGGCACGGTATGTACTTGGAGGGGGATAAATTCAAAACGAATCCCCGGAAACAATATCTCAATGAGCGAGTGGTCAATATATGGAACAGACTCCTGAGGGAGACGGTGGCAGCAGTTAGTGTTGGTTCATTCAAAGGTAAATTAGAGAGATTTCTTTCAGAAAATAATATTTTGGGCTCCAGTCTTTGAGAAATTTGAGACGTGACGTGCGGGGAGTGTGGCGAGCTCGGGGGGAACAAGGGACTTTGGGCCTGTGGTTCCTAAAGCTCTCCCCCACTGGGGGCTTTCCCTCACCTCGTGTCTGGGTCTGTTGTAGACTCATTGATCGAGATTGGTTAATGTGATTGGATCAACAACTCCATTATCGTTGGATCCTGTGACTACCAGGGCAGTAGAAGGCGAATTAGATGGACCGTGGTCTATTCTGGTCTCGAAATTCCTGTGTACACGAAGAAAAGAAAGTCCAGATAAAGTGAAAATAAACTCACCATCACAGTACCCCATTGCCATTACCCCAAGGCAGGAACTGAGAGCCATCGAGCCTGTTCTATAACTGAACTCCATTTACACGCACCCCACCAATCGCTCAATAGTCCCAGCAGGAGACATCATTAATATTCGACATGCGAGCTTGGAGGTGGATGATGTTGGCACAAACCTGTCCCCCACCTCCACCCCCCCCTTCCCCCGCTTCGGGGAAACCCACCAGTTCAGGGCCTGGAGTAGGTAGGTCTGCGGGGTAGGGGAGGGGATGTCCAACCTCTGACTGGAGCGCCAGTGGTCCAGGCTGGTTTTGTTGGAGCTCGGAGGAGCCCTCCTGTACATAAACCATGGTGAGTTGTGCCGCCCAAGGTCATTGTCGAATGGGCCACCAGCTGATATTGGGGGCCGCGCTCATGCTGTTGTCCGAACACGGCACACGGGACCCTCAGAAAATTATCTGCAGAGTGAATTTTGTAATATTATGGGCAAAGTCTGCAGTCATCTCATTGAATCACAGATGATTCTAAGGGGGATTAACAGGGTAGATGCAGGGAGGATGTTTCCCCCTGGCTGGGGAGGCTAGAACCAGGGGTCACAGTCTCAGGATAAGGGGTCAGCCATTTAGGACTGAGATGAGGAGAAATTTCTTCGCTCAGAGGGTGGTGAATCTTTGGAATTCTCTACCCTAGAGGGCCGTGGAGGCTTAGTCGTTAATTATATTCAAGACAGAGATCGATAAATTTTTGGATTGTAGGGGAATCAAGGGATATAGGAATTGGGTGGGAAAGTGGAGTTAAAGTCAAAGATCAGTCATGAGGAGGTTGACTTAAGAGGAAAGGTTGAGTAAGTTTGGCCTCTACTCATTGGAATTCAGAAGAATGAGAGGTGATCTTATCAAAATGTATAAGATTATGAGGGGGCTTGACAAGGTGGATGCAGAGAGGATGTTTGCACTGATGGGGGAGACTAGAACTAGAGGGCATAATCTTAGAATAAGGGGCCGCCCATTTAAAACTGAGATGAGGAGGAATTTCTTCTCTCAGAGGGTTGTAAATCTGTGGAATTCGCTGCCCCAGAGAGCTGTGGAAGTTGGGTCATTGAATAAATTTAAGACAGCGATGGACAGTTTCTTAACCGATAAGGGAATAAGGGGTTATGGGGAGCGGGCGAGGAAGTGGAGCTGAGTCATCAGATCAGATTGTATTAAATGGCGGAGCAGGCTCTAGGGGCCGTATGACCTACTCCTGCTCCTAACTCTTATGTTCCTGTGATCATACATCTATACCCCAACAGTGAATTACCTGAGAGGGCAAATGGTGCCTCGGTTTAACATCTCCTCCAAAAGACAATCTCTCCGACAGTGCAGCACTCCCTCAGTACTGCACTGTGATTGTCAGCCTAGAGTTTGAGCTTGAGGCTCTAGAGTGGGACTTGAACCCACAACCTTCTGAATCATAGATGAGAGCACGACCCACTGAGCCACAGCTGACACTGTGGCCTATTTACAGGAGACAGATGATGGTTATAAACTGATTCAGCTTCTGCTTTAAAAAATGTCCTGAACCCTGAAAAATTATAATTTACTTTTCAGGTACCTCATGTATCTGTGTATCATGAAAATCTTGCGTATTACTTAATTATAATAATTTTCATTCTAAGTTGGTTACTGAGCCGATTAAGATTGCAGAAAGGACCCGACTGATATCAGATGATACCTGAACTGAGAGGCTACACCTATCGGGAAGGACGGAACTGGCTGGGCTTCTTTTCTCTAGCAAAGAGAAGGCTGAGGTGTGACTGGATGGAGGGCTTTAAAATTATGAAGGGATCCGATAGGGTAGATGTAGCGAAGATGTTGCCACTTGTGGGGAGACCAAAATGAGGGGGTCATAAATATAGGACAGTCACTAATAAATCCAATGAGGAATTCAGGAGAAACTTCTTTACCCAGAGAGTGGTGAGAATGTGGAACTCGCTGCCACAGTGGTTGAGGCGAATTGTATTAATGCATTTAAAGGGAAGCTGGATAAACACATGAGGGAGAAGGGAATAGAAGGATATGGTGATGGGGTGAGATGACGTAGAGTGGGAGGGGGCTCGTGTGGAATCCTACATCCTTAGAGTTTTCAACATTCTACGTAACTGTGGAATGACTGAAGTGAAACGACAAACACAACTGGATGTCTCCATTTAATATTCCTTGCTTCGGATTCTGAGTGGTATTTGACAAAGGCAGCCCGTGAGACCCCCGCTGTTGCTCCATGGAGTGCTTTCAGAATCTCACTCTCCACTGTGGATTTGCTCATTGCGAGGTACAGCTCTTTGATGGGGTTTTTTGTCTTTGTGGTCCTTGAGCCCTGAGGCACCGAAGGATGAGCATCTCAATTTAGCTCCTTAGAAATACGGCTTCATTACGGTAAAATAAAACAGCCCCTCCACTGCTTCCACCTACACGTCCAGCTCCTCCCTAATTTGACACCCCTTTCATGCATTGCGTGTCAATTATAATGACGCCCCGATTGGTGCAGTGTGCTTTTTGAAATTTCCCCGCACTAGAATTTGAAACTGCCTCAGTTTTACCAGAAGCTTTTTTTTAAAGAAAAAACCCTGCAGTCCCTGTCACTAACTAAATTGTCGAAACACAACACCAGCTGCCCTCAGTGAAGAAATGACCCAGATCAGGTATACTGCACAAAGAAAACATCGAGTAACAGCTACTCTGAGCTGCGGCTGTGAATGAATTTATTCTGTATGAACAGCTGGGACCTCCCCAAACAAAGACTATGTCAAGGCATCTTCGACGGATTAGAATATGACACTCAAGTAGCTCGACACCATTCAGGACAAAGCAATCCGCTTGATTGGCACCTCATCCACTAGCCGAAACCTCCGCTCCCTCCACCGTGGCTGCAGTGTGTGCGATACACAGGTTGCACTGCATCAACTCGCCAAAGCTACTTCGGCAGCACCTCCCAAACCCTCGGCCTCCGCCACTCAGAAGGATAAAGGCAACAGGTGTGCGGCAACACCATCACCTCCACGTTCCCCACCGAGTCACACACCATCCTGACTTGGAAATATAACCGCCGGTCCTTCATCGTCGCCGGGTCAAAATCCTGGAACACCCTCCCTAACAGCACAGAACATCTTCATCATCATCATAGGCAGTCTCTCATTAGATATATTCAAAAGGGAGTTAGATGTGGCCCTTACGGCTAAAGGAGTATGGAGAAAAAGCAGGAATGGGGTACTGAAGTTGCATGATCAGCCATGATCATATTGAACGGTGGTGCGGGCTCGAAGGGCCGAATGGCCTACTCCTGCACCTACTTTCTATGTTTCTATGTTTCCATGTTTCCACTCTAAAAGTGAGTTCTTAGGTGACCGAACAGTCCAATATGGGAATTACAGTCTCTGTCACTGGTGGGACAGACAGTGGTTGAAGGAAAGGGTGGGTGGGGAGTCTGGTTTGCCGCAAACTCCTTCCGCTGCCCGCACTTGCTTTCTGCATGCTCTCGGCGACGAGACACGAGGTGCTCAGCGCCCTCTCGGATGCTCCTTCACAACACGGACTGCAGCGGTTCAAGAAGGCTGCTCACCACCGCCTGCTCGAGGGCAATTAGGGATGGGCAATAAATGCTGGCCTTGCCAGTGACGCCCACATCTGAAGAATTCATTGAATAAAATAGTAAGCGTCCAGTAATGAGTTCCCAAGATTTCCACAGACCGCCTTCCTATGAGTGCCAGTCACCTCTGGGAGTGTTGGATTGTGGAACCACCCTTGTGAAGTGAAACCTGGAATAAGTAGAACAAAGCCAGCTATTTCATCCAAAACTGCCGCCCATGTCCTACTTCTCATCAAGTCCCCTTCACCCATCGCCCCTGTATTCACTGGCCCACATTGGTGCCCGGTCCGGTAACGCCCCAATTTTTAACATCATCCTCATCTTCAAATCCCTTCATGGCCTCGCCCCTCCCTAACACTGTAACCTCCTCCAGCCCTAACATCCTCCGGGATCTCTGCGCTCGTCCAATTTTGAACACTTGAGCATTCCCGATTTTCAACCCCCACCATTGGTAGCCATGCCTTCAGCTGCCTGGGCTCTTATCTCTGGAATCCCGTCCCTAAACCTCTCCAACTTTCTCTCCTCCTTTAAGACGCTCCCTAAAACCTACCTCCGTGACTGCCGTCTTTTGAATGAGACATTAAAACCGAGGCCTCGTCTGCTCTCTCAGGTGGATGTAAAAGATCCCATGGCACTATTTCGAAGAAGAGCAGGGGAGTTCTCCCCGAGTCCTGGCCAACATTAATCCCTCAATGAAAAACCACACACAAAACAACCCATATTATTTGGTTATTTATTGTATTGCTGTTGTGGGAGCTTGCTGTGCACAAATTGGCTGCCGTGTATCCTGGCATTACAACAGTGACTACACTTCAAAAAGTACTTCATTGGCGGTAAAGCTCTTTGGGTCATCCTGAGGGCATGGAAGGCGCTATAGAAATGCAAGTTCTTTCTTTCTATACCTTTAGCACTGCTGGCCATACAGCCTCTCCCCGGGTTCCATGAAGGTCTCCTTCAGATCAACCCTTTTCTAACTGTGTCTTTTCAAGGTTTACCGTTACATGCAGGATCCCCTTCCAATGTTCGCGGGAGGGAGGAAAGTGGGTAGTAATTGGAGGTGTGTAAACTTTGGACAAATGAAGCTTGCATCACTCTCGTGTGTGTATTTATCAGAGAGGAGATGAGGAGAATTTTTTTTACGCCGCCAGTTGTTGTGATCGGGAATGCGCTGCCTGAAAGGATGGTGGGAGCAGATTCAATGGTAACTTCCAAAAGGGGATTTGATAAATGTTGAAAAGGAAAAGCAATGCAGAGCTACACTGTTCCAACGAAGCTCATCGCAAGCTCGAGGAACAGCACCTCATCTTTCGATTACACACTTTACAGCCTTCTGGACTCAACATCGAATTCAACAATTTCAGACCATAACCTCGGCCCTTATTTTTTTCCCACGGCAACTGTTGATGATTCTTCCATTCCCATATACACCCTATCTAGACTCATCTTTTGTTTCTTAACTTGTCCCATTACCATTTCCTTTTGCCTCGTACCGTCATCCCTTTTGTCTCTCTAATCTCTCCTGCCTTCCACCCTATCACAGACCTTCCCCTTTTGTCCTTTCCTCCCCTCTCCACTTTCCCTGCCTCTGCGCTTGCTCAAAATCTGTCACATCGCTAACTTTTTCCAGTTCTGACCAAGGGTCACAGACCTGAAACCTTAACTCTGTCTCTCTCTCCACAGATGCTGCCTGACCCGCTGAGTATTTCCAGCATTTTCTCTTTTTATTGCATTTACTTGTTTTGTATTCCCGTGAGTATAGAAACATAGAAACATAGAAAATAGGTGCAGGAGTAGGCCATTCGGCCCTTCGAGCCTGCACCACCATTCAATAAGATCATGGCTTATCATTCACCTCAGTACCCCATTCCTGCTTTCTCTCCATACCCCTGATCCCTTTGACCACATTAAACTCCCTTTTGAATATATCTAACAAATTGGCCTCAACAACTTTCTGTGGTAGAGAATTCCACAGGTTCACAATTCTCTGAGTGAAGAAGTTTCTCCTCATCTCGGTCCTAAATGGCGTAGTCCTTATCCTTGGTTCTGGACTTCCCCAACATCGGGAACATTCTTCCTGAATCTAACCTGTCCAATCCCATCAGAATTTTATATGTTTCTATGAGATCCCCTCTCATTCTTCTAAATTCCAGTGAATACAGTCCCAGTCGATCCAGTCTCTCCTCATATGTCCTTCCTCAGATTAGGAGACCAAAACTGAACACAATATTCCAGGTGAGGCCGAGTCGATCCAGTCTTTCTTCATATGTCAGGTTGAGAGGTGGTCTAACCGAGGTCTTTAACATGATAAAAGAAGTTGATAAGGTAGATTCAGAGAAACTATTTGCTCCATTTCTCTCCACAGAAGCTGCTTGACCTGCTGAGTATGTCCAGCATTTTCTGTTTTTATTTCAGATTTCTAGTTCCCGCAGTATTTTGTTTTTGTATTAGTCTGTGATTCTATGATCTGTTCTTGCCCAATCCACCCACAGTATAAACAGGGAAGACTTGGCAGTGAGGGAACTGGGTTACATTACAGGATGGAAGCAATTATGTTGTGAAAATAGAGTATAAACTTACTGCTTCTGTATTCCTGCAAGTAGGAAATAGATGTAGCAGCAAAGTCTAAGGGGCCGATTTTCTACACCCGCCCAAGTGCCGCCGATGGCCGCCGAGGTACCGGATGGTACTTTTGGGCGGGATATTCATGGCTGAGGTCCCTCGAAGGTCGGCAGGCGGCAAATGGATGACGTACGCCGCCAATCTGGGCGGCAGCGGGAGGAAGGTTCATTCTCGGCGGCAGAGGCACTTGCCGCTCAAGTGCCGCCGAGGATGGAGTCAGGCCCACGGAGGATCGAAGACCTGAAAAAAAAAATTCATCAGTAAAAAATAAAAAACCTATCGGAAGACCTTCAGGGGACCCCATCCGGGTAAGTCGCTGTGGGAATTAAAAGAAATGTTCACTAATCTTTTTTTCAGGTTCTTCAGACTTACCGTCAGGGACAGACCGGCCCCCAGCCAGCGGTCCGCCCCGTTCTGGTGCTGACTCCTGCCCGCATCAATATGGGAGCTCTGTGGGCGGGAGGTCAGTTGCGCCACTCGGCCGTCCGCTGACGTCAGCGGGCGCTTCCCGGCGGTTCCCCCCTCCCGCCCACAATGTGGCACTGGGCGGATCAAGCAGAGCAATGTCGGCAGCAGCGGGCAGTAGTTGGCAGCAGTCAGTGGCGGTGGGCGGTGAGTTGATGAATTTCGACCCTGAAGCCGCTGGGGTTTTAAAATCCCCAAGGATTTTGATAGAGCAAATTGCTTCGAAGGGGCATGTCAATTTAATATTGTCACTAAGAGAATGAGGAGAGAGCTTAGGACAAATTCCTTTACACAGAGGGCTTTTGGAGTCTGGAATGCATTGCCACAGGAAGGGGTTGTGGGAGAGACACTTGTGGATAAAGCAGGGGAAGACACAGGGACACAGGGAAAGAGCGAGGCAGCTTCATTTTGTTTAGATTTGCTCTCGCTGTGCCGACATGCCTCCAACTGATCTGTGAACGTCGATGTTCTCTATTATCGCATCTGAGCTTTGGTCTCCTTTATCAGGCTTTGTGCATAAAAGAAAGAAAGAACTTGAATTTATAGATGGAAGCCATTGTTTTCAGTGCCCAGCTCCATTCTCTAGCCACTGACTCCATCCCTCTTCCCAACTTCTGTCTGAGGCTGAACCAAACTGTTTGCAACCTTGGTGTCATATTTGACCTTGAAATGAGCTTCCGACCACATATCCGCAGCATAACTAAGACCGCTTATTTCCACCTCCGTAACATCGCCTGTCTCCGCCCTTGCCTCAGCTCATCCGCTGCTGAAACATAGAAACATAGAAAATAGGTGCAGGAGTAGGCCATTCGGACGTTCTAGCCTGCACCGCCATTCAATGAGTTCATGGCTGAACATGCAAATTCAGTACCCCATTCCTGCTTTCTCGCCATACCCCTTGATCCCCCGAGTAGTAAGGACTTCATCTAACTCCTTTTTGAATATATTTAGTGAATTGGCCTCAACAACTTTCTGTGGTAGAGAATTCCACAGGTTCACCACTCTCTGGGTGAAGAGGTTTCTCCTCATCTCGGTCCTAAATGGCTTACCCCTTATCCTTAGACTGTGACCCCTGGTTCTGGACTTCCCCAACATTGGGAACATTCTTCCTGCATCTGGCCTGTCTAAACCCATCAGAATTTTAAACGTTTCTATGAGGTCCCCTCTCATTCTTCTGAACTCCAGTGAATAAAAACCCAGTTGATCCAGTCTTTCTTGATAGGTCAGTCCCGCCATCCCGGGAAACAGTCTGGTGAACCTTATCTGCACTCCCTCAATAGCAAGAATGTCCTTCCTCAGGTTAGGAGACAAAAACTGTACACAATACTCCAGGTGTGGCCTCACCAAGGCCCTGTACAACTGTAGTAACACCTCCCTGTCCCTGTACTCAAATCCCCTCGCTATGAAGGCCAACATGCCATTTGCTTTCTTAACCGCCTGCTGTACCTGCATGCCAACCTTCAATGACTGATGTACCATGACACCCAGGTCTCGTTGCACCTTCCCTTTTCCTAATCTGTCACTATTCAGATAATAGTCTGTCTCTCTGTTTTTACCACCAAAGTGGATAACCATACATTTATCTACATGATACTTCATCTGCCATGCATTTGCCCACTCACCTAACCTATCCAAGTCGCTCTGCAGCCTCATAGCATCCTTCTCGCAGCTCACACTGCCACCCAACTTAGTGTCATCCGCAAAATTGGAGATACTACATTTAATCCCCCCATCTAAATCATTAATGTACAGTGTAAACAGCTGGGGCCCCAGCACAGAACCTTGCGGTACCCCACTAGTCACTGCCTGCCATTCTGAAAAGTACCCATTTACTCCTACTCTTTGCTTCCTGTCTGACAACCAGTTCTCAATCCATGTCAGCACACTACCCCCAATCCCATGTGCTTTAACTTTGCACATTAATCTCTTGTGTGGGACCTTGTCGAAAGCCTTCTGAAAGTCCAAATATACCACATCAACTGGTTCTCCCTTGTCCACTCTACTGGAAACATCCTCAAAAAATTCCAGAAGATTTGTCAAGCATGATTTCCCTTTCACAAATCCATGCTGACTTGGACCTATCATGTCACCTCTTTCCAAATGCGCTGCGATGACATCCTTAATAATTGATTCCATCATTTTACCCACTACCGATGTCAGGCTGACCGGTCTATAATTCCTTGTTTTCTCTCTCCCTCCTTTTTTAAAAAGTGGGGTTACATTGGCTACCCTCCACTCCATAGGAACTGATCCAGAGTCAATGGAATGTTGGAAAATGACTGTCAATTTTTCCGCTATTTCCAAGGCCACCTCCTTAAGTACTCTGGGATGCAGTCCATCAGGCCCTGGGGATTTATCGGCCTTCAATCCCATCAATTTCCCCAACACAATTTCCCGACTAATAAGGATTTCCTTCAGTTCCGCATCCTTACTGGACCCTCTGACCCCTTTTATATCCGGAAGGTTGTTTGTGTCCTCCTTAGTGAACACCGAACCAAAGTACTTGTTCAATTGGTCTGCCATTTCTTTGTTCCCCGTTATGACTTCCCCTGATTCTGACTGCAGGGGACCTACGTTTATCTTTACTAACCTTTTTCTCTTTACATATCTATAGAAACTTTTGCAATCCGTCTTAATGTTCCCTGCAAGCTTCTTCTCGTACTCCATTTTCCCTGCCCTAATCAAACCCTATGTCCTCCTCTGCTGAGTTCTAAATTTCTCCCAGTCCCCGGGTTTGCTGCTATTTCTGGCCAATTTGTATGCCACTTCCTTGGCTTTAATACTATCCCTGATTTCCCTTGATAGCCACGGTTGAGCCACCTTCCCTTTTTTATTTTTACGCCAGACAGGAATGTACAATTGTTGTAGTTCATCCATGCGGTCTCTAAATGTCTGCCATTGCCCAACTACAGTCAACCCCTTCAGTATCATTCGCCAATCTATCCTAGCCAATTCACGCCTCATACCTTCAAAGTTACCCTTCTTTAAGTTCTGGACCATGGTCTCTGAATTAACTGTTTCATTCTCCATCCGAATGCAGAATTCCACCATATTATGGTCACTCTTCCCCAAGGGGCCTCGCACAACGAGATTGCTAATTAATCCTCTCTCATTACACAACACCCAATCTAAGATGGCCTCCCCGCTAGCTGGTTCCTCAACATATTGGTCTAGAAAACCATCCCTTATGCACTCCAGGAAATCCTCCTCCACCATATTGCTTCCAGTTTGGTTAGCCCAATCTATGTGCATATTAAAGTCACCCATTATAACTGCTGCACCTTTATTGCATGCACCCCTAATTTCCTGTTTGATGCCCTCCCCAACATCACTACTACTGTTTGGAAGTCTGTACACAACTCCCGCTAACGATTTTTGCCCTTTGGTGTTCTGCAGCTCTACCCATATAGATTCCACATCATCCAAGCTAATGTCCTTCCTAACTATTTAATTAATCTCCTCTTTAACCAGCAATGCTACCCCACCTCCTTTTCCTTTTATTCTATCCTTCCTGAATGTTGAATACCCCTGGATGTTGAGTTCCCAGCCCTGATCATCCTGGAGTCACGTCTCTGTAATCCCAATCACATCATATTTGTTAACATCTATTTGCACAGTTAATTCATCCACCTTATTACGGATACTCCTTGCATTAAGACACAAAGCCTTCAGGCTTGTTTTTTTTAACACTCTTTGTCCTTTTAGAATTTTGCTGTACAGTGGCCCTTTTTGTTCTTTGCCTTGGGTTTCTCTGCCCTCCACTTTTCCTCATCTCCTTTCTGTCTTTTGCTTTTGTCTCCTTTTTGTTTCCCTCTGTCTCCCTGCATTGGTTCCCATCCCCCATATTAGTTTAACTCCTCCCCAACAGCACTAGCAAACACTCCCCCGAGGACATTGCCCAGGTGCAGACCGTCCGGTTTGTATTGGTCCCACCTCCCCCAGAACTGGTTCCAATGTCCCAGGAATTTGAATCCCTCCCTGCTGCACCACTGCTCAAGCCACGTATTCATCTGTGCTATCCTGCGATTCCTACTCTGACTAGCATGTGGCACTGGTAGCAATCCCGAGATTACTACTTTTGAGGTCCTACTTTTTAATTTTGCTCCTAGCTCCTTAAATTCATTTCGTCGGACCTCATCCCTTTTTTTACCTATGTTGTTGGTACCAATGTGCACCACGACAACTGGCTGTTCTCCCTCCCTTTTTAGAATGTCCTGCACCCGCTCCGAGACATTCTTGACCCTTGCACCAGGGAGGCAACATACTATCCTGGTTGCGGCCGCAGTAACACCTATCTATTCCCCTTACAATTGAATCCCCTATCACTATCACTCTCCCACTTTTTTTCCTGCCCTCCTGTGCAACAGAGCCAGCCACGGTGCCATGAACTTGGCTGCTGCTGCCCTCCTCTGATGAGTCATCCCCCTCAACAGTACTCAAAGCAGTGTATCTGTTTTGCAGGGGGATGACCACAGGGGACCCCTGCACTACCCTCCTTGCACTGCTCTTCTTGCTGATCTTCCATTCCCTAGCTGGCTGTGGACCCTTTACCTGCGGTACGACCAACTCGCTACACGTGATACTCACATCATTCTCAGCATCGTGGATGCTCCACAGTGAATGCACCCTCAGCTCCAACTCCGCAACGCGGTCCGTCAGGAGCTAGAGGCGGATACACTTCCTGCACACATAGTCATCAGGGACGCTGGAGTCGTCCCTGAGTTCCCACATGGTACAGGAGGAGCATAACACATGACCGAGCTCTCCTGCCATGACTTAACCCTTAGATAGGCAACAACAATGCTAAAGTTTACTCACTGTTATCGAAGAGAAAAAAGAAAAACTACTCCCCAATCACCAGCCAATCACTTACCCCCTTGGCTGTGACGTCACCTTTCTGTTTGTTTCTGCTTCTTTTTTGCCTTCTCCCTGTAGCTGCACAGTACGCCTTTTATAGGCCTCACCAACGGACCTCCGACGCTGCTCCTGACTGCCACCGACGCTGGGCCCCGGACTCCCTGCTGTGCCTTTTATAGGCCTCACCAATGTACCTCCTCGACGCTGCTCCCAACTGCCGCTGACGCTGGGCCCCGGACTCCCTGCTGTGCCTTTTATAGGCCTCACCAATGTACCTCCTCGACACTGCTCCCAACTGCCGCTGACGCTGGGCCCCGGACTCCCTGCTGTGCCTTTTATAGGCCTCACCAACGGACCTCCGACGCTGCTCCCGACTGCCACCGACACTGGGCCCCGGACTCCCTACTGTGCCTTTATAGGCCTCACCAACTGACCTCCTCGACGCTGATCCCGGCTGCCGCCGACGCTGGGCCCCGGACTCCCTACTGTGCCTTTATAGGCCTCACCAACTGACCTCCTCGACGCTGATCCCGGCTGCCGCCGACGCTGGGCCCCGGACTCCCTGCCTTGCCTTTATAGGCCTCACCAACGGACCTCCTCGACGCTGCTCCCGACTGCCGCCGACGCTGGGCCCCGGACTCCCTGCTGTGCCTTTTATAGGCCTCACCAACGGACCTCCTCGACGCTGCTCCCGACTGCCGCCGACGCTCTCATCCCTCATCCCTCATGCATGAAGCCCTCATCCATGCCTTTGTTATATCTAGACTTGACTATTCCAATGCACTCCTGGCTGGCCTCCCACGTTCTACCCTTCGTAAACTAGAGGTGATCCAAAACTCGGCTCACCCATCATCCTTGTGCTCGCTGACCTACACTGGCTTCCGGTTAAGCAAGGCCTTGATTTCAAAATTCTCATCCTTGTTTTCAAATCCCTCCATGGCCTCACCCCTCCCCATCTCTGTAATCTCCTCCAGCCCCACAACCCCCCGAGATGTCTGTGGTCCTCTAATTCTGCCCTCTTGAGCAACCCTGATTACAATTGCTCAACAATTGCTGGCCGTGCCTTCTGTTGCCAAGACCCTAAGCCCTGGAACTCCCTGCCAAAACCTCTCCGCCTCGCTAGGTCTCTTTCCTCCTTCAAGATGCTCCTTAAAACCTACCTCTTTGACCAACCTACCCTAATTTCTACTTATGCGGCTCGCTGTCAAATTTTTTATCTCATGATACTCCTGTGAGGCACCTTGGGACATTTCACTACGTTAAAGGTGCTACATAAATACAAGTTGTTGTTGTTGTTGTTATACAGCGCATTTCATGACCTCAGGACGTCCCAAAGCCTTTTACAGCCAATGAAGTACTTTAGAAGTGTAGTCACCCAGCCGTGTACAGCTGGTGTAGCCTGCGGAACCTGACTGTTGTCAACAGTGGAAGTACTCTGGATTATACATCTGCCTTAAAGGGGTTTTGGTGTCATGCTTATTTAACACAATCAGAACCATTTCAAACAGGAGAGGTTTTTTTTGGCTGCTGCAATCTTCGACGGGCAAGCTTCTGCTTGTGCAGGGCTTCAGATGCTGCAAGTCTGACTAATATGTTCCTGGCCACAGATTTAGGAACACTCTTATATTACTTAAATAATCCTTACATGTCGTGAGATTCCTAGCACTGTCGTGGAAGCACATGGACTGCAGCAGTTCAAGAAGAAGGCCGACCATCGCCACTTTCTCAGGGCAACTAGGGATGGCCAGTAAATGTTAGCCTTGCCAGCGATGCCCATCTTCTGAGAACAATTTTTTTAATGCAACAACAATTTGCATTTATATAGCACCTTTACTGGGGTAAAATGGTCACAATTTCTGCTTTTTCCCCTCTCTCCTTGCTTTGAAGATGAATTAATAGTGTGCATGTTTGATGGTCTTTAAGACTTGTATTTATATAGCTTTGATATGGGTGTGGTAGGGTAGTGGCTATGTGTAGTAGCATTCGTAATTCAGGGGCCTGGACTAATAATTTTAGATAATTTGAGTTCAAATCCCAAAATATCATCTTGCAAATTTGAATTTAGTTTTCTTAAAAATCTAGGGCTAGACTTTCAACACATCATCGTCCATTTAGCGTCCATTTATCGCCCATACAAGCGCTGAGATTCAGGCTATCACCCATATTTGATGAAAATGAAAACCAGAGCCAATTATAGCCCATTTATCACCGGCGCAACTTTCGACATACAGGAATGAGCTGCATCGCCCAGCCTATTTGAAAAAAAATATGATGTCATCCTCGTGCAAGTCCAAGAACATTGCTTATAATGGAAACTAGCGCCCAATTATGGCCCAGATTATCGCCAAGCGCTACTGTCGGCATTTCGACCATAATTTGCCCAAATGATCGCTGGCCCAAAAAGATGCTCAAAAAAAGCTACAATCACCTGATCTTAACTCGGCAGTGTGGACGCCATTTTGTAACTTGGAGGATCGTTAATAAAAGGCTGCTTGAAGTAGTTGGGAGGAGAAGTAATTTATGAATGATTTTAAGGGCATTACAATAAAAGTGATCATGAAGCTGTCAGATTGCCTAAAAAAAACAGCTGGTTCACTGATGTCCTTTAAGGAAGGAAATCTGCTGTCCTTACCCAGTCTGGACCTATAGGTGACTTCAGACCCACAGCAATGTGATTGCCTCTTAACTGCCCCTCTGAAGTGGCCAAATAAGCCATTCAAATGGTCCAAACCATATCTGGGAACGCCCTCCCTGACAGCACCGTGGGAGCACCTTCACCACACGGACTGCAGCGGTTCAAGAAGAAGGCCCACCAACCACCTTCTCAAGGACAACAGTGGATGGTCAATAAATGCTGGCCTTTGCCAGCGCCGCCCCCATGAACAAACCAAAGTATATGGTTAAGGCTTCTTAGAATGCTTCACAGCTAATAATTTACTTTTTTGAAGTGCAGTCATTGTTGTTTGGAAGAGAAACACAGCAGTTCACACAGTAAATCCCACAAACAGCGTTGAGAAAAATAGTGAATTATTAAGCTGGTTCACCAGACTGATTCCTGGGGTGGCTGGACTGACATATGAGGAGAGACTGGGTCAACTGGGCCTTTATTCACTTGAGTTTAGAAAGATGAGAGGGGATCTCATAGAAATGTATATAATTCTGGCAGGACTGGACAGGTTAGATGCAGGAAGAATGTTTCCAATGTTGGGGAAGTCCAGAACCAGGGGTCACAGTCTAACGATAAGGGGTAAGCCATTTAGGAGATGAGATGAGGAGAAACTTCTTCACTCAGAGAGTTGTTAACCTGTGGAATTTCCTAATGCAGAGAGTTGTTGATGCCAATTCATTGGATATATTCAAGAGGGAGTTAGATATGGCGCTTACGGCTAAAGGGATCAAGGGGTATGGAGAGAAAGCAGGAAAAGGGTACTGAGGGAATGATCAGCCATGAACTTATTGAATGGTGGTGCAGGCTCGAAGGGCCGAATGGCCTGCTCCTGCACCTATTTTCTATGTTTCTATGTTTCTATATTTCATGGTTTAACGTCTCAACCAAAAGGCGGCACCTCCAACAGTGCAGCACTCCCTCAGTCCTGGCACTGGGAGTGTCAGCCTGGAGTGGGATTTGAACCCCTGATCTTCTGACTCAGAGGCGAGAGTGCTCTCCACTGAAGAAAGGGTTGTTGACACAAATTACATTATACAAAACCTAGGTTAGATGTCAGGAGGTGGTTCTTGTCCCAGAGAACATAAGAACATAAGAAATAGGAGCAGGAGTAGGCCAATTGGCCCCTCGAGCCTGCTCCACCATTCAATAAGGTCATGGCTGATCTGATCATGGACTCAGGTCCATTTACTTGCAAACTTCCCATAACCCCTTATCCCCTTATCGCTCAAAAATCTGTCTATCTCCGCCTTAAATTTCACATCAGAAGAATATACAGAGCAATAATTATAATCCGATTCACTTATTTCAATCGATATGGCTTGTCGTTGTATAATATAAAGTAATGAATACAAGGTGCTTCCCCACATCAGTGGGTCATCCTACTTGGCAACATCCTCCTATCTTTCTTGCTCTGCCTTTTTCTAGGACTCTCTGCTTCAGCAATTTCACTCTTCCGAAAGTGGTCCTCTTTTTTTTATCTGTCTGTACACAGATGGAAATCAAAACTATTTCCAAGCCTGATAGGTGTGAAGTGTTTTTCAGTTATCCGCATGTGAAATTGCCTCTTTCTTATTCTCTGAACATAAACGACTTCCGTTTGGCATCTTAATCATCTTTCGTCGAGGAGCCTTTCATTCCTGCCCCAACCCAGACTCGCGATCAAAGCAGGAGTCTCAATGGACTGTATGGGCATCTTGCTTTCTCACCCTGCCATCTCGTAGACGTCAAAGCTGCTGAAACTCTGCAGGCTACTGACCATGCATCACTGCGCTTGCCCCAATATGTCCATGATATAAATCAGGTTTATTAATGCCTTCGGGAAAAATTGGAATTAGTCTCAGTAAGCACCAAGATTAATTTGATGAGTGTCAAAGCAAGTTAAGGCCTCATTTATAGCGATTGTTGAATATGTGTTTGTACCTGACTAGTTAACTCCCACTCACTGTTCCCACCCTAAAAATGCGCATTTACATCTTTTATGAATAAAACAATTTGTAAGATCGCAAGGAGAACCTCACCGTTAATGGCAGAGCCCCTCAGCCATCTTCGCCCAACTCTGTCGAAATCCCTCCGCAAGCCCTTCCACCTCCCTCGCAGTTAAGCTCCACCTCTTTCCTACATTAACAAGGCAACGCACGTTGTAGTTGTAGCATGGAAATTGGAAGTCATTCATCTGTTTGCAACCTTGGTGTCATATTTGGCGCTGAAATTAGCTTCTGACCATATATCTGCAGCATAACTAATACCACCTATTTCCACGTCCGTAACATCGCTTGTCTCCACCCTTACCAGAGCTCATCTGTTGCTGAAACCCTCATCCATGCCTTTGTTACCTCTAGACTTGACTACTCCATGCACTCCTGGTTGGCCTCCCGGGTTCTACACTACGTAAACTAGAGGTGATCCAAAACTCGGCTGCCTGTGTCCTAACTCACAACAAGTCCTGTTCATCCATCACCCTCTGTGCTCACTGTGCTCCCGGTTAAGCAACGCCTCAATTTCAAAATTCTCATCCTTGTTTTCAAACCCCTCCCTATCTTTGTAATCTCCTCCAGCCCCACAACCCTCCGAGCTGTCTGTACTCCTCAAATTCTGCCTTCTTGAGCATCCCAGATTATAATCGCTCAAACATTGGTGGCCGTGCCTTCTGTTGCCTGGGCCCCAAGCTCTGAAATTCCCTGCCAAACCTCTTTGCCTCTCTACCTCTCTCTCTCCTTCAAAACGCTCCTTAAAACCTGCCTCTTTGACCAAGCTTGTCGTCACCTGTCCTAATTTCTCCTTATGTGGCTCAGTATCAAATTTCTTGCCTTATAATGCTCCTGTAAAGTGCATTGGGATGTTTTATTGCATTAAAGGCGCTATGTAAATACAAGTTGTTGTTGTGTTGGGTTCAAACTGTGGTGCTCTTCTGAAATTTTGGTTAATGAATGGATGTCAGGTAGGAAAGCTTGAATTTAGTTTGTTTCTGCCTTAGACTGTACCTTACCCATGACAACATTGTGTGCCCTGGTAAAAAAAATGTTTACCATTCACAATTTTGTGCTTCCTAGGTGCAGATGGAAACGATGCAACATAGACGTCCATAAGTCGAAACAACTTGTTCACGATAAGAAAGTGCGGCAAAAACAAATCCACGAAGGTACAGTCAAACATGGTGTCAGCTGTGTCTCAGTGGGTTGCTCTATCGCCTCTGAGTCAAAAGATTGTGGGTTCAAGTCTCGCCCCAGAGTCTTGAGCACAGAAATCCAGGCTGAAACTAAATGCAGTATTGAGGGAGTGCTGCATTATCGGAGGTGCTATCTTCAGATGAAACAATGAATCGCGGGCCCGTCTGCCCTCTCAGGTGGATGTAAAAGATCCCATGGTCACTATTCGCAGAGGAGCAGGGTTGTTCTCTCTGGTGTCCTGGCTAATATTCATCCCTCAACCAACAAGACTAAGTTGCAAGATATCTGCTCATTATCGCATTGCTGTTTTTGAGAGCTTGCTGTGCGCAAATTAGCTGCCGCATTTCCTACATCATCATCGTCATCATAGGTAGTCTCTCGGAATCGAGAAAGACTTGCTTCCACTCTTAATATGAGTCCTTAGGTGGTTGAACAGTCCAATATGAGAACCATAGTCTCTGTCACAGGTGGGACAAATATGCGTTGAGGGAAAGGGTGGGTGGGGAGTCCGGTTTGCCGCACGCTCTTTCCGCTGCCTGCGCTTGTTTTCTGCATGCTCTCAGCGATGAGACTCGAGGTGCTCAGCGCCCTCCTGGATACACTTCCTCCATTTCAGGCAGTCTTTGGCCAGGGTCTCCCAGATGCCGGTGGGGATGTTGCACTTTATCAGGGAGGCTTTCAGGATGTCCCTGTAACGTTTCCTCTGTCCACCCTTGGCTCGTTTACATTTCCTAAAACATTACAACAGTGACTATACTCCAAAAGTATTTCATTGGTTGCAAAGTGCTTTGGGACGTCCTGAGGTCGTGAAAGGCACTATATAAATGCAAGACTTTTTTTTCTTTTAGACCCTGGCTCGTCAGTGTAATTAAGCTTTCTGTGGCCCACCAGGACTAGCTGTGGACAGGTGCTCGGTGCAGGTGAGGAAGACCATCGAAAGACTGCTGCCAAGGTCTCACATCTCTAGCAGCTGTTTGTAGGGCAACACAGATGTATGGCACGGTCTGACAGTGAGTGAGACCTATGATGGGAGGTAGAGTAAAATTGGAAAGCAGCTGAGTTAGATATGGAGTGAAGGGCGTCGGAGGCGGGGGGGGGGGAGTGGGGAAGGGGGGAATGTGCACAAATAAAAAGGGGAGAATAGATTATTGTAACTCGCATCTTCTTGGTGTTTTCAGGTAGCATAGAGAGCTACATCAACACGTCTAACTTGTGAAATTTGGAAATCTAATCTGTAATGAGCAAAGGGCTTCCTGTTTTTCTCACAGGTTTAGTTTCTCTGACTAATACTTAAATCAAGTGCTCAAATCTCCTTCAGTGTGGATTTTCTCTGAGATATTTGAGAAGCCTCTTGTCTTTGTTAATGGTTTTCTCTCTAATCCCATAAAGGTCTCCACTCGTAATATCATACCAACTCTCAGAGCAAGTGTCTGACATTTCATGCTTGTTGGGACTTCCATTTAATTATCGGCCACGTTCTTGACATGTTGCACCTCCCACTGAAGCTCGGGCTTCGGGTCGAATCCACCAAACGCTATGAGTATGGCGTGGGGCCCAGACAACAACTTCACTGTCAGTGGCCGTTAAGTAAATCACCCATTCTCTTCACTCAATTTACTGAATGGAAAAAAATTGGATTAATATTTTTACATATTTCAATATTTAATATTTGCGGAACAATTTTCTATTGCACCATTTCTCTTATGTTTATCATTTCGGGAGAAGAAATGCATGCAATGTAAAATGGAGTGTGTTGTCATAATTTATAATTCGCATTGTGGTTAGACTAAAATAAAGCTGAGCGGCAGATGACTGAGTCCATGTGTCGCTCAGCCTGTGGTCTAAAGCATCGAGGCACAGGAATACACAGTCTGAGGTTTTCAAAAATAAATCAATTAATTTCCAAAGTTTAAAAGTTCTTGCCTCTGGGGCGAGGACAGGCATCAAGAGCACACATTTGACACTGTGAATTGCCAGCATGCGACTTTCTCTCACAGGGCGGGTAGGTGGATTCAAGATACAGATCAGCTGCCATCTAATTAAATGGGTGACAGGCTTGAGCGGCTGAATGGCCTCCTCCCCTTGTACGTGCTTACATTCCTATGTTCCTACGTTCCTCTGTTCCATGTTCCATGTTCCTTTGTTATATGTTACTTTGTTCCATGTTCTTATGTTCCATGTTCCATGTTCCTATGTTCCATGTTCCATTGTTCCCATGTTCCAATGTTCCATGATCCTAATTTCCTACATTTCATGTTACTATGTTTCATATTCCTATGTTCCATGTTCCTATGTTCCATGTTTCTATGTTCCATTATCCTATGTTCCATCTTCCTATGTTCTATGTTCCATGATCCTATGTTCCATATTCCTATGTTCCACGTTCCTATGTTCCATGTTTCTATGTTCCATGTTCCTATGTTCCATTGTTCCATGTTCCTATGTTCCCATGTTCCATGTTCCATATCTCTATGTTTTTATGTTTCTATGTTTATGTTCCGGGGTCAAACATGGCTGCGTCATCACCCCAACCCTCTTCTCAATCTTCTTCGCTGCCATGCACCACCTCACAGTCAACAAGTTCCCCACTGGAGTGGAACTAAACTACAGAACCAGTGAGAACCTGTTCAACCTTCGTCGTCTCCAGGCCAGGTCCAAGACTACTCCAACCTCTGTCGTCGAGCTACAGTACGCGGACGATGTCTGTGCACATACAGAGGCTGAACTCCAGGACATAATCGATGTATTTACTGAGGCGTACGAAAGCATGGGCCTTACGCTAATCATCTGTAAGACAAAGGTCCTCCACCAGCCTGTCCTCGCCACAGAGTACTGCCCCCCAGTCATCAAAATCCACGGCATGGCCCTGGACAATGTGGACCATTTCCCATACCATGGGAGCCTCTTATCAACAAGAGCAGACATTGATGACAAGATTTAACACTGCCTCCAGTGCGCCAGTGCAGCCTTCGGCTGCCTGAGGAAAAGAATGTGTGAAGGCTGTAGTAATACCCGCCCTCCTGTATGTCTCAGAAACATGAACCATGTACAGAAGACACCTCAAGTCGTTGGAGAAATACTAATAACGATGCCTCAGCAAGATCCTACAAATCCCCTGGGAGGACAGACGCACCAACATTATCGTCCTTAACCAGGCCAACATCCCCAGCATTGGAGCACCGACCACAGTTGATCAGCTCCGCTGGGCAGGCCACATCGTTCGCATGCCAGACAGAGACTCCCAAAGCAAGCTCTCTACTCAGAACTCCTTCACGGTAAACGAGCCAAAGATAGGCAGAGGAAATGTTACAGGGACACCCTCAAAGCCTCCCTGATAAAGTACAACATCCCCACTGACACCTGGGAATCCCTGGCCAAAGACCGCCCTAAGTAGAGGAAGTGCATCCGGAAGGACGCTGAGCACCTCGAGTCTCATCGGCGAGAGCATGCAGAAATCAAGTGCAGGCAGCAGAAGAAGCATGCAGTAAACCTGTCCCACCCACCCTTTCCCTCAACGACTATCTGTCCCCTCTGTAACAGAGACTGGCTCTCATATTGGACTGTTCAGCCACCTAAGGACTCATTTTAAGAGTGGAAGCAAGTCTTCCTCGATTCCGAGGGACTGCCTATGATGATGACTGTTGTAGCAGGACTTCTCTGCTTTTACACTCTATACCCCTTGCAATAAAGGCCAACATTCCATTTGCCTTCCTGATTATTGCTGCACCTGCATATTAAATTTTTGTGTTTCATGCACATGAACCCCCAGGTCCCCCTGAACTGCAGCATTTAGTAATCTCTCTCCATTTAAATAATAATTTGCTTTTTTATTTTTCCTGACAAAGTGAATAACCGCACACTTTCCCACATTACACTCCATCTGCCAAATTGTTGCCCGCTCACTTAACCTGTTGATGTCCCTTTGCAGATTCTTTGTGTCCTACTCACAAGTTACTTTCAAGCCCATCTTTGTATCATCAGCAAACTTGGTTACTTTACATTCGGTTCCTTCATCCAAGTCATTAATATAGATTGTAAATAGTTGAGGCCCCAGCACCGATACCTGCGGCACCCCACTAGTTACTGTTTGCGAACCGGAAAATGACCCATTTATCCCGACTCCCTGTTTTCTGTTTGTTAGCCAATCCTCTATCCATGCTAGTATATTACCCCCAACCCCGTGAACTTTTATCTTGTGTAGTAACCTCTTAAATGGCACCTTATCAAATGCCTTCTGGAAATCCAAACACACCACATCCACTGATTCCCTCTTATTAACCCTGCTCATTACATCCTCAAAGAACTCCAGCAAATTTGTCAAACATGATTTCCCTTTCATAAAACCATGCGAACTGTATTATGCTTTTTAAAATGTCCTATTACTGCTTCCTTAATAATGGACTCCAGCATTTTCCCAACAACAGATGTTAGGCTAACTGGTCTATAGTTTCCTGCTTCCTGTCTCCCTTCTTTTTTAAATAGGGGCGTTACATTTTAAATTTTCCAATCCGCTGGAACCTCTCCAGACGCCAGGGAATTATTTTACTGAGTACTTTTTCTTTAGTGATAGTGATTGTTTTAATTTCTCTCCTCCCATAGCCCCTTGATTATCTATTATTGGGATGTTTTTAGTGTTTTCTACTTTGAAGACCGGTACAACTTATTTGTTCAAAGACTCTGCCATTTCCCTGTTCCCCATTATTAATTCCCCAGTCTCATCCTCTAGGAGACCAATCTTTACTTTAGCTACCCTCTTTTTTTTATATACCTGTAGAAGCTCTTACTATCTGTTTTTATATTTCTTGCTAGTTTACTCTCATAATCCATCTTTCCTCTCTCTTTATTTTTTTTTAGTCATCCTTTGCTAGTTTCTAATAATTCCCCAATCCTCTGGCCTACCACTAATCCTCACAACATTGTATGCCTTTGCTTTCAATTTGATACCATCCTTTATTTCCAGGATATCCGGCAAAATGTAACGGATAATTAATCATAGGCCAAAATTTTATGTTGCGCTGTCTACTCCCAGCTTGCTCCGGGGTATAGAAGCAAACTTTTTACTTGCTAAAATGATTTGTTTTAATGCCAGGAGTACAATGAGTGGATAGAAAATTATGTAGTGTTTTCAGTAAGGCATCCAAGCCCCAGGAATGGTGCAGGGATGGCCCACAGCACTTGTCCCTTCTGTCGCAGGCCTCAGTTGTTAAGATAGGTTTAGAAAATTCTCAGTCGTCAGCCTCAACAGGAAGTGAATGAGAGAAAAGAAAGATCCTGCATTTCTATCGCGCCTTTCATGACCTCAAGAGTTACCAAAATGCTTCACAGCCAATGAATTCCTTCCTGAAATCTAGTTACTGTTGCATTGCAATGGAATGGCCAATATGCACACAGCAAGATCCCACAAACAACACTGAGATAAATAACCAGATTATCTGTTTTAATGAAGTTAATGGAGGGATAATTATCGGCCAGGACAATGGAGAGAACTCAACTACTCTTTAAAATAGTGCTATGGGGTCCATGACATTCACCTGAGAGGATGAGGCGTTAAAGATCCCATGGCATTATTTTGAAGACAAGCAGGGGAAGTTATCCCCGATGTGCTGGGTCAATATTTATCCCTCAATCAACATCACTAAAAGCAGATTATCTGGTCATTATAATATTGCTGTTTGTGGGAGCTTGCAGTGAGCAAATTGGCAGCCGTGTTTCCTACATTACAACAGTGACCACACTCCAAAAAGTACTCAATTGGCTGTAAAGCGCTTTAGGATCTCCCGAAGGCATGAAAGGTGCTGTCGGAAGGCAAGTCTTTCTTTCTTTATTGTTTCCTGAAAGAACTTGACTAAATGTGTTCGACACAACTTGCTTTTTATAAAATTGCACTGGCGAATCTATCCTCGCCTGTCAAGGTGAGTATTAATTGTAAGTGAATTGTAAGTAAATAAAGAGAAACAGTTTCCAGTGGCAGGAGGGTCGGTAACCAGAGGACACAGATTTAAGGTGATTGGCAATAGAACCAGAGGGGGAGAGGAGGAGAATATTTTTATTAACGGCGAATTGTTATGATCTGGAAGAAGATTCAACAATAACTTTCAAAAGGGAATTGGATAAATATTTTAAGGGAATTAAACATTGCAAGGTATAACATATTTACAAAAGATAGGGAGGGAAAAAGGACAGGTGGAGTAGCTGTACTTATTAGGGATAACATAAGGGCAGTAGAAAACAGTGACGCAGCTATCAACAAGACATGAATCATTATCAAAATCATCATAGGCAGTCCCTCGAAATCAAAGAAGACTTGCTTCCACTCTAAAAGTGAGTCTCAGGTGGCTGAACAGTCCAATATGGGAATTACAGTCTCTGTCAGAGGTGGGACAGATAGTCATTGAAGGAAAGGGTGGGTGGGACTGGTTTGCCGCACGCTCCTTCCGCTGCCTGCACTTGATTTCTGCATGCTCTCGGCGATGAGACTCGAGGTGCTCAGCACTCTCCAGGATGCACTTCCTCCACTTAGGGTGGTCTTTGGCCAGGGACTTCCAGGTGCCGGTGGGGATGTTGCATTTTATCAAGGAGGCTTTGAGGGTGTCCTTGAAACGTTTCCTTTGCCCACCTTGGGCTTGTCTGCTGTGTAGGAGTTCCGAGTAGAGCGCTTGCTTTGGGAGTCTTGTGTCAGGCATGTGAACAATGTGGCCCGCCCAACAGAGCTGGTCGAGTGTGGTCAGTGCTTCGATGCTGGGGATATTGGCCTGATCGAGGGCACTAATGTTGGTGCGTCTGTCCTCCCAGGGAATTTGCAAGATCTTGTGGAGACATCGGTAGTGGTATTTCTCCAGTGATTTGAGGTTTATATGTATATGATCCATGTCTCTGAGTCATGCAGGAATAGAATACATATGGATTCCCATGGACATGAATAGAATCCATTTGGATAGAGATAAAAGATATTAAAGGATCAATCACACTAATAAGTGTAGTCTACAGACCACCTAATAGTGGAAGGGAGGTGGAAGAAGAAATATGCAGACAAATTAAAGAAAGTAGTAAAAAGCATCAAATAATAATCATGGAAGATTTTAACTACCCTGATATTAATTGGACAGAAGAGATAGATAAAGGGGATAAGGGTATGGAGTTCCTACAATGTGTACAGGCTCCTTTTCTAGCACAATATGTGAAAAGCCTAATAAGGGAGGATTCGCTATTGGATCTAATAATGGGGAATGAACCAGAGCAGATAAGAAAAGTAAAAGTAGGGAAACATCTAGGTAATAATGATCATAATATAATATGCTTTAAGATGACAATTGAGAAGGACATAAGTACAATGAAAACCAGTTTAATAGATTGCAGAAAAGCTGATTTTGAGTACATTTAAAATAAAAAGTGAGGATATATTAAATAAACTAATCAAACTCAAAGAGGATAAAACCTTGGGTCCAGATGGATTGCATCCATGTATTTTAAAAGAATCTAGGGAAGAGATAGCAAAGACATTACTACATATATTTAATAATTCTTTCAAAAAAGGTATAGTGCCAGAGAACTGGTGGATAGCTAACGTAATACCTATATTTAAGAAGGGGAATACAACATGTCCAGGGAATTATAGACCAGTCAGATTAACATTGGTGGTAGAAACATAGAAACATAGAAAATAGATGCAGGAGTAGGCCATTCGGCCCTTCGAGCCTGCACCACCATTCAATAAGATCAGTACCACCTTCCTGCCTTCTCTCCATACCCCTTGATCCCTTTAGCCGTAAGGGCCATATCTAACTCCCTCTTGAATATATTCAATGAACTGGCATCTACAGCTCTCTGCGGTAGGGAATTCCACAGGTTAACAACTCTCTGAGTGAAGAAGTTTCTCCTCATTTCAGTCTTAAATGGCTTACCCCTTATCCTTAGTCTATGTCCCCTGGTTCTGTACTTCCCCAATATCGGGAACATTCTTCCTGCATCTAACCTGTCCAGTCCCGTCAGAATTTTATATGTTTCTGTGAGATCCCCTCTCATCCTTCTAAACTCCAGTGAATATAGGCCCAGTCAATCCAGTCTTTCTTCATATGTCAGTCCTGCCATCCCGGGAATCAGTCTGGTGAACCTTCGCTGCACTTCCTCAATAGGAAAAATAATGGAATCCCAACTGAAGAAGAAAATAGAAGAACATCTAGAAACCAAAAATCTAATAATGAATAGTCAGCATGGATTTCAAAAGGAAAAGTCTTGCTTGACCAACCTCTCGGTAGGGTAGAGGAACAAAGGGATCTTGGAGCACAGATACACAAATCACTGAAAGCAGCGACACAGGTTAGCAAGATCATAAAAAAAGCAAACCAAGCACTCGGGTTTATTTCTAGAGGTATAGAATTGAAAAGTAGGGAAGTTTTGCTAAACCTGTATTGAATCTTGATTAGACCACACTTGGAGCACTGTGTACAGTTTTGGTCACCATATTATAAAAAGGATATAGAGGCACTGGAGAGGGCGCAGAGAAGATTTACAAGGATGATATCAGGAATGCGAGGGTATACATAATCAGGACAGGATGAACAGGCTGGGTCTCTTTTCTTTTGAAAAAAGAAGGCTGAGGGGTGAACTAATAGAGGTCTTTAAAATTATGAAAGGTTTTGCTAGAGTGGATACAGAGAGAGTGTTTCCACTTGTGGGGAAGAGCATAATTGGAGGCCATCAATCTAAGATCATCACCAAGAAATCCAATAGGGAATTCAGAAGAAACTTCTTTACCCAGAGAGTGGTGAGAGTGTGGCACTCACTACCACAGGGAGTGATTGATGCGAATAGTATTGATGCATTTAAGGGAAGGCTAGATAAGCATATGAGAGAGAAGGGAATAGAGAGTTATGCTGATAGAGTTAGATGAGGAAAGACGGGAGGAGGCTCGAGTGCAGCATAAACACCGACATGGACTGGACTGTTTCTGTGTCGTATATCCTATGTAAAATTTGCAGGATGGGCTAAGAACAAGGGAGTGGGATAGTTCTTTCAAAGAGCTGGCACAGGCACGATGGGCTGAATGGCCTCTGTCTGTGCTGTAAAATGCTGTGTTTCTACATCATAATATGGCTTCTAGAAGTTTACCCATTACTGACATTAGGCTGTCTGGTTTATAATTACCAGTTTTTAAATTCATCTTTTTCTGAGCAGAGGTATCACTTTGTCACCCCTCCAGTCCTCTGATACAAATCTCATATCCAAGGATGTTTGCGAGGTAGTGGTCGGAACCGCTGCTATTTCCCCTCTGGCTTCCCTCAGCACTCGGGGATATATGTCATCAGATTTGGGAGCCTTTTCCACTTCGAATTCCATGAAAATATTGCTTTAATGCTACATTCTTATCTATAGTTACTTTTGAAATAAAAATTCACAACAGCTTCTTAGCTTGATACAAATAAAAATACAGACATTGAGCTAATGAATAAAGATCACAGGCATTCTTGGAAACCAAAAGCAATTGTCTACATTATAAAAGTGCATCATGAATAATCATAGAGCAGTGAGAACATAGGAATTGGGGCGTAGGCCATACGGCCCCTCGAGCCCGCTCCGCCATTCAATAAGATCATGGCTGATCTTCAACTCCACTTTCCTGCCTCATCTCCGTCCTTTCATTCCTTACCACAGAAGGGGGCCATTCGGCCCATCGAGCCTGTGTCTGTTCTTTCGAAGAGCAATCCAGTTAAAGATTGTCTGAAAATAATACTTGGCTGATTTTCCACACCTTTGTGCCTGGAAAATTATTATTCTACGATTCTAAAGCTGGAGGGAAGAAAGGACTGATATCCCGATGGCTGCATACAGTCACACTTCAAGTCCTAAGCAGAGTGGAGATGATCGGGTAAGGGGAGGAAAAACCCAAAACCCGAACTGAATTGTCGGGCTTATCAATATTAGGAGGTTCTGAGCAATGATAAGTAGCCAACAATGCATTGACCCTTAGTACAGACTGATAGAGGCTGAAAACATACACTCTGTTAAGTTCAGAATAACTCCACGGGACTGTGTTGTAAGCTCAAACCATTGTGATCTTGGTCTCTTTAATATAACTCCAAAGTGAGGCAGCAACCTGGTGGGCCTTTTATACCTGCTTGCTCCAGGGTACACATGTGACCCATAGGTCTCCCTCAGGTGACACACAGGTTAGGTTCACATACATAATATTACTTTCCCCCAAAGTCTTATGTACAAGTTATTTACATGTTGAGGCGATCTGGCACTCTGCGTTCCCGGGTCGATCGCCTGAGTTGAAGTCCTGGCATGGGTGAGTTGGTCGGATCATTGCTGCACAGCAGCGCGGCTGGTCTGATCGGACTGTTGGGCAGGGTGGGTTCATCCTCGTGGTTGACAGTGAGGTCGATTGCTGGTTGGGTGTGTGTTGGTGGATCATAGATGGTAGGGTATTCTTCAAACTGTTCTTGGTTGTCCATGAATCGCAGCTTGGTCTGATCCAGGTGCTTTCTGCATGTTTGCCCATTCAACAATTTTACAACAAACACTCTATTCCCCTCCTTGGCTAAGACAGTGCCAGCAATCCAGTTGTGATTGTGACCGTAATTTAGAACAAACACCGGATCATTAAGCTCAATGTCACGTGATGCCGCCGCCGATCGTGGTACACGTTATGCCTGTGTCGCTGGTTTTCTACGTGATAATTCAGATCCGGGTGGACTAAGGAGAGCCTGGTTTTGAGTGCTATCTTCATTAACAATGCTGCAGGGAGGGCCCCGGTGAGCGAGTGGGGGTGCGTCGGTAGCTGAGCAGGACCCTGGATAACCGGGTCTGTAAGGAGCCGTCTGTTACGTGTTTCAAGCTTTGCTTGATGGGTTGGACTGCCTGTTCTGCTTGGCCTTTGGATGCGGGCTTAAATGGGGCAGACCTGACATGCTTAAATGCCATTGTGGGTCATGAACTCATTGAATTCCAAGCTGGTGAAACATGGTCCATTGTCACTGACAAGGACGTCGGGCAAAGTTTGGGTGGCAAATATGGCCCTAAGGCTTTTAATGGTGGCAGTGGATGTACATGGTGACATTATTATACATTCAATCCATTTTGAGTAAGCATCCACTGCTACCAGAAACATCTTACCCAGAAAGGGGCCAGCGAAATCTATTTGGACTCTGAATTACGGCTTGGAGGGCCATGACCACAGGCTCAGGGGGGTCTCCCTGGGTGCGTTGCTCAACTGTGAGCAAGTGTTGCATTGGTAAATGCATGACTCTAATTCGGAGTCAATGCCAGGCCACCAAACGTGCGTGCATCATAACTATGCCTGGATTGGGTACTGAGTAGGTCACGTATACACGTTTCCCTGCCTATTTTGGGCAAGATCACGTGATCTCCCCCATAGGAGACAATCTGATTGGATGGACAATTAATCCTTGCATCGGTGAAATGGCTTGATTTCATCTTGCATTTCCCCAGGGACCGCTGACCAGCTCCCATTGAGGATGCAGTTTTTTTACCAGTGATAGCACGGGATCTTGGCTAGTCCAGGTCCTGATCTCGCGAGCCATGACGGATGACCCCTCGCTCTTGAAAGCATCCATTACAAGAAGAAAGTCTGCGGTTGCGCCATTTCCACCCTGGTGGTGGGCAATGGCAGCCGACTGAGAGCATCAACGCAGTTCTCAGTGCCTGGTCTGTGGCGGATTACATAGTCATAAGCAGACAATGTTAGTGCCCATCTCTGGATGCAGGACGAAGCATTGGTGTTGATGCCTTTGTTTTCTGAGAGCAGTGAGATGAGCGGTCTGTGGTCGGTTTTGAGCTCGAATCGGAGGCCAAATAGATATTGGTGCATTTTCTTAGCCGCGTATACACAACCATACTGGAGGCTGTTTCAGCCTTGGATAAACTCCTGGACGCAAATGCAACTGGTTGCAGTTTGCCTGACACATTTGCTTGCTGTAACACACAACCAACCCCGTACGACAACGCATCACATGCTAATAGTAAAGGTTTACATGGGTCATACAATACAAGTAACTTGTTAGAACATAGCAGAGTTCTGGCCTTATTAAAGGCTGTCTCTTGCGATTTACCCCAAATCCAGTCATCACCCTTGCATAGCAATAAATGCAAAGGTTCCAGCAAAGTGCTCAACCCTGGTAGAAAGTTACCAAAATAGTTGAGGAGTCCCAGGAACGAACACAGCTCCGTCACATTCTATGGGTCTGATGCCGTCTGCAGCAATCTTCCTCCCCAGAAATTTGACCCCTGGTGCCAGGAAAACACACTTGGAGCATTTCAACCTGAGTCCCACTCTGTCCAGTCACTTTAGAACCTCTTCCAGGTTATGCAAGTGTTCGGTGGTGTTGCGACCAGTGATCAATGTGTCATCTTGAACCACCACAGAGTATGGAACCGATTTCAGCAGACTCTCCATGTTCCTCTGGAAGATGGCCGCAACCGAGCGAATCCCAAATGGGGCATCTGTGGTACACGAACAGTCCTTTGCGCATGTTGATGCACGTCAACTTTTTTGACGGTTCAGCCAGCTCCTGTGTCATATAAGCAGAGGTTAGGTCTAGCTTGGTGAACGACTTTCCCCCTGCTAGTGTTGCGAATAAGTCCTCTTCTTTGGATAGTGGGTACTGGTCCTGTAACGAGACTTGGTTGATCGTCACCTTGTAATTCCCGCAGATTCTGACCGTCGCATCGCTCTTTAGTACCGGCACGATTGGACTTGCCCACTCGTTGAACTCGACTGGCGATATGATTCCCTCTCATTGAAGTCTGTCCAGCTCAATTTTGACATTCTCGCACATCATATATGGCACTGCTCGGGCCTTGTGATGAAGGGGCTGTGCTCCAGGAACAAGATGGATCTGCACTTTGGCGCCTGTGAAGTTGCCAATGCCTGGCTCAAATAACGCTGGGAATTTGTGTCATGTATCTCACACCACTGTACATAACTGCATCTTACCATGCTATACATGACTGTAACTAGATATGACCTGTAACCACAAGCATACTTTACCACCAGGGGTGCACTTGCAGGAGACACTGCACACCTGTCCCACACAGGTATATAAAGACAGGTCTCAGGCAAGTGTGGCATTCCAGAGCTGTGAAATAAAGGTGCAGGTCCTGAGTGACCTTGACTTCAGCACGTGCCTCATGTAAGTCTGTACTGCAGGGTCAGGACTTTACAGTGGCGACGAGTTACGGGATCACAGAATCCACAGAATGGCTACCAACGGCTCAGATGAGAAATACAATGCTGGAGATAATTATAGAAAGGCTCCAGCAAAGTTTGTAATCAAAGACTGGTTGGGCGACGATAAGGCAGACAAGAGAAGAGCCCATCTCTTGACCAGCTGTGGCTCGAAAACATATGTCTTAATGAAGGACCTGCTGGCACCCGAGAAACCAGCAAGCAAGACGTTTGAAGAGTTGAACACATCGGTGAGAGACCACCTGAAGCCAGCGAGCAGCCTACACATGGCCAGATACAGGTTCTACAACTACAGATGCTGTGTGGGCCAGAGCATACCCGACTTCGGAGGCTGGCTAGTTTATACGAGTTCTCCGATGAACTAAGGAGAGAAGTACTGAGAGACTTTTTTATTGAAGGAATAGGCCACGCAGGCATATTCCGAAAGCTCATAGAGAGCAAGAACTTAACTCTAGAGGCAGCAGCACTGGTTGCACAGACATTCTTGGCAGGAGAAGAAGAAACGAGGTTGATCTATACTGCGGGTACGACAACTAACGAAACATCGGAACAAGGGGTTCACAGCATGAAACAAGCCGTTACCCCCACACACAGACAAAGGCAGGAGAGCAGGCCTTCAACAGCAGGAAGTGGCGCCAGAAGCCATCAAGGGCCACATGAACGGCCGTTCACACCTCATCAACCCACAATGCGAGCAATCAACTACAAACTGAGAGAAGCTCAAGAGAGATCAGCCAGACGCAGCTCATCCTTCGGAAACAATGGAAGCAGTCTGTGCTGGAGATGTGGGGGAAGGCACTCATCAAGGGGGTGTCGATTTCAGCATGCCGTTTGCAGAAATTGCAACTATACAGGGCATCTGGCCCGCTTGTGCAGAAAAAGAGCAGCTCGGCTGGTATACGAATTGGAAGGGTCGGAAAACAGACCAGAAGACGGTGGGGACAGTGCCCGGGACACTGAGGTACAGCGGGTCAACACGATCAATGTCCATTCTTCTTACAACAAAACGCCTCCAATAATGATGAGGGTCCTACTCAACGGGATACCCGTCAACATGGAACTGGACACGGGAGCGAGTCAATCTCTCATGGGCGTCAAACAATTTGAACAACTGTGGCCATACAAAAGCAATAGATCAAAACTCACAAGGGTCGACACCAAACTAAGGACCTATACCAAAGAAATCGTCCCAGTCCTTGGCAACATCATGCTCTCAGTCACACAAAGGGACAGTGAACTGACTTCCCCTGTGGATTGTCCCCGGAGATCTCCCAGCACTGTTGGGGAGAAGCTGGCTTGCAAAACTAAATTGGCAATGGGATGATGTTCATGCCATGTCGTCAGAGGAACGGACATCCTGCTCAACACTTCTAAGTCGATTTCAACATCTCTTTCAGCCAGGTGTGGGAACCTTCAAAGGGGCTAAAGTTAAAATCTATATCACACAGGATGCTAGACCGGTCCATCACAAGCCTAGAGCTGTGCCTTATGTGATGAGGGAAAAGATTGAACATGAACTGGACCGGCTTCTGCGGAAAGCATTATCTCACCCGAGGAATTTAGCGACTGGGCAAGTCCCATCGTCCCCGTTATAAAGCCTGATGGATCTGTACAAATCTGTGGGGATTACAAATCTACCATAAACAGAGTCTCCCTACAGGACCAACACCCGCTGCCCAGAGCGGAGGACCTATTTGCCACATTGGCTGGAGGAAAACTTTTCTCGAAACTAGATCTCACATCTGCGTATATGACGCAAGAACTGACCGAAGAGTCTAAGCTACTCACCACCATCAACACACATCGAGACCTTTTCATGTACAATCGATGCCCATTCGGCATCAGGTCGGCAGCTGCTATATTCCAGCGCAACATGGAGAGTCTGCTCAAGTCCATCCCGGGACGGTTGTGTTTCAAGACGACATACTCATCACGGGCAGGGATACCGACTCCCATCTTCGCAATTTGGAGGAAGTACTAAAGCAATTGAATCGGGTAGGCCTAAGAGTTAAGAAATCCAAGTGTCTGTTTCTCGTGCCCAAGGTTAAATTTTTGGGCAGAAGGATTGCCGCTGATGGAATCCGCCCAACAGAATCCAAAACCGAAGCAATTTGTCTGGCACCCAGGCCCCGGAATATCTCGGAACTGCGCGCCTTTCTCGGGCTACTCAATTACTTTGGGAACTTTATGCAGAACTTGAGCACGCTGCTGGAGCCTCGCCATGTGCTCCTCAGAAAGGGGTGCGATTGATTTTGGGGGGACGCCCAAGAACGCGCCTTCAATAAGACACGCAACCTTCTATGTTCCAACAGTGTTTTGACTTTTTTTGACCCAGGTAAAAAGCTAGTTCTTACATGTGATGCATCAGCGTATGGGGTCGGGTGCGTTTTACAGCATGTCAATGGTGCAGGTAAATTACAACCCATTGCTTATGCCTCCAGGTCACTTTCGCGGGCGGAGCGCGGGTACGGTAGGGTGGAAAAGGAGGCGCTCGTGTGCGTGTACGGTGTCAAAATGATGCACCAATACCTTTTCGGGGCCAAGTTCACGTTAGAAACCGACCACAAAACCCCTCACGTCCCTGCTATCCGAGAGCAAGGCAATAAACGCCAACGCCTCGGCATGCATTCAACGGTGGGCACTCATGCTGGCGTCTTACGACTACACAATAAGGCACAGACCAGGCACAGACAACTGTGCCGACGCGCTTAGCAGGCTACCCCTGGCGACCACGGAAGGGTCCGACGAACAGGACTGTGAGATGGTCATAGCAATCAATGCCTTTGAGTCCACAGGTTCGCCTATGACGGCTCGCCAAATCAGAGCCTGGACGACCAGCAACCCCACGTTATCCTTTGTCAAAAAAGGTGTTTTAATGTCATGCCTTTGCGAGGCAGAGAGGTGTTTGTCCGGGAGCTCCACCGCGAGCACCCGGGGATCGTTCTCATGAAGGCCATAGCCAGATCCAAAGTCTGGTGGCCTGGCATTGATGCGGACTTGGAGCTCTGCGTCCGACGGTGCACCATTTGTGCCCAACTCAGCAATGCCCCCAGGGAGGCCCCCCTGAGCCCCTGGCCCTGGCCCACCAAACTGTGGTCGCGGGTGCACATAAACTATGCGGGCCCATTCATGGGCAAAATGTTCCTCGTAGTTGTCGATGCATTTTCAAAGTGGATCGAATGCACCATTTTAAACTCGAGCACCACCTCCACCACTCTGGAGAGCCTCAGAACCATGTTTGCAAAGCACGGAATTCCTGACATATTGGTCAGTGATAATGGTCCGTGCTTCACCAGCGCGGAATTCCAAGATTTTATAGTTGATCATGGCATAAATCACGTTAAGACGGCACCGTTCAAGCCAGCCTCCAACGGCCAGGTGGAGCGAGCAGTGCAAATCATTAAACAAGGCATGCTTAAAATCCAAGGTCCCACACTACAGAGCCGCCTGTCGCGACTGCTGCTGGCATACAGATCTCGTCCGCATTCGTTGACTGGGGTTCCCCCCGCGCAACTATTGATGAAATGGACCTTAAAGACCAGGCTCTCGTTAATCCTCCCAGACATGCATGAAATTGTTGAGGCAAAGCGCCAGAAGCTAACTGAGTACCATGACCGAAAGTCGAGGGGGAGATAGGGGACAAAGTGTTTGTGCTAAACTATTGCATGGGTCCCAAATGGCTTGCAGGGACAGTAACAGGCAAGGAAGCAAACAGGCTACTGGTTGTACAAATGGACAATGGCTAAACCTGCCAGAGGCATGTAGACCAAGTAAAAAGTAGCTTCACCAGCAACACTGCAGAACCAGAGGCAGACTACAATGTGGAACTCACACCACACCTGGTGGACAGACAGAGAGAACAATCTGAGGAAAGGGCAGTCTCAACAGACAGCCCAGGCGAGATACCAGCAATCACACCGAAAGAAAAACAGGCACCAAGGCAAACAACTGAGCCACAACTAAGACGCTCCATGCGAGAGCGGAGACCACCTGAGAGACTGAATCTATAAAGACAATAAGACCTTGGGGGAGGGTGATGTCATGTATCTCACATCACTGTACATAACTGTACCTTACCATGCTATACATGACTATAGCTTAATATGACCTGTAACCACAAGCATACTTTACCATCAGGGATGCACTTGCAGGAGACACTGCACACCTGTCCCACACAGGTATATAAAGGCTGGTCTCAGGCAAGTGTGGCATTCCAGAGCTGTGAAATAAAGGTGCAGGTCCTGAGTGACCTTGACTTCAGCATGTGCCTCGTGTCAGTCTGTACTGCAGGGTCAGGACTTTACAATTTGTTTAGCACCTGGGTGCACGGGGCATCATCCACCAAAGACAGTGCCATGATGTCGTCCCAGTTCCACTGGATCTTGCCTAGCCAGCTCCTGCCGAACAGCGTTGGGCCATCGCCTGGTACAATCCATAGTGGTAAGTCATGCACCATTCCGTCATACGATACTTTCACTGCCACGCTGCCGATAACAGGTATGAGTTATTTGGTGTTAGTGCGCAGTGTAGTTTGAATCGGGCTCAGTTTTGGCCTCTGTGCCTTGTTACTCCACAGTTTCTCAAAAGCCTTCTGGCTCATAATCGATTGACTCATCCCCGTGTCCAATTCCATGGAGACTGGAATGCCGTTAAGTTTAACTTTTAACATTATCAGAGGGTTTTTGGTGGTGAATGTGTGTACACCGTACACTTCCGCTTTATCCTCAGGTTGATTTGTCTCTCCTGCTCGTTCAGCGTGACCCGCGCTGGATGGGTCATCCTCTGCTGACTCTGCCACGTGGTGAGTCCGAGGTCACTTGCACATTTGCTGGAGGTGCCCCATTGTTCCACAGCCCTTGCACACATTGTGCTTGAATCGACACTGATGGGCTCTATGACTGCCCCCGCAGTACCAGCATGGTGTTAATGGATATGCATTAGCACTTCACAGTGGCCTCTGAGTCATTCTAGGCCTGGCCTCTGTGGTCGTGTAGGCCCTACTCTCTACAGTTCTGCCTGCTGAAGGCATTATTTTATGCACAGTACTTGCCGGTGAGCTTCGATTCTGCGAAGATATTTGTTTCGTGTTGTTGCTCATGGATATGACGGCCTGGGCTATTGTGACGGCCTTACTCAGATCTAAGGATTCGGCAGACAGTAGTTTGCAGAGGATGGCCTCATGGCCAATTCCGGGCACGAAAAAGTCCCGCAACATTTCCCCCAAAGATCCTGCAAATTTGCACTGTCCCGCAAGGCGTCTTAGGTCGGCGACAAAACTCGCCATGTTCTGGCCCTTGGATCGATGGTGGGCGTAAAAGTGATACCTGGCCTTTAAGATGTTCTCCTTTGGCTGGAGGTGTTCCCGAGCCTGCGCATACAGCTCTGTGTAAGTCTTGTCCGTTGGTTTGTCTGGGACCAGTAGATTTTTGGGGAGGTCATATATCAACGACCCACAAGCGGTGAGGGGAATCGCCCTGCTCTTGGTCTCCGTCTCAGCCGTGACCAGAAGTACTGGTCGAGATAATCAACAAAGGCTTCCCAATCATTACCCTCAACAAATCTCTCAAGAATACCAATGGCAGCTATTCCCGCGTGAAAGTTCCTGATCTGTAACTCGTCGCCAGTTGTTAAGTTCAGAATAACTCCACGAGACTGTGTTGTAAGCTCAAACTATTGTGATCTTGGTCTCTTTTAGAAACATAGAAACATAGAAAATAGGTGCAGGAGTAGGCCATTCGGCCCTTCGAGCCTACACCACCATTCAATAAGATCATGGCTGATCATTCCCTCAGTACCCCTTTCCTGCTTTCTCTCCATACCCCTTGATCCCCTTAGCTGTAAGGGCCATATCTAACTCCCTCTTGAATATATCCAATGAACAGGCATCAACAGCTCTCTGCGGTAGGGAATTCCACAGGTTAACAACTCTCTGAGTGAAGAAGTTTCTCCTCATCTCAGTCCTAAATGGCTTACCCCTTATCCTAAGACTGTGTCCCCTGGTTCTGGACTTCCCCATCATTGGAACATTCTTCCCAGAGCAGTAGCTGTTCGGCATGGGAAGGCTTCCACCCATTTGGTGAATACATCCACCAACACTAGGCAGTACTTGTAGCCTCCCTGGGCAGTGGGTAGGGGCCCGATGTAATCGACCTGGATCAACTGCCAGGGTCCCACCAACCTCCTGATATGTCCCATAGACACCTTCCTTTTCTGGGGGTCAGGGTTGTTGGCAGCGCACATCAGACAGCCAGCGCAAAACTCGCGGACGTCTTCCCTGAGTCCCGGCCACCCGTTGCCAAGTGGTCTCAGGTCTGGGGTGTCCTGCTCCTGGACCCTCGGGGCCAGTTGGAGGAACTCTCTCCAGTTTTGTTGCGGTACGACCCATTGCTCCCCCTTGAAAAGCATGCCTTCTTTAATGGCGATCGCTGCGGTGCCATACGGGCACCATTTTCCCCTTTAGCTAGCGTGTTCAGGACAGTTGTGAGGACGGGGTCTTGGGTCTGAACCGTTTTCAGGTCCGGGGGCAATGCTACCCCTGCCTTCCCTGTCATCCCAATCCTGCTGCTGACTGCTGTGATGGGGTCTGGGTTGTCCGGATCCCAGAACTTGCCCGTGCAGGCACCCTGCTTGACCAACATGTCAGCCTGCTGGTTTCCATTGCTACGGGGTTCAGTGGTGGAATGTGCCTTCACTTTATGTATATAGACCTTTCCTTCCTCCCCCAGGGCTGTCATGATCTTTTCCAGTAAAGGCTTAATTGCCAAGGGTCTTCCGTCTGCAGATGTGTATCCGCGATGGGACAAGATAGCCAGGTACTCGGTACACGAATTGCATGTGAACATACTGTCCGAGCAAATCGTGTATGGGGTAGGGAATTCTTCGGGGTATGTAACCATGTGGACCACTGCTGACAGTTCGGCGTAGTGGGTGCTCATAGTACTGGGGAGTTTAATCGCCAGGGCAATGCCTGCCTCTGGGTCATACACTCTGCAGCCTGTGAGTCGTTTGCCCGCAGATACCGTGCTTGAACCGTCCACATAGATCTCTCGACCTGTGGGGTGTAACCCGGCCCGAAAGCCTATGATAATTTCCCATACCCCTTCTACGGAACACCGGTGGGCTGTCCCTGGATAGGTCATGTTGGCTGCGAGCCTTGGCTTTACCCTTAGGTCCATCTGGGAGAGGAGCAGGGTCCAGTGAGCAATGCGGGCACTGATCACCGTCCTTTTCTTGATTCTGCTGTCCAGGAGCATTTGGGTAGGTGTATGGTTGGTAAAGAGTATGATAGGGGACCCTCCCCTGTGAAGATCAGTGGTCTTTTTACAGCCCAGTGAGTAGCTAGGAGGTGCCGCTCACAATTGGAATATCCCTTCTCCACGTCCGTGAGTATCCTGGAGGAGTAGACCACTGGCCTCAGCCGGCCGTGCCGCTCCTGGAGCAGTACTGCACTCAGGCTGCCCCACTGGCTGCTACCTCCAGGAAAAACTCCTTGCCCCCCCATCAATAGCCCCTAGAGCTGGCACAGTCTGCAGGTCTTTCTTGAGTTGGATAAATGCTGCATTGCAACCTTCGTCCAAATCCCACTCCACTCCCTTATATAGGAGTCAGAGCAGAGGGGCTGCTGTGGCTGCATGATCCTCAATTAAATCTCTGCAGTACCCGGTTAGCCCTAGAAAAGATCTTACTCCTGTTACTGTGTTGGGGGCTGGTAACTTCTGCACTGCTTCCCTTCTAGCTTTGTCAAAGTCCCTTTCCCCAGCGCGCACAGTCATTCCCAGGAATTTTACTTCCTTCTGGCCGATCCGTGCCTTCTTGGGATTCACTTTAAACCCTTCTTCTTTCAGCAGCTCCAGCAGTTCAGTCAGCAGTCGGCCATGCTCCTCCCCCTCATCGGTGAACAGGAGCAGGTCATCCACATACTGTACCAGCTGCTGGGGTCTGCAGAAGCTCTTTAAACAGTTGGCCATACATTGGTGGAAAATGCTAGGGCTCTTGTGGAAGCCCTGAGGGAGACAGTTCCACGTGTATTGCTGTCCTTTAAAGGTAAAAGCAAACTTGTACTGATCTTCTCTTCTTAAAGATACGGACCAGAACCCATTGGAAATATCCAGCACCGTGAAGGTGGTCGCGAAGGCTGGAATACTTCCAATGAGGTTGGCGACAGCAGCAACAGTGGGTGCCCAGGCGGGGATGTTGCGGTTGAGTACTCGATAGTCCACCGTGGCTCTCCAGAAGTTGTCCGGTTTCTTAACCGGCCATAATGGAGAGTTCACATGGGTGGCTATTGGTCTCAATATCCCCTGTTTAACCAAAGAACCCAAGGCTGTTTCCATGTCTGCCTCCGCCTCCCTGGGGAAGTTATACTGTTTCTGTGGTCGGTCATGGGGTCCCCACCTATGTTAACCTCGACCCCGTTTATCCTTCCACAGTCGTGTTTATGAGTGGCAAAAGCTGCAAGGTTTGCCCTCACATATTCTTGGTACTTCATCGGAGTGTTACTGACCAGTGATTCAAGGTCGTAATCCTCCTTTGGCTTCATGGTGCACACCGTCCCTTTTCCCCGTTTTTCTGGGACAACCATCACCTCACTCTCCTGTCCCACACATACTGCCCCGCAAAGACAGTGGTTTCTTAAATCCACTAGGATCCCATGGTCTAGAATGAAGTCAGCCCCCAGAATCCCCCTCCCTTCCTGTTCCCACTTCATTAGGACATTGCTGTGGAGTGTTCCCAAACGAATAGAGAGCGGAACAGAGAGTGAGCTAGCCTGCTCGGTGCCTGTAAAACCCACCAAGCTGTAGGGGACTCCGCTAGACAGAGGTGAGGCGGCGGGGTTAGCTGCGTAGATGAGGGTGCTTGATGCACCGGTATCCAGCAGGTAAGTCCCTTTCACCTTTTCCACTTCTATCTGAACAGTCGGTCTCCCCCACGCATCATACTCGAGGGAACACAGGTGGACAAGCTGCGTCTGTCCAAGTCACTGTTTTGGCTGGGATGGGGCAGATGGGATTTCGGTACCGGTGGCGGTGGCTACCCTCCCAGGGCCATCTAGCATTGTTCGGAGCGCAGTCATGAATGTGTCAAACGTGTGGGGAGAGGCTGGTTTCTCGGTCTCGGTCTTTTGGGCAGGGGCTGGAGAGTTCTTCCCTGCGCTACTCGTCCATGGATTTCTACAATCCTTTCTCCAGTGCCCACTCTTTCCGTACCCGAAACAGGTCAGTTTTGTATCGGAGTGGTTGCCCCCCCTCCTGGCGCCATTCCCTCTTATCCTGACTAGGCCTGATCTCGTGGACCCTTCCCTTGGGTGCTCTTCCGTCCCCCTGCCGTTCCGGTAGGCTAGGGTCAGTTGCCTGACCACCCCCACTCGGTGGCCTGGGGATCTCTCGGGTCAAACCAGGCCTCAGCCTTTGTTCTTATTTGTGGCGAACTGTTTGCCACCAGGCTTCGGAGCCAGAGGGCTCTCTCGTCCCAGTTTAGGTTACCCCGGTTGAGGTCCCCACCACAGGCGCTCTGGTACACAGGCCACAGTCTGTCTGCGAAAGCCTGTGGGGTTTCCCCTGTGAGCTGCACTGTCTTCTCCACTCTGGAGAAGGGACTCCCGTCATTACAGCCCATGGCTTCTAGAATGTCCTCCTGGATGGCGGCACATGTCCTCTGCCCCCTTTTGCTCTCGGCAGAGAGGGACTCGTAAAACTTGCCGTCCAGTGAGAGGAGGAGCATTTTTGCTATCTCGGCATCATCACACCCGTTAATATCCCCTGCCTGTTCCACTTCCATAAAGTGGACCGAGGGGTCTCCCTTTGGGGTGAGCTTTCCCAGGTGGCTTATCATAGTCCTAAGCTGTTGGATAGTGTGGGGAACCACAAACTGACTTTCCAGGGGCCCCTGACCCCCAGCAAAGGTGGGCAGGCCGAACTTCTGTTGCCGGGCCGGGCACATCGGCCCCAGCTCTGGCTTTTTCTGCTCTGGCTCATCCACCCCTCCCTGCTGCCAAACCGAGCTGAACCTCGGCGCCACAGGTGGTGGTCTGTTATCCCTGTCCGCCCCGCAACTCGTTCACCCCTCCTGCTGCCGAACTGGTGTAGTCACCGGCGCCGCAGGTGGTGATTGAACAGTTTCCTCCTTCTCTTCCAGATTTACCTGGACCGTACCCGGGTTTATTCGACATACCATGCCTTTTGCCTTGGACAGAGCAAGGGTTAAACTTTTGATTTTTTGCTGGCAGGGACCGTGGTCTCCTGACTCAAATCCATTGGTGCTAGCTACTTTATAAGCTGCCTGTACGTCCCTTAACTTCTCCTCCAGCTCTTTTACTTGAAGGATAAGGCGAGTGTTTTCCTCCCACAGTATCTTTTCATTATTCCTAACTTCGGTAACCTGACACTGAAAATAGTCCTGACTGTTCTTAAACCTTTCCATTAGCTGTGCCTTTCCATGCTTCAGCTTGTGGAGTTCTCCCCATAACTTTTCTCCTGCCATAGCCCCTTCATGTGATGTCTCTGCACATTCCCATAGTTCTACCTGTAGTGACTCGATGGTTTTGTCTTGGAGTTGGACCTGTCGCTGTAGACAGATCAACCAAATTGCCGTTTCTACCGATTCCTTATGGTCCTTGCTTGCTGTCCACTGGGCTGCAGCACCTCCTGGACGCTCAGCGTGCAATAGACCAAGCACCCATTCTTTAGTGACATTCATTTTCTTGTACACATAGGAGGAAATCTTTTCTTCCATCTTGGTTCTTTCCTCCAAAACAGCACTCTCTGCATCACATCCCTTATATCAAAGTCCTACCATGGTCGCCATTTCTGTAAGGGGGGTGTGTGGGGTCAGGTTCACCTCTGACCTTCTGAGCGGATCGAATCGCTCCCACTCCCTGGGTTCTAGACTCTGGATTTATTTGGGGGATGTGATAAAGTGGGAAGAGACCCAACTGGTTTGGTGCAAAAGAACTTCGATTTTATTAAAGGCAAGAAAATACAATGTCAAACTTATAATCACTCAAGTAAAGAACAGTACATCACACATTCAAAGAGGTTACAGTGAATAATACACCTCCCACCTCGCAATGCCTAACATTAACTAGGTTAAACTTCAGGGCAAACAGGGATTATGCTCACCGATCCTTTACTGGTAGTTGGCGGTGGTTCGCGATTTCAGGGTTCGCTGGATTTTCTAGGTTCTGCTTGCCATACCCCGAACGTTTTAGAAGACTTCTTACTGCGCAATCTTCAGTTGGGTGGTGTCCGCTGATGCGGTAGGGCGCGTTTTGGATTTATAGGGTAAGTACCCACTTTCTTTCCTTCAAATAGGTTCAAAGTCCCTTTTGGTAATGTTTCACCTGTTGGTAGTTAGGCCTAGGTTGTAGAGTGGAAACTTTCAATTCTTCGGGTTCTTCCTTGCGGAGTTTTGTTTCGAAGTTGGTCGATCGTGGTGTTTTTGGTGGTACCACATTGGCTGTGGTCAGTTGCTACCGCGATGGTGATTATTTAACTCCAAAGTGAGGCAGCAGCGTGGTGGGCTGCCTTTTATACCTGCTTGCTCCAGGGTACATAGGTGACCCATAGGTCTCCCACAGGTGTGCCTGCTAGTGGCAAGTCTGACACATAGTTTAGGTTCACATACTTACATAACACACTCAGTACTGAATAACATCTCCACCAAGGGCAGTGGAGAGTCAACAGTCTCGAAACATAGCAAATCTTGGGAAGCAAGGTTACTTCGCCATCATGAGGAACTGAGGCAAAGTGGACAACACTCAATGTTCGAGAGGGTGACATGTGATGGGAGATTGACAGGTGGGGGGGAACCATTCAGAGCCAGTCTGAGCAGTCGGCCAATCGGTGGTTTTGTAGGAGGGTCGCACACCTCGAAAAATGTACTATTGTAATTGTAAACCTTTGTCCTAAGAAGTGTCCATCGGAACCTTCCCCAGCATGCTCGAATAAAATCCGATTGAATTAAAGTTTTCGTCTGAGTGATTCCGTGGTCACTATACCAAAGGGCGGGTGTTAATTCCCGAAATCAGGGAGTCCACCTCGAGGAAGAGAAGTCTTCTTTTTACCCCAACAATCAGGTAATTACCCCGTCAATCACTGCTGTCAGCAATTAGGACTTATTTTACGTACATCATTTGTATTACTGTAAGTATCCTCCACTCACTGTTTTTATCGGGAGAATTTGCTGCAGTTTCTGTCATGTGTTCTGTTTGCTATAGTTTATGCAGACACTTTATAAATAGATTCTGTAGACTGTTTGCAGTAGTGTGTTCCTTAAGTAGGCTTCTATTTGCTATTTAAATAGTCTTGATTTGCTGTACATTTTTTCCATAAGTCCCGTCCCACCTCTAACTCATTGGCTGACACAGTGGTATCAACAGACACTTCAGATCTCTACACCTCCCCCATGCCCTCCCTCCACCCCCCCCCCCCCCCGACCCCCGCTTTGCAGTGCTTTGGTCCTTCCAAAGGTGCCATCATCCATCAGGGGATGGTTGTGATACTGAACCTGACCCAGAGGTTACCATTCATGTCCCACCGTGGCAAGCTGTGAAATGGAACTTAACGAGGGTGAATTTCTGTGCACATTCTCCTGCTTGCCTGCACTGAAGAGACGCGGGAATACCAGGAAAAAGAGAGTTTCTCCGGGTTTTCCCGCAGGTCTTTCAACGAAGCTATGGTGGACGAGCAGAATATCCACGGAAATTCTCCCCCAATATTGTAATTTGTGAGGGGCGATGTGGCGCTGAGGGGGAATGGTGCAAGAAAAGTGACCATGATAAACTGCCAGATTGTTGTCCACCCCAAAAAGTTGACTAATATCTTTCAGAGAATTGAAGGACTTTTAACCCCCTTTGAGGTGGCCCTTAGCACCTTCTCAGGGCAATTGTGGATAGGCAATGTATGTGACCTTGCCCACATCCACAAAACATTACAACTGAAAAAAAATCAGGTGAATGTATTTAAATTGGATGGAAATCAGATGACCCCAAAACCACCGGAGATCTCTGCGCTCTTCCAATTCTGGCCTCTTGAGCATCCCCGATTTCAATCGCTCCACCATTGACGGACGTGCCTTCAGCTGCCTGGGCCCCAAGCTCTGGAATTCTCTCCGTAAACCTCCTCGCCTCTCTACCTCTGTCTCCTCCTTTAAGTGGTTCCTTAAAACCTACCCCTTTGGCCAAGCTTTTAGTCGCCTGACCTAATACCTCCTTATATGGCTCTGTGTCAAATATCGCCGCGGGTTTTTTACCGTTAAAGGCATTGTATAAATGCAAATTGCCGTTGTTGAGAATAATGACCGAATTCTTCCCACCTCATTCTCCTAGCTCTCCGCTTTCCAGTCTTCCCAATGTAGGTTGACCAATTATAACTGGTCCTTATTTATGTGGTTAAGTTTTTCTCACAGTACTGCTCGGCAGTTCCAGGATTTTGGCCCCGCGGCAATGAAGGAACGGCCGATATATGTCCAAGTCAGGATGGTGTGTGACTGGTAGGGAGACCCGGAGGTGATGGTGTTCCCATGCACCTTCTGCCCTTGACGTTCTGGTTGGAGGAGGTCACGGGCTTGGCGAGGGAGTGGGTGCTGTCGAAGAGGATGCAGCAAGGCACAAGGGAGTCCTGAAAAGGCAAGGGCACTCTTAGCTGTAACAGAAACAGAAAATGCTGGAAACGCTCGGCAGGTCAGGCAGCATCTGTGGAGAGAGAAACAGAGTTAACGTTTCAGGTCGATGACCTTATCTGTGGCCAGGCAGAGGAGAACATATAAGAAATGGGAGCAGGAGTCGGCCATTAAGCCCCTTGAACCTGCTCCGCCATTCAATGAGATCATGGCTGATCATCGACCTCAACTCCACTTGCCTGCCTGATCTCCATATCCCGTGATTGCCTGAATATCCAAAAATCTATTGCTCTCAGTCTTGAATACGCTCAACGACTGAGCCTCTGAGTGATGAAATTTCTCCTCATCCCAGTCCTGAATGGCCGACTCCTTATTTTGAGACTGTGACCCATGGTTCTGGACTCCCCAGCCAGGGGAAACATCCTCCCTGCCCTGTCTAGCCTGACAAACCCTGTAAAAGGTTTGTAAGGAGGGAGAGGAAAATCGTCTCCTCGCAAACAAGATTATTGTGAAGCTCCAAAGACACTTGTTCCCAATTTGCATTATACATTAAAAAAAAATGCAGAGGAAAGCCATGGGATTATGGAACTCGGCATGAAGCAGAACCAATCATACCCCCAATTATTATCAGAGAGATTTAGCAAAGTGCTGCTCCTTTTGTCTGTCCTTTTGTTGGCAGGATTTGTAAATGATTTCAACTGACTCAAGCAAACCGATGTATTTTATGCACCGTGGCCACAACAACCACTTGTAGTAGATGATGATGACGGCAATGGAAAAGCTTTGACAACAGCACTGCTATTTTGAAGAAAGCAATTATTTCTCGCTTTCTGCTCTCACCTCTGAGGCAGATAATCCCAGTTTCAGCCCCCACTACGAACAACCAGCAAATAATCCAGACTGACACCTCTGTGCGTTAACTAGGGATGTCAGTCCCCGAAATTGGCC